>NW_020897694.1:5090352-5794882 GCF_003984885.1 Neopelma chrysocephalum | reverse complement strand
TAGGGGTTTCCTTACCAATATTCATTTACAGTTCCCTATTCCCGTTCGCATGTTTCCCTGACACCGGTTCCAGGCTGAATCCGGCATCTTACAGCTCCGCGATATGCCCTATAGGTTAGTAAAGAAAAACTCTTATGTTAGTGATTTGCTAAATTCATTTGCTTGTAATAAAACCGATTCTTTATTTCTCACAGTGGGGAAAGAGGAGACAGCAGCAGCTCTCTCCTCCCTGCCTGCAGCACTGAGAACCTGGGGGTACAACTGCTAGCTTTTAAATTGTATGTGGCAGCGTGAACCAGCCATGCTCCACGGCTTTGGCTGAGCTGGATCGTGGCGGGTTAACCTTCCTGTCCATTCAGTGTTGGAACTGAGAACAACTGCTTTTTCAGTGCTGCGTGCCAATATTTAGGGTCACATCCTTATTGAGATCTTGGTAATGCTGGTAAATGGTATGGAAAGTTTGCATCCAGATAAAACTTAGAACCAGAAATGATCAAGTCATCAGCACCAGGCCAAGCATGAGTATACCCACAGACTGCATGGGCTGTACATGTTCTGTCTCCTTCTCAGCTGGCTAGGCATTCCCTAGTGATGCTGTTTGGCCCTTGGGGCTGAGATGCTCTGTGGCTGAGCTCTTGAGCTTGCCAGCTGCCTGACAAAATTATCTGCAATTTGCTGTCTTGCTCTATGGCTTCCCAGACCAGGAGCTTAGTCCATACTCACTGCCTCCCCTTTTCTCTTCACACTGTCCTCCTCCCCAGCTCTGTGTTCCTCATTTCTTAAGGCTGTTTGGAGATGTCAGCAAGAAGGTTCAGACCCTTAACTGTCTGAATGTCTTTGCAAGATATGGGGTGGAGGTGTTCCTGTAGGCAACAGGATGAGTTGCTGTGTGGATCAGGGGTTCCCAACACCTATCTACTTTATTCTGTTTTAGCCTAAGCCTCTTACTCTTGGGGCTGGTGGGACTGAGGTAAAGAAAAAAATCCAGAAGGTAAGGAGGCTTCTGTAAAGCACAGCTGGGTTGAGGAGGTAGGGCTCTTGTGTGCATCTCAGCATTCATCTTTGCCCTCTCCTAATGATACAAATGCTGAAGCTGTAAACATTTGGGGTGAAACCAGGGTTGGTTGGTTGGTTGGATTTTTTTTAATTGTATAATTGCTTATTGCTAACTGAGCTGGATGCTCTTGTTATTGCTCTGATATTTTTAAGGTTGTTTGTTTGTTTGTTTGTTTTTTTAAGTATAGAAATTTTGGCATAAACTTCTTGCTTTTGTGCGAAGAAATGTAAGAAATGTTCCGAGGTCATTACATTGTGTCTGAAGGTGCATGTCTGCCTTTTTCTTTTTTTTTTTGTGACTGCACCACCCAAAATTCCTCAAAGCTAAACAGGGAGTGAGGGCGTGAAGCTGACTTATTACCGTTGCTGGACTGAGAAAGTAGATGAGTTTCTTGGTGTCCTAGGGAGGGGAAAACTAATGCAGCCCTTTTTATCACTTTGATAGATGCAAGTGAATTCCCGAAAGTTGCATCAAATTCATGTCAAAGGATAAGGAAGCCCGGCCCATGCATTTTCATCCAACAAACAGTAATTTCTAAAAGAACGTGTAAACCAGTTTTAAAAGTTTACAGTACCAGGAACTACCATCTGTCTTATTTTTCATAATACAATTATTTTTAAAAAATCCTCTGGTGAAGTACTCTTCCGGTTAAACCAATATTATCTTCTTGGGAGAGCTGTTATTTTGCAAAATGATATTTTACTGGGTGTTTTTGGTGTGTCCCCTCAGATGACCTTCAAATGTACCTTAAGCATCATAAATTAATGCTCAAGAGCTTTGGGTTTGTCTAATGACTACCCTCCTGAGATTGATGAGGAATTGTCTAGAAGTCAAAAATTTTGGAAGGTTTGCCAGCCCTTTGTATTGCATTTCATGTTTCATGTTTGCTTTCCAGTATGTTCTTGGAGCTTGCACTGTTAGCCTTACCTGTAATTCCTATGAGTTTGAATGGTTTAGGATTCATTTACACCTTTAGATTTTATGCTGTCTAATAGAACTTGTGGAATATTTTTTTTAATCTCCTCCAGGCTAAATGACTGGATATTTTTTATGAGCATCTCTTATTTGTGGAATTCACTTCCATTCGTAGAACCATAGAATCGTTAGGGTTGGAAAAGACCTCTCAGATCATCAAGTCCTACTGTCAACCCAGCACCACCACCATGTTCACCACTAAATCATGTCCTCAAGTGTCATATCCACATGTTTTATGTAGATAACACAAAATATTGACATGTGGATAACACTTTGGACCACCATAAGAAGTTAGCAATATCATGTTTTTTAAATAATATTCTCTGGACTATTGTTTGTGATAGTGATATTTCTTAGGTTCATTGGTTTTGTGTTTTACTGCATAATCAGCAAAGAGAGGGGTTAGAACAATGAGGCAGAAACAGAAGGTTTGTATTGGGCTTGGTTTTGCTTTTGGGTTTTTTTATGTGTAATCTGAAAAATGTACTGTACTAAATAAATTAAATTATTGCAGTCTGCATTTTCTCCCCAGCTAATCTGTTTCTACTCATGTACTAGAAGACCATGTTTACTACTTTTTCTTTTTTTTTTTCTGGAAATGAAATAAGAATAAATATTGTGTTAAGCTTTAAGTCCAGTTTGTAGCTTCTTAAGAATTATTTTTTCTCCTTTGCTTTTAGTTGAAGCATCTTGTCATAATGGAGATGAAACAATGGAAACAATCGAGGCTGCTGAAGCACTTCTCAATATGGACTCCCCTGGTCCTATGCTGGATGAAAAAAGAATAAGTAAGTTTTTTATGAAAGAAAATCCAATCTGTATTTGCCTTGTTTGTGAAAGGAGGAGGGATTCAGTGCAGCGTGGTTGCATGGAATTGGTAAGATTATTTTATAACTTCCAGATACCCTTTACATACATAGTTTGGGTATCAGAAATCCAGTGTTATATGCATTGAAAGATTTCATTGCCATGCCAGAGTTGAATAGGAAAAGAAAGAATCAAAAATTACAGAGGGAAGGTATGAGTGAAATTGGGTGGTTTAGATTGCAGTGTTTTGCTTGGCTGATAGAGGATTAGCATGTTGTCAGGATAAAAGAACATACACTTATATTTGCAGATTGCCTTAAATGTGAATGTGTGATCACCAGATAATTGTGCTTTTTTGGGGAGGTGGGTTATATCATTAAATTTTTCTATTTTAGTAGTGCTTCTGCTTGTGTAAAAGGTTTTCAGCTCATATTCCCTTATAAACTAGTCTTCTGTCCCTTGAAGGCCTTAAGTGTCATAGTTTTATTTTATTCTATGTTTAAATTTTTGATCTAAAACCAACTTTTAAAAGTCCTCATGGCTGTGTGAAAATATTCCTTTTGTCCTCTTCTTTTAAGCAACTATGTTTGGCACAGCTGAAGAGGATGACATGGTGGCTCCTATTACACATGTGTCAGTCACACTTGATGGGATCCCTGAGGTGGTGGAAGCCCCAGACCCTTATGCTGAATCACCAGAGACTCCAGAATTTGAACAACCAAGGAAGAGAAAAGGTAAGATGATACCGGAGAACAGCAGTGTGGAGTAGGAGAGCAGTGGGTGGCATGGTCAGTTCCCCTGTGCGTGTCTGGAACCATTCTGGGTGTCAGGCCAAAATAATTGAGTGGGCTCAGTTAGAAATGCAGAAAAAACATTTTCTTCCTGAGTAGCGTGAGAACATATACTGGTGCTTAGACTAATGATGTTGTAGAGATAGCAAAGATGGCTTTCCTGCAGGAAACAGAAATCTCTGCTTCTTCCTATTTATAAGAATATTTCTTCTTCAGAGCAGAATTGCAATACAAGCTATAGAGCTTTTGTTATTGTGAATCCTGAAGTACTTTAATTAGCCCTTACCTAGCTTCAACTGAAGATACTTGATCAGTTCAGAATAGGGGATGAGAATGAGGAGGGCTTTTTAGCTTTTCTTAAATATGAAGGATTTAATTTTTTTTTAATAGCTGCATGCTATAATAAGTGTTAATCCCATTTCTAGTAGATTAGATTTACACAGTGTAGTGATGTTCCATTATAGTCAGTGCTGTGCCAAAGAGTAATGAAGTGGTGTTAGCCAGACCTTCTGCTCCTGTTTTCCCACCCTACTTCAATGTGGACCCCATCAGAGGTCTGAAGCTGATGTCTACAAGGAAAGAGAGTCATGTAATATAGCCAGATGTTAGGTGCTGTTGCAACAAATTAAAAAAAAAAGAAAAATAAACCAAGGGCGTTATGTTTCTGGAGCTAACCCTAGGGCTAATCCTAGAGCATGATAAATAAAAGCCTTCCAAAACAGGAATCCTGCTACCCAGCCAGTCAGCTACCTACCCAGTCAGCTATCCTGCTGAATAGGAGTGCATTTTTACTGCTACTTTTGCTGCTAATTCCAAATGTTGGGAGTTATCTGTGAGAGAGACCATAGCAGCCTGTGGAGATCTTGGGGAAGCCTCCTGAGCCCCATGTGTGTCACAAGGTCTGGCAGGCAGGGGTGTGGGTCAGGAAGTCTCTGATTCCCCTAAGAAAGCTGAACTGAAACTGCTGTGGAAGGGCGCTTTACCAGCAGCTGCCCTAAAAGTACTGCTGGGAAGCTACTGTGCTGTGCGCACTACTGTGAGATAACCACAGCATTTTAAACTGTTTTTTTTGTTTTGTTCTTTTCTTTCCTTCTTCTTTTATACTGTTGGCTTCTATGTGTGTCAAAACAAGGAGCTGCTGTCTGCCAGACGTTTAACCTCTTTGGTTTGATGCTTTCATACCCTCTTTCGTGTTGTGCTTCTGCTTACACCCACTCCTTCCTCCTCCCTAGCTGTCGGTTAGAAAACCAGTTGCTTCACAGCAAATGTGTATATTTGTTTTAGAAAAAAAAAAAACACACTAGAAAAGATTCATCAGCTTAGTGTTTCATTAGCTACTAGTTTTCAGTGAATTTCAATGTTCATGAGGTAGGTGGTATGGCCTGAGTGATGTTGTAGTGTTACTTCAAAATGACCCGGCATTTATAAGTCATTGATGTACAAGAATTGCTGCAAAATGTTATTAATTTTGCAGTGCACTTTCAGATGATGTGCAGTGGGTGGGTGGGGTTCTTTTGGGTGTTTTGTTTGTTTGTAGGGGGGTTTTTTAAGTGCAGTCTGTTTCCCTTCCTTTGGTCAGTTTTGAGGCATGGCAAATGGTGGTGGTCATTTTGCCCTATCCATGTCACTCATGATTTTATAGGGTTTTTATAGATTTTATAGACTTCTAGTGTATTAACCCATCAGCTAAACTTAGAGGGATGAATAGTCCAGAGCGTTGCCAGCTAACTGGGCCAAAATGGCATTGTCAAGTAGAGCTTCCCCAAGAAAATGTTCTCCAGAAATGATGAGGTGATTTCACTTCTTTTCCTTGTGGACCTTACTGCTACAGTAGAAGAGCTGTATCCACCCATCTGCTCAGCTCCAAACATGTGTTCAGTGTGATGTTTGTACTCATGAATGTCTGAGCACTGAGCTGCCAAACTACGCATCAGAAAGACAGGAAAAACAAAGGGGTGTCAGACAAAGAAACCTGGAAATTTGCTGTACTAATACCTTCAGTCCTGTATTTCCTATGGGAAGGTAGTGAAAATACCAATTATAAATTCAATTAGCTAGCCAAAACTATGATAGCCCCACATAAGGCTTAGCTCTTGCATGTTCTTCATTCTTCCTCTTTGTAAAATTCTTTCCTATAAAAGAATTTAGTGATGTACTCCAAAAAGTAATAAATTCATGCTCTATTGAACCAAAGAAGGATGCGTGCTAGTGCTTAATGTGCTTTCAAAAAATACCTTCTTTTAAAGAAAGGAAACATATCTGGTGTGTCTCTGTTAACTGTTTCTCTTGATGGTATCAGTCAGCTCCTGGAGATTATAGCTCACAGTGTGGTCTGAAACCATCGTCTTAAGTATCTCTAGCCTAGATATACAGCAGTAACATGGATACATTTCTGTAAAGAAGTTTCACATTCTTCACTGGTTGCTAATTTTGGTTGGGCTTCTGGTAGAGGACTGTCCAAATGAGATGTCCTGAAGTAGTCTAGGCTGAAGAAAGAGAGCCTAGAATTGCTGTTGCCAGAGTATTCATATTTAGTAGCCTAGGTTATCTCTAATCAGAATGATGTAAATTACATGGGATCAGTACTTCTGTTTCCTGAAGCTTACGAGCAGTAGTTCAGTCATGACCCAATTGCGATCTCATCCACTTCATTGTCTCTTAAGAACTGAAGGTATTTAGAGATAAGGTCTAAATTAATGACATCAGAATAACACTCCCTACTCCTTAATAGCTGCATTTACACCTGTTCAAGAGGGGAAACAAGACTAGCACCCAACAGTCTTCCTGTGACAACTTAAAGGGGGGGAAGCACTTAGCCAAAGTTACCCTGAGGGGTTTCTTGTGCCCTAGAGGCTGATCCATACAGAGTGACTTCATCTAAACTTTTTAGGGAAAACTGACATTTTTGCAACCTATAATGGTGAATGGATAAAAACTTTCTAAAAATATACCCCAGTAGTTCTTTATCCTTTCATATCATGATATATGAAAAAAACAACGTTGTAGGATTTCCTCCCTCCCACTTTCATTCAAGTCAAGGAAAACATTACTGGCCAAAATGATGAGTGTTGTTTGTGTCCTGTCCTCAGTCATGAATCCTGTCTGAATGGAAGCAAGAAAGTTAGAGGACTCCAGGTATTACTAGAGTTTCTTCACTATAGCTCTCTCAACTAACTATCCTTCCTCCCTCATACCCTGTCAAAAAAAGAGAAAGAAAAAGGTGCAGAGGTGGACTTAGCAAGACTGCTAATGTCAAAAGATGAATGCTCAAACCACTGTTTCTTATGACTTCCTTATAGATACTTGGAAGTCTGGAACAAAGAAGATAGTGCAACCTGGCACTGAGCTTTTTATTTTTCAGAGCTAGTGAAAAACCATCACTCTTACTCTGCAGCAGAGCTGTTTCCTTACTAAAACAGCCCCTAAAAACAAAACCAAAAGTGGAAAGTTATAGTGTATGGGATTGCTCAGGCCTATTGGTCTTGCCTCTTTTTACTACGTCAGTTCTTTTGAACTGCAATAAATAGAGAAAAAGAAAAATATTTTTCTTTAGATCTTTAATTATGACAATATGCTATTTGGACTAGAAATATGTTTCTCTGAGTCTTATGTCTGCTTAGTCTATTCTACCTCTCAAAGGATCATAGGCAGTAATTTAAGTAACGTCAATGTAGTAAGGGGTCACTGCAAAACCTGATAAGATAAATTGCTATTTCATAAGAAAGTTCTGAAGGTTTCTGATTAATTACTTCACCTATAAAAGCTGCAATTGCAAAGAATGAGAACTAATAAAGGAGTAGGTTCAAGGTTTTATATTGAAAAATATTTCAGCGTGACTTCGATTTTTTTATTTCCTTATGTTTCAGTAGTTGATTTTGCAGCATTTTCAAGTGAATGCTCTTCATTCTTCTGATCGGTTGTAACTAACTTCTTTCTTTCAGTCTTCCTTACCAAATAGAGCCACCATGCTTATGACTTTAAAAACTGATGGTTTTTTTTCAGAGCTTGTTACTGGTTCTTCTGATCGTTATAAACAAGTAACTTTCCTCTATGTGCAGCCACTGTTGAAAAAGGTGTAAAAGACAACAGGATGGAAAAAAATGTTTGTTTCACAGGACAGTGTAGTTTGATGCTGTCAGTGGAGACTTGCAATTGATTAAACAAGCGGGCAATCTTGTTTTGTCCCTAAATTCCAGTTTGGCGATGAGGGAACAAGATAGTGCTCTGTATTTTATCTATCTTTTCCTCTTTAAACTCTTACCCAGAGTTAATAGCTTATTCTTCTCATCTTGTCTGCTTTAAGTGCTCTTAAGAGTACCTAAATAGCCACAAATTCCAAAGCACATGGACTTCAGGAAAGTGAATATAGTCTTTACTAAAAGTACAGTAAGAGCATAGGTGGTCCAATCCTGCTCTAGAAAATGAAGAAGTTCAGCATAGAAGTGAGTTCCTAACTTAGTAGAAATTGAATATTCTTTGAACTGGGGAAACATATCTCTTCCCTTTTTAGGTCCTTGTTTGGTTTTTTTGTTTGGGTTTTTGTTTGTTTGTTTGTTTTTTAAAGCTGCAGTGGCTCACTGGTGGTTTATTTCAGGGAAAAAACCGAAACCATCTCGTTCTGAGTCCCCTACTACAACTCCAAACATATCTGTGAAAAAGAAAAACAAAGATGGAAAGGGTAAGTCAAAGAGTTGTCACTGAAGTTTTTAAAAGAACATTGTTTCCAAGTGACCTGTAAAAAGAAAAAGTTCACCAGTTCTCTTGTGATGTAAACCCAAGTCTTATGTTCAGGGATGGTTAACATATCTCATCATAAGGCAAGTAAAAGACAAGCATATGAGCTTGGTGAAATACTCAGTTCCTAGGGAGAAAAATGTATTTGTCACTTCAGTTGCAAGGGTTCTTGGAAACTCTTCAACCCCCCACAGGGTCTGCTGTGTTTTCAGTGAAGTCGTGGGGAGTGCTTTGCATTGTATTAGTGTTTCTTGGGCTGTGGTTATTTTGACAGATGATCTTTGAAAATGTGTTCCATCTGTGTCTAATTCTGCATGAGGAGCTAATCAAGGCTGCCAGTCAGCAGCAGGAAGTACCGAGCCCTGAATTTGGAGAAAAGTTATAACACAACTTGAAGACTTCAGCAGAAAACTTGGGAGTTTGATACTCTAATTCCTCCTGTGTTTAAAAGGGAGAAATAAAAATAGATGCCACATAACTGATACAATAAATCATTTCCTTCAGACTGAACTGTTCAGTAATGCCTGTCAGTTTTGTCAGCAACTCTGTTGCTTTGCTGTTGGGTCCAACACCTGCACCCGTGCCATGTCTGAATGGCAGCCTGATGCTGAGGACCCAGCGAGTTGTGCTGCGCTCAGTGGGAGCTGGAAATGAGCCTCCCCCATGTCACAGCTGCCTGCTTGTATGCCTGGGGACTGTTGGGCTTGCATGCATGCAGTACTTGCGGGGACAGAAGCCCAGCCAACCTTGGAAGGTGGTGTCATAACAATGTCAGACTCATGAAGTCAGAAAAGTCTCTATACTGACAAATGAATATGTTGGGTTTTTTCTTTTTGAAGAGGCATTTTCTGCAATAACAGGAACAAAATACTATTGGCAAGCAATAAATATTTAACATATTAATGCCATTAATTTTAAGTACACCTTGTTGCCTTTTTTTTTTTAATTACAACCTGATTTTTAAATAAAAATGAAAGAAGAATATCAGAGGATCTCCATGTCGTGCTCAAATGAAATAATAGAAAATATGAAAGCAGCTAGCCACAAAAATTAAAAGGGAGAAGATTCTAATGTTTCTGTTGATGATGGCAGGGACACATCATAATTCACATTTGTCCATTGTTACAAAATTGCTAATTCTGAAGGAAATAAAAAGGAGTGTGTTGCCTGAAACCACTGCCTGCTATGAAGAGCATTTGTTTTGCATTTTGAGAAACATAGAATTCAAGTAAAAGACATACTAATATGATCAGCCGTGGCAGGGAAGAAGCTAGAAAATCACGAGAGCTGCCTGTGTATTCCCTAAGGGGAACTTGTATGCTAAAATAACAAGTTCTCCATGTAATTATATGATACGATGCTTAGAGAAAACTGAGTTTTCTACCTATTTCTTCTGTTGTGACTCAGAAGAGGTTAAAAAAGCCTGTCATTAAAGCAGACCTGGTTTTTGCAGCCAGTTGTTTTCATAGTGATTTCAGTGGCTAAGCAGTGACAAATTTTCAGATTGCCTTGATGCAGCTGAGCATTTTTGGTCTAGACTACAACAAAAGCATCCTAGATTAGATCGTAAATAGCTGGGAATGCTCTCACTCCTGTATGACAGTCTTAACCTTTACCTCTGGGGTATCTGAAGGCAAACAGACTATTTTATGCAAGCTGGGAGACATTTGCAAAGGCGTTGTTTTTTCTCTAGGAATGCTCACTTTTCAAGCTTCCACCTGCTGAAGGAGCTGCTAACATTTTTATACTGCCAGTGCTGATGACTTTGATGAGTATTTACTAAATATAGTTTATAGTACAGAACTATGGGAATTTCATTTTTTAGGAGAAAAAGAGATCAGACTGGTGGTTGTTAAAATGGAAAAAAAATCTGCTGGGTTAAATTGAAGCTATCATAAGTGATCCTGTCACCTTCTGATGTGCTGGGCATCATATTTTGTGGAATTTATGAAACTTGCACATGCTGTCATTGCTGTGTTTTTGCACAGCTACTTGTGGGACGTGATACAAGAAGTTTTTACTTACTTTCTCAGACTAACAACTAAAAAGCCAACGTGCAGCTTCAGATTCCTGAGAGAAAGTCAAACACCCAAAAACCTTAAAAAAAGAAGGCAGAAAAAAGGGTCTAATTGGTTGTATGAGTTTAGACTCCTTAAATGTGGTTCAGAAAAATTATGCAAATTTTGTGCTTGTTTTAAGTATTCACAATCTGTGATTTTAATACTGTTTCTTTATACGTGGTAAACACTGAACACATGTGACGGATTACCATATATAAGTGTTTGTGCCTGCTTGTTTGTAAAATTAAATTTGGGGTTGTCTACCAGCAAGTGCAAGTGCTCACTGGATTAAAAAAAATTACCTTTTTCTGTACTTTATCCTTGAAGATATACCTACCTCAGCACATACCACTGATTGCCCCATATAAATCTAATTCTTAAAAGTAAGGATTTTGTTTAGCCTTTTAAAGGATTATAACACTCACCTCAATTCAGCAAAGCATTTAAGCAACAGCCTAATTTCCAGCATTTTTAGATCATAGACTTGAACGTGTTCCTATTCAAGATAAAGCAGTAGTGACTGCTTCTGTAACCGGATTAGGCAGGAGGGAAATGGATACATAGGTGACTAATGCTGTCTAATCTTGGTGGTTGGAATGAGGCAGCTGTAGGTTGACTGGTACCTGACTGGTACAGAAAGAGTGGCTGGGGTGTTTGGGCATCCAGATTATAATAACTCACAAGAATCTTTTCCTATCCTCTTCCATCACTATTTCCTAGTCTTGATGATATATTACAATGTATTTGTAAAGATCCCAGCTTCTTACTTTTAAAATTATTTGCATCATTAATAAAATATGGTCAACTAATATTTTTTCTATTTTTTCCGTGTTTTGAAATACTTTCATTTTAGGAAATACAATTTATCTCTGGGAGTTCTTACTAGCACTGCTCCAGGACAAAGCTACGTGTCCTAAATATATCAAATGGACTCAAAGAGAGAAGGGCATTTTCAAACTGGTAGATTCCAAGGCTGTGTCCAGGTTGTGGGGAAAACACAAAAACAAACCTGACATGAATTATGAAACAATGGGTAGAGCTCTCAGGTATGTGCATTTTTAATAAAAGACTGTTTTTGTTGCCTTAGTGTTTGTGTGCATTTAATGCCTCATCTAATTTGTATAACAACATAGTGTTCTATTAGTTTGGAAAATGAAGAAATTATTTCAGGAAAATAAATTAGCTAACTAAAAGTAACCCTCACTAACCTCAACTCCAAGTCAGTCACCTTCAGTTTCAGCACAGACATTTTTCAGTGCTGCTGCAAAAACTGCATCTTCAGAGTCAGACACAGACAAAGTACAAGACTGAAGATTTCAAGTGGGGCAAGCCTTTTACATAAATTTGAATGCCTTTTCTAAAAAAAAAAAGCTAAAATGCAGGTGTATTCATTAAATTATTTCTACTTGTTGCACATGATCCCCTTTCCAGTGGAAGATAAAGTTTCAGAATTCAGATCTGGTTTCACTTCTCTGAATTTGTGTGTACAGACAGTTTTAAAACACAGAATTGTGTGCCACTGCCTATCAAGCCGGGGGTTTTCTCATACATAAAAGACTGTGCAAAATAAGCAGATGTCCACGAAGCTTCAGTCTTACCTGGATAATTGTCCAACTCAGCAGCTATGCATTTCTTTTAATTTCCCTTCACCCCTCACCTCAGTGTACGTTATTTCAAATTGTCATATTAGTTTGTAAATATGAGAGAAGTAGTGCCCTCCTGTCCTGTTCCCTTTGCTTTGTTGTAGCTAAAATGTCTGCTTGTGCTCACTGGTGAATAAACATGAATTCAGGTAACTGAAAGAACTGTATGAGTCAAGAGAAGAATTGAAAGTTTCATGCACCTTTTTAAAGCGTATGAGTTGATAGCAGAGCTGCCAAGTCATGGAGTTCTTTTCTTTTTCTCCTCAGAGGTATTTAAGGTTGGAGGTAAAACGTGACATGAAATACCAGTAAATGAAAGTTGTTTGAGGAAAACAATATGCTATTAAATAGGCAACTTTTTTGTAATGAAGAAACTAGACACTTAAAAGTTTGTTTACTTGTTAGTGCTATGTTTATTTTCTGGGAGTTTTGTGGCTTTGTTTTGGTTTTGGCAAAAAACCTGTGTAACTTGATGTATGTATGCTTTAAACAGATACTATTACCAAAGAGGAATCCTGGCTAAAGTAGAAGGTCAGCGTCTAGTGTACCAATTTAAAGAAATGCCAAAAGATCTCATCTATATTGATGATGAGGATGCGAGCCCTAGCACTGAATCATCAGATTCAACTCTGCTCTCAACTGCGGTGGCCAACAGAAACCAATCAAGCAGAACTAGAGCATCTGCAAACGCAGGAACAAAGGGAGGATCAACCGCGATGCTAAAAACAGGAAACGCAAAGCCTGCTAAACTGAAGGAGCATGTAGAAGTTGGACAGCAGCAGACACCTGGCTTGACTTCAGAAGTTTTGAGGACAATGCAATCTCCGCAGCCAGTACAATCCACTCAGCTTTTTCGGACAGTTCATGTAATGCAGCCATTGCAACCCCTCACAGAAGGACATGCAGCTGTAACCAGTAATGTTCCGGATGAACCGTTGAATTCCTCGGTTCAGAATATAAGGTAAGAAAATGTACAGAACATAAATATTTGAATAATAGTAAATTCACTGGCTGACGGCTAGATAGACTAGATTGTTTTGCTTCCAAGAAATGCTAGTCTTCCAGTTTGGTTGACGTGAAACAATGTCTTTGTGGTTGATCCTAGGAATTTAGAGTGACTACAGCATACTGTGACATGTACACACATAAACACTCTGCCTTTGGTGGGGGGAAGTGCATCTTTCCCATGGTATTAGACTTGATGCACATCCTTTCGAGAGGAAAAATACACAACTCCTTAAAATTGGCATTGTCAATTCTGTTCCACAGCAGAAACTATGTTTTCATGTCTCTGCTTCTACACCAACTGTTTGGTGTCTTTGCTTTTGAATTATACATGGTGGGTCTGCATGATCCTTTCAGAAAGATTTTCCTTCTTGCTTTTTCATCTTAAGAATTTTTGTCATCTCTTTAATCTTTTGTATAGTCCCCAGTTACAGCAAGGGAAAGCTCCATGTTATCTGCTCTAGCATTTTGCTGCTGCTACAAGAACAAGTTCTTTTGATTTTAGAAAACAATTAACAGAATAATTTCATGTGATCTGTGTATCTGTAGACTGCTTTTGGAGACAGTTATGCTTCCAGACTGAACTTGTAAGTCAACTGGCTAACACTACACAGTTATCATGACTCTTTTGCATCTACCCCTTAGTAGCAGCATCCTAACAGAAGAGGCTTTAAAAAGTCACTTAAGCCTGATTTTACCCTAGCCTGAGGCGTCACCCGATGGACGGGTGCATATGGAGCTTGTTCATCTCAGCATAGTGACTACAAAAGACTTTAAACAAACAAATGTTCTTGCAATCTAGGCTCCTCACAGGAATGTCAGAGTTGTATATAGTGATTGTGGACCTTAAAGCTGTTTCAGGAAAGCTTCAGGATATGATTCAGGAGCTGCACATTCTCAATCAATTATTATAACTTTTTTTGATATTTGCTTTGTTAGTGGTTATAATTTTCTGCTGCAAAATGGCAGTAATGCTGTTTCCTACTCCCTTCCTCTATTCTTTCCTTTGAAAATTACATCCAGAGCCACCAGTAGTTTTGGAGTGGTACTGACTCTCTGAGATAAACCATGCGTTCTTGTCAGAGAAGTAGGTAATGGCACTAATGAGACCAAATAATTTCTTTGTTTCCGAATAATAGGAGAGAGAAAGATTATATTTGATCGGAAGTTTATGTGAAAGATGATTATGAAGGATTTAACAAAAAAATTCCAGTTTTGAAATGAATTTAGAGAATTAATAAAAATATGCATCAAGGTGATGTGTTGTATGTTTTTAAAGCTTAGGGATGAAGCTACTCAGTACAGTGCAGTCCAATGAGTTCAGGCTTGATGAAGGATTTACTTACTTGTAAAAATTGACAAGGGCAATATATAGTGAAAGGAAATAACTACAGACATAATTGAGGCTATGCAGTACCACATAAGTCAGAAGAACAATAATATTAAACATTCATAAGGAGAAAGTTCAGGAATTCGCGGAGTTAAATAGGTCTAGGCTAGACCTACACTAGATTATGTATCACAAAAAATGTCAGTAGTACAGATGGTATAAAGAATGGTAACAACAAACAGAAGTAAGACTTAATGCAGGCTAGAAGTCCAGCCTAACATTTGGAAAGCTGCTCAGTGACATTATGACATCCAGTTATTGCATTACAGTATTTCACAATCGGACATTGGGTAATAAACTAAGGGGAAAAAGTAGTAGAGATGATATATGTGTGAGGTTCAAATTAAATAAAAGCCTTAAAGCCTTAGAGTTCTATATTGCATTGGTTCACATCCATTGTTTGTAACTTAGAACATTATTCCATGAAGTCTTCAATTGCACTTTTCTTAGCAATTGATGACAAAGTGTCTTAAATGAAGGGGAAAAAAGGAACCATCTGACCTTTTCAGAATGGTATAGAAGTATTGCTGATTAAGAAAGATTATACTACGGCTTCTGAGCAGTTAGAATGAAAATAATAACCACCAGGATGGGACAAGCTGCAAACCAAGGTGCTGATGAGTCCTGTGCAATAGTCACTGCCCATTCCAGGCTCTCAAAATACAATTTATGACAGATACATTTCTGCTCAGCGTCGAAGTGCAAACTTCAAGTAGTTTGGTGAGGTAGAATAACACATTGAACTTATTTCGGAGCATATGTTTTTTCTTGTTTTATAATAAGGCTGAAATAAAGGTTGATTTGTTCAAACAGCTAAATCTCTAGCAGTTGAATGTGTTTGTGTACACATTCTGAATTGCTGCAGTGGGGCTTCCATAAGGGTTGAAATGGATGGTCTACATGATTTGAAAATGTACAGCAGGTATGAATGCCGTGGTAGACTAAGAGTTGACAGACCTTCTGATGTGTGCACACGCTCTGTAGGATTGTGTTTGGAGTCACTTTATAGTAGGAAGAATGAGGACAAATAGCAACACTGGTTGCCAGTTGCTGTTCAGTGGTTGGGGCATGTAAATAGTCAAGGTCATTTGGGCAAAACAACAACTAGGGTCTGGTTATGATTCTCGAAAGGTTTTCTGATGCATACTGGTTAGTGGTTGGGCTCTGCCTCAAAGCGTGAACATCTTGAACCCATATAGTTTGTCTTATGCAATGTAATTCTAAAGTTTTATTCATGTGAATGTTCACTCCTCTGCTTCATGGAAGTAAGTGGTCCTCCCTCTGCAGCAATTTGCTTCTGTTGTGTTGTAAGAAGAAAAAAAATAGGAGAGAAAATATCGAGCATCTTTGAGGTCAAAACAATTGGTTTCTTAGCACTTAACTGTAGCCTTCAGAGAGTTAAGTTCTGAACCTACATCTTCTCTGCTGAGGGACTTGGTAAAAGAATCACATTTGAAGACTGTTGTGAAGGGCTCATGTCAGCATCCCTGCCCTGCACTAGGCAACATTGTCTGATACAGACTACTCGCAGAGCATCACTGGGAGAGTGTTGCAACTGTTCCCCAGGGCCTCTTGGCGTTTCTCAAAGAAATGGGCATGCCAGTGAGAATCCACAGTTGGTTCTTTGCAGGAGACAGGCAGCAACTTCGTTTATAGCTGCACAGAGCTTGTATCTTACTCTGAAGTGGAAAGGTCTTGGCTTTTGGATGGCTTTTGATGTACTTTTTATACAAGTTTTGGTGCTGTTGTATGAAGGCGAGACAAAGAGAAGTGTTACTTTCCAAGGATAAATGGCTCTTCAGCCCCAGTGCTTAAAGAGAAAGGCTGTGGTGTTGTGTTAACTGAAGCTTAGGAAACAGGGCAGGAGCAGGGTCAGGTCAAGCAAACTGGATTTTGCTGACTGAGGAAAACATGTAGTATCCCCAGTGGGAATATCTGAAATTGTAAACGCACTGCTGTTCTGCAGATCTAACGGTTCTGGCTTGGTGTATGCACGCACAGTTACTGTAGTCTCCGGTTGTGTAACTGGGGGCCAAGTTTGGCACCAAATGTTTGCAGTGATAAGACAAAAATAAAAACGTCACTGTGGATGAGCATTTTATTGCTAACTTTTTCCAATGAGACACCGTTTACAAGGAAGAAAAAGTTTCTTTGAATCTAGTGCTTGTAAAATTCTTCTGTTTAAATCAGAATAACTTACACAGGTTAACCAGAATATCTGGTTTATTTGAGTAATTGTGTTTTATCTTGGAATTAGGAGGCACTGGCCTGGAATTCAGCTCCATGTTCGTTGGGTCATTCTGAGTGTAAAGAGCATTCTTTCTGTTGCTCCAGAAAGTGTACTTCTCCTGTAAGGCTGGGGATTTACTTTGTGTAGGACATCATACAGGGCTGTAAGGTGCCTGTGTTTGGGCAATTAAATTTCTCCCTTAAATGATGAGAGCTGGAGATAAAAAGATTCATGAAAATGCATTTTCATTTGCCTTTAATCTAGAGTAGTAGTGATTTAAGATGTAGTGAAAAGAGGTTCTTATGTTACTTATGGTTCAGAGAAGATTATATAGTGATTAATTTTAAATTATGTGTCTGTCTCTTTTATTGACTGTATGGGACATAGCTGAATCATCTAGCTGGCAGCTCTGTGTACCAAGAAACTTGGAATTAGCTGACTGCTGACAGACCTTTTACAATGCTTTAGCAGGCTTCAGGTATGAAACACGTTTCTATCAATATTCAATTCTGAGTCCAGATTCTGGTCATCTAACATGTTCTGTCCAAGCTGCCACAATGACAACTCAACTTCTGTCTAATTTAGAAGGCTATCCTTTGATTGGCCACCATCAGTGCCCATGCTTTGCTTTGCTTCTGTTTGCAGTTAGACAGTAGTCTCCTGTCAGTGCTCCAAAGGCAGACCTGCAGTAGAAGCTCTCCAGCACACTGACTAGTAGATACTGTAGGATCTGGCTCACTGCTGCCATAGCCTTCCCCAAAGGAAGGCAAACAGGTGACTCTTACAAGGAGCTGATCTCTGTAATCTCTTAAGTGAAGGCTCGACTGCAATGTAGATTTCAGGATGGTGAGAAAAATGTCCTTCCTGAGGGAGATGTTGGTCAGGAATAGACTGATGTGATCTCAGTGGGCTTCTACAAGAAACTCTTTTTATCTTACAACAAGGTTTGTCTCTCAGAACACATTTATAATAGGGACAACTTCTATCACAGCTGTCTATCTTCTGTCAAGACTTTGGTTATAACCAAACATTTTGATGTGATTTTCCTGCAGCTGAGAAGAACTTTTCTTAAACACAGTTCTGATTTAGTTTCTGTGGTAGGCAAGAAGGCAACTGCTTATGACAGGAAGGACTTCAAAATCCTCTAGTCAGATTAATTTTGTTTCTGCACAATAAGAAGTTATCCGTAGGAGCTCTCTTTCTGTGTCTTTCCACTGTTGAAAGAGGTAGGGGCTCTACAGATTTCTATTAGTAACAAAGTTCCTGAATTTTAATTAAGGTGACTGTGCAGTTTTGAAAAATTCTAGTAAGAAGAATGTAAAACTCCGTGGGTCAGTAAAAGGACACCTTAAGAGCTGAGTCCTCTGTCCTCATAACGTTAAGAAATGATGTTGTTCAGGCAAAGCGTTAGACAAGAACATGCACCGCCACCGCTTCGGAGGAGGCTGTGTTAAGACTGGGCAGGGGGGCATCAGCATCAAGTGCATTTCTGCCTCTCATGGACATCTCCTGCTGGACTGCTTAGCAGCACCTGTCTGTGTGGCTTATGCTGTAGAACAGCTGCTGGCTATGAGAAAATACACTGGGGTGAAGTATTGGTAAGATTGCTGATGACTGAGGATCATGTCCATGAGTGCAGCTGTGGAGCAGTTTGCAGCAACAGTAGAGCTCCTGAGTAGCATTTGGTTGATGCTGTCTGTATAGTCACTCAGGAGATCACCTCTCAACTTGGGCATCCAAAGTGATTCTAACAAGCACATCCCACCTCTTCACCTCCTTTACTCTTCCTAACTTGACTGAATGAGTTCTGGCAACAGAACAAATGGGCTAAGTCTCTGGAAATTAGCCTATTTGCCTCCAGGCCATCATTTCCCCTATAGCTGTAGGTTGAACAATGTGTCTGTTGGAGAGGGAATTCTGTGGTATGTCTCTCTATGTTTCTTAATATTGCATTGTTTCATTTTCTTACTGTGCTGTGAAATACTTTGTTTACCTTGGCTTGTAGCTTCAATTTTTTTTGGTATCTTCCTTGGCTTGTAGCGTCAGTATTTATTGGTATCGTTTCCATTTCATAATTCTCACGTAAATTACCATGAATAAACTTGTTTTTCTTGCCTGTCACTTACTGTTTGCTTTATCACTAGTTACCTCTTGATGAGCTAATAAGATATTGCACAATTCTAGGCCATTAACAGTAACAAATGGACCAAGAAATAGACCATAATTTTCTGCCAAGCTAAAATGACTTCAGAATTTTTGTCATTCTTTTCTCAGTTGTAACCAGATTGTTTTATGGCAGCATTT
Source organism: Neopelma chrysocephalum (assembly GCF_003984885.1). Taxonomy (NCBI): domain Eukaryota; kingdom Metazoa; phylum Chordata; class Aves; order Passeriformes; family Pipridae; genus Neopelma; species Neopelma chrysocephalum. The sequence goes on along the minus strand of NW_020897694.1, from coordinate 5,775,886 downwards.
CCTTTTCATCACTGTTGCTCAATGTTCTTGTTATTTTTGAAACCTCAGCAGGAACTTTTAAAATAATCAACCAAAAGATTTGTACCTTAGAGCAGAAATGGTGTTAGCAAAATGTCAATGAAATACGGAAGCATAGCAAAATACACAGTTCAAAGCACCTAAAATAAAGTAGCCCAGTGTTAACAAATCACCTTAATTAGTGTGTACATTTTTTTTTAATGGAGAAAACGATTAACCAAGCTATATTTTTTTTCAGTGATATTCAAGGCAAACAGTTTGAGCAGGTAGATTTTTAGTTAGTAAACAGATACAGCTGTCTGTAGTTTTAACAATTAAGGCAAATGTCTTGCTTGGCCACCAGTAACATAAATAAATATTTATGCTGTTCTTGTGCAGATGCCTGCTGCATACATTCCCTTTAGCAAGTTCATACTATATGTGTATACGTATATCTGTATGTACAGGTTTATATACATGTGTATCATATATCTATATCTTGACTGATGGAGAAGACAAAGCATCTAGAGTAAACTTAATCACAGTATGGTGTACAGGTATGGAACTGGCTTTCAAGAGAAATAAAATGGCTTAGCATCGATATGCAGATACTAATTACAGTATGCTAAGACAAATGGCCTGATTTCTTTTCCCAGAGCTGTTACTGCTAGGGCTTTAGAGATACTTTCTGCATTGATTAGATCCAGTTCACACTTTTCAAAGTTGTCCTTTACAGCCATTTAGCAGTTAGAAGCTTTTATTTTTTACAAAACAACTAGAGAACAAGAAAGTAGCTTCAAAGTAATCCTTGGATGGCATACCAGCACAAGCTATCAGCTTCAGGTGCTGCTTTCAAAACTGCAGCTATTGAGTTGATCTTAATCCTTCAAGCTCAGGTAAGTTTCTTCATGGATTAAAGAGCTGACTCAGTATCTACTCTGATACTTTTAAAGCTTTTCTGATGACAAGTGTCAGTTGTCTTTCTTCATAGCTGTTCCACTGGCATTGTTGGTCTCTGTAGACTTTCCTGGGTTGAGCTGTATGTATGTGACACTTTGGTTTTACTGCAAGTTTGTTTAACCGTAGGCAGTTTACTTTTTTTTCCCCCAAGAAAAGCTAGTGGATGTCCTCATCCTGTTACTACTTGTGACACAGACATTTCTGACTTTTCTGTGAAGGTCCCAGGAGAATTGCAGGGGCAAGAAAAAAAAAGAGAGTTAGCACTAATAACCTTTATCAGACCTGATGTGAGCCTTGGTACTGTCATTCTGAGCCTTGCACTTTAAGCTTGGTGTTGGTATTTGCAGTGCAGCACCAAGTTCTCCAGAAGTTTGAAAGAAAGAAGCAATCACTCTAGCTGGTGCTTCACCTCCAGCCCCATTTCCATGAGCTTCTTCCTTGGGCTGTCTCTAGTTTAGTGAAAAAGGAGCTCAAGATGACTCAGGTGTCAGTCACATCAAATTTTGAGTCCTGGTTATGATGGCCTTTGTGATGAGACCTGTGTGGGAGGCTCGTTGGCAAGGATTTGGATTTGTTTTGCTATTGCAGCATTGCTGGGTACTGCAACCTTCTTTCTTGGGAGGAAGAGAAAGCTACAGATGGAAGTTTTGTTCCTTGTGTTAGCAAGCTGTGTGGGAGCTGGGGGAAAAGATTGCATGCAGCAGGGACTGGCAGGGAGTACCCATGTGCTCTGAGCCTAATACCAGCAGGATTACTGGGGCTACTCTTGCTGGAGCAATCTTTGGAGCTCAGCTAGAGGCCTTTCCCAGAGGACTGAGCTGAGTGGGACCTGGCAAATCATCTACATATATTCCTTCACTTGCTTCTGCTGCTGCACTAAGAAAATGGGAATGCAACTCCCTGTGTGATTGGACTATGGCCAGCAGCAGCATCTGCATCCACATTGCCCTGTAGCTTCAGCACCACATAAGTCCTGCTTTGGTAAGCTTTTTGTTGAAACTGGGATAGCCAGAGTGTGGTTTTAAATTGACATTTTGAATATGCTGAGTCAGAGTTGATTGGTCAGTGGCTAAATGCTGGCAAGTAGGATTTCGCAGAGCTGTGAAAAATAGATGCTACACAGATAGAAGGACTGCAGAAAGGAGGATGTTCCATGGTAGATGTATGGTAGGCAACCCTTAGAGCATATCTGATGTCCACTCTTCAGAAGAAAGAGCAGGCAGAGCTGTGCGTGGACTTCAAAGTAGAAATGTTGACAGTAAATTGCTTTGCATCTAAAGTGATTTCAGCAGGGGTAGAAATAAGGTAGGAGGAGGAGATAGTTATTTTTGTTTATCTTTGAGAAAATACTAGGGAGAGCTTAAAACTAAAAAAAGGAGAGGAGGACAGGCAGGAGAAAACATTAAAAAGAAACAGAAAGGTTGGAGAGAACTTTGCACGACAAGCAGAAGGAAAAAAAGATTGTCAAAGACAGCATGGCACAGTGGGCTGGAGCAAGCTGTAGGAGAATGTCAAAGCAGTTATCCTTCCCTTCCTCTTTCCCTCCCCAATAACTATTTATGTTGTGGTTTGGATATTTTGTTTTGGTTTTATTTGCTTGACTGGAGTGTGTTGCAAAGTTTAAGTCACTGTTGTCCACTGTAGTAGCTGTGTACTCCGGCAGTACAGCTGTTAACCCTCTAATGTTGCCCTTGCAGCTGTAAATCTGTTGAAAGTAATGTGTCACCCAAGTCTTTGAGCCTGCAACTGATGGAATTACTCCTAATTTAAAGTGATGTTTTGGGAGCAGGTTCTGTTCAGTTGTTTTACCAGAGTCATGTATGAGCCTGGCAGACAGAGAACTGTGTGTCCTGGGAGTCTGAGTAGGTCTTGACCAGATTTACTGCTGCAATGTGAATTCTTTTGCATATAGTTAAATGTATATACGGATGTCAGGAGAATCAAGGCCTGACTTATGAATTATTTAGGCTCGTGATTTGTGAATTATTTAAGGTAACTTGTGAAACTGATGGCAGATGTGTAGTGGGTCATGCTTGTGATGTTGGTTGATGCTTGAGATGGGGGGGGTCTTAGATGTGATTTCCAGGTTTTCTGATGACCTACTTAATGTCTCAAAGGCAGGCTGTTCAGTTTGGTGATGGCAGTATTGTTCATTCACGTTACCTTTACTTTCAGAACATCTTGCTGAATTCAGGGGTCAGGTCCAGTTCTTGTTTTATTAGGAGAGAGACTGCTACTTCTTTTGGAAATGTTGGGCAAATAAATGTTTATGATGCCAAATGATTTTTATATAGTAAGTATTTTTTTTAAAATTCAGCGTGGAAGTGTTCTGACCCTATAATCTTTTCTAATCTTAACAGGACTTTACAGACTCCAGCCCAGGTTCCAGTGGTTGTTTCTCCTGGAAATCAGCAGCTGCATACTGTAACACTCCAGACAGTGCCTCTTACTACAGTGATAGCCAGCACAGATCCAGCCTCAGTAACAGCGGCCCAAAAATTCATTTTACAAGCCATTCCTACTTCACAACCCATGACGGTTCTTAAAGAAAATGTCATGGTACAGTCTCAGAAGCCAGTCTCGCCTCCTTCCTCAATTGTGCTGAGCCCAGCACAAGTTCAGCAGGTGCTCACCAGCAGTGTGCAGACAATTTGCAATGGAACAGTCAACATGGCTTCGTCTCCATCCTTCAGTGCCACTACCCCCGTGGTGACGTTTTCGCCTAGCAGCTCCCAGGTGATGTCTCATCCGTCAGGCACAGTGATCACTTCGGTTATTAAAGCACCAGAATCCAAACAGGTTGGCGTACAAGAAGCAGTGAAGGAAGGGGGTGACAAATCAGACAATACTGAGCAGTCGGAGCAGAGTTTCCAGCAGCAGCCATTTGTGATGGTAGTGTCCAGTTCGAATGGTATCCCATCTAACATGCAAGTGAAGCAAGAAAATGAGCCATTGGAACCCAATTTGTATTAAGAATTAAATAATTAAAAAAAAAAGACCCTGTGGATGATTATTTTCATAAATGTGATGGGACCTTTTCAGTTATGTATATATGATTTGATTTTGAAGCAAAATGTTGCAAAGCTACTTAATTTCTGCAGTTAATTGTTAGAATTCATGCTTTAGGATGGATTTTGATTTTCTGTTAATTGCTAAGTGTTATCATATCAATAAAATTATATATTACTCATTTTTCAAAATACAGGCATGAAGAAACATGCTTTTTATGCTATGAAGACTTTCTCCTGAGGTTGTTGGCCAAAGTTTCAAACTTCTTATTTTACGTTTTCAGTCTGTTGCTGATTTACATTGTTATTGTAACTTTTTCTGTTTAATCTGTATGTGTATCACTTAACTCTTGAAGCAGCAGTTACTTTTAGTGAGACAGTTTCATTCCATGTGTTTGAATTTTTATGACTATTTGTTTCATACCAGTGAATTACATCAGTTTTAGAATTGATAACCAGGTATCCTCTTGCATTTTTGCAGCACAAGCTCTTGTGTGTGCAAAATAGAATATACACTCCTATTGAGAGTACACAAAACATATATTCCAGTAATGGACAATGCCATGTCTATATTTTATATGAAAACATTGGATATATTTAATTACAGAAGCTAATGGCATCACTACAGGTGCAAATATTTCATGCCATTTTGTGACTATGAAGCTTAACAATCTTGCTTTCTACTTCAGATTATTTTGTAAGGGGGGAGGGAAATGAAATATATACAATTTATGCAGGTTTTTGGAGATTAATACTGCAAAGAGTTCTTTTTTTTTTTTGATTGTAAATAGTGTACATTCAATGTCGCAGGGAAGTTTTTTCAGCTAATTTGTTTCCATACAAATTTTTGATAGATGCAAATAAGATCATTATGTTTAGAGGTCTAATGTTATATGTATTCATATTACAGAGTGAATTTGTATTTAAGGACAAATTTTTAAATGATGGAGCCCACTGAACCTTGGGTCCTTTCTTTTGTATTTTTAATTGGTTTATTATGAAAATAAATCAAATGAAAAACCATTTTTCTGTATTTACTCTGAAATGTTTTTATATTATTGTAATGTTTTGACAATCATAAATAACAAAAATACAGTGAGAAACAGGACAAGGTGATTAGTCAGTGTGGGTCTGTGGTGGGACATGAGCAATTCATGAATTGCTTCTGAACAGACTTGAACACAACCAGCGTGTTGTGGGTATCCTTTGAAATAGCAGTACTGTATGTTCTTGTAGCTCAGCTGAAGGTTGAGCTTAATTCAAGAACTGGACTTAAACTTCTCCTTTTCCATCAACTCCCAATACATTACAGACAAACAACCCAAAATTTTGAACATAATTCTAGGGTGCCATTCATTGCAAAGGTGTTTGTAGCTTGTGTCACACAAATGATAGCTCAAACTACGAGGGCTTCAAAACCTTGCATGTTGCAGTGTTTCAGCGGAAGATGGATTAAAAATAAACATACCTGGTATGATTCTATCAGTATAAAATTAAAGGAAATATGACTTTCTATGATTGAATTCATGTGGGAGTTTTATTGATGGGTTGATAGTGTTAATTATAACTTCAAGCATATGATTACTAGAAAAACTAATAGCAGAAACGTAGCAGAGGTAGTTTGGTCTAGTTGCACAGAAGTAACTCTACAAACGATTGAACAACTCTCTGCCACAGCTGCCCTGTTAATTCAGTATTTCTTCCCTCTGACTCCCATGCAGTCAGGCTTCCACCTGCAAACACAATATGCTTCACCCCAATTCCAGGAAGGCTGGCCATACCCAAAACAGTGGTTGTTTATCTGGCAGTGCTCCCTGCAGCTGGGGAGTGCTGGCAATATTGCTAGGAATGTGGACAAGTGTTGTAGAAGCATAACTGATAACAGTTCTCATCCTGAGGGCTATGTCAGATTGACGAAAGCACTGGAGAGGGAGGCTAGTTTGTGTAATGAAAGTATAAAATAGGGAGTTTTTCCTATACTACAAGTAATTCATAATTCTAGGAAACCTGAAGTGATAATGCTTGACTGACATCAGTGTTTTTAGATGTGGGGAAGTTGTTCTGGTGATTAACTGGAAATATGAAACAAAAAAAAAATTGCACCGTAAGGTTACAGCTTCACCAACAAAACTTCATGCCATAGATACAACTATTACATGGGGAAAATTATTTGTCAGCTTAGTTTATGTCAGTTGGAGAAGTGGAGAAAATAAAATCTCCAGCAGCAGTAATGTGTCTCTAGCAGCAGACTGTTGTATAACAAACAGTGAATGGAAATCACTCTGTTCCCATATCCCTTAGGCTCTGATGTACCAGCCAGGTGGATCTGTACTTCAGACTCTCTTTGGTATAGTAAAGGAAGGAAGAAGCTGGAGTAAATCATAAAACAAGGCCCCACATTTGGAATTTGAGCCACCCCTCCCTTATCACAGCTGCCTTTGTGGCAGCAGCCAAACAAAACATGCCAGTGCAAACCCCAGTCGCTTCTGAGTCAGAAATTAATAAAATTGAGGCTGCAGTTCTTCTCCGCATACATGTGAGGCTGCAGAGGAGAAAAAGGCACTTTTTTATCTCTGAGGCATTTCACAGGAGGGAGCTGGGGGAGGAGGATGGAGGCCTCAGGCTGCTTTTGGGAAGCCCTCTCCACCATCCAGGCACACTCCTGTTGTCCTGAAGGTGGGCTGGATACCCAGTGTGCAGCACCAGCTCACACACTGAGGCAAGGTATTTCTGGTTTTTATTCTGGTTTATGCAGAGCAGGGAGGTAGATGGTAACCCACAAGAAGCTGGCTCTCTGCTTATCAAAACTTCACACTAATTACAAATTTTAACAAACAAAGGCATCAGCATTCATTGGTTACAGATTATGCAAACTTTTTCATTAATTAGTACTCTAACTTCTGTTGCTAGTTGTATCTTAAGCTGTGCCAGGAGAGGTTTAGGTTGGACATCAGGAAGAGTTTCTTCACAGAAAGGGTGATTAGATATTGGAATGGGCTGCCAGGGGAGGTGGTGGAGTCGCCATCCCTGGAGGTGTTTAAGGAAAGACTGGATGTGGCACTCAGTACCATGGTCTAGCTGACATGGCGGTGTTGGGTCACAGGTTGGACTCGATGATCTCAAGGTCTTTTCCCACCTAATTGATTCTGTGATCTCTCGCTTCTCACGCTAATCAGTCCACAGGCACAGTTCTTCCCCCCATTTGAGTCTGGGATCCGTTTCAAGTAGGTGCTCAATGGGTCAGTGGTTGCGATCTCCCACTGCCGGAATGGCCTTTCCCCAGTTACTGCCCAGCCCTGCTGACTGGACTCTTGGGGGCTCTTGTCCAGACAGTCCACTCCCCTTGAAATTGTCTTTGCTTTTCCTTGAAAACAAAAGATTAGACAAGCATATAATGTTCACAATGCAACTGCTTAATCATAACTGGTCCAGCTACAGCTATCAATTAACAACTAAAAAAAATAAATTGCAAAGTTTGATTCAAATCTTGAGGGGCTCAGCATAAAGAGGAGGGGCGGACACTGATCTCTGTGGTGACCAGTGACAGAACCGAGGGAATGGCCTGAAGTTGTGTCAGGGAGGTTTAGGTTGGATATTAGAAAAAGGTTCTTCACGCATTGGGTGACTGGGTGCTGGAACAGCCTCCCCAGGGAAGTGGTCACCAAGCCTGACAGGAGTTCACGAAGCGTTCGGATGATACTCTCAGGCACATGGTGTGACTCATGGGGATGGTCCTGTGCAGGACCAGGAGTTGGGCTCGATGGTTCTTGGGGGTCCCTTCCCACGCAGCAGGTTCTGCGATTCCGTGATCGCCCTGGCAAGGAAGGAGCCGCCGAGCGCCGCCAGGGCAGGAAGGGGCGGGCGACACGGGCTGAGGGAGAGGCCGCTCCTCCCGTCGCTCCCGTCGCTCCGTGTCCGGGCGGGGGCGGTGCTCCGGGCGGGGCTGCGGGGCCGCTTCCTCCTCCCGTCCCGGCAGTCCCCGCGCGGCGCGGCCTTGGCGGTTCCGTGCGACGAGGGCGCCGCGGCGGCTCCAGAAGTTTCCCGGGGGCGGCAATGGAGGAGGAGGAGGCGGGAGCGGGGTCGGGAGCGGCCCCTCGGCGGTGAGCGCCCACCCCGCCCCACCCGGCCTCCCCCGCGGCTCCGCCGAGCCCGCTCACGGCGTTGTGTTTCCTTGGCAGGTTCTCGGACCGGGACGTCGACCGGGACCCGGGGACGGCGGCGCAGGTGAGGGCCGGGCCGGGCCGGGCCGGGCCGGACCGGGGGGGGCTCCCTGAGAGCCTGGCTCAGGGGAGGTCTGGCTGCGGGGGTGCCCAGCGCCGTCCTGTCACGGTACCTCTGTGGCAGAGAAGGAGGCGGGGGGGAAGGCAAGACAAACCAACTTTCTCTTCCGTGTAAGTAGGTGGTAGCTCACATAACTACATCAATTGCGATTTGTGGTTTAAAAAGCCCCAAGCTTATTGGAGAAATGTATTCTGTCTTAGTTTTTATTCTGCCCTGGTCTATTTTTTCTTTTCCCTACGTTTTACGGGGACCAGGACTGATTTTCATTTCATCTCGGCATAAAAAAATAATTTTTTTACGGTGACAACGATCGCTCACCAGAACAACCTCCCCACGAACGTGATGGAGTCCATCAGGTTTTCGACACACAAATGGACAGGCTGCTGGATACCCTCTAGGCTGCCTTTCCCGTAAAGGGTTAGACGAGATGGTCCTTTGAGATCCCTTGCAAGTTTACCTGTTCTATGATTTTGCCTGTTAACATGTTTTAATGTGCTTTCTAGGGTTATTTTTAATTAAAGCAGATGGTTAATGGGAAGACAGAACTGGAGGGTGGACAAGTATTTCTATTTAACTGCTTGTAAGGGGAGAGGATGTAAATGGTTAGTTTTGCTTGAATAGAGTAGGTAATAGGACTCTAAGATCATACTGGATTATCTTTCCACAAAGAAAATGGTATACTAAACTTTTCAGTTCTTTGGGGTTTACCCTGTAACTTCTAAAAGTTTTTCAAAAGATAAATTACATCTAAAAAACTGGGCTTGGAATCACCAAATGTATATGGCATAATAAAACTAATTCAAGACCTAAAAAAAAAAAAAAGTTTTATAGTGTGGTGAAAAACACCCACCAAAACAAACAAATCAAAAATCCCTGACACCAAAAGGTCTTCAGAAGTATTAAAGAATATTGACAGAATATGGATTTGTATTGTTTCCTGTATTAACATAGTTGTTTTGCTTTTCAGTTCTTTGTACATTCAGTGCTTCAGAACATTATGTAACACATTGTGTAGGCATTATTTAATATCTGTCGGAGTAATACCAGTGTCTTTTAAAATTCCAGTGCCTTTTTTAAAATTCCTGAATTGAGTAGGCAGGTGATGCTTGGTAGTCTCTGAGCTGGTAAATCCCATAGTTCAGTGTAGCATTTTGCTGATTTACAAGCTTGGATCTACAGGTGGTATGCCATGCTTGCATGGTATTAGGTGAGGTCTTCTAATTCATGTCCTTAATATTTCTAATCTGGGAGACCATTCTGTATAAGTGCTGCTGTGTAATGCTTCCCTACCTTGCTAGACTTGTGTCCAGTTGGCCTGGCATTTTTGCACTGTCTCTAGGATTCCTTTAGTTCCTGGAGAGCATCCCTTGGTTTTCTGCACCTGGATCTGATGCAAGTGCAGGATCATCATCCTTTTTTTAATACTGTCTGAATGATAAAGCTTTGAACTCATCAATGACTTTTTTTTCATTGTAAGTTGAAAAAGCAGATTACTGTGTGGAGTCAGAAAGAATCTGTAATTCATATAAACTCTTTATCATTTAGCATGAAGGGACTTGAAAGTTCCCAATGTATTTAGAAATAGATTTGCAATTTGGTGACATGGTAAGGGCCTTTAGAGTCAAAATATGCAGAAAACACATACTCGAGTGTGAGGACAAAGTCTAAGCTTGCTGCTGATGTCCATAATCTGGACTTTCTGGTGCTAGTCAAGTATTATTTGGCTTCTCAAATAGGTTATAGGAGGTAGTTATTCTGTGCATGTGTCTGAGTGAGATGAGGTGGCTTACTGATAAAAAGCCAACAAAGAGACTAGTTTCACACTGTTGAAAATGCTTGGCTTTGGTTTGCTTTGCTTTTCTAGGTCTAGTTCAGTAGGAGAATCCATTCATGTGTTGCCAGCTCTAATCAATGCTTCTGTCATCAACAAAAACCACAGGGAATAATGTTTGGAGGGAGAGGTGATCTGTCATAGATCTGCTTGTGAATGTGCCTGCAATGTTCAGTCTCAGACTCAGATCCTGCTTGGTTTTGAGTGTCAAAAGTGCTTCACCTCTCAGCATAATATGAACTATTTTTAATATGTGAGTTGCCTCATGTCCCTCCCATGTGAAATAGCTATAGCCATGAGTATTTCTGTAATGACAACTGCTTTTGAATGACTTTAAATCTTAGGAGGGCATCAGTTACAATTGTCTTCTGCCTGCCGCTTTCTTCAGAGACCCCCCCAAGGATTTAGATTTATGTGCTGCATCTATATATAGGTTGGTGTATCTTACACTGGTAAGAACTCATGCTAGGGCTAGAAGAAGCTGTTCTGGCCACTTAAATCCTAGTTGGCATGAACAGTTTATGTGGTATTGTTAAACAGAAAAAAATACTGATCTGAACTAGAACTAAGGCAAGTCCTCCTTCTCTTCTTTTTTCTCTGGCTTGGTGGGACAGAGTTTTGGCAGCTGTGCTGTATGAATATTTATGCAGGTTTAAAGCTTGTATCTTAGCTACATTCATGCTTGCTAGATTCCAAGTAGAAATCTGAGTAGAAGTCAACTTAGCAGAGTTACTGTACTGTAGCAATGTACTGTAGTGGCTTTGGAAGACTTACTGTCTTCTAGCAAAGAGGAAGAACTTCTCTCAGCAATAAGGAGAGAATTGGAGATGCTCTTTCCAGGTGTGTGCTGTCACTGTGAAGTTATTCTATGTGCAAAAGTTATGAACTTTTCTCATAGAAAGCAAAGTATAATTGTTTCAATTCATGTATCCAGTGATTTCTCCTAGCAAGGGACTACTTTATGCTTATTTCCCTTGTGCAATAATATATCGTCTGAGGCCTGTGCTCCCTCAGTCTTTTGTTCTCCTGCTTTTATGCTCAGCATTTGAAACAATCTCTTATGCTCAATAATATGTTATGTAGTATTTCATTGTGTCACAGTGCTTTGAGCATGTTATCCTCACACAAGTGTTTTGACATACTGTGTGTTGACTTCCAAATTCCTAATACTGCACTGCTGTCTCAAATCCAGCAGACCTGCTGAGAATTGTAGGAAGGTCTTTGGAATACAAAGGGTCATCTGTGTGTGAAATTTCACGTTTAAAGCATTTGGAAGTCCTGTTTCCTCCTCAGTAAGAAACAGGCTGCTTGAATTTGATGTAATTGGCAGGTTGCTTGTACTTCAAGCTCTGATGTTTAATCTTTGTGGCTGAGAACTAAGCAGCAGGTAAACAAGTGCAAGTTAAGATGTTATCATCTGAAATGTCTCATAGTTGACAGAGTTTGGTATTGTTTTTATGAGGACTTCTGAGGTACCATTTAATTTTTTATTGCCATGTGTGTTTACAGGAACTGACAACAGCTTTGGAAAAGAATCCAGATGATGCTGAATGTTACTGTCAACGAGCTTATGCTCATATTCTTCTACAGAAATATGCTGGTAACATCTTCAGACAACACTAAGAATCCTCTTACCAAGTGTATTATAACACGTTCTTTACAGAAGATGTCTTCAATCTGAAGCCAAATACAGTAATGAAAGAAAGTGTTATCTGTAACTTAATATGATGCTTTTACAATTAGTATATAATTTTGTAGTTTTCTTTGATTTGTTTCACCAAAACTTTCAATTAATTGGGTACTCCACGGTCCCAGCTTTCTGTTTGATTTCAGCCTACTATTATCTTGGCAGCTTTTTTTTAAGTAGACTTTTTAGGCAGATTTCAAGATTTGTGTCGTGTCTTCCATCGTTATGTTCTTGGTAGAGAATGAATCCTGTCATGGTAGGAAAGCAATAAGTGATCGTAAAAAGATTAGCTGAATAAGATTTGGTTTATTTTTTCTTTCCAGTAAAAACCAAACAAACAGATTCACAGCTTGGATCTAAGTAGAGGATTTCACTAAATGAAAGTCGTGCTACATCTTACATAAGAGCTCTGCAACTGCATGAAGGGTTCATCCATAGCAGTTGTGACTAGATTTAATTCAAATGGTGTGATTTGTGTACAATCCAAGAAAGCTAACACAGTACAACCTGAAAAAATTCACTGCTAAAAGACTGACAATTTGCTCCTTTTTATAACATTATTATTATATTTCTCAACATTAAACTGACTTTCAACAGATGCAGTTGCAGATGCAAAGAAGTCCCTAGAACTCAACCCAAATAATGCTGTAGCGTTCCTTAGAAAAGGGTATGTATCATTTATTGTACCTTGTGAATATTGTGATAATCTGTAGGTCAATGCTAGTGTTTGGATTATGGTTCTATACAAGCTTTTTGCAACACTGTGAATGAATAAATTTACTGCCCTGCTGCTTGCAGCCCATCTGTAATAAAGCGGTGTTATGCAAAGCCATTTAGTTTGGGATAGTTATCTAAACACCCTCACCATTTCGAAAACACACCTCTTGGGTGATTTAAATTCTTACATGTGTTTTTTTTAACCAATACAGCACGCCATATATAGAACGTGTATTAGACTGAAAAGTAATTACCATTTTCTTATGTTTTTCTTTATTCTTGTCAGGTTAGGTGAATATCATATGAAAAACTATGCATCTGCTTTCGAGTCTTTCAGAGAGGGACAGAGGTTGGACAGTAAGTATTAAAATTTCTTGTGTGTACAGTACTCCTTTGCTTATGAGAAAAAAATGGGTAATGTATTAGATTTAAGTGAAGAGTAAGGATTTTCTTTTTAAAGGCTAATGAATTAGATGCCTGACTTTAGATATCTGACCTTTGGGAACATTTATGCAGTCACTGCATTAAAGTGTTAAACTGTTAAAAGATGTGTATCAAAGTTCTTAGCAATTAGTATATGATTTCTTTCTTTCTTTATAAAATGGGGAGTGTTTTCCTACTTCTTGGAGGTCTTGCAAAAAAGTGGTGGCAATGGTGTAATATTAAGTGTCATAGTAAAGCTTCTGAACAGAGCAGGCTCCTTATATATAGCTGGAATTTCTTAAACAATTTGATATAACAGTCTTTAGAAAGAATGTGTAACTTGGTGGCTGTTCAAACTGGCAAAATGGATTTTTACCTCACATTACATACCTCTTAATTACAGAAGCATATTGATTATATCTCTTTTTTTCAAAGTGTTGGCTCCCCAGCTGGACTTGGGCCCTTTTTAGTTTGGAAACAATTAGAGCTTTTTTTAAAACCTGACTTTATAAGCAGGAAAGGAGTAGTTTAAAACAGAAAGCTTTGGCAGAAGACATGGGAAAGCACTAAACAAGGCAATTGCAAGATGGTCATGGCTCTCTTCTCTTTCCTCCTATCCCCCACTGTAAATAAAACCCTCTCCTCATTCCATTCCTTCTCTTCCAAACAGCAAGAGGAAATGGTAAAAAAATAAAAAAGCACCTTGAAAGGTTACACAGAGTGAAGCACTAATCTGATAAGCCTTGTCATGGTCTCAGATCTTCTAGTGTGTTGTCTGATCTGTAATACTGGCTGGGACATGAAGGCTTAGCAAAAAGTTAATTACTTTGCCTCTCCCATATAAGTGATCTTGATCCTCTGATTTAAAAGTGGAGTTTCATGGAAGTGTAAGTTAATTTGTGCTTGATGCCAAGTGATCATTCTCCCTACTACTTATGCTTGCTTAGCCTCTTTCAATGCAGTAAGTCTGCTGAAACCTACTATTTTTGAAGTATTTTCCCCCTGGATAAATGTGTTGAAATGGCCCAATGAAGGGTCTAAGTGCCAGCAGAAGTGAAGTGGCAGAGCATTGTTGGGGCAGTGGGAGTGGTGGTGGAAAGGGAATGTGGTGGAATTGCAGCAAGTCTTAGCTGTCAGTTTAGGCTGCTCTGAAATAGGAATTAGAAATAAGAAATTTCATTAAGTTCTTTCTGTTTTGGTAGTGTGAATAAGTAGGTAGTCTCCACTAGTTTGTTCAGTAGAGAGACAAGTTTGTCTTTGCAGTCAATTACTGCAATTCCATGAAGGAAGTAATTCCTTCCAGTGACTTACGTAGCTTTCCTTACTTGGTAGGTAACTTTTCATATACCTCCAAACTCATCACTGGTGGATTTTATTGAATGACTACTCTTTATTTTTTCATAGTCTTGCCCCACCCCAGGCAACCAATATGAATTTGAGTTTTTTATGTGCATGGATAACTTCACATACTATTTATGTATGCACAACAGCACACAGAACTGCAGGTGTCTTTTTACCTGATAAGTCAGTGAATACCAAGATCCTCTTGGCTAATCCAGAATCTCTGAAATACAGCACAACATTTTGCTGTGTTAAATTGCTTGACCTCTACCTGTTTTCATTTATTTTGCCATTCTTTTGCTGCTTCCTCAGTTGAAATGTTTTTGAAGCTTCTTATCACTTCCTGATTGCTTTCACATCTGAAGATAGTTTCTGCTGTGCTTCCTGTATCTCATTACAAAATTCTATGAGATGAGGAATCTTCTGAAGGCCTTTTTAAAATTACAGACTTAGTTGATTCTCTTCCATATATTGCCTAATTTGCTGGCAAGTTTGTCAGCAACAGATTTGCCTTTGTGGAAGGTGTGATGGATGCCAGGTGAAAACAGTTGTGACCTTAGACATTTTGGCAACACAATTAACTTCCAGCTAGTGCAGAATGAACAAAGGACAGAGGGAAAATTTGCTGCATATTGCTAAGCAGGTGATAAAGAGAGAAGACTTTAGCTGTTGCTGCCTTGGGAAGAATTGCTGTGCTGGGGAATTCTTAGCTGACAAGTCTGGTTTCTTTGCCACACAAGGGGCAGAAGTACACTGGTAGACATTTCTGTTCCTTGCTGATGTAGGGACTGTTTTAAATCTTAATCTGGAATGCTAACAATGAAGAACTTTCTTGTGTAGGACTGACGAGCCCAGACTATCACAACAAGCTTCCTGTCACCCACCTACAGGGATATTGAAATAGGACCTGATATGATGAGTGGTGGAATGTGCAAAGTTTCTTTATTTTATAAAATAACATAAGAAAGCAATATTCCTTTCCCTCAATCATGCAACTAGATGCATGTGGATTTTTGGAGTTCATACTGCCTTAGATAGAAGGAGTGTAATCTGTTGCTCCTCAATATGTTATGTGGATTTAGGACAATTATACTCAAATTTTCTTGGTGTTGTTTTTCTTTTTTGCTGTGACCACCCTGTGAATTTAGTAAAGGTGGAATGGGTCAACTTTTTAAAGAAACTTCTTAGTAGGTACTTTTCTTGTTTTCTAAGAATTAGTAGATTTTCAGTAAGTGAAGACGCAATTAGGTTTTCTGAGCTAGAATTATTAATAGAAATTACTGCTAAGTTCTTTGGGAGGATAATGCATTTATAAAGAAAAAAAAATCATTTGCGTCAAATTATAAAATGTGCCAGGATGCAGGGGAAGAGGCAGTGGTTGGTGACTAGGATCCTCTTCAGAAAATAGGGAGGATAATAGTGGACTTTTCTTTTTAAGTTTGTGTCACATAGTGATCTTAGGCCATAGTTAAAAAGAGAATTCCTCACCTGCAGCTGGAAGAAGCCAGACCACTGGAGACTTGACTAGGTTTCTCTTTGCTTAGGCTCCTGAACCTACTTAATTGCGCTTTTGATTAATAAGGTTTGTTCCCACTGCAAAACTTGGAAGTCTTTTTAAGTTATGGGTGCTAAATTTTGAAAATATTGATCAATTTAGGTTGCAGGGGAGCTCTGGAGCTCATAGAATTCCATGCTCTGACCAAAAGCAGTATTAACTTGGAACTTGCATGTGTTGTTTGCTTGGGTCCTTTTACCATTGTTTTCCAAATATCTCCAAGACTGAAGATTCCACAGTCTCTTTGGGCAACCTGCTTCAGTGTTTCACCGCTCTTTTAGTAGAAAAAATTTTTAAGATGTCTGGTGGGGTGGCAGAAGAAAAGGGAAGAGGAAATGGCTTGAGGAGTGGGGTAGCAATTTTATGACCTCAGGTGCATCTCAAAATTTATGTACATTTTTATATTTGAAGGAGTTGGGGTGCATACTTTGCATAACTTCAGTGGAGTCAGATTTGGTGTTACATCCGTGTCTGTTGGGAACTCTTGTTGAGCTTCTTTAAGTCCTTTGCTGGATAGTTGCAGCGTGAACTCCCTCAGTGTGAGTTCTCTCTGTTGTAAAAAGAGAGGGAGTTCAGCTATTCTTAGTAGTTGGTCAGCAATGTTGCCACTTTTTTACTTTCTTGACTGTGAAAGATTTTTCTAGGAATTTTGATGAAGTAAGATGATTGCTCTGTTGTTACACTGCTGCCTTTTTAGCTGCTTTCCGTTGAATTCATTTCCGTCTGGGGAGCTTGCTTCCTAGAATATTAAGGTCTTACTAAGCTTCTGGGATTTTGATTCATAGGGTAGAATTGGCACCTGTGTTTCTTAAAACTTTCTGAAACTTTGTGTTTGTTTGTGTGAAACCACCTGGAGAAAATACTTGGTGTTTGTGAAAACTGGCAGAACTTTGGGTTGTCCCCAGAACAGACTATCTCTTCTGACATTTCTCTAGAGAGGAAGTGTGTGACTGTTTGAAAAAATAGTTTGAAGAAAAATGGAAAAATGTGTAAAAACTGTACTTCTTGCTTTCTAAGCAGTTACACAGGGTTGAACAGGCTGGAAAGCAATAGCATATGTGGGTCAGTTATTTAGACAAAATCTAGTGTCCTACAAATTAATTTGAATTTAATTAAATATAATTAAATAGTGGAGCTGTGCAAAAATACTTTGTTTAAACTCTGTCACTGAAGTGGCAGAGGTTACAAGAAGATAATAGGAAATACTACTTTTTTTAGTAAATTGATGCAATTTGGTGCAAGTTTGGGATGGATTTGTTCCAGTTGGCAATTGAGAAGAACTTTTCTTCATGCAGTACATGGAGTGCTTGAAGAGTTTTAATGTTACTGTGTTTGATCTCTTCTAGATGTAGATGATACCTTTACTATTTGGATTAAAAGATGTGAAGAAACATTAAACGGTAAGAAAAAACACATTTACTTCATAAGAGATTTGATATGCCCTGTGCTTTGAAGCTGTGTCATGTTTTCAAGAATTCACCAGTTTCCTCTTACTTAAAATAATTTATTTTTTTTTTAAAATCACACTCAGAGAACTTGTGTACTTCAGATTTAGAGGAACGTTAATATTAGGTTTTTAGTGTAATAATTAGCTGTGACAGGGGAGTACCTATTTAGAGTTCAGACAATCATAATTCATTTTAACTTACGTTCATACACAACTGCAAACTAATTTTAACTGTAGAAATGTGTCAGCTTGCTGTCTAAAAAACGACATCAAAATAAATTTTCAAGTCTTACAGAATATAAAGTTGGAAAGAGGTGGAAATTTGGTGTCTTATCTGTGGTAGTCTCTGAGTCTGAGTATAGTTTCCTTTCATACCATCTTACAGGCAGACACTCCTGACAACTCATCCATGGTGCTTAAACTGTGGATTTTAATGAGATAGAACAGAGTGACCGATGCAGTTTTTTCCTCTGCCTGTTGTGACTTTCCCTCCTCTTTGTGGTGCACACTGGAGAATGGGACAGTAAAACAAGTTTGTGTCAACCTGTTCACTAAAAACCAAATAGAGCAGAACCCTTTTGTGTTGCATAGGAATGAACAAATTTCTGCTTTGTGAGATATTTTTGCCAAGTTTAATTTTATTTGGAGAAATTAGTTAAGTGATTGGCATGCACAGTCTTACTTGTAAAGAGTTATCTTGGGTGACAGCTTTCTCTGCCCTCTCAAGGACGTTATCCTGAATATTCACTAGCTTGTCTTTTTTGAGCCATTTTCTTAATCCTCTGATACACCAGCAAAACAAAACCAAACCAACACAAAACAACAACTCTGATTTTTTTTCATTACAGCTTAATATTCCTTTTTTTTTGATCTTTCTCTCTTTATGGCAGCATGCATTATAAACAAGCAAAGAGAAAGTTTGTTTCTTTTCAAACATTTAATCTGAAGTATTTTAGGAAAAAATATTTAGAAGAAGGGCTACTGAGCTATAGTTTAGATGCAAGTATTACAATATATATTTTAGGTCATACGAGTGAATTTCTCCACCAGATTTCCATCTCATTCCTCAGTGAAGTTTGCCTAGCATGACATAGAAATTTGATGAGAACTTTGTGTTCGCCCTATAGATGGATGGATGATAAGCCTAGTGCAGACTCCCAGAAAGTGATTTTTTTTTAAAACTCTTGTTTACTGTGATGTTACTTTGATTAAAAAAGGTCTGTATTGGCTTCTGGTAAGCGAGGGGAAGTAATGGAAATTTTGTTCATTCAGTTAATCAGAACACGCTTTGTGTTAGAGTTGTTCCTTTATACAAGTTGCTGATTGAAGTCTAGTTAAAAAGTAGAGTGTCATGAAAGCACAGTAGTAGAGGTAGAACTAACATGTTTTTAAGTCTTCTACTGTTGCGACTGGAGTAAATGCAGGATGTCTGGAGTAACTGAAGAAAGCTACAATAAGATTATGCCTTGTAAGTTCAATATATCTCTTCCTGACAGTGCAACTCTTTTCTTTCTGCAGCATCACAGACAGATTTGGTAAGATGTTTTCCTTAATGTGTTTATTGTCTCAATTTCTTTGTTAAGCTAAAGCATACTTTTGTGCTTCAGTGGTTTTCCAGACATTAAAACAATCTTTTTTATTGTATGCAATTCTAAATATTTAACTTTTCTTCTAAACATGAGTGCTTTTATTTGAGACTCAGGTTGCAAAATTTGAACCCTGAAAACCCTTAGGAATGGCATACAAATCTGGCAATTACTGTATGTTTATTGAGTTAAATTTTATCTTTCTGGCTTTCCATCTGAGGCCTAATTTACAAATTAACCAGCTCATAGTGTCAGTACTAACTTGATCAGGATTGTTAGAAAGTAACTTTATTTTTCTCAAAGCTTGCAAGTGGGTTGTGCAGGCTTTTCTTCTGCTATAATGTGCTCAGCTTTCGGGGGTTTCTTTATTTGAAGTATTCATAAGAAATGTTGACATTGACCTCTCCTTTTCTTTTTTTCTTGAGACAAAAAAAGAAAGGCAATTTGCATTGGATGTTCTTCTCCCTCTTTAATAGTTACTTATGGTTTTTATATTTTAAGAGTAGGGTGGAGGAGAAAGTGTACAGAAAACATGGTGATTGTATGTAATGACAAATCTCAGAGTTAAAAGGTTTTTATGGTTAAAGGTTGGACCTTGAGTTCTTAGACCTATTTAAGGTTTCCTTCATGATTTATAGATTAGCAGCCTAGTCACTGTATGTTTTTCAGGTATACATCTTATCCAGAAAGAAGGGAGTTAAAGATGAATTTAACTGCTATTTATAAAATGACTGACCAATATATTCTGAGTTGCAGATTGACATATTTAATGTAAATTGAAACTTTTTTAGTCTGACATAAATGGCTAGGAGAGCAGTGAAGAGCTTCACCTGTAAGTTAATGTTCATACAAAAATCAAGGCAAGGGGAGCAGTTGGTATGAAAATGATTTGTGTCTTTGAAAAGTACTTCATGGTATATTTTCACTTACACTGATATAACTTTCTTTCCAACTGAATATGCTTCAAGTAGAATATGCAACAGCAACCTCTGCCACCAAAGATCAAGTAAGTTGACTTCAGCTTTACCATGAGATTTAAAATAATTGACATATAACTGCTCTTTGGCTTGGGGATTGGAGAAGCAAGATAATGACTGTAGAAATTTTTTGGGGGTAACTTTAAAAATGTGGCAGTCTAAGAGAAGTCTTTCTCAGTGTCATCACTTTTGTTCAGACTAAATGGTACTTTCAGGAGAGTTAAACCTCACTGGATAGAGGGCAGTAGCATAAGCATTTTGGCTTCTGTTTCTAATTCTCATGCTGAGCTTAATTCAAAGCCTGTCCTATTGTGTCTAGTATAGGTAATATTTTTGAGATACTTCTAAGATCCTGAACTAAAAAGTGTATTTAATTTATAGAAGCCAAACATTGGTTAAGAAAGTGATCTAATTTTGATAATGCTTTAAAAATTATTTGTTCTTTAACTAGTTATCTTGTCAATTTTGCAACTGCTTTTTCAGAGGAAGGGGAAGAAATCTTCCTTTATATATCTTCTCTCACCCATTAACAACCTGCATGATGTACTGCTGCAGGTTTTGCTATTCATCTGTTTAGCACTTTGCAGTCAGTTTTTCCCCTTTTTTTTTTTTTTTTAGATATGACTGGTACCAAACAGAATCTCAAGTAATTGTGACTATAATGGTCAAGAATGCACAGAAGGATGATGTCAGTGTGCAGTTTTCGGAGAAAGAGGTGATTTGTATTGGTTATTGATACTCATCCCTAAATTGCCTAAGATGTAGTACTTAAACCAGTGAACATTATGTGCTGTAGTAGCATGAAAAGAATGGTATGGTACAAGTGGTCTTCTGTCTGAGCTTGTTTTGTGTACAGTTAAACTGTATTTGTGCATGTGCCCCATCAGGTGAACCTGGATCAATGTCACAGCAGTGTCCGTGGGATTGATACACAAGCAGTAGTGTGCTGTGCATGCTGTAGAGGGAACATCTGGTTTTCAGCTGCCTCTGTGTTGGGGGGGATAGGGGAAAAAGTGGTCTGGACTTAAATGTTAGAGTACACATGCATCTGGAGTGGCAACAGACAGATGAGGTATTCTAAAAATAGGTATAAATGAGTAATATCTTGCTTTAAGACAATTGTAGAAAAAGAATGAACATTGGTCGGTGGGATTTTTTTGCTTTTGGCTTCACTAAAATTGTTCATAGCAGCAAATTATGTATTTTAAGGAAGTGCAGTAATCACTTCAATGAAATACCATATGTTGTACCAATGAAGTTCATGTTTAATTTAGCTGAGAATATTGAAGAGTTAGGTTCTTAACTAAGTTGATACTTCATGAACTGCTAGAAATAGTTAGTTGTTATTATCTGCTTTAGGTTGTTAAAATTGTGTGAGCACTTGCCCTGTAGTTTACATATATTAGAAGAGAAGTTGCAGATTGTTTTCATGTTCCACTATTAACATATTGATACTTCATTAAATGAATAATTGTTTCCCCAAAGAGCGCAGATCAAGCTGACAAGGTAACAGGGATTTTAAATACTTGCGGCAAGAAGTGAAATTTCCTGTTCATTTTCTAGTATATTTTAGAAACAATGTGTCAAATAATGCAGTAATGTAATGACATCACCTGAAATTATATTAATTTAATCACTTGGTGATAATCTTGGTGCCAAATGACAGTCCTTTACTTGAAAATGGAACTGCTGCCAAAGATGACCTGATATGTTTTTTTAACTTTTAACAGGTGAATGCATCAGTGAGACTTCCATCAGGCGAAAGCTTCAACTTAAAGCTTGATCTTCTTCATTCTATAGTGCCAGAGCAAAGTACATTTAAAGTGCTTTCAACAAAGGTAAGTTTCTTAAAGTGTAAATTATCTCTTTGACTGTTCTGATTTTGAAATCGTTTCTGCTCCATCTCTCTGCAATAGTCATAATATCTCGCTTTTCATATCGGAATGGTTTTTCTTTCTTCAAGGTGCCTTTCAGGTAGTGGGAGGCTTTCTAAACTTGTGCAAATATCAGAAATAGTAATATGACGGTGCTTATTGAAGTGCAAATGGTGGAGTTATGCTGAGGATTCTTTCACTTGTTGCTGTAGAAAGAAGACTGTGATCTTCACGATTAAAATAGAGGTATTAGGAAAGTGTGAATGCCTTTTTGCAAAACTTTCAGGAGATAGTATTGCCTTGTGAACCAGTCATCTTTTTGTGCCCAAGAAATAAAAGTCAGACTTCGAAAATTTCAGTGTTGAAATAGTTCTTTAGGCTTTTATGACTTCTTCCTGGTAAAGGTTAACCATGGGATTAACTGGTCATGGCTTTTCAAGAGAGTGCATTCCATGCTGTTGGTGGAAATAGTACATGCTTGGAGACACTTCAGACTTGCATGGTATGAGGGAATGCTTCTGTCTCAGCATCCTGTTTGTTCTATATTACCAGTATAGAAAAATCAGAAACAGTCAGTGGTCTGGCATAGCATTTATTGTTGGCATAACCGATAGGCAGACATGTGCTTTATCCACTGACCTAAGCCTCAATCCCTGGAATGTGATGTTGATTCTTCCCCTGTATTTCAGTAGTGGTTCTGCAGAGCTTATGGAAATTCTCTTGTGTAAAATGTTCCATTTTACCTGTTTCCTTCTCAGAAAGGTACCTATAATAGTTCTTGCATCATTTCAGGGACAAGGGACTTGAAGATGGCATGAGAGGATTATCATAGAAAGTTGGTCTTGTTTTTCCAGTCCTTGCACTAAGGAAGCCGGGCAGGTTGTGTGATTGAACCATGTGCGCTCTTACGCTGTGGGGAGTAAGTGAAGTTCTCAAAGTATGTAGTCCATTAGTATTTATATAAATTTGAGTGGAATGAGCACCAACCTTGTCAAGAAGGGTAGCTGTGAGGTCCTGTTTGCTTTATGTTCTTACCCAGCTTGTGTTACACTTTTCCTTTTGTCTTGAAGTTTACTGTTACTTTCTTAGGAAGCATCTACATGCTGCTGAGCACTGTGAAATTCACTTTGTCTTTCTACACTGCCATCTCTAGCCTGGATTTATCTCTGAAACAATCTCTAGTAGTCTAGAGCCTGGTTTAGGCTGATGTTCCAAAAGTAGGCTGAAAGCCTTAGTTATGTTCAGGCAGTGTCTGAATTGTAAATATTTTGCATTTACTTTTCAAATGTTCCTAAATATTTGTGAGAGAATATTTTTGAGGCTAAATGGGATAAGAGGGAACACCGAGGGTGATCTAACTACAGAAGTCAGTGCTTCAACATGTTCTTATTTTTGCAGAAAAGAGTAGTATAAGGCCATCCGTGAAGGCATAGTGAAGGAATACAGTTTAAATGATGCCCCAACTGGTTCCTGTTCCGACCACCAGATGGAGTCTGGCTGAAGAAAAAAAAATTAAAAGCAGGTCTATGTTAAGCATGCAAAGACTTCTTTACAGGTTTATTATATTTTACTTTGAAAAATATTAAGCACTTTAGGAATGGTGCAGCCTTGGTATTTAAATGATAGAAATTCAGATTTCTTTTCTTAGGTTTTGTGTACGTACTTCGTTCTTATGAGCAGTATGGGAAATGCACAGTTATTTGAATAAACTATCTCGTTGATTAGAACATCTCAAACCCTTCACAAATTATTTTTTGGTGTTTACATGAAGTCCTTTCATAAGGACTTTGAAAGGGAGACATAATCTCATCATCTTCCCAATTATATGAACTTTTTACTCCACGCTATTAAAGACATTGAGTTTTCATGGGATAAAAACAGATCTGTTCCTGTGGATCAATAATTTCAGATAAGAATAACTGCATTTGTTCACACTGCTTTATTTTGTGTTGCTGCTTTGAATGTGTGAGCCATGTTGCCATTAGCATTATATAGTCTTCACTGGGCAACAGTCTGGCCTTGTTTTTCAATTATATCAGGAAATACATGAGGAAACAGAATGGAATGTATGAGCAGGTTATGTGGTGGATAGTTTGGGTTTCCCATGAACTTCGTAAAACTAATAAATTTAATGGATAAAGGATGAAACAACAGAAGTGGCAGATAGTAGAACAATCCTGTGTATTTTGAAATAAGAGAAGCAATAGAGGGCTTCCTTGATACTGCTTGAAATTGATCATCACTTGACAAATGCAAAGGCATAAAGGTAAAGATGCAAATTCAGGAGGAGAAAATAGCCTGAACTGTATTTGCAGAACTACAAATTCTAAAGTAACTACAAAGAGCAGAGGGAACTTAAAGACTCTGGGATTGGTTCTTTCAGGGAGCGTTGACAGTGGTGAAAAATGCAGTTGATTGCATAAGAATTGTTTCTGTTCCATCAGTGAAATTAAAATTATACCTTTCAATCAATCCATGCTGTGTATAGCTCTGAGATACAAAGTCTGTTTGGAAAAGAACAGAACTAGCAAGTGGTACAGAGGTAGCATAAATAGATATTTTGAGCTGTTTGAATGATTTCTGTTTGAGCAGAAGTAAATTAGTGTTTATCATCTGCAGACTTTGACTTCAAGCTGTGAGTTAGAAGAGGAAAAATATTTGATGCCAACTCAAGAACAGCGTAATATGTGGGCGAAGTCCACTTTAGAGAAAAAAATCTTAAATCTCTTTCTTCATGCATTCTCTAGTGTTGTATATTCTCCAATTGTCAACAGTTTTAGAGATGATACAGGCTGCCTCTAATAGTGACTGTATGTGTTATTGCCATACTTGAGGCCATTTTTATTTTACCTAATTCAAAAGTTTAAGTTCTCTATCAACCTGCACCTTAGGAAGTCTTCCATCATCCCCATATCACCATTGGCCAATCAGAGCTCAAATCAGTCCAGCAGTTTAATTACCTAGGCAGCCTCATCTCCTCGGATGGTAAGATTGACGGGGAGATAGACAACAGGTTAGCAAAGGCATATAGAGCTTTCGGAAAACTCCATAAAAGAGTATGGCGTAATAAACACTTGAAGAAAAGTACCAAGATCAGTGTTTACAGAGCCATAGTGCTGTCTACTCTTTTATATGGTTCCGAATCATGGGTCATCTACCGCCACCACCTGCGTCTCTTAGAACGCTTCCATCAACGCTGCCTCCGTACAATCCTGAACATCCACTGGTCAGATTATGTGACCAATACATCTGTTCTAGAACAAGCAGCAGTTACAAGTATTGAGGCCATGTTGCTGAGAACACAACTGCACTGGGCAGGGCACGTCTCCAGGATGAAGGACCACCGCCTCCCTAAGATCCTGCTCTATGGTGAACTTACCACTGGCTGCCGCAAGAGAGGAGCCCCGAAGAGAGGATACTAGGACTCCCTGAAACAATTCTGATGATCTAAAGCCTCAGGTTAATGTTTGTGTGAGAAAATGCTGAATACCACTGTATTGAGCCATTTTCTTGAGGGTATTGGTGTATCTGCATAGCACATTGTACATGAACAGCACAGTAGATAGATCATAACTAAATCAATTGATGTTATTGGTTGTACTCCTTATCTGTCAAAGGTGTCTGACTATAGTAATGTGATCAAGCAAAAAATAACAGCTCCTCCAAAAAGCAGCATATAAATTTGAAATTTGTGTCTTAAAAATGGAAGCTGACCTCATGTTTGTATGTAGCATGGCTTTGTATACCATAGATAGGATTTTGTGTGTTTTGGTGGTCACCCTCAGTTGTGTTCTGGTGTTGAGTGACGTGGGAGAAAAACTACCGCACTGAAAACTGCTCGTTGCATTCAGCATTTAACAGGAGGAAGGTACTTTAGTGGTGCTACTTGGTTTTTTACTTCTTTCCAGGAGAGGGAGCCAAAATGTAAAGGCTGAACCAAGTTTGCTCTTTAAAAGTTGTGTGTGCAGTTATCCTGTAGCAAAGTGTACGTACTGTCATCATTCTTCCTTCATAAAGGGAAAAAAAGCATAAAAACTTTAAATGAGTGACTAATGTGTTTAAGACAAAACTAGCTGATCTGTATCTGTCCAGAAAATATGTCAGAAAAGTGAAAATGCACAAACAGTGTAAGGATTTCTAAGTTCACTTTCTTTTCCCTCTTCTGTTCAGTCTATCAGTCCATATATTTGGGATTCCAGGGGAATACTCTGCAATGTTCTCTTAAAAACTTGTGTAATACGAGCAGTTTCCCTAGGTCTTCTGATGTGTTTTAGATGATGCCTGGGATTTTCTTCTCCTTAGACCTAAAGAGGAGAGTGAGGATGAGTATGTACTTTTAGCGCATGTGTTTATGAGCTTGAAGGAAACTTGAGCTAGTGCTTTCTCTATTTCTCCCCATCTACAAATAGTCTGGGGTCAATTACTATGAGTTCTCAGTTTTCAGTGGTTTGGGCTTTGTGCAAGCAATGACTTGCGGCAATTTAGAGCCATTTGAAAAAGTCGTAAAAGGGGTTGCTTTACCCTAGAACTGTCCTTTAATTAGAGATCAAAGTTGTGCTGCAAACAGGGAAAGGTGTTAGAAATCCTCAGCCTCTTTTACAGTTGACATTTGTTGCTTAATAGAGATGTCTGAGCTGGAAGCACACTCAGCAGCTTCATGCCAAGAATACGGTTGTGTGCATCAGTGGAATGTTGTTTTTTAACTCAAACCAATATTTTGCTTTGCAAACTCTGAAATATCCTGTGAAGGTAACTGGAACTGATGCTGGTTGCTGAATCTAAAGGAAAAGACTAAGAGTGGAACTATTTCACACGCTCCTGGTCTGTCATCAGAGTCTCTATTCAGAGGCCAGTGTACACAAATAGATAAGCAGAGGAACAGATTTATTTTAACTGAAGTTGGTTCTCACTGTTGCAGTCCAGTCCTTAAAAGATAGTTTCTTATTTTGGATATTTTCATTACATTGCTTGCAGGCACTTGAATGCATACATTGTTGCTCTTGTGTACTTCTTTTCTCTGTGAGGCTTTCATGCAGATTGATATCTCCCATTCTTGCACATTTTCTGTAAATTGTAAACTGATAGTTAATATGAGTTAGGCACTTTTCTGAAATGTCTTGCATCTTTTAGGCAGGTGTAGTTGGAGCAGTTTCCTGGATAGACCATAAGAAAACCTCCCCAATGATTGGTATGATATTTACTTGGCTCAAAATAACTTTGACTTTTTTTTTTTTCCTTATGTATGAATTCAGATGGATGTGAGGCAAATTTAAACTTCCTAATACTCTGAGAACTATATTTTAAACAAGCATAGAAGTCAGTGCCCATGCTTTATTTAAATGCATAAAAGAAAACTATGCATAAGGGTTTTTATCTGTCTGGAGAAAAGATGGATTTAAGAGCTATTGCGATAGTGATGGTTTACATTAGGGATGCAGTGACATATGGCTTTAGAATACCTAAATGATCTGTATTGCTTCTTCTCTAAAATTCAAAAATGTAACAAGTGTCGGCAATATAATACCAGTAGGAGGAAACTTGAACCTTTTTTGCCTCAGTTCTCTATAGTACATGCCTGGCAAAGAAAATGAAGGGCACATGATAAATCCCTTCTGTTGCAGTATACGCCCTATAGAATAAATTTCTTAATTATCATTTATGTGTGATAACACTGTAGAGTTAATTTCATCTTAATACGTTTTGTTTCAAGGTATGGTCCAAAGATCTTGGAATTTAGACTATAAGCAATATATAAAAGGTTTTTTAATAACTAGGATACCAAAACTGTAAGTGCATGTGCTCTTAGAGCTAAGTTTGAATAGGTCGTGCATTTTTAGAAGACTGTGCTATTTTATCCTACAAAATTCATGAGATGACCATAAACAAGGACAACTCTAAACGTTTAAAATTTACAACTTGGCCAAGGCAGTCAGTAGTTCAGTAAATAATGAAGTAGTTGATTAGAAACCCTGAATTCTTATTTTCATGTGTTTGACATAGTAGAACATCAGAATTGAAAAGGGTATTTTTAATGGATCTCAAAATCAACGACTGAACTGCTGCTTAAGCTTTGCCAGTTCTGATTTCCTTCATCCATCTGATCAGAGCTTGACAGAAATTTGTCAAGTCCCATAGCATGGACTGTAAAATATAAAAAAAAAAAGTAGAAATTAGAAAAAAAATCTTGCAGCTTATCAGTGTACACCACAATCTCCTTTTAGGGAGGAAGATAAAAATTCTTTCCCTTTTAATGTATTTCAGTTAAACTGACGATGTCTGTCCCAGAATGTGAGTTCAAGTGAAATCAAGTTCACTGGAGGTTTAAACTTTAACAGAAACCTAGAAAATTAATGTTGGCTAACTAGTGTTGTGTTGATCTTTAGCAAAAGATAAATGGAGAAATTATTTCTTTAAACTGTATTAAATGCTCTTTTACGCCAATCACGTTAAGTAAGGGGTTTTTGTGTTTTTATACTGTCAATGAAATGGTTCACTATAGCTTTTGAGAGTAACTCTATGACATCTTTTCTGATAGCTGGCACTTGGATTAAGCTGCAAACATCTGTATCTAAATCTCTGACAGGCTTTAAAAATTGAATACTTTTATGACTAGAAAACTCTTGAGTAGAAATTTACCTGTGTCTCTTCCCTGTGGGTGGAATTTCTTCTAGACAATAGATCCCCCATTTGACCCTCTTCTCAGAGGGTTAGGTTTCTCTCAAGACAGTATTTCAAACAAGTAGTGCATGAATTACTCTCTAAATTCCATGTTTCTTTTCCTCTTTGCTTTGCTGTCTTTGAACCCCAAATACAAGGGACTTAAAAATTAAAAGAGAAAGTTTATTATATCTGCACTGGAAGTTTTTACAGACTTGGAGTACTGTGTCCAGTTTTAGCCTTCCCAGTGCAAGAAAGACACTAGTGCAGTGGAGCAAGTCCTAGCGGAGAGCTACCAGGATGGTCAGTTGGCTGCACAGCATGAGCTACAAGGAGAAGTTGAGGAATTAGGCTTGTCCTTAAGTGGCATGCAAAACATTTAATTTGCAGTTAAATTTTTCTGTATTTTATTCTAAAGTTGGCACGAGGCACATACATTTTATGAAATATAAATGTTAAATCAAAGTAGTTGGCAAAGTGTTGATGTATTTCTCTTGCCCAAATGAATTTTTTTCAAAGGGGAGAAAAAACTAACAGTTCTTGTGTGCTAGATATGACACAAATATCCGTACTGATGTGTTACTTTTCTGTGTGATAGCTATCAGTGTCTGTTTTAAAACATTCATTAAAATGTATTTATTGCCATTTGTGCACATAATTGGGACTTGCAAAGTTGTTCCTTCTTGGATCAAATAAAGCTCTCAAGTTGAAGAAATATGTGCCTTCAGAAGCAGAATTTCATAGCTTTATATTTTTGGAAAATGTGGTTGTATAATGGTATGAAGTTAATGATTTCCCTAGTTTTGCTCCTGCCTGCCACTTGGCCTAATGAGTAACTTCAATTGAAGTGGATGGAATAGATGGGGTAGAAGTTTAATCATGTCAGAAATACATTCTGTCTCAGTCCTTCAGCTGTCTATACTTGTAACGTGGTAGGGTTGAAATGGTTTAGATTTAAGAAATCTGCATCTTACACTGGGAATTAGTTTGTATCGTTTGCTTTTCTTTAGGGATGTTTGTCATGTGGTACTGGCTTAGGAACAGTTTCAGAGAGGAAAGTGGAAGAGCTAGCAGATTAAAAAAGGAGAAAGGGAATTACTGCAGCAGCAAAAGTAAAGTTCTTTCTTATTTTCTTTTTTTTATGCATGGGCACAGTACTCTGGGTAATAGCCAAAGGTCTTTATAAGGGCTCTTTGAGGACTATTGTATTCTGACTAGAAAAAAGTCCATGTTTAGTAGCTCACATCAAGCATTATGTTGCATTAGAGGTCATTTTTGGTGTGGATTAAATAGTCTGTACTTGAGATACTGAAAGATACTGATGAAGTGTAAGGGCAAAAGAAGATAGTGAAAGAAGAAACAGAGAAATTGAAGAGGTATAGGGCTGAGCATTTCAGTATCAAGGATTTGCTTTTTTTTAAATGCAGCCAGGGGTGCGCTAATAATCAGAGTGTTAAAATTAGAGCCTCCTCAACTTAAATACGCAACCCAAGTGATAATAGGATTTCCTCAGGTTGAGAAGAGTTTACATAAGCAGAGGAGAGACAAGTTGTTTTAAATTAATACTCACTTTTCGCTTGTAACTAATTAGTGCCTTTGTAAGTAGCTAATTAACTTAAATGTTTGACTCATGAGATCCAAATCCATTGGGGGAAGAAACCCTGCTAGTGCTGCCACTTGTGGAACTACTTGATTGTTTTATATGTAGATATACACATTTCTTTTTGCTTCCTTAAGCTAATGGCAGAGCATTAAATTTATGAGTGTAGGTGCTAAAAATTAAACTTTTAGGTTGTAATTTCCAAAGTGATTTTAAAAAAGTCCAGTGGAAGCAGCTTTGCTGAGTTCTTTTGTTTTATTGAAGAATAATTATTGGCACAGTTTGAATGTTTCTTCTGCACAGTTTAACAGAAATCTCTGCATCCTTACAGATTGTGATATTAAACTCTGGAATACAGGCCTTCTTTGGGGACAGTAGGTTGGGCATCTAGACCTAACACAATATTTTAATTTTATTTGGTTATTTTTGGTTCTACAACTTTATTTTAAAAACAGGTACTCTGATGCTTAATTTCTGACTTGTAAAGTGGCTAAAAACATTGAAAATCCAATGGATTCGGGGAGCGGGAAGTCAAACATGGGGATGTTGGACTTACAAACTTACTGAAACCCTCCCCTCCCTTTAAGGGCATTCCATACCTCATGTCTTAAACTTTTTGTTGTTCTCAGTACAAGTTAGTTGTGGAAATTAAGTATTTAAACTTGTGTAGAGAAACGGTAGCTTCCCCAGGGGAAAAAAAAAAGAAACAATCATAAATGAATATTCTGATTCTTAAAATGCGGCATGATTGCAGACATGGAAGCTTTGAAACTTCATTGAGCTCATTTCATTATTGCTTACCAGTGATTGATTTGAAGAATGGATTAAATAAAGTTAGAATTTCAGATCAGCATGATGCTGTGCAAGGAGCTTGCTGTTTGAATCTGAGCTTAGCTCTTACAGTGGTGCCTTTGTTCCTGGGTCTGCAGGGATCCCCAGGTTGTAGTGGCTTTGGGTAGAACTAAGAACTTGCCTCTGCTGAGCTGTTCACAAATAAGGAACTGCTGAAGTTTAGTAAGCAATTTCAGTTAATTAATAGCATCACATGAACTTTGTGACATTTCCTTAAATGAATTGGAGTGACGTTAGACGGTCCTTGTTTTGCAGACATTGTTTTGCAACTTTGTAACCCTGTAACCAAAGGAGAAGGTTAATTACAAAGAAACATTTCAGTATGGTTGTCTAGAGGGATTATATGTAGTTGTGAATAATTTTATTTCTCCTATGGTAATTGCAGCCATATCCATTTTTAATTGCCAGTTTTGTCAATGAATACTAGACAGTTTTCTTCATAGCTGTGTTTGTTCATTGAACCAAATGAACACAGCTTCTGAATTTCTCCAGTGGGAAGATCTGCGTAGTCTCAGGGTGTTTCTCTGGTTTGTGTAGTACACATCAAACATGAAATGTTTTGGTAAATGAAATGTAAACTTAGATAAAGTTGGATTTTGTAGTCTTTCAAAACCGCTGTTTAATTATTAGAGTTGACTGGCAAGAAAGGGATGCTTGAAAGATAATATCACCTTGGTGCCTGGCAGTGTAGACACATTGGGATTGATCATTACTTTTGGGATGCCATAGTTTACAGAAAAAATTAGGTGAATAGTAAACAAAAGAAAGTTAACTGGTCGTAAACAAAAGAGTACAAGAGCTGTGCAACCACATAAGAGCTTGGTTAATGTGTGACTTGAACTCAAGTAACTTCATCTTGTAAGGTAGGTAAATCTTGCTACAATACAGGCTTCACATCAGAGGCTGTTTTTCTAAAACCAAATATATGTATTTTTTTACAGCTGCAGGATCCAACTACTTTGGAGCTATTTGACAGAACTGTTTGCCATCTGGATTAATTTGTTGTTTGTCTTGTGTTTTGTAGGTTGAGATAAAAATGAAGAAGCCAGAGGCTGTAAGATGGGAGAAGCTGGAGGGCCAGGGAGAGTCTCCTAAGTTGAAACAATTTACACCAGGTTTGTTCTCTGAACTATTAAGTATTACAGGGTTTATTTGTATTGAGTTACTTGGAGTTATTAATAGTTTTGTGCTAAGTATTGTTTATGAAATCACAGCTTCATATCTGCAATGAAAAGCCTAATATTCCTGTTTTCACTGCTAAGAATTGACAGAAAAAGTCTGCAGGCCACTACTGAAACCTAGGTATTAAATTTAGTCTAACTTTCATTAATCTGATGGATTGTTAAGGATATATGCTTGTCATTAATTCCTCTGGGCTTGTCTCTTTGGCCATCTGTTTTGGTCACTGTTTTGCAGTTCTGTGTATTGTTGCGCACTGTTGCTCTAATAAGTATTATTTAATTAAGTATTGCATTTCTTATGGAAACTAATACTTTGGAGTTTTTCAAGACAGATTAACAATCTGTCTTTGGGAGAATTTGAATTTCCTGATTTATTGATTTCAGATATTTTTTGAAATTTAGCTCAACTTTTCCTGTGGTTCTGGGCTGCTCTTTGGGTTTTTCTGTCAGCCTCATTTTGACTTTAATTATCTGTGTTGCTGTTGTCCAGCTTTTTTTCATGTTAGGTAACTAAGTTATGTAACTGTTTACTTAAAAATAAACTTTTGCTCTTCTTAGTTACCTTTATTTTTGTTACTGAGCTGCTTATATCATTTAGGAGGAATCCATTTGCATTTTCATGTTCCATTATCATCTCTGATTCATCAGATACATATGTGTCTGTGTTCTCTGCTGCTCTAAAAGTCGTGAGAAAACGTTTAGTTAACTAACACTTCTGTTTTCAGATACCCAGCACTTATATCCATCATCCTCTCACTATACAAGGAACTGGGACAAACTGGTAGTTGAAATCAAAGAAGAGGAGAAGAATGAGAAGTTAGAAGGAGATGCTGCATTAAATAAACTATTTCAGCAAATCTATTCAGATGGTACAGATGAAGTGAAACGTGCCATGAACAAATCGTTTGTAAGTCTTCATCCTCTTTCTCTGAAGAAATGTGTGACTTTTGCACACTGGCACAATTTTCTAAACTTTGAATCAGTTGGGAAGCCAAGCCATCAGTTGGGCCTATAATGA
The DNA here is from genome assembly GCF_003984885.1 of Neopelma chrysocephalum. Taxonomy (NCBI): domain Eukaryota; kingdom Metazoa; phylum Chordata; class Aves; order Passeriformes; family Pipridae; genus Neopelma; species Neopelma chrysocephalum. The sequence goes on along the minus strand of NW_020897694.1, from coordinate 5,742,894 downwards.
ATGGTTATGGTTCTATTGGAGATATTGGTACAACTCCTCTCATTGAAAGCTACAATGTTGTACACTAATGAATGCAACTAAGTCCAAGGTTGTGCTTTGTCACTGGTCTCTTCATTTCAATCAATGTTATCAAAGGAAACAGAGCGTTTGGCTTGTATAGAGCTTGAAAGGATCAAATTCCTCTTGATTGCTTGTATCTACTTTAATTTGTAGTCATCACAGGCAAGAACATGACTCACCCTTCAAAAGTTTCTTGTTAATGAAGTAGCATCTCACTGTGTCCAGTACTGATAACAGTACTGTTGAGCTGAAGATGATGGCTTTGTCAAACTTCATTCTGTATGGACACAGAATTCCTGTGTGATCACTACTACTCTTTGAAGCTTACTGTGAAATGTGGCTTTTTTATTACTAAAGTTCTCTAGCAAACTAAACAAGCTTTCTCTTGTGTTGCAGATGGAGTCTGGCGGCACAGTTCTGAGCACCAACTGGTCTGATGTCGGTAAAAGGAAGGTAGAAGTAAATCCTCCTGATGACGTGGAATGGAAAAAGTTCTAATCCTATTTTTGATCTTTACCATCCGTGTGTTGCCATAGTCATGTACTGACCACTGTATATGGACATAGCATTCTTGGATTCAAAGCACTGAATGTTCCCTTGAAAACAGAAATTGTCTTTACATTTTGTGTGCTCTAGAAATTCCTTCATCCACAGATGTTAAAGATATATTCAAGAGTGGAGCCCTATTTTTGTCATCTCTGTCTAATTTCTGGAAATTGAGTCAATCAGTCCAAATTTTCTACCGCCTTTATCAGCTCTGCTCTTTGGGATAGGGTGATCTCTAATGGCTGGTCAGGATTTCTGCCTTACACTTGGTGTTTCTGTTCAATAACTTATTAGATCTTGGCAACTTTGGGTAAAAACACTTTTCAACAACAGTGTTAAAATTGTTTGCTCTTTAACTCTGCTAAATAAAACTGTAAATACAACTTTTTCTATACAGAAGTTGTTTTATTTAATTTTTAGTATTCTTGTTTTTTGTTGGGGGAATCAGAACATATAGGTAAGGATGTGAACACACTGCTTAAAAAAAAACCTGGCATGTATAGGAGTAAAATGTTCATTCAGGGAAGAGGATGACATTACTATTCTTGATGCAGACACAAAATACCCACTTTTGGAGTCCTTCCACCTTGGTGATAGATAGCTGTAGTCATAAGTGATGGAAGGTAGAAAATTTGGTGTGACTGGAAATTCTTACAGAAAAATGGGTCCTCTGTCTGCCTTGTGTATTCCAAAAGAAGGATCTTTTGCAATTGCCTGAAATCAAAGACAGCAGGCAGTTGCTTTAAGTTCTGTAAGTTCTGAATACTGGACAGTGTTTAGAGAAGAACCTGTATATCCTTAATTTTGCAGCTTTTTTTGTCGTGACCAAATTGTAAATAACAATATATAGAGAGAATATTTACAAAAGAACTAATACTGAGAATGTAAGTACTGTCTATGTTTGTACTACCTAGATACAAGTCTAAAAGGGTGTATAGATGCTCAAAAGCCACCTGGACATGGTCCTGGGCACCTGGCTCAAGGTGTCCCTGCTTGGACAGGGGCGTTGGACAGGGTGATCTCCAGAGGTGCCTTCCGACCTCAGCTGTTCTGTGAAAGAGACATGAACTCACAAAGTTGTGCTGAACATGCCTAGTCCATGTGCCACTGTCTTTTGGGAATTCAGAGATACCTAAATATTCTGTGATCATAGAAAACACCATGAATTGCAAATATTGACAGCACCCTGAAAGCCACTTCATTCCTTACTAACTATTGGCTGCTTCTCTAATTTTGCTACTTTTCCTTGCTTTCCTAATTATGTGCGGTTTTCCTGATTGTTTGTTACTCTACCTGTTTTCTTTGTATTGAGTAGGTTAATTTACTGCAGTGTGAATTGGAGGAGCTTGGTAAAATATAAAGGCTGTTAGAACAGGTGTTTGAATAGAATGAGTAAAGTCTGCAGCTGTTCAGTAATTAATGATGATTGAAAACTAAAGAGGAGGAAGGAAGGATGTATTCTGTCCTTTCTGAGGAACAGGAATCTAGATTTTGCAGTGATGCTGGGAAAGTGCAGTGGCTTTTTTCCTGCTATTGTTACTGTGCCTGTACAGTAGAGAGATACCAAGATTTTAAAGTCTCACAAATCCCAAAAAGAGAGTTTGTTTTCAGATGTATGCTGTAGCAATGAACTTTGGATAGTCATAGTGGACAGCTGTAGCTGTGACTACAGTCTTGACATAATTGCAGTTTCTTCAGGCACTCTGATCCTGATTATCCTATAGTGCAAGCTGGGCAGTGGTTTCTTTTGCATCACTTCTGGATTCAGAATTGATTCGTGTTTTACAAAGCTCAAATTTGATAACCTTCAGAACTGAATGTCATACTGCTCTTCGAACACTATGAACTGGGGTAAATTGGATTTAGGAATGGCTTTGTGTGTGCCTTACCTCTTGTCACTTACTGAACAACATCTGCTTGGAAGAGTTTCTCAAAGAATATACTTGTGCCCTGTTTCAGGGATTTGTTAGCTTCAGTGGAGCTTTTCTTGACTTTCAGAGAATTCTGAGTAGCTCAATATGTGGAGCATTTGCCATCCATATGGGATGCTAACATTGAAGTTGACTTGATGTGGGATAGGTACTTGAACTCGATTCTCCTGGATAAGTGCTTTGCTGCTTTTTATTATGCTTTGAAAAGCATTTCTTCCTTTCTAGTGTAGAAGGAAGACAAATGTCTGAGTGCTTCTCTTTGTCAGAAAATTGGGTTCTTGTCTCCTGGCCAACCTTGCTTTATAAATGTCATTCAGAGCACTTAACAGTGCTTAGCGAAGGCTTGCTATGGGCAAAGGCCTAGATAAAAATCTCTTAAATAGAAATTAAAAAGTAATGTGTGGATATTTTCTGCCAATCAAGTTGCTCTTAGTTACTGAAGAGAACACAGTAGAAGTTCCTCTGTCTACTTTCACTTACTGAAAGACCATGGGAGTATTTCATCAGATAAGCACAATATATTCTTGTATTAAGTGGGTACTGTTTCATTGCTTTGAGATTCAAGTCACTTAGCTTAAGGCAAAAAGTAAAATAAAATGCATCGCTATTTATGTACTCCTGAGGCATATGTAATGCAAATATAATGCTTTAGCTTCAGGCTAAAACTTGTAGCAATCAAGTGGTAGAGCTCCCTGTCCATCTCAATCCTGTAAACCAAGTTTGCAGGTCTAAACATAATTCCGTCATGTTTCTGAGCACAGGCAGATAATCTGTGTGTATTCCGCATTAGAGTTTAGGTGAACCAATAATGCTGCTCTTTTTGCCTTTGGGGGAAGGGGAATGTGGGGATGCGTTGTTGAATTTGTCTTCTGTTTGGAGGGGATTGGATTAAAGCAGTAGGCAAAATTTCCTTACAGAGCTGGGGAGAAGGTGCTTCATGAACTTTGTGAACAGTATGTTTTGTTCTTGACAAAACGCACACAGAACGGTTCCAGAAGCCCTAGGTCCAGAGAAAGGTAGCGGGAGCTTGGAGGTTGAATAGAGGCTCTGAAAGATACAGTGGCAATGAGTGCATGCAAGGACAGAGTGGATGATGTTTTAGTTGTGTTCAAACCTCTTGAGGGTTTTTTCCCCCAAGCCTTTTGGTCATCTGTAAATAGTACTGTCTAGAAGACTCAGGTCGTTTCACCTCAGTGCTCTGATTTGTGCATCTGTTGCAAACATGGGAACAGGACAGTGAGAGGTAACAGTAGATTTCCCATTTAATACCACAGATGGGGTTACTCTGCTCCTGGTCTGGGGAAAGATGCCTGTCTGTTGCAGCTTAAGGCTGTGTCTCTCATCTTTGGTATAGGTACAGTGTTTATAAAAGATCACTTGATCTTGGAAGCAGAAGATGGTGGTGCTCCTGGTTCAGTCTAACTCTTGCCCTTTCTGAGCAGAGATTCTGTTCACCCTGATGTGTCAATCAGCAATCTGTTCTTTGCCAATTGTAGTTTTACGCTTTTTTCCTTTTTTTTTTTTTTTACTACACTGCATGAAACAACTGATTAGTCTTCAGTGAAACTTCCTTGGAATTTATTTGTGCTGCAATAAGGGGTGAAGTGTTACGTGGGAGGCAGAAGACAGATTCCTCCCCCTACCCCCACTTCCATGCTTCCCAGCTTCTTATTGATTTTTCAATGTAGATACAAGTGGAGGGTGATTCCTGTATCAAAAAGGACAAAGAGAGAGACTCTGGTTCATTTGTTTTAAGTGGGGAGAAAGCAAACTGTAGGTTCAGAGAAGAGACTCCTGCCTTTCCATCACTGGCTTTCAGTCTTTTTAACCCTATGGCATTGCTTCCCGTTTTCCTTCTCTTTTCCACCAGCCTGAAGTTATCTCCTTTTTCTGCTCTAATCTGTTGTGCCATCCTAATCCCCCTAGTACACAATCACATGGGTAATTAAGTTTTAAGGATAGTAGAATTGCAGTGCTCTGACAAACATCCACCCACCTGTGGTGGGAAATACTGTTGATGACAAGGTCCTTCCTCTTTCTTCCCTCCTCCCCTAAACTTTGGCCAAATGGTTTCTTCTAGCACAGGGTCAAATTGCAGGAAAATCCCACCCCCCACCCCCCCAAACGCTGACATGTTGGAATGCCTTTAGCGTGCCAAGGTATTAAATTTGTGGTGGCAGTGAAAAATTTCAGCGTGAGCAGTAAATACTGTATAGCAGTGAATCGGATCGCTCCAGATAGTTAGAGCTGGAGTCTGAGCCACCACTGCAGGGAATATCGCTGTGTCTTTTCATACTGTTGGCTTGTTGGTTTTATTGTTGTTCCTGTGTCACCTCAGAACTTTTCCTTCAAAATTGATGTGCTGAAGTAAGACTTTTCAACCTTGCTGCAGCACAAGATCTTTACTTTTCTTTCCTTGAATCTGATATGAAGGTAAATAGGAATTTGTTTGTTTGAAGCTTGAGTTGAGGATGGCATTTTGTTGCATATCTTTTGGAAATGGATAAATTTTATGATCACTGGGGCTTTGTTGGCATGGTGCATACAGAAGTGTTCTTGAAACGTACATGCTGTATGTGACAGTTTAACGCATCCATGAGTAGGATGCTTTTTTTACTTCTTGCATGCTTTGGAACTGCCTATAGAAAGCAGCTGATGCAAGCTTTTGTTTAGGAAGAATCAATTTTGTAAAGAATATGTAGACAGGTAAATCACCTACAAAAAGGTTTTCTGTATCTTCAGAAGGAGTCTTTGTTTTATGGGGGGAGACAGAGAGAAGCAGGTCACAGGTTGCCTCAAGATGCAAGACAGCAACGGTATACTTCAGCTATATATGTTATATATATATATAACACTTTTGCCTTCAGTGTTTCACTTGCTGATCCCCTTCCTTTCCTCTCTAGACAGTTCTTGAACGAGTATGTAAAGGAATTGTTACAGTTTCTACATTGAAAAAGACACAGAAAGCAATTGTTGTTTTTTAATGTATTTGTTTAATGTGCAGTAAAAAAAAAAAAGGAAACCTGACTTTTCTAAGCATATGAATGACGTACTGCTAAAACAACATAATGATCAAGGTCATTTTCAGTTTAAAAAGGAGAAACTCAAAGTTAACAGGCCTTGAAATCCCACTTTAAGAAGTTTATAATTTAAATATTTCAAAGCGAGTGTGTCCTTCAGATTAAGGGAAGGTGAAGCTTACATTAAAAAAGTTACAATAGAACAAAATACTGAATTCTAGTCTCATCTTATTCTCATTTAACACTTTGCTTTTTAGATATGCAGTTTAGCATTTCACATGAGGTTGTCTTTATTTTCTTTAAGCCATGATTATGTCAAATTAATTCCTCTTTTCTGTGTGTCACGCAGTGTTAATAACATTACTGGGCTTGCAACATCTCAAGAGCTGTTTAGTCAAAAAAGTGAATGCTCCAGAAAGTGAACGTTAAGAAAAATTGGACCCTTTTTTTCATAAAGACCATCTAAATGGCTCCATAAACTCAGTGGTAGGGTTCAGGATGTATAGTATGGATGAAGGCAGTATAATACCTCTATCTTTGGTTTTCAAGGCTAGTCAATAGTAAGTCATTCCATCTTTGAGTGTTTTGGCTTAGTACCTTCCTTAGAGATTTAACATGTAATAGCATCAATACCAATAATTGCAGAGTTTGCCTAACCAGAAAGGGTGAGGTGAGAAACCCTTTTCTTTTTTCTTTCTTTTTTTTTTTTTTATCCTTGCTGGTAAGCAGTTTCTCTTCAGGGAATGGAGGTTAGTTTCAGTGAGGCTGAAGGAGCTAGTCTGAATGGCTGCTATCCATGTGGAATAAAGAGGGGTTGTAATCTTGTGTCAAAAGTGTCTAATTCAAGGATTTATAAATAACAGTGGCTGTTGCAGATTCTGAAGGGCCTTGAGGCTCTTTGGTCTGCAACTGCATGTAAATACTCTTGCTGTAGTAACTGGGTAGCAGATACTTGTTAGACACTACAGTGGTATCATGGATACAAGATTCTTAATGCTGGGGCTTCTTTGATGTTGGGATGTGCGAAGGGTTTTGATTCTGCAGCCACACACATTCCCTTCTACAGCCCCTTTTCCTGCTGTTTGTTTCCAATTTAGCACAATGTGTGCTTTCCCGTGTCCCCTGGAGCAGCTTTGGAGGAAAGGTATGCTGTAATTGGTTTATATCCATTCATAATGACCTGGCAACTCCAAATAGCAACGGGGAGCAACTTAACTTGTGATTTATTTAAGTAAGCTACATGGATGAAAGGCACTCCCAAGTGTAAAAGTTGAGCTAGTTGCCTAATTGGACATAAATTTTCACGTGTAGCTTGGAAAGAGAGGATTTTGTTACGAAAGGCTGAGTTTATAGGCAAGGTTCTGGACTGCTAAACCAGTTTGTGAGCAAAGTTTATTATTGTCTTTTTTGGGGAATGTCTCAGTTTTTTAATTCCACAAGTGCTAATATACTCTTGTCACTTGTAAATCTAATAGAATATTAACTTAAGATTTTAATTTGAAGTTAGAATATCTGACCTTGCTTCCCGTGCAGTAAAACGTACTTTGATTTTGAAAACCAGGATCGGTACTGCTGCTTTGGTTGTAATCTGTTACCAGTTTGTTGTCATTGCATTCCTTTCCTGCTTATATTGTCAAGTCTCCTGATTTTTTAAAAAACTTTTTTTGTCAAGGCTTTCTCTCACACAACACCCATGATACGAGCAACCCACCAGCTGCAGGGCATGATGATTCGGCAGGCAGTGCGACAGCCTTGGTAGTTATAAGGCCACGGGTAGTAGCCCATGAGGGGCTCGCAGATTCTCTGGCACTGTGTGTAACTGCGCCGGCATTCAATGCAGCACACGCCCAGGTGATCCAGCATGGGGTCAAAAGCCATCCCTTCACCTTCTAGCTGCTGAAATGTAGAATATTAAATGTCATCCCGGTGCTCTCATTCTCACAGAATGGCAGAACAAACCCATGCTCCTGTTAACCCCACAAAGGGTAAAAACTGAAGTCTTGGGCCTGTGGAAGTTAACTAAGCTCCCACTAAGTGACCCGTGCATCTTGCTTTATTATTTTTTTTCTTTTGTCTTGCTCTCTTTGGCAGAAGTGTAGAATTGGTGCAATCATGCATGTAAAATGGAAGGAACAACAGGCAGCTCCAGCTTCCTTGTTTTTCTTCTACAGTCCTTGCAAAAGATCCAGCAACAGAAAGCTCCTAAGTTTTAAATATTAGTGATGAAAAAGATTTCAAGACAGTTATCTGAGTCTTTTGTGTAGGTGATGATGCCTGAAGTATATGCTGTCTTATGTTTTGTTTAAATTTTTGTATTTTAATGATTTTTACAGCATTCCTAGGAAACTATTCTGTAAAGTATTCCCCTGGTCCCCTGCAGTTTTCTGAGTATTTCTCCCTTGTCTCTGTCTGCTTCCTTCCCTCCCACCCCCACCACACTTAGGTGCGTTGTGGACAGTGAGAATTCTGCCTGTTCTGTAGCTGACAGTAAGGAGTTAAATGGAGCAAAGCATACATAAAAGCCTTTACCCTTCAAAATTCCTTTCCTCCTTTCTGTGGGGAAAAAGGTAACCTGGATATTCTGCTTTTTGAAGCTCAGTTGTTCTTTGCCCATTGGTGTTATTTCAAGAAAAGCAGCAGCAAAGAACAAATACTGAAGTACCAATCAGCTTTTTACCTGAGCATTTGTCGTTCATAAAACTAGCAGCACAACAAAAAGGTGGGACACGGAAAGGTGCCATCTCTTGACTGGGGTTGTACAGGGCACTGGTGACAGCTGGGTGTTGTTTGGGACCCCAGCAACTCATTCCCAGTTCTGAGAGCAGGGAGGATGTTGTTTCCTTGGTTGGGATTCATCATCCTTGAATTCAGATACCTGCGCTGTGAACTTCTACACCTGAGCTCATTGTCCAGGCTCCACTTACAATGGGTGAAGAGAAATAGCTCTAGGGAGGATTGATTTCATCCTTCAGGAAAGACCTACAGTATTATTAATGGTCCTTTTCAATCAAATTATTTGGTCTGTAAGGAAGCTTGGATATCGGCATCTGTGCAGTAACTGTTGGTGAAGGTGAATCCTGCTCTGCAGGCTGAGGGAAGTCTGATGACCAGTATCTGACTGGCCATTCTCCATTTGGCCTGGCAGCTCTTGGCTGGAAGAACAGACCTGTGGCAGTTGCTCTGCCACTGCCCTCCAGAGGCAGGGCAGCTCAGACCTCATGGACGTGTTCACATTAGTAGCTGTGAGGAGAAGTTACCTTCCAGTGCCACTGCTGTTTTACTGACCTCGTGAGAGAGTCGATTTAGATCCACCTTATTTGGAGTGATTAATTTAAGTTTAATTAAGGGATGTCAACTCGGCAGAATGCTGTCACAGTATAATGATCTCCTGCTGTTGCATAAATGTCAAGTCAAAGCTGGGACTTGCTTCCAAAGCAGGAGGCATTTATCTTGTGACAGTGTTGTATTAAAATGACTTACTCCTGCTGCACCAAATGGTGGGTGTAAATTGTCTGGCGCTGGTGCAGTAGACTGGAAGGTGCCTACTGTACAGCCAGCTTTCCTGCAGTGCAGCAGAAGTGTTGGGACACGGCAGGATGGCTCCTGTGCTCTTTCTGTGTGCTGCTGCTTCTCGAAGGGTGAGAACGAGTTTTATGATAGTTGTCCTCCATCCACTGTTGCTGTCTCTAAACAGATTCTTCTCTGCGAGTTGCTTGCTAGACTAGAGTTGCTTACCCTGATAGAGAAGAGGCTGAGAAAAACAAATTTATTTGGCTGGACCGTAATCTCTTTGCAATCAGCTACTACTACTGCTGTCCTCTGTAGCAGTCACTTGTGATACTAATTTCTGTTTCAGAGCAAAGCATGTTTCTAGCTACTGGACTCTCTCTTCACATAGTAAATGATGGGGTTCAGCTGTCTGATCAGGACCAGCTTTGGTTTGTTTTCAGAAGGTGCTATCCTTGCCAGATCTCCAGTGCTGTTTCCATATGAACCTGGAAACCCCAAAAAGCAACTTGGCATCAACTTGCCTTACCCTTGTGACCTCAAGCACTTATGCTTGTTTCAGACTGAAATCTAATCAAAACTGGGAGAAGAGGACTGAGGGAAGACTGTTTTTAGCTTCTTAGGTGTTTTGCAAGTCTGTTATTTCAGAGTAAAGCTGAACAGGCAAAATTGTGCAGATTTAAAAAAAAAAAAAAATAGACAAACCCCACATCGCCATCGGAGCTCTGAGAGAAGATTGCAGTGCGAATACTTACATTATATGGGTTGTCTGGATTAAATGTTTGATCTGTTTCTCGTCCCATTGGCCTGGTGTCATTAAACTGGTGATCAAGCTCTTGACTCAGTTGCACAGTAGGTGACCTGGGGTTTACTTCTTCAGCAGCAGCTTCCAAGTCTTCCTCATCAAAGTTTGATCCTGATTGGCGCTTGTTTCTCTTAATTTCTCTCCTTTGGTTATCTGAAGAAATAATCACTAGAGGATAATCTTGAACATTCAAAGTAAAGATAAACAGAAGGTTCCTTGTATTTATCTAATGTTTCAGTGATTTATTTAAATACTGAAAAAAGGAGAGGACAGAGGGCAGAGAGAAAGCCAAAGCTGTGCGCTAGTAAACCATGAGCATCCCCACGGGAGCTGCTTGCCTTTCTTTATTGTATCTGCAGCCAATGTCAATCCAAAGCAGTATGATTACCTTTTTTTCTCCCCTCTTCCCCTCCTTGAGGCAAAATGTGTGTGAGAAGATTGGTTGAGGGTTTTTTGACCCACCCTGTGGTCACTGATGCCAAGTCAGCAGCAGTTGCTAGCACTAGCAAGACCAGTCATACACATCTCATTTTTTAAAAATTATTTTATGACAGAATGGTGCCCTGCTCTCAAGGACAGCTGGGGAACCTGGTAGAAACAGGTTCTGGACAGCTTTGATACTGCTCCTTTGTTGCCCAGTGGGATAGGCAAAGTCATGAGGAAAGTGGAAAATGTTGGTAGCTTGGATCCACAGGTGCTCTAAAATGTGGTGAATTTTTTTTGGCTTGTGTTGTCCTCCCCAAGTGGTCTGATATTAACTGGACCAAGGAAGAATAAATCTTTTCAAGCCTTCTCTCCTCCTAGGCCTGGAAGTCACCCGGAGAAGTTGCTGTCTCCCTCGTGACTCCTGAACACCTTTGCTAAACTTGGCTCTGGGTGACAAGAGTACTTCAGTGTTGGGACTGCCCCCAGGACCTCATAAACCATCCACCAGTTGGGTAGCTTAAAGCATCTCATCCTTCCACTCCAGTGATATCCTCCGGAGAAGCAGGGTAGGAAACAGGACAGGCTATGGTCCTAGGCCAGGAGCTTGATATTCCCCAACTCTTGGCCAGGTATAATGTTCCTGCTACCTGGTGTCAGCTACTTCAACGTTTTGGGGCTAGTTTGAGCTCTTGTCATTCTGTGAAAGGAGGCTAATTTCTCTGGGAATGTTTCACCTCATAGACACACACATGGGCTGTGTAAATTGTCTGAGGAAATACAAATATGGAAAATCTCTAATGGATAAACTTCAAGCCTACAGTCTCAGCATGAACCCACAAAGGTGTGGGAAAACAGGCTGGGCAAGGGAGGAGAGGAGTCTGGTTTCCCAGATGTGCAAGTTTCAGTGGCAAATGTGATGTCGGGAAGGCATTTAGATGAAGGGAGGGATAAGATACTTTTTAAATAAAAGAAGTGTTACCTTTGGGATATGTTGGTCGCAGCCAGAAAATTGGAAGATCCCCGCAAAGCTCTAAAATTTTGGGGCTTAGGAAGCTGTTATGCTTGATAGGCTCATCTGCAGCCACCCAGATAAGGGAATTTTTGTCAAATCTCACAGGCATGATTTCATCTTCCTGCAAATAGAAGAGTGTAAATCCTTTGCTGCTCAGTGAGCAGTCATCTGCCTGCTTTCTGTTAATTCTTGAGCACCAAACTGTATAATCACCCGCTGCAACTGATGCTGAGCATCCTTCTGTTGCATGAATGTGAACTGACTTTACAGAGCCAAGGCCTGGGGAAAGCCTGCCACAGCTGAAACGAAGGGCAAAACTACTGTCAGCTTCGCTGGGGCTATGATTTCACCCATCTCACTTCTGGAAGGCTTTTGCCCCATGTGCATGGGCTGGGTGTCAGAGATCTTTTCAGCCCAAAGCATCAGTATTCCAGGTGGTAGAAACTGTGAAGATTTACCACCTTCAGCAAAGCAGCAATGAAATAATCCAGCAAAACCCAAGCCTCTAATCTTTTATTATGCCCCGTTCACATTTGATGTACTCCCAATATAACTGTATTTACAATGTGTGCAGGGGGTGGGGGGTGGAATCTTGTTCAAAAGTTTTAGAAAGGATTATAGCTTGTGAGCTGCTCCAGCTTCCAGTTCTAAGTCAACGTGATCAGTCTGATTAAAGGTCTTGTTTGGTAAAAGCAATTCAATTGACCAAAAACCTGAAGTGCAAGTTAAAGGAGCCTGCCTTTTTGAAGTGTACCCTGCAGGTTTTTGGTTCATATCTTCAAAGTAATGCAGGAAAATGCCAGTGATTGATTCTTTAAAGTTGTTAGTTCAAAGTATTATTTTACATAAAATGTGTAAGTATTTTATAGCAACAGTGAAATATTAAAAGAAAACCAACTTTTGAATCATGAAAACCAATGTGGTTTCAAAGTTAAAATTCTAAATTGCTTTCATAAAAGTCATCAAAACTTGTTATATAACTGACTAGATAAATTTATTCCCTTGGGTTGTTGTTTCTTTAGTGTGTTTATTGATTTCTTTTGTAGGTCTCAAGTCATTTAAGTTTGCTTTCCAATCTGTCTACTGCTCTTTATTTATATTCTCTCACTTAAGCTTTTATCAACATCAGAAATATCTAAGTCTAGTTTTCAGAAATAAAAATACCCTTTGTTTTTGTTTGAGATGATCCTGACTTGTGAGCAGCCAGAATTTGGGTATCTATAAAACTCACTTTACTCAACCATTTTTTTAGGCAATGTTATGATATGTGTTGTAAGAAAACAGCATATGCATACTTTCTCCTAAATACTTGCATATGAGAGAGAGGACTTGCTCTAGAAAAATAAATACTACTTTGCCATTCCTGTTGTACATCTAGCCTGGAAAGTCGAATGTCAGGGAAAGGTTAATGATAGCACTGAGTTGCCTGCTTGTTTTGGCCTCGGTGCATACAATTCATTGCAGTGTTCATGTAGGTGATGCATCTTTGGAGAAAATGCACAGAAAACAGGACAAGGAAACAGGCTTGTTGTCACCAGGTAAAGTATTAGAAATAACTTTTTGACTGTTTTAGGATAATATCTTCAGGTCTATGACTTTGTTCTTACAAAGAGATGAAAAATTCAAACTTTGTCTTTAGGCAATAGTGCTAGTGAAGTCAAAAAGCCCAGCTACCTTTAAAATAAGGCAAGGCAGGAAAGATGGAGCTCTCTGTCTGGAATTTGTGCAACTTCTCTTTCCCACCATGGGGAAAATTCCACCAGCTTCAGGGGGCTTTGTAACATTTCTACTGCCTTGCCGACTTGGTTTGGAGACCTTTTTCCCCTTAGTTTTGAAGTAGATGTTCAGTAATCACAGCACCATTGCAGGTAGGTACAGCCTTAACAGCGCCTCTCTCCTTGCTAATTGTATCTGCTTTTATTCTTTTGGGACCAGAGCAAACCTAGGGAAAGAGGTTGTGACTCTCCTGTGCTCTCCTGACAGTGGCTGAGCCCCCACCAGTGTCCAGGCTCAGGCATACTCAGGTCACTGGAGCCACTTCTGTGTGAGAGATGGGTTTGGGGGTCTGAGCTCTGGGAAAGTCAGACTTTGCGCACATAAAGCAATAGCCTTTTTTTGCAAAAGTGAGGTAAGGAGACCGTTTGGCGGTATCTGGGTGAGAACTGCAGCCTTTTTGCTGGCTGTGATGCAGATTCTATGAAATTTAGTTGCCATGTTGTAAAATTGTTCGACGCTAAGAAGGAAATTTCTTAATTTTTAAAAAATTATTGTTTCTTCTGAGTTACATGAATTTTTGCCGTATTTTCCACAATTCCCTTTTATTGACTATTTCAGAGGGCTTGAGTGATGGAGTCCATGCTTTTGTTCAAGAGCATTGATAGAAATCTCCTGGGATTTACCATGATTGCATTGACAAAAGAGCTGCTTCTTCCACGCTCTCCCTTCCAGCCTTGTGCACGGCTTATTCTCAGGCAGGTGCTTTTGTCATGGAGGTCTCCTATGGATCTGTTAGAGATCGGTCTGTGGCTTCCCCACTCACTAATCTGCAGCCTCTCACGATGTCCCTGGACACGGTGACATGTCTGACACCAATCTTGCTTTTCTTACCTTTCAGGGACCCCTTGCAACCAGTCAGTGAATCCTCAACTAACATTCATTATCCTCAACAACCCTACAACTAGCCACAGTGGCTTTCAAATCTCATTTTTAGTTGTATTTAAATACCACTTTAAGACCCTCTCTGTACAAAGAGTAGTTGAAAAATAAATAATTAGATTACCCCTTACCAGCTCAGATGAGAGGCTCGCTTTAGTCATAGCATCAACTTCGGGGACATGAGCTTTTGGCTGAGCTTTGATGTAACACTTTTCTCCTTCAGCAAAACGGATTCCAGTTATGCCCTGCAAAAGCAGAAGGCAGAGGGTTGTGCACAGCCCTCCAGCTCCTCACTACGCTAAGAAAGCGCCTCAGCTCTGCTAAAATTGCCACTGAATTTTCATTCTGAATGATAATCTTATTTAAAACCAGATGCAATAAAACACTCTTCCCTCATCATTTTAGCTTCACAATTTTGGTCAAATGGGTCTAGAAGTTTTTGCTTCATTTCTGAAAGTGGGGAGTGTTTTATGTAAGTGCTTCCATGCAAGCTGTAGGCTACTTGGAGTAGCTCTGTTAAGGAATTACTTGACATGATTTGAACTGTAACTTAGCACCTAACGTAGGAAGTCTCAAAGTTGTGTTAGCTGGTGGTGTGGTACCCTTGTGACACAGATTTACAAAAATATGGGGGCAGCTTAGTTCAATTTATAGACATAAGTGGCTGTGACAGCAAGGGGAAGTTCGTGATGGGAAATTTGGTGCAGAAATCTGTGTGTGGGACTTCCATCTCGCCTGCTAGGGTGAAACACAATTGCATAAACCATGGATGTCTAGTTTTAAGCAAGAGAAGGAGCTCCAGAGGGAGCAAGTCTCCAGAAAGTCTGGGGGTGTACCTTCCAGACCTGTGCCAGAACCTCAGGCATCAACATTTTGCTATGGGAACCTTGTCTGTAGTTTCTGCATTTCTGCTGTAGGTTTTTGGGTATCCATAAAAAAACTCTTTTTTTATGTTATAAATTTAGATACCTTGTGGTAAATGACAAAACTTCTTGTTTTTCATACAGTTGTACATGCTCCAGCCTACCACCGAAATATAATTACTTAGTGCCTTTTGAGATGTGCTGGTTTTCTGCCTGGCCTCTAGCTGCCAGGACAAGGGGCCATGGGTGTCAGCATGGCCCCTCTCACCTGCCCTGAAGGGGCATCGTGGGTGCCCTGGCCATCTGGTGCAGCATGAGATGGATGGTATTGGGACACCTGAGTCATGTCCTGTATGTTGCAGGACCTGTATAGCTAGGCACACCCCCATCAAAACAAAGTGACTAATTGTTGAGCAGTAAGAGAGGGGATGTCTGTGCAGGGATGGGGCACTAGGAAATAAGGCTTTGTGATGCACCAAGCATGCTAGGAGTACCCTAATATTGCCAAATCCAAGCCTTCACTGACTGTGCAATCATTCCAGCAATGCAGTCAATCCAGAGCTACTGATGTAAATACTAGTCCCTTGGAAGCACATCTCTTCAATTGCTTTCACCTTTTTGTGCATTCTTGGCTCAAAACCCAAGGGGCAGCATCCCTTTGCTCTCACTGAGCCTGGTCCTGGCCCTCTGTAATTACAAGCAGGCACTGTCCCTGGGAGGCCCTTTTAGCTGATTTCTGACCTGGCTACAACAGGCAGTACTTACCAGCAACACATGTGGAGGCCAAATGAATTCAGTATCTCTCCAGTGGACTGATGCTTTTGAGTGGATGTGAAATCACAAAGGCAAATGAGAAGAGCTCACTATAGATGCTCTTATTCATCTGCTAATAATGTTGCTATGGTGATGTTAATGAGAGTTTCTTAAAGGCAGAACCGCAACTGTGGCTGGGGTCCTGTGGTTGGGGTCCAAGGTCTCCTGGCATGGATTTATTTGTACTTGCTGAGAAGCCAAGGAGCTGAATTTCCCTGCCTTTCTAGATCCAGCAAGGGGAAGCTGGCTGCTCCAGAGGCAGAGATGCTTCCTAGCAGCAGCATCTTTATTTTCAGTGCTGCTTTGACTTACAGAGGACTTAACTCTGAAGTTGAGTGTTTTGCACCTGAGAACATTAACTGCAGAGTCTGGACCCTGTAAATGGGTTTCTGCGGCATTACATAGATGTGCCTTTAGTAGCTCAGGGGTGGTACAGGTCAGTTAACTACTCTGTCCAAGCTGTTGAGCTGTGCTGAGATTTGGCATCTGTTGGTCCAGGCTCTGTGCTGAGCAGCCACAGCCAAGTTGCTGGTGTACCCAAATGTGTTTGCTTCAATCCAAGTGACCCAGCACCTTGCGTTTGGTGAATGGATGCATAATCTGTGCTAAACGCATCCATCCTCTCCCCTGGAGATGAACTCAGGCCAAGCCATGGAGAGCAGCTCCCATCCTTGATCTCAGGGCAGAGCAAGCTCCCCAAGTCAAGTGCTGTATAGTGGTCTCTCCTTGGTGTCTAGTTGGCTCACTGTCTTGACCCTATACTCCTAAAACAGGTATGTTTGGGGGAGGTGGTTTTTCCAGTTCAAATGACAGGAAATCATGCACGGGTTGTTTCACAGCCTGCCAGAATGTTTTTCTAGCAAGATCTCAAGGTTGCATGTTATAGTTCTGCTCAGTGGTGTGAAAATGCAGAGTGTTAACATGGAGCCAAATCTGATGCAGCCTAATCCATATTACTTCCCGGAGTGGTACACGGCATGGCTTATTCCCAAAAAGCACTTAGATTTTGTTTAGGAGGAAACTGCCTGTCTCCCTGTGAAAGCAAGCCAGGAGAGTAAGAATGTTTGTGCGGATGTTTGGAGGCTGGAACCTGAGACTGACTGGGGCAGAGAAGTCAGGGCAGGGCAAGATGTCCTTAGAGTCCAGCAGTGGAGCATGTTACATGAAGGACAAGGGTGACAGTACTTACAATCTGAAAATCATGTACTTCAACAGCCTCTTCATTCCCACTTCCTGTTTTGAATGTCTCTAAGTTATTTCCAGCATCTATTTCCATTGATCCATCTTGTACTTTTCCATTAATGCTCATAGTGTAGTGAACGTTGTACACCTGGAATTGAAAAAAGAGCAATAGCACATGTTAATAGTTGCTTATTGCTTTCCTCCTACACTGGGCAGTGGGTCAATCTGACTATCATATCCCTATTTAGCTCCTAACTTTTGCTTCTGTAAGCATTTGATAACCCTCCAACAATCAACACTGCACTACTGGACCATCGGGGCAGGCTGGTAGTGGGGCAGTTAGACCAGAGAGGTTGTTCAGTCTCCATCCTTGGAAGTTTTCAAGGCCCAACTGGATAAAGCCCTGAGGAACCATTTCTGACCCCACAGCTGTCCCTGCTCTGAGCAGCAGGTTGGACTAGAGACCTCCTGAGGTCCCCCTTCCAGGGAGTGCTCACAGTTCTACTCAAAAACAATGTGAGGTGAGTCCACATCCGGGTTCACTCTGACCTAAAAACCTTCTTCTAGGTCATATTTTAGGAATTGCTTGTTATGCTGGCATGATTCCCAAAGGAGAGCAGGAGTGAATGTCCTACTCTGAAGGAGACCAACCCCTATTTATGTATTAGGATGTGCTGCTGAGGCACAGAAAAACAGGTTCCTCTTGAATACGAACATGCTTCCCAGCTTGTAATGGATGTGAACTTTGTTTAAATTGGATGTGAAGTTGTATAGGCTTGTATTTTCCTTGTCAGCGTATTTGCTCTTATCCTATTTTCAATGAGGGAAGCTGCAGCGTGGTTTGTATTTGCTGGAGGACCACAATCTGTGGAGGGGTTTTGTGATTCTCTTGTGCAGCTCTGCCAGAAGTGCTGCACAAGCAGTTTATTTTGGGTCTTAAAAGAGCCTTTGCAGCATTTTAATGAAAAATTTACACTGACAGCTAGAGACAAATTTCTTCTTCTCTCACCTTCGCTCAGGAAAGTCTAAGGTGCTAAAGATTCATGGTTCCTCAGTTATACAGAGTCACTCCCATATTCTTAGCTGTCTAGGACTCCTGTTGAATGTGGTTCATAGAACCAGACCAATCTATGCGGCCTCCCCTGATAGGGGCTGAGCTTGAGTAGAGACTTTGATACCCCTGTCAGTTAAGGAAGAATTAAAAAATATAAAATAAAAATAAGGATTAAAAAATGCCCTATTTTTTTAATGAATGACTCTGAATATAATTTTTACGACTGCTTCCTAAACATTTGGAAGTCAAGTGCAGCTTTCTGAGATTGAAGGCAGCTTGGAAAAATAACTCTCAGGTTTCTCAGTGTCTTCACTTGGAGATCAACTTCACATCTAGAGATCAACATTGAAGCTTAATGACTACTGTGAATGTGACATATTTTGCAAGGCTGAATTTAGATGATAGGAGCAATAAAAAAGGTGAAACTTTGTCCTGTACTCCACAAGTGCACCCACCTCCTCAGAGCTGAATGCACTGTATCTCCATTCGTGTCCCTCTCTCTTTTCAAAAGCCTAGAGAAGTAGATGGCTCTTGCAGCATGTCTTGGAGGTCAGCAGCGTGTCCTGTCTTTCCGGGGGAAAACCTTGTACTTTTCTTTCTGGTTATCTGAATTATCGCTCTGTGTGTGGGTGTGTCTCACAGAGGAACCTCTGCTCCGGTTGCTGGAATTCACACAAGGCTCTCCTTGATGAGGACTGGTGTGTGGCCAGAGGCAGCACAAAACTTCTTCCAAGGTAAATTCAAGAATACTAACTTAATTTATGGAGTAAGTTACATTTATGTGTGTACCATCATGTCTCAAATATGCTTTAAACACAAATACTATGTAAACAGAAAGAGAAGTTAATCTGTAAGCATGTTCTAATGCTCTGAGGTTTGGTTCTTACACTGACCGACAGCTTCTCATTTTCATGGGGTTTTTGTGTCCCCCAGAAACTGTAAATAACAAAACTTACCAAGACTTTAAAAATTGCTCCACAGATGCTAAGCTAAAGTGCCTAAGTGTATGCACAGTCATACAAAGCACCAGAGTGAAATAATGGTGCCTGTTACTGGATTAATTATAGCATTATATACTTGAGGGTCTAGGTAGAATGTGGATCAAGAATGCAGATGATGTGAAAAAGGAATTTACACATTTCAATGCTTTTTTTGTCCTGAGAGCTGGAGCTTGCCCAGGATGTGAATCCCCAGGGACTTGTTGGGGTTTGAGTTCACTGAGCATTTGCAAGCAGAAATCAATGTAGAGTCTGTGCTCTCAAAGATGTTTCGTGTTTGCTAGTAAATGTGCTTTCAGGAAGCTCCATCCAAACAGCCACCAAAGATGGCGATTATGGGTTTGGATTTTAGGTGTTTGGAAATTTTTGAAAGCATGGAAAAAAAATACAAGAGAAAAATAAAGACCTCTTTATAGACCTTGCAAGAAGAGTTTCCAGCCCATGCCTTCTCCGTACGTGCAAGAGTCCAAGCCCGCCCGCCTCCGGCTGCGGACATGCCGCTGGGCCCGGCGCCAACCGCGCTCACCTGCTGCTCCGTGGCTTTCCAGAAGTAGAAGGCGCCGATGGCTCCGGCCAGGAGCAGGAGCGCTCCAGCGATCAGCACTGCGGCTCCGGCCTTCAGCAGCCGCCCGGGCCCGGGCGGCGCCGCCGCCGCGTACGCCTGCGGAGAGAGCGGGGCTGGGGCGGGGCGGGGGCCCCCGGGCGGGCAGAGATCCCGGCCCGGCGCGACCCGCGCCCTGGCACCCCCGTTCGAACCCCGACCCGTCCTGAGCCCTGGGCTTGACCAGACCCGACCCGTCCTGATACGACCCCATCACGATCTGTTCGGTCCGGATCCGATCCCACCCGACCCATTTTGTCCGGATCCGTCCCGTAACATCCCGACCTGTCTCGACCCGACCCGACCTATCCCGGTACCCAACTCATCCCGTCCCCTCCCGACCCGACCCGTGCCGTCCCACCCCGACCCGCTCGGTCCCGTTCCCTCACGACAGGTTTTGTCCCCATCCCACCCGGTCCCGCCCGGTGCCGCCCCGCATCACTCACGGGGGGCAGGCACAGCTCCACATCGTCGGCCCCAGCGTGGGCGATGGGCACCTTCTCGGAGCCCTCTGCCATGGCTACCGCGGGATGGAGAGGTGCCCCGGGCTCCGCCGCCGCCCCGCTCCCGGCCCCAGCCCCGACGGGGGGCTGCACCGCCCCGGCCCGCCCCGCTCCCGGCCCCGGCCAGCGGGGAGGGTAGGACCGCCCCCCTCCAGGGCACAATGAGCCCCTTGAGCTGCCCAGCAGCCGCCGGAGCTCCCCGGGGCTGTGACCTCCTGCCCCGGCCCAGTCCCCCGCCACCCCACCCCCGGGTCTGGTCTCCAGCTCCCGAGCAGGGGGTGTAGGGGACACACACCCCCTGCGTGCCGTGGCGGAGATGAGGGATGCCCCGCCAGAGGGACGGCCGTCTTAAAAAAACAGCTTTTAAAAGAGAACAACTTATTAACTGCTTTTTTACACTTGCCACAGGAATTCACAGGCGCTGGAGTTGACAAGCTGCTGTTCGGTGATTGCTCTGCTAA
Source organism: Neopelma chrysocephalum (assembly GCF_003984885.1). NCBI lineage: Eukaryota > Metazoa > Chordata > Aves > Passeriformes > Pipridae > Neopelma > Neopelma chrysocephalum. The sequence continues at coordinate 5,722,457 of NW_020897694.1, read as the reverse complement.
ACACCTCGCTGCCTGGCACAAGGCAACAGCCTCGTGTCCCGGCTGGGCACAGCCTGGGAAAGGGAACATTGAGCCCAGGCCTGGTGCAGGCTCAGTGGCGGCAAAGGATTTGCCTTTGACTTGAGGAGGAAATGCTACACAGCGTTTTTAAAAAATTTTCGTTTATTAAGGTCATGGATACCTTGAGCCTTTACCTCTGAAGTGGATGTATCTCTCAGATTTCCTCTGTTTCCTGTAATTTGACATGCTCAGGTTTTGTTTTGTTTTGTTTTTTGAGAATCTGAAGTACAGTAGGATTATAAGAAGTTTTGCTTGAAAGTAATGTTTACCTGCATCTGTTTACTCATCTTAATATTGTACATGGCAAGCTTTTAAGGGCTACAACTGGCTCTGTGTGTCTATTCATGTGTCTGTCCATGTCTGTGTTTCTTTCATGCCCCATATGGATGTCCTGCCTGTACATACATGCTCATGCATGTGTCTGCGTGTGCACTTTGATGCTGGAAAATAAACTGTGCTGGATCCATTTGGGGCTGATGGTGTCAAACACCAAGCACAGCATCCTTCACCAGGCTGGAAGCTGAGAAAAAAATAACAACTGCAAAAAGAGCATGAAGGGGGGACGTCTGAGTTGTGACCTGTCCTGCCCTGCCTTTCTTGCTCAGTGGCCCAGCTCCAGCTATCCAGACAGGCAACAGCACTGCATTGTGGTAGGGCTGTTAATCTGGAGAGAGCCTGCCACATGGGGCCCCATCTAACTCCAGAGCAGTGCCTACACTAACCAGATCTGCTGTAGCAATTTTTTTTTCAAAGTATGCATCTCCATTTATATTTCTCTTCCCCTTCCCCTTTCTTCTCCATTTTGCTTGTCTGTCTTGTTTTGTTCAGTTGTTGCACACTACTGACATGTCCCCCCACTTAAAAATTTCTGGGATCTTGATAGCAGAGGCCAGCTGATGACCTCGTCCCACCATGGCTCATCCCTCAAGAGGTAAGTTTGGCCCCCACAGTTGATTTCCTACACCTGCCTCTCCTCTGTGCCCCACTCCATAACCGCAAAAATCTTTTTTTTTTCATATCTAAATCCCCTTAACTGACTTGACCAGTAGTTTAAAACCTATCATCCAGCACTGCAAAAGCAGAGAAAGCTCAGAGCCTGCTGGCAGCTTTGAGTCTGCGTGCTTGGGGACTGACTCTCAGAGACATACAGTCTCCATTTTCCTTCCCTTCAACCCAAATTCATCCTTCCCGTCGATTACTGTCGTTAACGATCAGACCTTCAACCAAAATTTAACGGGCATAGTTTCTGCTGAAAATAAACACAATCACAGCTCATTAAATCAAAAGCAAAGCCTACTGTGCAACTTCCTAAACTAGGACATATTCCAGCCTGCTCTCAAATGACTGTGCTAGGTTGGGGCTAATAATAAGATTATGATCCTCTTCATTAGCAAGTATTTTGTTACACCAAAAATCTCATGAATGGATATGTCTGTCTTGGCAAAATGTGAGAATCCCAGTCTTTGATCTCAAACCTTCATTTAGCATCACTGCTTTAAAAAGACAGATTTATTTTAAGGCCCCTGTGCTTGTCTCCCATGGGAAAATGTGCCAGGGAAGGAGTGCTTGCCTGGGAAGAGATGATGCTCATTGGGGTTTCAATTTGTTTGAGCTGCTTCCCCTGAGACCGAGGTGGGGAAGTTGCTGCCCCTCCCATCCTGACACTCACCTGACTGCCTAGTGGCTCCTTCTTTGGGAGGTGACTGGAAGGACAGAGGGAGGCCAAGCTGTTTTGACAAGCAAAAGTGCAGCTCAGGGTGTGGTGTTGAGGAGGAGCGTCAGCAAAGACAATATTGGTGAAAGACTGAATAGGTGGAATTCAGCCATGCTGGATATTCACAGAGGAACCTTCACTCCAGGTGCTGTGTAATGAAGTGCAATATCCCTGCTGGGGCAAACAGGGTGGGGTCAGAGGGCTCACCCCCCCCCCCCTACTGACAGAGCAGCAGTGTCCCTGTTGGGTTTTGGCACGGGCAGATTCCAACAATTCCAAGCAATGATGCCATTTGCGAGCTGATCTGCAGGGATTGGTGCTCAACTGCCAGTCCTTGGATGGCTGGGGTGTGAATTGGGTCCTGCTCACCTGGGAAGGTGTGGGTGGGAGAACTGGTCCTTTGGGAGGGAGCTGTTCTGCCTAAACCCCAGGAGAGAAGCTGTGCAGCATTCCCTGCTCAAGTCAAGGTACAAATCCCTCAAGTAATCTTCCAAACATATTTTTCTCATGCAGGGAACAATCCCAGATTGTTTTTTTCCCAACTCTGAGCACCATTGCCTCTTCTTCTTTTGTTCCACAGACAGAGGAAGAGCAGCATGAAATTTCAGGCAGACAGAAAAGAAAAAAAATGTTCCTGTTACACGGTTCACAGCTTACCACGTCTCATTAACCCCTATGCTCATGCTTTACCTTTTGTGTGGGCACAGAGCTGTTTTCCTTGGAGGGTGCAGGGAGTGCATCTTTTGCCATTTGATTGATTAGGTGACAAGAGAGAAAACAGGATTTTTTAGACAGATGCAAATCTGTGCAAACAGCTCAGCATTCAGCAGCTCCAGACTCTTGCTGCAGAGTGCAAAGACAAGTGCAACAGCCAGTGTTTGCAGGGCTTAGGACAAAAAACCGTGATTTGCCTTTCACTGGCTGAACCCTTCATTTGCAATAAAGATGATGATGATACAAGTGTCTGAGCCCAGTCTCCTCTCTAAATAACATGTGTGTGCTCAGCTGGATTAAGCCAACTTCTGAGACTGGAAATCATAATAACAGTCTTTTACAGGACAGCCTTTCTGGTCGTCTAATACTATTATCCTCTGGGCTGAAAAGCATTCCAGAGCACTTGGAGTGCTACAGTGAATGTGAGGTTGTTTAGCTGATAGTACTGGCTTGTCTCAAGGAAGCACATTTTCTCATTATTTTTCAGTTTAAAGAAAAAGTTTAGAAGGAGAAATAGGAATATTAAAAATGAGAAGGATTTGGTCATGCTGTGTGCCTTTCTGTAAGTCTCTTATGGTTCTTTATGCATTTCATCTTCATTTTCTGTGTTCCAAATAGTTATTTGAATTCCATGATGGCCCGAACAAAAATTTGTGAGGGCTACTGAGACTGGGCACCTGATTCACTGCTCTGCTTTTCCATGGTTTTACAGCACCATAACATGGTGCCAATTCAGGTGCCACATACTTGATGCCTTTTCAAAATAACCAAAGAACTTTGGGGAAAAAAATCCTACGGAAAAAGAAAATGTTGACTTTGTTATTGGGGTGGGTTGACCCCAGATGGGTACCAAGTGCCTGCCAAAGCTCTATCACTCCCCATCTCAGCTGGACAGGGGAGAGAAAATATAACAAAAGGCTCATGGGTTGAGATAAAGACAGGGCAAGATTAGTTTAATTTACTACCAATCAGATCAAAGTAGGACAATGGAAATGAAACAAAATCCTAAAAACATTTCCCTCCCACCCCATCCTTTTTTCCGGGCTCAACCTTGCTCCTGATTTTCTCTCCCTTCTACGCAGCAGCGGCACAGGGGGATAGGGAATAGGGGCTGTGGTCAGTTCATCACATGTTGTCTCTGCCACTGCTTCCTCCTCAGAGGGAGGACTCCTCACACTCTGCCCTTGCTCCAGTATGGGGTTCCTCCCACGGGAGACAGTCCTCCATGAACTTCTCCCGTGTGAATCTTTCCCATGGCTGCAGTTCTGCATGAACTGCTCTAGCGTGGGTCCCTCGTAGGGTCACAAGTCCTGCCAGCAAACCTGCTCCAGCTGGGCTTCTGTCTCCATGGGGCCACAGGTTCTGCCAGGAGCCTGATCCAGCATGGGCTTCCCACATGGTCATAACCTCCTTCTGGCATCCATCTGCTCCTGGAGCACCCCCTCCCACTTCTTCTTCACTGGCCTTGGTGTCTGCAGGGCTGTTTTTCTCACATATTCCCACTCTTGTCTCCATTTGCTGTTTTGCCAGGTTTTTCCTCCCCTTTCTTAACTCTGTTACCCCAGAGGTGCTAGCACTGTCCTTGATGGGCTCAGCCAAGGCTAGCAGTAGGTCTGTCTTGGAGCTGTCTGGCATTGGCTCTGTTGGACATTGGGAAAGCTTCTGGCAGCTTCTCACAGAAGCCACCCCCACAGCTCCTCTGCTACTAAACCCAAATACAGTTATTTAACCAGTGACAACCTAAGAATTTTGATAAACTCTAAATATTCTTCCTGGCACTGAGCCAATGGATGAAAATCCATATATGTATGTCATCACCACGGCTCTCATCTCTGTGGCGTCCCTGGACATTGTGGTGCCCCTGGGATGCTCTCTCTTCCACGTCTTGTTCCCCACTGACACAATCTTCCCTTTTTTGACCAGCAACTCATGAAATTTTGAACACCAAACCTATTGTTTTTCCTGGAAGGCTGTGAAATTCTTTCTGGAAAGCCCTGCAATGTCCTGTGCTCTAATGTTACTCTAGGAGAAGACAGGCATCCCTGTTTGCTCTGTTTGGGAGGCATCCCCAGCAGGACATCCCAGTGCAGCTGCGCTGGCCCCACTTGACAGCATGGCCTTAAACGTGCTTGGTGCAGGATGTCACTCATCACCCTGAATCCTTCCTCGTCTCTCCTGTGGTCGAATGAGGACATATGGGCCATCACAGTTTGCTCTTCCTCACTCCAGGATGCTAAAGGCTGATTTGTCTTTCCCCAGGGCTGAATCCCATCTATCCATATGTCTTCATCTTATTCTTCTTAATTTAGCTAGTAGCTGTGCCTTCTGTTTTCCTTGAATTAAAGAAATAAAATAAAATAACTAGCTGTCATTCCTTGCTTTCATTCTTACCTTTAACGATGTGATCTCTTTTGTAGCTATTCTGTGCAAATTGCTCATAGGTTGCTTTCTTTCCTAACCTCCAACCACAGCTTTGTGCTTTGGAAGTAGTTATTATCTTAAACAACTTGGTAGCATCAATCTGTTTCTTTCCCAGAGGTTTCTTTACACTTTGATGAGAAATCTGCTAAGTTTCTTTTTGCTTTGTAGCAAACGCTGAGCCTAGGTTTTTTTTTCCCCTCACCAAAAAGCACCCATGAATCAACTATATTTCTTTTTTCGATCTATGCACTGTTCTTCTAATAATTTCATGACCTGACTTTAGAGAATATTTCCAACGAGATTGTCCCAGAGGCATCTGCAGTGCCAGAATGTTTTTTACAAATCCAATCTCTTGAACTGTATATTTTACTCACCCTTCTGATAACAATTTAAACATTTTTTTTGCTTTCATCACCTTTATGAGACATTTGCAGGAGTTGATTCCAGCAGATTTAATCCTTATTCCCCTATTCTCAGTTCTTTTATTTAGCCTCTTACATCAGGCATTTTTTTTTAGCCAATCTATAATACTTCTTTCCCCAGGTTAGATCTTTACTTAAAAAAAAATAAATTCTTCCAGAATACCCTCTCTCAGATCAGATTTCAGAAACTAAACCTAGGAGAGTGAAAAAAAACAATAAACATCCATGAGAAATTTTTGTGTTGTGGGACTTTTTATCTTCACAACCCTTTTCTTGAGCTTGCTGTCCTCAGAAATGACCATGGAGACTATGACATGTGCATCAAGGTGTTCCAAGGCTTCTCTGTTTCCCACTGAGGGCTGTAATAGCTGCATTGCCTCTGAGGCTTAGGTTGGAACATGGATGAGAAAATGGGTAAGTTCTTGCTGGAAAATCCACTAAACAGTGCTATGGCTCAACTGGAGCTATGGATCACTTGGATAAATACTTCCCTGAGAGATAAAAGATAGGGTAGACAGTGATCAAGAACAATCATTGTTTCTGGGCCATTCCTGTCCTCCCTCCATGGCTTTCTTTACAAAATCAAGCTCTAACAGCAACAACAATAATAATTTTGGCCTGGCTAGGGCCAAATCTCCTATCTCAAAGATGTGATTTGGTAAGCCAGGAGCAGCAGGGTCCTCATGTGTGTCCAGTGTGGACTGCTGAGGGGAACAAGTGCTTGAGAAATAGCATGAAAAAAGCTGGGGACCTTTCACCTTGGACAGCCTGGAAGAATGAGGGATGGAGGGAGGAGAGGCAGCCTGTGACCTGGAGGCCTGATGAGTTGGGAGAAGGGATTGTGAGCTCCTGGGAAGAGCTAACTGCTGTGGGGCTCACAGCCCAAATAATAATTTAAGCTCCACATGTTATAGCCCATCTGCTCTGGGCCATGCACGCCATGGGGAGAGCTGAGGATGGAAAACACCACCACAGGAAAGGGGTCTAATTGGAGAAGGGATGGCAGTGCCCTTTGTCCACAAGTTTGTGGGGTCCTGTGAGTTCAAGTGCAAAGCCCAACCCAGCTGGCTGGGGGAACACTGAGGAGGGCTGAGGATGGGCATGGCTTTTCCCTGCTCCTCAGCAGCAAGACTTTCTCCTTGCTGACAGACTTCTGCTTGCTGCCTCAAGCTGCCACCTGTTCTTGCACAGTGTATTAGGGACAGTAAGGACTTGTTATCAAACACTTCTGGGGCTGGTTTTGGGGAATAAGAAGAGTTAGCTTGCAGAGAGCTAGATAATTGTTCTGTAGCATTACACTAGGTGGACAGAACTGCCTCACAGCTGCCTTGATTTCCTGTCTTCGAAGGTCTCCACCACACATGGCCTTGGTGGCCCAGAGCAGATTCTCAGTGCAGCCAATTTCCTGGCCTCCGCCCATGGAAAACCAAACTTGTGGTCCTTACCACACATAGCTCCCCCTTCCTGCAAGGAGGTGGTTGCAGCTGCCCCAGAGCGTCTCGTGGCCATAAGGGAAGCCTGACCTTCCCATCTGGGACCAGCAAGTGACTCTGTGGGAGAAATGTTCTCTGTGCAAGCTTGGCATCATGAAAAGAGCTTTGTTCCCTCACTGTCTGTGCTTGTTGGCTCTGAAGAAACCTGGCCTCCAGCTGTGGCAATACAGCTTTAAAGGCAGAGGTGACTGGTATAGCATTTGCTCTGTGGTTGAGATGCAGCTGGGTGGTCCCTTCTGTGATGAATCAGTTAATGTGTGAAGAGGTCTGAGGAACGTGCAGAGCACTGAGCATTTCTCATGCCTTCTGAGGATAATGCATTTTGAAGATCAACTTGGGTTTGCCTGCAGTGTGATTTGTTTAATTATTTAAAGCCTGTTAGCATATTTTCCTCGAGGGATGGAAAATCCTCAGCAAAAGGATCCTTATGGCAGAACAGAGATCTCCATTGTACGCGGAATACCTGCGCTCACACCCAGCCACCCGCAGCCATCCCATCACATTGTACAGTGGAAACACTGTGCAAATACCCACCTTCCCAACTCCATGAAATGCTTCGTTCCAGTCTCTTCTCCACACCTACAAGTCAGCAGTCACTAAAGGGCACTTTGTAGGGCAGCTAAGGTTGTAAGTGGTAGGTACCTGGTATGGAGAAGGATTTAAAAGACAGTTCTCAACCTCAGCCCTTTCCAAGCCTGTGCTTGGCTGGGCATGTCTGTGAGGTGCAAGGTGGAATAATGTTAAGATAGACAGAAAAGTAGATCTGGGATTCTTGTTGATGCACATGGAAGATCTCTCTGGTTCAAGAGTCTCATCTCCACATGGCTGCATAGTGCAGATGCATGAGGAGGTGCAGAAAAGGTGTGGGAGCGAACGGCCCTGCCACAGAACTGGACTGAATGGATCCCAGGTGCTCTTGCTCTGTTTGAAAACAGTTTCTTGTTCAATTTTATTAAGTCTGCTGTGACAAACTGTGTATGCAAAGCTGACTCCACACCGCTGAAATCCCAAGGGATGGTGCCTCTCCCTTCTTCACTGCCCCCCTGCTATGAAGTGGCAGCTTGACAGCTCTGGCTCCTCTGTGCCACCTAAAAGTCTGACCAGCAACCTCCCATTTAACAGAGAAAAAGCTCACGATTGTTCTCAACTTTGAGAGAAACCACTGCATTTCACGTGAGTAGACATGTTACGTATTGGGCAGGTTCAGGTGGCTGAGACAGCACTTCTTTTCAGCATCCCTCTTGTACCTAGAAGGTATTACACAGCAAAGAAGCTGCACCAAACATGAACTCCTCCTTTCATCTCCCTCTATTGTGCTGGGCAATGAATGCTAACAGAGATGCCATCCTGGCTGTGGGACAGTTTGGAAATATTTTGGACTTGGTGTGAGAGAGCACTAGGGCTTTCCTGTCCTTGGCATGCCAATTTCTCCAAGAGGAGCCTTCCTGGATAGGGGTAGAGATATTGACTGTCTTGCAGCTCAGAGATTTAGAGAATAAGGGGGACCTTGCTTCCCCTGGCTGGAACTGCACATGCCACCCAAAGTTTTCCCAGCACTTCTCAGAGCTGCAGGTGCTGATGTATGCAGATACCGGAGGTGGCACCATGTTGCCTTGTCTGTGCTGGAGTCTGCAGCACCATTTTTTTTACTGCAGCACAAATAGCAGGGACAGCTCTTTGATTTGCTCTGACATTATAATAGGGGACCCCAGAGACTGATGTTGTTTACACTGGCAAGGCCTGATGTCCTAGTGGCATTTGAGCTGGGTCACCACAGATTCAAATCGTTGTTGATTTTTGTTCTGTATTTACCCACGAAACCTGGACTCAAGGCTCAACTGGGGCACAGTGGCTGGTTTCCAGGAGGTCCACCCTTCAGCCAGTGTTACAGCTGAGTTGGCTGAGGTGCAAATAGGTCAAGAGCCCCCGAGTGAAACATGACGAATTGGCGGCTCATTAAGGCCTGAACTCCAGACCTGTGTTCCCAGTCCTCTGCTCTAATCACCAGGCAAGACATGGGAGAGCCTCATGGGGCTGATGATGATAAAAGAAGAGTCAATAGCTTTATTTTCCAGCTTTATTAGCAAAACGATGTAAAGCCAATGTGCCTGACTCTATTATTGAACCCGTAATCTCTGCATGCTTCCATCCAGAGCTTCCTAGCCGTTTAACTAGGAGTCTGAACAATAAAATACGTTCAGTCCAAAATGGCTAAAGCAGAGGCAAAGCAGGAGGTAAGCTGTCTAATTGGAGAAGTTGCAGCGGGATTCTCACCCCAGGGGTCTGTCCCTTGGGATTAACAGTTTGCTGACATCTGGGTTGTGCAGCACTGCTGCCTTGCCCTGGGTCCCAACAGGGTTGATGGCAGGGAGCCAGAAAACAAAAAAATAAGTCCTCAAACTCTTACAACAGGGAAGATGAAGATTTTTATGCTGTCAACCTTGAATCCTGTGTTCAGCTTTGGGCACCTTGCTACAAGAAAGACATTGAGGTGCTGAAGCGTGTCCAGAGAAGGGCCATGAATTTGGGGAAATGTCTGGAGCACAGTTCTAATGAGGGAGCTGGGATTGTTTAGTCTGCAGAAAAGGGGGCTCAGGGGAAACATTATTGCTCTCCTCAACCACCTGAAAGGAGATTGCAGTGAGGTGGGTGATGATCTCCTTTCCCAAATAACCAGGACAAGGGGAAATGGCTCCAAGTTGTGCCAGGGGAGATTTAGATCAGATATTAGAAAAATTGTTTTCATGGAAAGGATTGTCAAGCATTGAAAAAGGCTGCCCAAGGAAGTGGGCAGCCCAGAGGTAATTAAAAGACATGTATATGTGGCACTTAGGGACATGGCAGTGGACTTGGCAGTGCTGGGTTAAGGGTTGGAATTGATGATATTAAAGATCTTTTCCAATATAAATGATTCTATGATTCTATTTCAACTACTCAGAATGGCACCTTCATGGCAAATGCATGGGTGCCTCTTGCATGTCACATCCTCTCCTGCTTTGGCAAAGTGGTTCCAGGTCCATCTCTACCCAGGCATGCACCTGTTTGCGGTATGACAGGGTCTCAAGCTAGGACTCCTCCTTCTGTCTGCGTCCTTTCCCAGCTGCAGGCAATACTGAGCCCTTGGCCACTACCAGGGACAGATTCATTTTCCCTAAATAAGGTGCATGAACTAGTTAAGAGAAAGAGGGAGAAACTAGAAATTGGAGGAATCACCATTTAGAAACACTATTTCTTTTCTTCCTCCTATGAATGAGACACTGCTGGTTATTAGTTCAGATGCAGACCTTTGACACATAGGCTGTGAACACCTTGGGAGGATCATCACCCCAGGTCGTTGCTTCTCCACAGCAATGCGCAGAGCCTCACACAGGCTCAGAGCTTGCCGTAAATCCAACTAAAGTACTCAGCCTGGTGTTTGAAATCCACCCACATCCTTGCTTTTTACAAACTCGGGAAGAAAATGGCAAATTAATCCCTTTTTTAAAAGGATGAGTCGGTTCCTTGTCATTTTCTGCATGGCTCAGGATATGATAGTTCCTGCTGCATAAATACAGATTGTTTCTTTTCACAACTTCCCTTTCATCAGACTGCTAGGAAGGCCTGGAGGTTGTTAAATAATGTGAAAGATACTTGCTTCCCAATTAAGGTCAATCTCTTTTATCAGCGACTTTGCATATAAACTTCACTTTCATAAGGATTTCTATAAACTCCATGCCCGGCTCTGACAAACTGGGAGATGCCCAAATCTCTGAAGGAGCCAGAGAAGCGGCTGACTTCTTTCTCAGCTCTCAGCACAAAGCAGGGATCTGATCTGTCATGATGACTGAGAACATGTCACAACAATCTGTTTGCATTCTTCAGGAAAGAAAAACATCTTTCTTTCCCCAAGCTGTAAGCTAATTTGGAGATTTTGCAAGCTGACATGCAACCTGATTAAAATGACCTCAGGCCAACAATTCTTCTTAGGCAGCTCGACAATTAAAGTCTAGACCTATCTGTAGCTGAGGGATTTTTTTTCCCTTCAAAGCCCATTTAGGGAGGACAGAGTTTTGTGTTTTTATTTTTAAATCTACATATTTGGAATTTTTCTTTTACACTTCGCTTCTACTGTAGCAGAATGTGCTAAGGGGATCTATATTTTTTCACATTTTGAGCAGATGAAACCTGTACGCAGAAGCCCCAGTTTCTTGCCTGCTGGAAAAATATACTGAATTTCCAAGGAAATAATACATGAATAAACTCGAGGACTCTAAGAAATACCCAAGGCACTTTGTGGCCTACATAAATCTGCCCTCTGAGGTAAAAATGTTGTGCCCCCAATTTTCCAAAGTCAGTGGATATTTTTGTAATGACCATCACACTACTACTCAAATCACTTTTTTGCTCTTCTCAATTAGTTAAGCAGTGGGATCAGTTTATTAATCTGCTGAGTTTTTGTGAGCACAGCGATTTGTCAAGCAGCAAGCAATGAAAAATAAATGGGCACCTTCTGGCAGGACGTTTTTCAGGCCATGAGCAACCCCTAAATTTATTTCAGTGGTCTGGGGAGATTTGGTGATTTGTCCATGAATATTTTAATGCCTATTTCTTTAAAAAATCACTGGTCATTTGTCACTAGTCATTCGTCCAAGATAAATCCAGGAGAGATTTTTCTTTCCCTTTGCTGATTTGGCTCAGCCTGGACCATCATCTGGTTTCTAGCTTGTTGACTGGCTAAACGGATTGACAACTTGTATTTTGCTATTACTCTTCATGGAGTAATCAGATCCCCTAATTAGCTTTATTTCATGGCTAGGCTTCGCGAACGAAGATTTGGGAAGGGCTCTACCCATTTTTCATGCAAGCGCGTTGGTGGCTAAAAAGGCCAATACGAGATAGACACGTCCGGTTGCAAGAGACACAGCAGAAAGACTCCTTAGATGGTATATTCTGCAAGGTTCGATTCTTTCTGCGTTGTCTTTTCTCCTCAAGAGTGATCCTGCGTGCCTTCTCAAAAGCATCAGCAGCGTTATAAATGGTCTGTCTCCAGGCCTCCCGATTAGAGGCCAGAGTGGACCAGTTATGGTGATCAATATGCCCGAGGCTGAGTTGTTGCTTCAGGGAGTCCTTGTATCTTTTCTTCGGAGCTCCTCTCTTGCGGCAGCCGGAGGCAAGTTCACCATAAAGCAGGATCTTAGGGAGGCGGTGGTCCTTCATCCTGGAGACGTGCCCTGCCCATCGCAGCTGTGTTCTCAGTAACATGGCCTCAATACTTGTGATTGCTGCCTGTTCAAGAACAGATGTATTGGTCACATAATCTGACCAGCGGATGTTCAGGATTGTACGGAGGCAGCGTTGATGGAAGCGTTCTAGGAGACGCAGGTGGTGGCGGTAGATGACCCATGATTCGGAACCATATAAAAGAGTAGACAGCACTATGGCTCTGTAAACACTGATCTTGGTACTTTTCTTCAAGTGTTTATTACGCCAGACTCTTTTATGGAGTTTTCCAAAGGCACTATATGCCTTCGCTAACCTATTATCTATCTCCCCGTCGATCTTACCATCTGAGGAGATGAGGCTGCCTAAGTAATTAAACTGTTGGACTGATTTGAGTTCTGACTGGCCGATGGTGATGTGGGGATGATGGAGGACTTCCTGAGGTGCAGGTTGATGGAGAACTTCAGTCTTCTTTAAGCTGACTTCCAGCCCAAAGAGCTCAGCAGCATCTGCAAAGCAGGATGTTAAATGCTGCAGAGCTGCTTCTGTGTGGGCAACAAGGGCAGCGTCATCAGCGTAAAGCAGCTCCCAGACAAGATGGTTTAGGGTCTTGGTGTGGGCCTTCAGTCGCCTTAGGTTGAATAGGCTTCCATCAGTACGATATCGAATGTAGATACCGTCCTGATCATCGAGGTCTGCCGTGGCCCTTTGGAGCATCATGCTGAAAAAGATTGTGAATAGGGTAGGAGCGAGAACGCAGCCTTGTTTCACACCATTCTTTATTAGAAAGGGCTCAGAAAGTGTGTTGCCATATCTGACTTGGCCATGCTGATCCTCATGAAGTGAGATGATCATTTTAAGGAACTTGGGGGGACAACCTAAACGTTCCAAAATCTGCCAAAGACCTTTTTTGCTCACAGTATCGAAAGCCTTGGTGAGGTCGACAAAGGTTACATAGAGACCTTTGTTCTGTTCCCTACACTTCTCTTGCAGTTGTCTGAGAACAAATATCATGTCTGTGGTGCTCCTGTTGGCTCTGAAGCCACACTGACTTTCAGGTAGAATTTCTTCTGCTATAGCGGGTATTAGTCTGTTCAGGAGTATTCTTGCCAAGATTTTGCCAGCAATGGAGAGCAGAGTAATACCACGGTAATTTGAGCAGTCAGATTTAGTACCTTTCTTCTTATACAAGGTGATGATGACTGCATCACGAAGGTCTGAAGGTAGTTCGCCTAGTTCCCAACAGCGCACCACAAGCTCATGAAATTTAGCATGGAGTGCAAGGCCCCCATGTTTCCAGACTTCGGGTGGAATTCCATCAACCCCAGCTGCCTTACCGATTTTCACCTGCTGTATGGCCTTGAGGGTTTCTCCTAAAGTGGGGGCAGTATCCAATTCGAATTTCACCGGCTGTTGTGTGATGGACTGAATTGCTGAGTCTTGTACTACACGGTTGGTGCTGAAAAGAGTCTGAAAGTGTTCAGACCATCTATTCAGTATGGAGGTTTTATCTGTCAGAAGCGTTTGACCATCTGCACTGAGTAGTGGGCTTTGGACTTGGTACGTAGGCCCATATGCTGTTTTCAGGGCCTCATAGAATCCTTTGTGATCCCCTGTATCTGCACATAGTTGAGTTTTTGCAGCTAGATCGGTCCACCACTTGTTCTGGATGTCACGGAGTTTCTGCTGAAGCTTGCTGAATCAGATCCCCTAATTAGCTTTATTTATGATTCAGATTATATACTTTTGAACTATGAATTAAACTGGAGTGACTTGCAGACTAACTTTTTAGCATCACTGAAATATCCTGTATTGCTATGGTTATTTGACATGGATTCTGAGCTGGGGTGGGAGCTTTCCTGGGTGCAAAGGTGGAATGGTGACAGAGGATGCCAGTGGCTTTACACTGGAGACCCACAATGGGTCATTGTGTGCCTATCCCAGCCCAGGTGGCTCATTGCCTTCTGTTTCTCTATCTGCTTGGGGGGTATGAGCACATGGGCTTTTCTCACCTCATTGCACGACCCTGCCTGGGCTTTACTTCTTGCAAGACTTTTCTTTTCAGATCACTTCAAGAGGAATTTGCCTCCTGGCCCATTTCTTTCTGCAGACACTGCTCCAGCTCAGAGGTGGAAATTTCCCCTGAGCAGGTGAAGGAGATGTCTCCCTGTGGCACAAACGCTTGGAAAGTCAGATGGAGGCTGGCTCCCTGCTACCAGCTAGGCTGAGCAATCCCTCCTGCTCCCTCACATGCCCCTGGAGAGCCCCTGTTCTGCCCTGCCAGGGCTGCTCTTCCTGCCTCTCACAGGGCCTCGAGTCCCAGTCCCGGTCCTGGGTGGGAGTTGATGGAGCCCACTCAGCTGGCATCTGTTTGGGGAGTAATGCTGCCTTTGGTGAATTTACACCAGGGGAGAAGGGCACCTTCCCTGTCCCAGATTGCTCCCAGGACCCTGGCCACTGAGGAACCAAGCCAGAAGCTTTTTAGAAATTATAGAGTAAAAGAATGGTTTCTGTCCTTTAAAGGGACCTTTAAAGATCACCTAGTTCCAAACCCCCTGCCATGGGCAGGGTCACTTTCCACTAGACCAAGTTGCTCAGACCTCCATTCGATGTGGCTTGAACACTTCCAGGAATGGGGCATCTACCACCTCTCTGGGCAATCTGTTCCAGCGCCTCAGCACCCTCATTTAATAATCTGAACCCATCCTCTTTAAGTGTAAAGCCATTTCCCCTTGTCTTGACACTACACATCCTTGTCAAAAGTCCCTCTCCATCTCTCCATTGTAGTGCCTTTAGGTATTGGAAGGTGCTATAAGGTCTCCCCCCAACTCTCTCAGCCTGCCCTCATAGTAGAGGTGCTGCAGCCCTCTATCAGCAGCTGAACCCCGTTGCAGTGGGGTGTAACGCAGCTGCTGATTTCACGGCTGAGCCTCCTAACCCGCACCGGGCTGGAAACCCAACGGCAATAAAATCTCCGTCAACCAGAGAACCCCTCAGTCTTACCAGACACCATGATTTTAGCGCAACCCCCTCCCTCAGGGCTTTCCCGGTGCAGGATGCTGGAGTCTGCCGACCCCGCTGTTCCCGCAGCTTCCCTCCCCTCGGCGGGGCCGGGCCATGCCCGCACCGCCCCCGTGCGGCGGCACTGCTGGAGCCGCCAGCAGCGCCCCGGGAACGAGGAGTCTCCTGGGATTTGTCTCCGGCTCGGGCACCACATCCATCCCCTTCCCCGGCAGGACACGTAGGAGGGTTGCATTAAAAGAAAGCAAACCCCAGAAGGTTCTGCTCAGAGAACCCAGAAGGTTCTGCCCCGGGCATGCGGCGGGGCGGTGAGTGGGGGTGGGAGCTGGGATGGGGTAAAGGCTCTCGGGTACCAGATGGGCTCGGGATGGCGAGTACACCTGGATGGGTTCATGTGCGAGCTGCTGGTGGCAGCGCGGGTGCCCGGGCGCAGCTCCGCGCAGGGCTGGCACCCGCTGCAGGCTCCGGTCTACTACGGCCGGAGCAGGTTCCTCCGCTATCTCATCCATCATCATCGCTTCCAGCCCCGTTCTGTTCACGCCTTACACTTCTGATTGTCTTGGATTAAACATTACCAGAGGAAATAATACTAATAGCCTTTCACAGCGAAGAAATCAACTTCTAAGGCATTTGTTATGGAAGGGATTATAATAAATTAAATGCTTAAACTAGCACTGTGCAAGCATTTTTGTCTTGGATCAAAATGTTTGCACTGGCTGTTTAAACATTTAATTTATTATAATGAGAAATATCATTGTAAAAATAAGCATGTTAATTAAACCTGAGTTTTGCAAATGTGAGTCATCCCGTGTGGACACAGTATAATGAATATAGACAGGTAGAGTCTGCATGCCCTTTTTTTTCTCATTAAGAAAATTAACATTTACATCTTTAAACCCTGCAGCTATTAGTTATTTTTAATGAAATGTGTTGCCATTTCAAAGTTAAGCTCTTATATGATGCAATCAGATATTGCTAGGTCAGGGAAGAACTTTGCTAATTAAGTTGCAGAGAAGTTCTTTGCCACAGATAATTGATTAAAGTTGTTACATGGATAATCAATTTACTCTGTTAAATAAATAAAAATAAATAACTGCTAAGAAAACCCAGGTCATGCCAGGGTGGTAAAACAAAGAAGCACCCCGACCATCCTGGGGCCCAAAGGAGCCATGAATTTGGAAGCGACAGACTGAACCTCTTTGTTATCATCTGACATGGGACCAAGGGATCATGGGGACCTTTACAAAGGCTTTTTGGATAGTGATGGCTTACTGCTGGTGTGGGTGAGAGAGGATGGAGGCAAGAGCCTCTTTCAAGTGAAGTGACTGGAAGAAATTTTTTCTACCTTCTCATGCCACTGGTCTCTGGTGCATCCATCTGGTCTTGTCCTGGACTCACTGTATGTGCCAGGTTGTACGCTGATATGTAAACAAAAAGCACTTGGATTTACTCCCAGCTCTCTCACAGGTGTGTTGTGTAGCCTTGAACATTTTCCTTTACCTCCTAGTTGTTCATAAAATGTTCTGAGCTATGGACCTTCAAAGGGTAGAGGTAGTGTTACTGTCTTTTAATTAGCATCCTGCCAAACTGTGTGTTCAGAGATATCTCAAGCCTGTTGTCATTGTACATTACTCCAACAGCCAAAGGTCACAGCAGGCTGCCAGCTCTGGCTGAATCCCATTTCTGAAGTGATCTAGCCCCCAAGGGAGGGAGGAGGAACGTCTCTGGTACAGAAGTGAAATTAAACTCTGGGGAGGGAGGAGACATCGGTGAATTATTATCTAGGAGCCACAGCAAAGAGTGGGGGATGGGATGCCCCCACTTAGGGGTCACACGCCAAAGACACTATGTACTGTTGTCCCACATGCAGGGATTCAGGTGGTAGTATATTCGTAGGAAAAAACAATTTTAAGATCTTGATTTGCAGAGGTGCCTCTTCATGCTCTTTTCTAGCTAGTTGTCCACCGAACTTGCTCTTAACGTCTGCTGTAGGACTTTTGGAAGGTCAAGATTCTTGAATTTCTTCCAAATCCAGTGGACATGTTTTGCATGGAAAAAGAGGATGAATTAAGCTGAGGATCCTCTGTACATAATTAAATTGCTTATTTTACTGGGGATCATTCTCTCAGACCATTGTGTGTTTGCAGCCTCTAGATGGCTTAGTCCCACATCATGTGGGTCCCTCTCTCCTGTCTTCCCAAACTACCCGCTCTTTTTGTCTTCTCACTGTGCTACCATCATGACCTCTGCTGACCTGCAAACCCCTCTTCTTTGAAGGAGCAAATTCAAGTTATCCCTAAGCCATTTTGCTTTACCCATAAGCAGTATTTCTGCACAGAGTATGAGCCTGTGGGAAAAAGAGAGAACTTGTCTGAAGGGCCCTTTGGTCTGGTTCTTTTTCAGTGAGTTGCCCCCATCCTAAGTGGATGGAGAACATAGCTGGGGTCACAGTGATCATCCACAGAGCAGCCAACCCAGGCAGGGCCAGGACTCATCACCCTGGCAGAAGGCTAAAGCCAGCAGTCAGGTGAGTGAAGGATCCTGGGAGGTGGGCTGCAAAGATGGGCAGGGGCTGCCTTGCAGTCACCTCCAGGGACCAATGTAATTCCTTCCACCCAGCATGGGCCATCCACCCCAAGACTCTGGGTAGCTGCAGAGGTGTTGGTGCCCATCTGTCTGTGGTGGTAGCACTATGTGTCCTCTTTAAATCCAGCATAAAGCTCAGATGTGGTTTTACCATGGTGGGAACTGGGACCTCTTGCAGCCACGTGTGCTCCTGCTAGGACAGAAATACCCAAATCCCATGGCACTCGGGTAACCCAGAGGGCAAGCGTGACCTTACTGCTGAGACCTTGATTTAAGGAGCACCTGTAAACTGTTAATCAATTGTTTCATGGCTGGGGGTAGCTGGAAGGAAGATGTATTGGGATCTGAAGTAGTCACCTGGGAGGGGAGAATGGGTAGGAGGCAGCCTCCACCTCTGGCCTCCAGCACATTCATCCTACGTTGGTTAAGGCAATGGTGCACAACTTGGAACAGAAACCTGCCTTCGAATCTGAAAGACGGAGTTGCCACAGATATGTCTGTATTCTTAAACAGCATTTGACTATAGCACCACACAGGATTGCTTCCCTACCTCACACGTGGGGCTGGTAGGTCCTCCTTACTCAAAACTACCTGCAGGGCACAGCAGCTGACTGTCCACTGCAGCAGGAGCTGACAGGCAAGTGGGGTTTGGCTGCTGCAGGCTACCATGAGTGCTTATGCGTGTGACCCCGAGGATTCTAATGCCCACTCAAAAATGATTAATAATTATAAACTGAATGAACCTACTGGCTTCTCACATCCAGGCTAAGCCACCGCTTTTCTCAACTTGGTGGCCATCTGCTTCCTTTTCCCCCTTCCTTTGCACCCTGGGGAGTGGTGGGGATCCTACTGCCATGGGCATCATGGGCATGAGTGCAAAACCAGCTTTGTGTGTCTATCAGGAGGGTTCTGTATCACTGCTTAAGGAGTGGGAAACCCAACTCCAGGGAGCTTCTCCGAAGTATCTGCTTAAATAAAGAAGACTTGAAGACCTTAGTGTATATGATGGGAAGTAACACTTAACTTCTCTTCAGTTACTAGTCCACATTCTTCAGCCTAAATCTGGCCTTAGGTGATGTTTGAAGAGCCAGTGGGCATTATCACTAGTGATGCCAAGCATTCAAATTATCCAAAAGGCACTATGTTTCTCCTTGACCAACCTTGAAATCGATTAGAAACCTCTAGAGGTTTTACATTACAAATAGGCTGATCTACTTGTTGGCTGCTGCCCAAAAATGCAGTTCTGCCTTCTTCCCAGGCCCTGGGGCCCTCCTCCCTCTCGGTCCCTTCTCTGACAGCATCTAGCACTTGCTTGACATCTGAATCAGCTGAATGTGCAGAAATCTACTTGATTTTGATACTTTTGTACATTTGTCCATGGGCGGATGACTTTCCTGGGTGCTGGTGTCAAAGGAGTCAGGGGAAAATTAAGCTGGAGATGGAGAGAAGGATGGACCATCCCCTTTGGTGACAGCACACCCCCCTGAATTTCTATTCACACACCACAGTGTATGTGCCTATGTGTAAGGCAGTTGCTTAGTCTGCTGTCATATACAAGGTGAGGAAGTCAATGCAGTTATGGGAGATTAGAGAGCAATTTTGCTAAGCAAATGCAGGCACCTATTGTGAGATGAGTCGGACAGCCCTTCTAGTCCTCCCTGATCAGCCCTCCTTGTCTGGCACAGGAACCCGGATGCCTGCTGTTCATGTAGACCCTTATGCATTGGATACAAAAGTCACATCTGTCTGAATCTTCAGCTAAATCCCACCCTGGAGTCTCTCTGCCTTCAGGGTCTCATCCAGGCAGCATTTTCTGAGCATCTCTGGGATATGCTGAGATCACAGGATTAAGCCCTCACCCCAGAGGTCACAGCCATATCTGCTTATGACTGTGAGTGCTACCACCCTGTTTTAGGAGGAGGAATCCTGGATCTAGAGCATGCACTGCAGAAGCCAAAATCAGGCACCTCACAGTGGTGTTCGACTCCATTACACATCTGTAAACATAAAGCATCCTTGAAGGCATTCAAGAGGCATAGCAGGTCAATGGCAATTTGACAAATTTTTTGGCTGAAGCACCACAGAAGGCAACTCTAGGATCTTGTCTCCTTGGTGTGTGTAGTGGGTTGACCTTGGTTGGCAGTCAGACCCCCTCCCAACTTCTCACTTGCTCCCTGTCTTCAGCAGAACAGGGGTAGAAAATCAGATGTAAAAAGCTGATGGGTCAAGATAGATACAGAGAGATCACTTACCAATTACTGTCACAGGTGAAACAGACTTGACTTTGGGAAAATTAATTTAATTTATTGAGAGTTAAAGCAGATTTGGAGGTCTGCCCAAGGTCTCCAAGGTGTCAGATGCAAGTCCACAGTCCCAAAATATTTCTGTGGCACTCAGGAGACATATTGCAACTACTCTTAATGGCTGTGCAGATACACTTGGAAAAGATTCTATGGGAATTACCCACTAGTATGTTTCTGTTGTTTTAGTCTCCTCCCATCACAGAGTCACAAAATCACAGAATTGTTAGGGCTGGAAGGGACCTCTGCAGATCATCTATTCCAAGCCCCCTGCCAAGGCAGGGTCACCTAGAGCACATTACACAGGAATGGATCCTGGTGCGTTTTGAATGTCTCCAGAGAGGGAGATTCCATGATCTCCCTGGACAGCCTGTTCCAGTGCTCCGGTGCTCTCAGCGTAAAGAAGTTCTTCCTCCTGTTGAGGTGGAACTTGTGTTTTAGTTTATGGCCACTGCTGTTTGTCCTCTTACTGGGCACCACTGAAAAGAGTCTGGCACCTGCCTTAGAGATACTTATATTAACGAGATCCCCTCTCAGTCTTCTCTAGGCTAAACAAGCCCAACTCCCACAGTCTCTCCTCATAAGAGACATGCTCCAGTTCCTTAACCATCTTTGTGGCCCTTCGTTGGACCCTCTCCAGTAGCTCCTTGTCTTTCTTGTACTGAGGAGCCCAGAACTGGACACAATGACTGAACATCACTCCATGATGCCAAAGAAATTGGACACTGGCACCTGATTCTAAGTCTGCTGGTCTCCACCAGCCTGGCTTGATTCTACTGATGCTACTAGGTATCTTCATCTAACCTACTTTGGTTACAGCTCCCTTGTTTTGTCAGGCTGTCAGTGTGCTCACATTGCTAACAGCAAACTACCTGGTAGTTTTTGGAAGCACGTGGGGTGAGATGTGTTTCACTAGATGTGGGATGGTCACAGTGTGAACATCTGCTGCCACTGTAGGCTGCATGTGGGAAGGGATGGGAAACTTCTCAGTGCAACTCACCAGAACTATTTGAGTTGGCTCATTCAGGAGGAGATGAGTCGTGTCCTAAAAGTGCCTATTTCTCCCCACTGACTGTGAAGGGAGTTGAGGGTGCTTGGCTCCATCATAGGTGACTACCAGAGATTTCTGCAGGAGCAGGCTCAAGCTCAGTGTTGGTGCTTTTGTGATCTCCAGGTGCTGTAGCCAGTTTGGGCCATGGAATTGGTGCTGGTTCAGTGAAGGTGTGCTGTCTCCAATCCTGTGTCCCTGTGCCCCCTCCTCACCTCTGCCCCCTGAGCCAGGGAAAGGTAGACAGGAAAAGGCAGCTCTTCATGACCAAGAGGTTGTGTGGTCACACAGTCCCATCCATCTCACATGATATACGGTTGATGCCACACCATGCTTAGCAAATATATAGAATTTAATTGATAGGCCTGCTGCATTAATTTCTGAAGTATGTTAGCAAAAATCTCAATTATGTTAATCAAAAACTAAAAGAAAAAAACCTAGGACATAGACATTGAAATAGCATCAATGGAGCAAATGTTTGATCCAAGGGGCCTTGCCCAGGAGCTAAGCCTTGGGCTCCCCTCTCTGCTCAGCTGCACTTTGAATGATGTGTGCTCTTATCTGACGGAGCTTGGGGATTTCTCTCACCTAATTTTAGGTATCTAAAAGTTAAAGGAGTCTGGGCTGCTGCCCCTTGCCCTTACAAGAAAAGAGGATATCAGGAGCTTCAGTGATGCACCTGAAATGTCCCCGTTGCCTGGCCAAGCCAAGATGGAAGCCCTCAGAAGAAGTCTGTATCTTTCCACTAATCAGAAAAAAAGCAATGGGCTCAGATTTAAATACTGCGTGGCTGAATCCCACATTTTACTGGCAGCATGTAGGACTCCGGAACAGACAGATCAAAACCCCCAATGAGACTGTAACTGTTTTCTGTTTTGGGAATGGGAACAGGTGATTTTATTTTTCTACCATTTCCAGACTGCCTTGCATTGGGGTGGCCTGAAGTCCTGGTTAGGTAGTGGAGAGCATCAGTTTACTCCCAGAAGCACACAAGCTCTGCTGCTACCAACAGCGTGAATTTGGGACCTCAATACAATGTGATGAACCGTCCTTCTGCTGTGACTACCTCCTGTTGGCCTCCCACAGGAGAGCCTAGGGATCTGCTATGGAGGTGTTGGTGTATGCAACCCAGGCTTTTGAGCTACGTGAGGGAGAACCAGCTTATCAGACTGCCCTGCTTTTTTTTGATGGAGACTAATTGCTTCCCATGCAGGCATGCTGCTCTGCATTACTGATGATTAGCCAGCAGGGAGGCTTCCCATCACCCACCCTTCAGCCGCAACTTCAGCTCTAAATTTAACTAAGAACACCCTCTTAGTTCATTAGATGCATCATGATTTTTACTAACAGGTTTTAGATGAATATCCAAAAATGCTCGCCTGTTTTCCTGACCATAAAAGGTGTATAACAGATGTTTGAGTCTTGCATCAGCCTGATTTCAATTCCGTTCAAGTACATCCTCTGAAGCTCTCTGCCCACCACAAATCTTCATGCAATGGCTTTTATGAAGCTCTGGTTAAAACTCAGACCCTGTGTACATGAAAACTTGGTCAGGTTCTGCCAGTCTTGTTACATGGGCTTGAGAAAGCTGGAAGTTGGGGAAGAAAGGGATTTGCTGTTGGGTAAGGGACATACAGGTGAGATAATGTTTTCTACTTATATTTTGAGACACAAAGCCTAATAGAGCCTTTTTTATGTCTAAAAAGGCTTTATATTTTCTTGGTGAGTCATATTTTATATGTATGGACCACAGTAATTAGATATATAATTAAACAATTCACGATAGACCCCAAAAGCTTTGACATGGACAAATTTTTGGATTATTGATTTGTATAAAATGTGAAATTACATACTCCACATAAGAAGCAGTTCTCCCTTTTGGAAAAGTTCAATCTAATATTAAAACTCCAATAGAAGTGTTAACGCTGGTATAAGCATTTTTTTGAACAGAGGAAGAAATACTTGTGCTTCAGTTTGTTTCACTAAATGCTATACCTGATTTCAGCAGAAGGATTTACTGTCTGCTTTTAGCTTGAAACCCAAATAGGAGGGCATTTCAGAGCCCTGTATCATTTTGTTTTCAGGACTGTCATTTCAGGGAGGAGTAAAATATGTATCCTAGAAAATCTCCACATAATCAGCATTTTTAATTTCTGTTTAATGCACCTTCCTCTTGATGTATAAATATATGAACACAAAGGCAAGCTCTGTCCTTGGTAAGGCTGCATTAACAAGAGATAAACATATAAGCACATACCTGTGCAGCCTGACTCAACATCTCAGCAGAACAGAAAGCAAAGTGCATGGGTGGCTGCTGATGCAGAGATATTCGCACAGCACGGACACTTCTGTTGATGAACGGAGCTTCATTTGCTTCCCTAAAATTACACCGCTTCCCACCAGTGAAGGATTAAGCTGGCAGAGCTCAGACTAGGCAGTGAAAAGCAAAGGCCAGCTCTGTCACAAAACTCTCCCTCCCACTCAGCATTAAAATCTCTAGAGCTAAACGTCCAGTGAGGTATTGTCAGAGATGAAGGAAGGATCAGCAAGACTAACAGTAGCATCATTCATGCTCTTTCCTGCATTGTGCATTTCCCTGCACAAAATACTGTTGTTGACCTGTAGAGACCTCTATGCTCTGAAGCATAAAATCCATGAACAGATCTCTCTGACACATCACAAGACCTTTATTAGTGTTTATCAGTGATACAAATTACAGGAACCAAAGGCAATTAAATAACATTTAAGATGACCACAGACTCAAGAAATACAAGTCACATTTGGCAAGGCAAACTTCTCAGTACACTGGGTTGCTCGGGTTATTATTACACCATGAAAGAGGAATTTCCCTTACAAGGTTCTAAATATTCAGGATATTATTATTAATTATTACTATTGTGTCTTTCAGACAGTTCCTTTGGCAAGAATTCCCATTTTTAAGTATTTATTTTATAAAAATATAACCAATCTTCATTATGTACAAACATTACATTACACAATGTACAGGTTAAAAACACTACAAAAAAATGGCAGGCCATGGCTGAACCAAAAGGAAAAAAAACCCCCAATGTAGAAAACATGAAAAGAAATTTAAATACTGCACATTTCATAAAAATTACATTAACTACAAACAATTTTTTTGTTTGCAAATATCAAACAGTACTGATGTGATTGGAAATCTTTCCCAAACTTCATTTTTAAGGCACATCTTGCATATTTACACGTACAACACCAGATCTGGTCAATAACTTAAAGGCTCTTAGGAGTGACCTAGTTGTGTGCGCACAGGGATGGGCGTACTTGAGGGGGAGCACGTTGGGTTATGCTTTCTCAGTCGTGTCAGTCTGGGGGCCCAGGTATCTAGTTGAGGGGGCTGAGAACAGGGGCACCCCAATCTCCTGAAGGTCGGGGAGCTGTGCAGGGCGTGGCGGGGAGAGGAAAGTGATTGTCCGGTCAAAGTCCCTGTGCAGCACCTTCTCGTAGACGCTCTGAAGCCCTACTGTTTTGGGCAGCTGGGCTTGATAGAAGTTGTCCCTGCGAAGGGGATCCCTGGGCAAGGACGTGCTCTTGCAGAAGGTGGAGAGGGGTGCCGAAGGATGTGGAGAGGGGTGAGGGTTGGCTCGGCCACAGGAGGGGCTCCAGCAGCGGTCTGAGTGGCCCAGGATCTTGCACTCAGCCGTGCATGCCCACAGACCTAAAGAGAGAGACAGAGAGAGAGGAGGAGAAACCCGTTGTTACTGCAGGAATAAATCCACATAATTCATAATCCTCAGAGCTATCAGTCCCACTGATGGTGGGAGTGGGGAGGTGATGCTCTACCATACAACAAAGAAACCCCCATGCTTGGGAAGGTTATGTCGTTTTGCTAGGGACACTCCTCACAATTCTAACTTAAAGGGAAGCTTTTTGGGGAAGAAAAATACGCAATCCTACAGCACTTCCAGCATCTGCTAATTTGTGCTGGGCTCTCAGTGCAGAGAGGAACCAAGATCTAACAGCCTGCTGCAAAGAGATGGGTGGTTTGAGCCATGCAATGTCATGTTTCCCCTTCCAGCTGCCCTGCCTGATCACTGTGGCCCAGGGATGGGTCCCTCCATCCACCTTCCCATCCACCCATCTGTCTGTCTGAGGGTCCAGTGGGGAGCAGGGGCCGAGCCCTTACCGTTCTGCATGTGTGTGATGAGATCTTTCTTCAGGGCATCTCCGCTGACATCTGAGTCGCTGTCGTTAAAATCACTGTCACCTTTGCCGCTGTCTTTGCCACTGAACTTCTCTGCCTCCCGGCCAGAGATAGTGTTGAAGGAGTGCCCCTTCCAAATGGCCACGGGGGGAGCAGGCTCCTTGTTGTAGCTTGGAGTGGCAGCAAAACTCTGCTGTTGGGGAGGGAAATTAAAGGAGATGTGAGAGGGGGAAGTGGTGAAGGGTAAATCAACATCAACTGCACCTCTGCAATTCACGACCTCCAAGACACCCCCACCCTTTGCCCCACTTCCCTGCAGTGTGTCCTTACCTCCCCACTTTGTCCTCTCAGCCTCTTCTGACCCTCATAGAGGCAAGTGCTGTCACTGCCATTCTCAGTGGTGGAGATCTCTTCTGCAGCAGGAGAAGGGTCAGGACTGGTGAAAGCGGTTTTGCTGGGAAAGGTTCGTACCTCAAACACATTCCCCCTCTGGCTGCCCTCCTCCTGATGGCCCTTCTCCAGGTGGGAGATGTCTATTTGGTCCTTCAAGGCAACATTGTTTTTGATGCCGTTCCCCTTCTTGCGTCTGTTGCAGGTGGTGGCAATGGTGATTATAGCCACCAGGAGGAGGGTGCAGCTGCCTGCCAGGATGATGATCACAATCAGAGGGATGTCCCACTGCAAAGCCTTTCCTTCCCAGGAGCTGGGCTTGGCTAAGTCCTGGATACTGGATGGAGCAGTGGCAGTCACCAGGAAGTTTACTGTGGCAGTTGCAGCCAGGGGGGGTCTGCCATTGTCTGTCACAGTGAGGATGACCTTGAACAGCTGTCCCAGCTCTTCAGAGAGGTCGCCCCTCAGCACAATGTCCCCAGTACTTGGGTTGATGGTGAAAAGGTCCTGCTCAGACTCTTCCAGGAAGGCAAAGGTGAGCTCGGCATTGGCCCCATCATCTGCATCTCGAGCTTTGATCTGGGCCACCAGGGAGTCACGGGAGGTCTTGCTGGACACACCGATTTCCACCGTCCCATTAGTGAGCACTGGGTGGATGATGACAGGAGGGTTGTCATTCTGGTCCACCATCCTCACTTTGACAAGGGTGCTGCTGGAGAGCTGTGGGGATCCACCGTCAGTGGCCTGGATCCTCAGGTCCAACTGTTTAAGGATCTCGTAGTTGAATGTCCTGAGGGCATAGATGGCCCCAGTGGCAGGGTCCACCGAGACGTAGGTGGAGATGGGGGCCCCCATGACTTGTGTTTCCAGGAGCCGGTAGGTGACCTTACCATTGTGGCCAAGATCAGGGTCACGAGCCACCACTGTAGTGATGTAGGCACCTGGGGGGTTGTTCTCTGGTACGGCCACCTCGTAGAGGGGCTTGGCAAAGAGCGGAGCGTTGTCATTCTCGTCGCTCACCCGCACTGTGTACTGGCGGACAGTCTTGAAGGGTGGTGAGCCCAGGTCCTCGGCCACCACAGTGAGGTTGTATTCAGGGATGCGCTCGCGGTCCAGTGCTGCTGTGGTGACGATCATGTAGCTGTCCTCATAGGCGCGCTGCAGGGCGAAGTGGTCATGGCCGCGGAGGCTGCAGCGCACCTGCCCATTGGCGCCTGAGTCGCGGTCTGAGGCGCTGACGAGGGCCACAAAGCTCTCACTGGCTGCCGCCTCGCTGACGTAGGCCACGCCAGCGGCGCTGGCAGCGCCACGGAGGGCGCTGATGCTGATGCGCGGTGCGTTGTCATTGACGTCGGTGAGGCGCACAATGACAGTGCAGGTGGCAGCGCGGGGGCTTGCACCACGGTCCTGGGCACGCACGTCCAGCTCATAGGTGCGGGTGCGCTCATAGTCCACGGCAGCCTCCAGTGTGAGGCGGCCTGAGCGTGGGTCAAGGCGGAAGAGCCGCCGTGCCTCGGGGGGTACCTGGCTGCTGAAGGCATAGACCACCTCACCATTGGGGCCCTCATCAGGGTCAGCAGCATCCAGATCAAGCAGCAGGGAGCCGGGTGGTGCATCCTCGGGCAGCTCCACTGTGACTGAGCTCTGGGCAAAGGTTGGACTGTTGTCATTGGCGTCAAGGACACGGACGTGCACGGTGGCTGTGCCTGAGCGCGCTGGACTGCCACCATCCTTGGCCACCAGCTCCAGGGTGTAGGAGGGCTGGCGCTCACGGTCCAGCTCCTGGAGCAGCACCAGGTCCGCACAGCGTGCCCCATCTGCCCGCGTCTGCGCCTCCACACCAAAGTGGCTGTTGAGGGAGACCTGGAAGCTCTGTATGGAGTTGGAGCCTACATCCTCATCTACAGCCACCTCCAGTGGGAGGCGAGTGCCAGGTGTGGCACTCTCCGACACCTCCAGCGCCATCTGGGCGTGGGGGAAGCGCGGTGGGTTGTCGTTGATGTCACGCACCTCCAGCTCCACGTGCACCAGGCGGTAGCGCTCCCGCCAGCAGCTCACCACGTCGAAGGCCAGGACACACTGGGGGGCCTGCCCGCACAGTCGCTCCCGGTCCAGCCCTGCTTCACCGATGCTCAGCTGTCCGTCCTCCTCCCGCACCCGCACCAGCGAACTGTTGCTGAACTGCCTCATCATGCGAAAGCTCATCTCCCCCGGCGCCTTCACGGGCATCTCGTCGGCCAGCGTACCGATCACCGTGCCCGGCGCGCCCTCCTCGTCGGTGCGGTACCTCACCGTCTTGCAGCGGGACAGGGCGAGCAGGCAGGCGGCGGCCAGCAGCCGCAGGGGGCTCATGGTAGCGGCGCGGGGCTCAGCCCGACGGCGCGGCGCGGACGGGGACGGTGCTGTGCGGTGTCGGGGGCGCTGCACGGTACCGAGATACCACCACCGCCGTCTGCGCCCCCCGCGCCGCCGCGCGGCCTTTCATAGACGGCGCTATGCAAATGAGCGGGCGGTGGAGCCAATGGGAGGTGGCGCCGCGCGGGCGGTGGGCGGCCCCCGGCGGTGCCCGGGCCGGGCCGGGCGGGAGCGGGCGCGGGGCGCGCGCCTTTGTTTTCCTTAACTCTCCGGGATCTGGGGGCTTCCCTTTCTCTTTTTTCTTTCCTTTCTTTTTTTTTTTCCTCCCCCCCCCCCCCGGTTTTATTCCTCTTTTTCTCTCTATTTATTTCTTCTTCTTTTTTCCCCTTCCATTCCTCTCCCCCTCCCCGTCTCTGCGCTCTCTCTGGATGCGCGGCAACGGCGCTGGCGCGGGGAGCACGGCGTACAGTGCGCAGTGGGGTTTGTCAGTCCTGCCACAGGTCGGAAAGGTGCCGGGGCATGCAGCGTCATGCCGTGTCGTGGCATGTCGCGCCGTGTCGTGGCATGTCGCGGCGTGCCCTGCGGGCGCGGGCGGCGGTGCGGGGCGGGCGCGCATTAGCGGAGTGCGGGGGGTGGCGGTGGCCGCATTCAGCTGCGCGCCCGGAGTGGCGTGTCACTCGCGTGAGAGCCTGTGATCAGCGCCGTAAGTCGCCTTTCAGGAGGTGTCCCCGCATGCTTTAGTATGCATGTCACCGCCCGGGTTTCTTAAGCCTGGGGCACTAGCAGGCGAGGAGGAAAAAAAGGAAAAAAAAAAGTTCCAAATAGGATTTAGCATAAGCTTGAGGAGATTTGGAAAGGTTTCAAAGATCAGGCTGTATCAAAGGCTTATGAAGCCCTCGTTAGCTGTAGAAATATAATAGCATGGCAGGCTATCCCATTCGAGGAACCAATGTCTGTATTATTTCACTATGACAGGCTAAAGGGAGAGAAAGTTGAACAGTTTCCACAGAGGAGTTGGACTAAGTTGAATATAATGAGCAAACGCCACATGTATCCATTATGTCCGTCTATTCATTCCCAATCACTGCCATAACTCTTTGACTAAACGATGATGAGCGCTGAATTACACACAATGCCCTGCTCATATTAAAATACATTTAAGACCTATCCCTCCTGGTGCCCTGTTACGCCTATTCACAGGATTTTCTTTTTGTCCTAATAGGGCCTCTCTGGGAAGCAACACCAGTCTCGTTCCAGAAGAACAAAATAACAGCATGAGGCTGAAACCTGGCACGAACTGGGGGGAACGAAACCATCTGCCCCGCAAGGCACCGAGGCCCTGCGTGAAGCCGGGCGTAGGCTCCCAGCGCCGCGGTGCCTCGGCGGCCATGAGGAGGGCTGTGCTGGCCTTGGTCTGCAGGGAGGAGACCCTAAACGAAGGAAGATAGGGATCCTGAAGGACAACTGCCTTCCTTCCTCTCCTTCCTCTCCTTCCTCTCCTTCTTCTCCTTCCTTCCTTCCTCTCCCTTCTCCCTTCTCCCTTCTTCTCCCTTCTCCCTTCTTCTTCCTTCTTCTCCCTTCTCCCTTCTTCTCCCTTCTTCTCCCTTCTTCTCCCTTCTTCTCCCTTCTTCTCCCTTCTTCTCCCTTCTCCCTTCTCCCTTCTCCCTTCTCCCTTCTCCCTTCTCCCTTCCCTTCCCTTCCCTTCCCTTCCCTTCCCTTCCCTTCCCTTCTCTCCTCCCATGTCTCAGGGAACTCAAGACATGCATTTTACGGGGAGAGGGTGGCAAACAGAACGGGGCCCGCTCTCCAACCTGCCTCGGTTTCCTTTCAGAACATGGGATAAAAGCGCTCCGTTCCGCACACGGAGCGCTGGAGCATCCCGGGCGCTCCATTGCCGGACGTGTCCGGGGGTGTCCCGGGGGTGTTCTGGGGCTTCGCGGGGCGGCACGCGAGCGGGGGGCTGCGGGCTACCCGCAGCGCCGGCTTATGGAAATGGGATTTAAATCGCTCCTCAGCCCTGGCTGCGGGGGCGCGGGGAGGGGGGGGGCACGCTCCGCCGCCAACAAAAGCTCCCCGAACGCCCGGTTTCCATACGAAAAAGCTCCGCGGAGCTCCTTTCTCCTGCCCGCGGGAGCTCCGCAGGCGGTCGCCCGGCGGGACGGGGAGAGGCCGGGTCGGGCTGCCCTTAGCCGGATCGGGGTCTGGACCGGGCCGTGGCCCGAGGTGTAGAGGCCGGGGTCGGGCTGCCTGGGAACGGGGCCGCCGGCCGGGAGCGAGGAGTGGGCAGCGGGGCGGCCCCTCGTGTGTAACAGGATTATCTTTGCCATTTCAAGTTCCATACAGCATGTAATTTATTTTTAATTAGGATTAGATCGAGCAGGGAAGGAGACCAGACCTTTCCGCTCACCCTCTACCTCCCCTTCCCCACAAAGGCATGGCTATTCCATGAGGAGCTCTTATTCTTTACAAAAAAGCCAGTCAATCGATAAACCAGGACCTGTGTTCACCTCCCATGCACTTTGCAGGAGAAGAGGGTGCAAGGGGCTGTATTTTCAATGTGTGCTCAAGTATCTGAGACAGAAAGAGAGTTGGAAATCCTTCCCCTTTCCCATGGTCCCCATCTCAAATGCTTACAATCCAAACCCATTCTTAAGAGCGTCCCAGTGGGGTCTTGCTCCTCACGCCTTTTTAATTTTTTTTCCTTTTTTTAGAGGCCAAATGCACTTTCTGTATACCTGAGTTATTCTCTTTCCACTGTTGTGACTTTGATTTTAAAAAAGCCCTGACATATCAGTGTCTCTGCTGGAGCAAAGCCTTCTCCCCAGTACTTTGGATAGAGTCCATCACAGAAATGTTCTGAAAGGCTAGTGAAGAATCCTGTTTTACAGCTCAAAATAAACATACGGATCAGCTGCATTAAAAGCACTTCTTTGAAATATTGTGGTTAAACAGCCCAGATTGGTTGATTGCTCCATGCGGGGACATATGTTCTTGCAAACTGTGCGTATTGTTACTAATGGGGATTCTCACACCACAGCCTTTCCTTTGAATCTGAGGCACTGGTGGTTTCTCTGGAGCTGTTGCAAGGTTGTTTTAATAATTTACCAGCTCTCTTGCACTTAGTGTTGTTGCAGAGACTCAGAGCGTGCAAAGAAGGAGGTGTTTTGTGATGTCCGGAGGTCTGATCTCTGCTGCCAATCTCCTTTCCATACCTCTTAGACACAGAAATCCAAGCTGCTCCGAGAGATGGGTATCAGGGAAGGGAAAAAGCAAAGCTCCCCCACTCACCCCTGTGAACCTGGGTTCCTGGGTAATGTGTTGCTCCCAAGGAGTAGGAGCACTCCTATACCACCAGTCTGATGTCAACAGCAATCAAGTCAGGGATCACCAGCAAATCACTTCAGATTCTCTTTTTTAAACTTACTTTTTTTTTTCCCCCCTGATTCTGATTCAGCTTTTAGAAATAAAGTTTGTGAGTGCTTTTCCCTCTCCCCAGGTAGTTACTGCCTTACCTGGAGTGATGAAAGGTAAGGATCTCATCCTCTTCTTCACTCCTCCAGCTGAGCACTGACACTGCTGTGGCCCTTTTCACCATCACCTACAACACGGTAGGTTTGCATATGTGTATCAAGGTGTCAGTGTCCCCAGCGCAACAGGGTAAGACTTTCCTTCTCTCAGCAGGTGCCTGGGATCCTGTCCGGTGATCTTTGTTGGTGGAGATAAGCTAGAAGGTGTTAAGTTTTGGTGGTGTGAGAGAAGGTAAGAGTCCCAAAGAATTCCAGTACAGTACATCAGGACTACATATACCTTGAGGGAGAATGTGCAGCTTCATGCAAGCATGGGGTGGTGGAAGCAAGCCAGGCTTTAAGGAGAGGTGGCTGTGTTATATGTGCTTCCCTATTCCTAGAAGAGCTTAGGGGCACCAAGCCTTGACTATTGAAATTTCCCCTCTACCTTTGGCCCTCTCAACATAGGCTGCTTGGTGACTGCATGCCTTCGGGGTGGTGGGGTGGCATCCCCTTGTAGCACAAGTCCTAGGGTAGTATGACTTTGCTGTGCCTCTCAGAAGAAGTCAGGATATCTGGGCATGGTGTCCTCCTGGTCCTGCTCACTGACATACTTAGAGGGTCTCTTTGACTTCTCTCCAGATGTGAAGTTGAGATGAAGGATGTCACCCCATCCCTTGTCTCTGAGCCTGTGGAGTAGTGGCACAGACTTCGCTCCCTGGAAAATCCTCTCCATGCTCAGCCCCTTCCTCTTTCTTCTTGGGCACCCCCACGGGCTTGGCTGCCTTGGAGTGATCTACAAAAACAAAGGAATTCCTTCTGCTTCAGGGCCTAAACAATCCCCCCTGTTTAATCATTTCTACTGAAACCAAGGAAGTGTGGGTTAACCTGTCAAGCTCCACAAGCCTGGGCTGACCAAAACCCCTGGAAAACAAAAGAGTGGAACGAAGTGACAAAGAGTTTTGTTGCTCTATGACTGTTTGTGTTGGAGGGTAGCATGAAGCATTGTGCTTCTGTTTCTGGCCATGCGGGCTTATAGAAGACAGAGGCTGCAAACCTTCCCATGAGCTGTGGGTTGGTACTGGGGTTATAAATCATTCCGATCATTTGTTTATTTGCTGCAAATGCTTCCCTGCCTGCACCTCCCCTCTGTGAAATGTGGGTTAGAAGAAAGAGTTTGTTTTGCAGAAGAAAGAAATCGCATGCCCATACCCCCCACCTGGCAAGCAGTTTTGATTCCACAGGGAATTTATTTTTTAATTGGATTAATTTCTAGCTTCTCCCAGAGTAGCAGCTGGGGTCTTTGATTCAAGAGGTTAAAACAAAGGGGCATGAAACAAAAGACCAGTTCTTCGCATTCCCCACACAGTGTGCGCCTCATGGGCCTCGTGCGAGCTGTCTGGAGGTATCCCTTCAGCAGTGCATTCCTAAAGGTCTCCCTATGTCGCCCTCAGCCAGGGTCTAGTGCATGTTTTTTTGGGGTGCTTCATAGTCTGTCTTGCCTGCAAGGTATCTGAATGCAATTTTTTTCCTCTTATCCCATACAGCCTTACCCCTTGGTGTTCTTCTCCTTTTCTGCTCCCCCCACCCCACCCCTTTTCCAGGTCTCTTTACCCTCTATCTTTTCTGCCCCAGAAGAGGTAAATGAGGCTCTTTAGCTGTTAAATCAGGAGGCAGGTGCTCTCATGTTCAGTTCTCAGCTTTCTCCTCTGGAGCAAGGCTCAGCCCCAACAAGGTCTGGGATATTTAGGTATCCATTTGCCATTGAATGCCATGGAAGTTGAGCATATTTTAAACTGGATGAGGGCCGAGGGTCTCCAGAATCAAGCCCTCATGTCCACAGATTGTGGGTGCATTGGACAGATGACAGTCCAAGTCCTGCCGTTTTCCCACCATGATGACTTGTTGAGTCAGAGTTGCCCTTAGAAGTAACTACCTTTATTATGCGGATTCTTTGTAGCTGTTTTGTCTGAATGCCTTTGGTTTTAAGGAGTGCAGGTAACAGAGTAGTTATTCATGTCAGTCTCCAATCTGGACCTTTAGAAGAAGTGCTTACCTTCTTCAGAGCTTGAGGACTGGTTAGATCACTGGGATGCTAAAGTGGGGAGTTGCACAGCTTGTCTCCCTGGCTGTTGTGAGTTGGTGCTCCCACTCTGTGGCTGCTGCTGTATGCCTGCCTGGGATGTCTTTCATAGCACTTTGAAGGTGCCCGGACTGGTATATTTGGCTTTCCTCCAGCAGCTCCTTGTTTCCTCCCGGGTCTCATTCACAGTCTCCTCCTTGAAGGACTCTTTGGAATTTTAGACTCTTACAAATGATGAATGGCTGGAAGAAATACACCTCTCAGCTACCAGGAAGAGGTACAGTCCTCTGTGAATACTTATGTGTGGTGGTTGTGATGGGCTCCACTGATTTCTCTGAGAATCAGCTCCCTTGCTATTTGGTGTGCAAAGTCCCTCTCTGCATGTCCTTCTGCTGCCCCTGGCCAGCCAGTGTCACCCACCCAGTGCCACACTAAGCAAGTATGGGCAGGTCACTCCTTGGGCTCTGCCTCCTTCCTACAGTTTCTGAAGTCCTTCCCAGTAAGATTGTATCCTTATATAAACAGAAGGATAGTTACATACATGCCAATATATTTTTACTATGCCCTTAAAATATTTTTCCTGTTTCTCTGCTGTCTGTATATTTTAAGTCTTACTCTGCACAGGTGATTTCTTGCCCCATCCACTGATACATCTGCAGGACAAGAGGGGACAGTGGGAAGCAATTATTGTTGAGGTCCTGGAAACTGAGAAGTTGCATTAATGTGATGCCATGCTTGAGCTAATTAGCCCAGTGTCACAGTGGGGTTAATGAGCTTGGGCACAGTGCCACAGCTTCTGATTCCCAGGCTGGGGGGCTTTGCAGGTTGTGGCCCTGGTATGCTCCTGGTTGTTCCCTGGACAATTACAGTGATGGAGGTAGCATGGGAGAAAAATGTGACAGTGAGGCAGGGACTCAGCCATGTGCCATGAGCCCCTTCCTCCATCTTGCCTCTCCTTCTCCCCCCTCTTCTCTCCTTGTCTTCTATCCTAATCGCGCCTCAGCTTGCAAAGTCAGGGCCCCCAGCTGTGAAGGACTAAGTCTCTTCTTCTCCCAGCCTCCCGAGTGGCAGCAGGCTGTGAGTGAGAGTGTGCCTCATGTCACTCCTGTTGAAGAGGCAGTGAGAGCAGGGGAAGAGCCCAGACGCGGGCGGCTGCCGCACTTGGCTGCCTGCCAGGGCAGGAGCATGCTCTTCACTCCTGGGGAGCTGGCAAGCACCCCCCCTCAGCTGGCTGCCTCCAGGGCTGGAGTCTACCCAGCCTGAGGTTTTATTTCGTCATGTCAAGGAGCACCCTGCAACTGAAGGATGTGGGGGGAGCGGTGATGAGTTCCATCAGGCTGCTCTCCTTCATTGTGGTTCTGGGATCATCTCCTTTTCTATTCTGCAGAAGGGCTCATAGTTAAACCTCCCTCTCTGCCTCCACCTTTGATGTGCTGGGTGATGGATTTTAGCTTCAATGGCTGCCAGCATGTTGCTGCCTGATGTACAGCAGCTCCAGGCAGAGCATAGCAGGAAAACAGCACACAGCAGTACAGAGGAACTTGGAGAGCAAACACATCCCATTACAAGAAAGTTGGAAAGGCTTTAGATATTCACACTGAGTGAATGAGATGTAAACTTTTCAGAAGCTTGGAAACTCGGGTTCCTAAATAATTTGGGTGTTCTTGAGTGTTTCACCCAGGATTTTTGCTTTAAGGTTTTCAGCTGCTGCATTGTGCTGCATTTCATGAGTCCAGGATTAGATCAGACCGCTTTTTGAGGCCGTGGGTAAACTTTTTCTTTCTTTTTTTTATGTCCAAGTCTGCCATTCTTTGACCTTTGCAGGACCTCCAGACACACAAAACGTCCCTGTACTCATGGTCTGTCTTTCGTGCGCGGCATTTGCTCATTCTCCGCATACGCTTCATTGAAGGGGTCTAGCTGAGGAGGCAGAATGTTGGCCCTGGGTGATGTGACCTGGGACTGGAGCTGGTGGCAGAGTGGAGAGAAGTAGAGCTATTTCCTGTGGCTGAGGGATGCATCTGCACCATAGCCCTTGGCGGCATGTTTGCCCATCTTTAGGAGTTAGCCACTCAGTTCCCAAATGTCACCTGCCCCTCCTGCACCTGTAAATGTGCATCACAGCAGGACAAGGGGGTCATCTGGAAACCACTGCAGTCTCTATGACTACATCTACAATACTGAATAAAATGCTCCATACTCTTGTTCTACTTAGTTTACTTCTGCAGACATGGTCTATGGTGATGGAGCCCTTTCACAATTTGGGGGGAACCTGTTTGCCTTTTCA
Organism: Neopelma chrysocephalum; assembly: GCF_003984885.1. Taxonomy (NCBI): domain Eukaryota; kingdom Metazoa; phylum Chordata; class Aves; order Passeriformes; family Pipridae; genus Neopelma; species Neopelma chrysocephalum. Next base: position 5,686,678 of record NW_020897694.1, on the reverse strand, counting down.
AGTTTAGCCATCTGATGCTTTTATTTATTTAACTCACTTTAAAAAGAGGTGCACATTGCTACCCTGTGTCTGTGGTTTTTGCATCTGGAAATACAGACACCATCACAGATTTCACACATTACTCCTGGGGAAAAAAAATCATTTGCCCCCAACATCTGCAGAATTCAATTCTGAAAAGTTAAATAAATTGTTATCGCTTTTCAAGTGCCATAATAAATGTATGGAATGATGTCACAAAAAAGCTTGAGGCTTAGAGAGTAGGTGCTAAAGAAATGCATCAAATTAGACCAAAAAAGAGGCATAAAATCTATGTTATCCCAAAAGATAAGGGCTGACGGCTCAAGCGACTTTTCTGTTTGCTGCTGTACTAAACATCAAACTCATGTTTCTGCCTAAAAGAATTTGCATCTCTGCAGTGAGCAGATCTGAAGGCTTTGTTTTTCTGGAGAGGTATGTGGTGGGGCGGGAGAAGAAGAAAATGATGCAAGCCAGGACGGTTCATAAGCGAAGGGTCACAGATGGGTGAAGCCTTGCAGAAGTTAAAGCTGACAAACAAGCCTTTGGTGATGCTCCTGGAGCATCCTGAACATTTAGAACTGAAGAGGTTTGAGTTTGCCTCAGCAACATTATGTATGCATACGCATGTGTTATAATGAATATGATAATTACAGGAGATAATTTGTAATATATGTGTATTATATATGAGTGCCTCCTCAGCAGGCTAAAACAATGCCATGAGAGTGCAAAGAAATGTGAAATCTAATTACTGTAGCTGTGTAAGTGAAGTAATGAGGAGCTTGAGAGTGTGACTGATAAGCAATTAGATACTAGACTAATGAGCAAGCTGTCTACAGTCCATCAAAAGAGTAAGGGAGGCTTGTGCAAGACACCTCTGGCATTGCAAAGAGGACAATATACTACATCCAAATGCAGCTCAGTAATGACTGGAGACTGTGTGCTCAGCTCAGGGATAAAGTCATTAACCAGTCAAAAAACCTGTGGCAGACCCACAGAAGATAAGGACAGGAAAAAGTACAAAATATATAGAACTACAAGTAAGCATAGGAGAGCTGAAGCTTGGATTGAAGGTTCTGTATTAGTGACTCCCCATATTGGGTTTGCTGTGATATTTTACCCCAGATAAAACAGCCAGGGTGAGAAATTGGTGTTGGGTTGGGTGGTAATGTAAGTCTTGCCCTGGAAGAGTTGCTTTGGGAAGGGGCAGCAAAGAGCCAGGCAAGGGTAGTGGAGGCAGAGACAGCAGGGATGCTGGGGAAAGACACTCAGGACTTTCTATGTCCTGTAATAACAACACTTATGTTGGATAGATATCTGTCTCCAGGAGCTTATTCTTCTGCAAGTATTAACTGTTTAAGCTGAAATTTTCCATCCGGGGTGTCACCTTCAGGCTGTTGCTTCTTTCTAAGAGAAAGCTTCAGCTGAAGCAGTTCACTTATCTCCAGAAAGGAAGCTAGGGTAAATCTATCCTAGGCTTTTTTATGATTGTTTTGCCTGTGAAATAAATATCCAGGCTCTCCTTTTTCTTTCCTGTGGGTTTTTTTTTCCTTCTTTTTTTTCTCTCTCTTTTTTTTTTTGTGTGTGTGGGGTTTTTTTTGTTTGTTTTTTGTTTGTTTGAGGTTTTCTGTGTGTGTTTTTTTGGGTGGATTTTTTTTCCCCCTAAGTTATGGTAATCTCATGGTTTCATTTGAGGACTAGACATTTGCAAGAAGATGTAGGGAAGTGACTTGTGCTGTTCTGGTGAGTATCCAACCAAACTGGACTATACATTTGAAACAGTGCAGCCCGTAGGAGTTAAGTAGCATAGCGATTAAGCAAGTAACCTTCCCTACTTTTTTCCTGGTCTCCCACAAGCTTGATATTCTGAATATCCCACAAACAGATATTCTGACTACTTGAGAGTCAGAGCCAACTATTTGCCTGGTATCAGGAAAAAGCATCAAAACCCTCTAGCAAAACATCCCTTGCCCTCTTGATTTCAAGGACAGTTGGCTGTGATAGGCCAATGCTGGTCTTGGCTCTGTTCTTCCTCAGACAAGGAATGGTCTGTCTGATGGACCTATGTCTTGCAACCCTGTGGACAACTGTTGGAGAGCTGATGGTGAAGTTATGACTTTCCAGTATCTCCAGCTTAAAGTCTAAGGAGATGTGAATAGGGCATCATGGATTTTGCAATGTCAGGCGCTACAGATTGAAGGGAAAGCTAGACTTGAGCATTTCAGCTTAGATGTGCAAAATTAGCAGATACTAATCTACTAACCTGCATTTCTTTGTGTCTCAGCTCACCAACTGTAATGTAGAGTTAATGATGTACCCTCCTTCCACAGGGTCGTTATGAAAATAAGATAATTAAAATCTGTGAATCACTCTAATTTAAGAGAAGGGAAGGCCAAAGAAATATCTTTGAGAAAATTATTGCTTCTATCCTGAGCAAGACTTGAGTGATGTGAAGAAACTGGAACGTGGAGCAAGCATCCAGAATATGCCACCGAAGCTCTTGGGTCTGCAGACCAGAGTAGGAGAATGGTGGAGAAATAACACTTCTCTGTGCAAATAACAGCTGTATCACAGTGTGTCTAGGTCTGCAAAGATCACCTTACGCTCCATATTTCCTAGTTTAAGTGCCTCACTTTGGCAGGAAGCCAGCTCAAACTTGCTCAGATTCAAGCAAGGCCGAGACAGGAACCTACCATTTGCAAACCTCACCGGAAAAGAAGAGAACAAGGTCCCTCTGGTCGGCTTTATTTATACCTCAGGTTAAGTAAAGGAATAGCATGGAATACTTCCTTGGTCACTTTCCTAGTTCCTTCCTGGTTACAAGCTGGTCTCCAGGAAGGCCTAGGGTGAAGAGTAGGAGAATGTTGGAGAAATAACACTTCTCTGTGCAAATAACAGCTGCATCACAGCATGTCTGGGTCTGCAAAAATCACCTTATGCTCCATATTTCCTAGTTTAGATGCCTTTCTTTGCAGTCTTACTGTTGTACTTCCAGTGCAGTTCCCTTGGGTGTCATAGCCATGGAGTTACACAGGTCTGTGCAGGGAAAACCCTGCCCTGTATGCCCTGTAATAACACAAATTACCTTTGGCATGATGGGGGTTTAGATCAGTGATTGCTCATTAAGCTAGAAACTTCAGCTGCCCAGGTGGTGAATTCTTTTTTCACTGTCCTCCAGATACGCAGTGACCTTCTTGTCCTCCTTTTCTCTGCAGCTGTAAATCTTCTCTGCTCTTCCTTTGATGAGGAAGGAACCCCTGCATGGGACTTCCTTGTTTTGGTGCCTCAGGAATGCGGCTTTAGAGATTAAATAACACCAAAGCTTTGTAGGGGGCTGCAGCTTTTTTAGGAGGAAAAAAGGCTTCCAAAGTGGTCACAGGCTGAAGACCCAGGTGAGCCTTGAGGCACAGCTGTGCGGAACTCATTTTGGGCAGCTAGAAATGATGCACAGGCACAGTTTGCTTAAGGTGTGCCTTGTGAGTTTGAAGGTCTAGATTATACTGCCATGCCATGGCTCTCTGTGTGTTTTCTGACAAGACACCTCCTTGTGTTACTGTTAAAATAATACTCCACAGAGGGCAATGGGTTCAGCCTGTGGTTAGGTCCCTTTGAAATGCTGCAATGAAAAAAATCAAAGCTATTGATTTTATTTTTCTAAAACCCTTCCAAACGTATAAAATCCCAGTGAAGTCTTTATTGATGGGAATTTCCTCCTGATTGACTGTTGTGGAGAAGTGAGCATGGAAAGGGAGCTGTGGGGTTTCATCTGGTGGGGGAAGCTGAAGATCTTCTCCCTGGGATGCCAGGGCTGTCACCAGCATGGTAGGTATGAGTGGCAGGGAGGGAGGCAGGTAGGACTCTCTGGATAGGGAGGACATAGTGGAGAGATGGGGTGGTCGGAAAATTCGGGATTGTGAGCAAAGGTGGGAGAGGGAGGACCAGGTGGGGGGTGCAGGGTTGGGGAGTGTTATGGGGTTTGAAGAAGCCTGGGGAGCTGAGGGCTTGATGGGGAAAGTGATGAGAGAAACGTGATGAGAATGCAGGCTTTGGGGACAGCAGCTGGTTTGGGGGAGGCTAGAAGCTGTGGTCTAGAAGTAGCTGGGGAATTTGAGCCCTGAGATGGTTTGAGAGGTGTGGGGCCACAAATATTGGGTATAGGCACTGCAATATAGTGGGAAGCTAAGGAATCTAGACTGGGAAGGGCTGATGGAAGGGGCTTTGTTTTTGGGGGGCAGCAAGGGCACATGTAGGGCTGAGTTTCTGGAAGAGAAGGGATTTTAGGATGGCCAACAATAGGCATCATTGTGTCCTGGGGTGCAGGCAAAGGCATGATCTGATGTTTGCTCCAAGAATGCTATCACATGCCTTCTTGATATCATAAATATGGTAATCCTAAACATGCCAGGAACTTCAACATGCATCATGCAGCTGGACTCTCATGTTTGACATACCACCTGCAAAAATCAATGTCCATTAAGTGGGTAACAGACTGGTCTGGATGTGTTTATCCCTTGAGCAAGTCACCAGGCAATCCTATTAACGTAATAAATTCTCACCTTCTCTCTCTGCTCCTCCTTCTGTGACTTATCCCACTTTCTTTCCATCTCTGGTTGAAACAGTGTACTCAAGTCTTTCTGGTCACTTTGCAGCATGTCTGGCTTGCTCTCAGAGAGTAACCCTGGAAAAAACAGCAGATATCCTTATAAACAGATGTGTATTGCAGCACAAAGCATTTCATGGAGAGTGTTCTTATGTTGCACAATTTAGGGGCATGGTGTCAGGGCATGGGGAATGGTTGTAGGATATCTCTCAAAAAGTATTTAGAGTTGCATGTGGGCAAACAAACTGTGCATAGCATGTTGGCTGCCATCCTGCATTGAAGCACAATGTCCAACCTAATGATGTTGGTAATGTAAGCTGTCCTTCTAGCCTGTCCATTTCAATTTACAATATTTCACCTGAAATCCCTGTTTAATCATAAACAGATCAGAAATTACTTATTACAGAGTGCCATAGGTGTACATGGTGCTTTACAAACATATGAGGCGACAGATTGCTGCCCTGAAGAACTCACAATTGGATTTAGACAAATGCAAAAAGAAAGGAAAAAACTATTGAGGTTGAAACTTTAAGCAGACAAATAAATGCCTGTATACAAGTGCTTCAGTCGCAGTCCATGGAAATATTATCTTTTTTTTGATTCAAGTGTTCAGCTGTGTCACATCTACTGCTGAAAATGACAGACTGCTAGTTCCTTAGGTAGAAAATGCTTATACTTTAATGCTTGTTATGTCATGATTTATTAAACCAATTTAAATGTAAAAATCAACTGAAAGAACAAGCTTATGTTTAAGGATGACCTGCAGCATCTAAAACAGAGACACTGACCAAACTAGTAGAAGCAAGGTCAGATTTTGTTTAGTTCAGATAATTTATGCCCAAGTTGTAATGCTAATGTAATTTATGTTGCATTTAGTTCTTTGTTTCCTATGAAATTTGACTGTGCAACAGTGTGATACGAATAATATTTTAAGACAGGATTTTTATAGATGATGCTTGTAGCTAATATACACAGAGTTTTTACTGGTCTTTCTTGTGATAGGAAGAAAAGGAGGAAAAAGGAAAGAAAAAGAAGGAAGAGAAAAACATAAGACAATAGCCATGTAGGATTACATCCTTTACATCATGAATAACATTTTACTCATTTTAATTTTTTTGTATGTTTTTCCTGAAAAAAAAAGGCAAATATATTTTGGAAATTATAGACTAACTAATATAGCTCTAATCTTCAGAGCAGCATTGAGGTAGCCCTCCTGTCCTCTGTTCCATGCCTCTTTTTTTTCAGATTTTCTTTTATCCGTCAGTGAAGAAGTCCAGCCCTTGTGCTACAAATCAGCTGGAAAAGATCCTGCTCATGTGCTGTGAAAAAGTGCTGCTGAAGTATGCCCTGTACAGCAAAGGGAATGGTCCTTAAAGGCAGCACGTAGATTTATAAAGTATGACAGCAGAAACAAGAGGTGTTGGCTATTTTTTATGGGCAGCCATTAAAATAAGCCCTTATTTATCAAAGCTGAGACAACGGTCATATAAATGGTTTCTCGGATTCAAGGTGAATCAAAGGAAAATTGTGTCCAGGAGGACAGAGATGCTCAGCCAGTACCACTACGGCATGGCCACATGACATACCCAGCGGCAGGCACGGGCTGTGAGTACAGCTGCCCGCAGACTCTGCCAAGGAGCCAGATGATGCTGGAAGAATATCTTTCACAGCTCTGGATCTGGCTATTCTTGGCTTGTTCTCTGGCTGCGGGAGCTGAAGCTCATTGCTGGGCAGATAAACAGAGAGACTAATAAAGAAGATGAGGAGCTGTTGATCATGTCAGCAAATTGGAGATGAGCTGTTAAGCAGAGGAGCGTGGTGATCCTGTGAAAAAATCACCTGGTGGCTGACACTTGGTCTAGGATGAAAGTATGTGCATAACTCTTGGAATAAAACTCTCCTCTCCCCCCAAGCAGTCCCTCTCCCCAAATGATTAAATCCTGTGCATAATTACAAACGTGTAAAAAGCTCTACCTCTTTCATACACTGATTTTTTTCTAATTCCCATAATTGGCAAGCGGGTGTACATGGGGGAAGAAAGGGGAGAAAGCTTTGATTTTTTTTTTCAAGCTGAAAACGTGCAAGCCCTGTGTGGGTTAGGTCCTTTAGATATTTAAAAAGATTGAAACAACTTCAAAGGAGACGTTCTGTTCTATCAGGTTAAGTATATTTTAATATTAGAGAATCCTTTTTTTTCAAGAACAGAGATCTGTTCTCTTGAGGAAATAAAACATTCTGAAAGATTTTATCCAGAATGGTTTTTCATTGTTTTTAAAGAGACAAGACAGGATTTCAAGCCTGCTGAAGCTGGTAAATGTCCCAATTTCTGCTTATCAGTGCTGACTGCTCTGTGTTATCAAGTTGATAGTTATGTAAATCAAATTTTTTTATCAACAGACTGCTGGGATTTTTTTTGGAAACAAGAAGGCAGAAGCATTTGGCAATAATGTTTTTATTTACCTGTTATGAATGCCAGAATGCTGTGGCTGAACAAGGTGCAAAGTACCAGCCCTTCAGTTCAGAGACACATGGGAATTTTCCTAAGGAGGATTTGCTGAATTCCCTGCATATGGCCCAGAGTATGATGGATTACCAGAAGGCGGAACTATTCTCTCTCCAAGGCAGGTGTCTGTTTGAGCTACCTCTCCTGCCCTGCCTGGTGGTCTAAGAGCATTACTCATGAGAATTGTACTTTAAATACAAATTTGAAATGTGTGCTGGGCAAATGGGAACATAAAAATTTAAGAGAAGGAGGTTGAAAAATCTTTGGAGGAGAGTCACAGCCACAGCTTGAAGCAGTGGCATGGGGTGTAAGACATTGTGAAATGCACGTGGGGATGGAGTTGTTGTCCTTCACAGCAAACGCAATGCAAAGTGCGGGCTCCATGGTCCCACAGCTTGTGATCCTCATGGGACTCCCCCTGCAGGCCCACTGGCAACAGTTGGTGCAGGTGGCAAAGATCTTTTCCAAACCCTGAGGGACATGGAACCAATGGGGATGTGGGACTCTGCAGAGCCATATCCCAGGTGGCATCTGTGTGGCAAATTCAGGCTGCGCATCATTCAATCTGTTTTATCAGGAGGTGGGAAGGTAGAGGCCATGCTTCCATCTCCTGTTGTCAGCCTTAGCTTTGGCAGCAAAGCCTCTGTGTGGGTTTCGTAGCCAGCTGGTTTAACATCTGGGCAAGGAGTCTGCAGGGAAGTGACTGCCTCTTACCCTCTTTTCTTTCTTTTCATTGTAATCCAGATAATGAAAGCGACAAGTGTCTGACCTGCCCCTTGTGAACACCAAGGAGATCCAGCTGCCAGCTTCTGCATATTCTCATTATTTTAGATTAACCTCCTGGCCTCTGTACCTTTTGGGGCTCAAGACCAGAAACGAGGCAGCAAAACTGTATAATGCTTGAGCAGGGTTGTTTCTTCCCTTCTCCTGGTTCAGACTCCACATATTCTAGCTGGGATGCTTTAGTCTAGGAGAAAATCTGGAGAGAGGGTCCTTGTCAGATTCTCCCAGTGTGTGGAGGCAGTAACCAGGACCATGGGACAGAAAACTGTTCTGCACGTTTTCCTCTTTGCCATCTATCATGACTGGAAGGGTAGGGAAAAGGCTCTGTATTTGGTGAAGGTGCTCCTGAGTATGGATATCCAGGGGATGTGGGATGGTGGAAGTGGTGACTGGTCTCCCACTGGGTATTGTCCCTCAGTCCATGGGAGGGCAAGCTGACTCAGGGTGTTCACCTCTGGGATTAAAACAGCCAGAGGACAGAGCACTGTGTCTTGTTAGATCCTGTCATTACTAACAGTGGTTTAACATGTGTTTTCATGTACAATGTAGTATGTCTGTCCTCAGTTATCCAGGGTCCTGTAGATGAAATAAGATCATGCTCCCAGTGTGTAATAATGACTCTGAAAATTTCCTCTGTGTTTTATGCTCCCTTGTCCTTCAGCTCATTGGCAGGGAGACTTTATTTTTACCACTGGGGTGATTTTAGGCTAGACTGGTCCTGAATGAAGTCTTGATGAGGCAAAGTAAAGAAGCAAAAAAGTCTCTGAGCTTCTGCAGTGCTCATGTATGCCTTACGATCTCTGCATGAAAAGTCTTAGTGGTGCACAGCAATGAGCAGAGTACATATGCTCGATAAAACAGATGCTAGACATGTTTCCTTAAATAGATCTTTTGTTAATTCAGCTCAACATTGGCTCTCTGCTTGCTCTGGGGGTACAGTCTGTAATTCCCCTGATTAAGAACTTGCTGGAGATGCTACAGCTTGGCACAGAACTGTGACCAGGGACTTCAGCTTCCCTCCTAAAGTGCAGGAAAGGAAGTGCCCCAAAGAGTAGACTATATATAAGTGACTGTAGGTAGCCTCAAGCCATAGTTTTCATCTGAAGTTTTCATTTGACTGGCTTCATTCACACACTGGAACAGTGTAGCAACTGAAAGTTAACATTTCATGTGGCAAAACTGTCACTTTTTGCTGCTTACTTCTTGGCAGAGACACCCAGGTCATACCAAGTTTACCCTATTCCTTCCTGGATACCAGGTTATCCCACAGGAAGATGTACTGGTAATTCTGATGATGCAGACACTGACTTAGCTGCACAAAAAATTATAGCTCATTCTGTTCTGGAAGTGGTCTGATATATAAAATATGTAAAACGATTTTAAAAGTCAGATAAATAACAGAGTGTGTGCTGTCATTATTCATTCTCATGTTTAACAACATCCTTCATTTTTGTAATGAATGTGACATTGCTACAGAATTTCAAGCTCGGGGCACTGCAGTGTCCAAAAACCAGAGGCGAGATCTGGAAGTTCTCCAATCCACGTGGTCTACTGCCCATCTTTCACATGCCAAGCCAGAGCTCTCAAATACGGCTATGGGCTTGACTTCTCAGAGGGATTTCCATAGCTTGTGGGGCTGACCAGACCTGTGAGCTAGGAATGAGTGGCGGAGGACTGCAGCATTCAAACCCCTCCCAAACTGCAGCCCCTAGGTGCCCACCTTCTGGCTGTAGTAAGGGATATGTCTCACCTCGCAGTAGGGTCTTTTCAAACTACAATTTAAATTTTTCTTAAAGGATGGAACAAGGCTCATTATTTTTCTGCAAGAGACATCTGGAACATGATAAGGTATCTGTTTCTTGCATGGTGGCCTCTTGGTTATGGCAGTTATCCGAGCAGTTATAGACCCAGGTTTGTTCTCTGCTCTGCTGGGGGGTTTGAATCTGTAGGTCACAAAAGACACAACTACCAGGTGATGAGCTTATGAGGTGGGGAGGAACACTGCAGGAAGAAAATGCCTTATACATGATTCTAGGGAGAAGGGACAGAAGAGGGAACAGGAATTGTAAGAGACAAGATAATTGTGTGAACTTCTGTAAAAGCCTCTTCAGGCTATTATATAGATGAAGGATACCCTCAGCATCTTCTTTTCCAGATGCATTTTAAAAGTAAGATGCCTCAGGGTGCATTTTGTGAGGACTTGAACTGCATGAGTGTTAGGTGTGCTCTGAGAATACGTCTTGCAGAGGGCTGTGCAGGGAGTGTTTTGCATATTTTGTGTCTGCATCTTGTCAGTCTATAAGGCTGAGCTCCCTATACCTGGAGCAGATCTAGACTTGCCAGGCATCAGAACTCTAAATTTTTAGAATGTTTAGAACTGGAAAGAGAATGATGACTGAATTTAAGTATTTCTAGGGCTAAATAGCTTTTGAATGGGAGGGGGTTCCAGTTTCACTGAAGTCCGTTTTAGACACTCAAAACCTCAATAAAATCACTACTACATCAATGGACGTCTCTGGCCCTTGTGAAAATATTGCCAGTACAAGCAGAGAGACCCATTAAACCCAACTCTCTTGCAATGTAACATGAGCTATAACATCAGACTTCAAAATGTTTAAGCTATCTACAGCAAATTCTGTTGATCCTCGTTCCCATTATCGCTCTTCAAAAAGTGCAGCTGATTGTAAGCAAGCTTGTTGAATAAATTGAAACAACCCAAGAGAATGAAAGTGCAGACTGTGGAGGCCAGCACCTTGAAATCCTCAGTTGCCTCTTGTGTCACCGGTGTGGTACATGACAAAATATAAATGGATGAGGACATAAGAGACTAAAGCAGAAAGGTACCTGTAGCAGGAATTGAGCTGCCCCATCAACAAAATAGCAGTGTGGTGATCAGTCCAGTTACACCAGATTCTTATCAATATGGAACTATTTTTTTCAGGTAGAGTAGCAGGACTGGAAATAGTTTTTTTCTTATGTAGCTGTATTCAGTTAAGGTTTTCTGTTAACACAGCTATGGACCATATGCCTCTGTGAGCATCACTGCAGCATCACAGTGAGAATCCCCTGAGTTAGTGGGCAGCTTTTGAAGCACCATGTGAGAGACAGTCAGCTCAGAGTAGCCCTGGAGCATTAACTGGTTTTTGATGGTTTTGTCTTGTGAAAATGTAAAACTGATAAGCAAGCAGTTAAGAAGATGTTATACTGGAATATCATTTCGAATTCTGATGCTAACAATTTTACAGGTGACCCAAATATCTTACAATTTTATTTTTCAGCTGCAAGGAAAGACTTTAAGAAATGAAGAGTGGTCTCTTGGGGTTGGATTTAGGTTTTGGTTTTTTTTTGGTCCCTTTGGGCTATGAGAAGGTAATTTTGAGGCTGTTTGGAGAGCTGTGAACTGTTTTCAAATGACCTGCTAAGTATTTAGTGTGCCTTTTGGTGACTGTCGGTAAAATAGAAAGAAAGATTTTCAGAGGAAGAGAACAAGATCTTAACAGTGGGTAATGGAGTTGAAAGTCCCGATAGCAGGCTGTTGGGATGCATTAGCCCCATTTATTATAGGAAGATTCATCAAGAGAGAAGACTAAATGGGCAAACCTGGGAAAATGTATTAAAATAAATAATTAACAAGATAACTTTTAACTTACTGTGTTCACAGACTTGGTGTTTCATGGAACAGAACAAAAAAAAAGATTTTTACAAAAAGTGTGCTCCCAAACCAGTGCTATGTGTGTATGTGTTATGATTCCATTTTTTCCCCAGTCTTTGAATTAATTAGCTACCATGTTGAATTCTAAGTGCAATAATTAAGCAAATTAATGCTGCAGTGAAGTTACTAATGAGGTAAAATATGCTAATATGCTTTTGATAAAGAACTCTCTTTTTCTCTCTGACCAAGAAACTGGAAAAGCTCTTTTATTTCAGGCCAGACACCTTATCTGGAGTTCTTAGAGAGAGGGTTCTCAGTCATATGCCAGTGAGCAAGTGTTTAAAACAGGGGTTAATATCTGCATTTTTAGACGCCTATAAAATCCTTCAGAAATGTTGCAGTGACAATGAAGTTATCAGCTTGGTTTCTAGCAGCGTCAATAACGAGAAAACGAAGGTGTTCTGTGACCTGTACTTCCATTATGGAAGAGGACAATACCTATTAAAGGATTGCTATTTTTATGATGATATTTTAAATATTCAATTCATATAAAGCAGTGAAGGCAATTATTACCATGACACAATAAAAACATATTTCTCTATTCAGTGTGCCTTACACCATTATGTTTTCAGATTGTAAAAAAATATTCTGCATTGAAACATGATGGTAATTATTTAGTGACTTGGAAATGTGTGTGTGTAGCAATCATAATTATAATAATAACTAGTAACTGGTTTCTGTAGACTTTGCCCAAATGTTTGGATGTGGGCATGTAATCTGTAAAGCCATTTAAAACATGACAATAAAACACTGTTCCTTGAAATGCTAAAAGTATCCATCTATGAAGAAAGCCAACCATGTTACAACTTAGAGACCCCTTGTATGGCTGCTGCTTTCTCTGGCTCTGCCTAATAATCACTTCTTTTAATCCGGGATAATACAACAGACACTGCACTTTCCCAAACTGATTCCTTTTTTTAAGGAGAGTCTATGACTTTTAGATATTGTTCCTCTATGAAAACTTTCAGCCTCTTCTCTTTCACTCCTTACTTATGCCTTGCTGTACTGTATGCTTCTTGCTATTTGCATCAGTTTGGTCAGATTCCCAAATGCTGAAGGGCTTCTAACTGGTTCAAAGAGGCCCTCAAGCCAAGCCAGGCAGCTGTGTTCATTAGTTTTTTGTTTTTGTGTTTCATCCTTTTTTTTATAATTTTATTTTTATGTTCAGCAGTATGCATGCCTTGGAGATTTTCTTATCAATCTCATGAAAAGATATATTCTTGTTACCTCCCAGGATTTCATTTCCTTCCTTTAAACCTTCAGGATATTTTCCTGCTCATTTGCTGACATGTCTTTTGTTTTCAAATATGCTGTTAGCAGGTCCCTTTTTGGTATCGAACTAACCCCTTGGACATATTTTAGTTATTTTGCAGTCAGTAACGGTGATTCAGGTAACATTATCTACTGTTTCTTAACTCTATGTCAAGAATAATCTCCTCTCTTGACATGCTTATTTCCTGAAAATGCTAATTTTAGAGCATTAAAGTGGTGAAAAATCATTTCTCCAAATTTTCTCCCTGCGGGCAGTTTGACTGGTTTACTGGACAGTGGTTGAAGCTCTCTGCTTAAAGAAAAAAAAGGTTAGGAGTTTTCTGCTACTTTGATCTGTAACTGCAGCATCTACTTCCCTTTAACTTGTTCCAAGGCTAGCAGTTCATCCACATATTTATATCCTTACGGGCTGGGATTTGTATCAGATGGTCTCTGCTGTTTGGATCTCATCATTCAACATTTTTGCATCACTGGGGGAGCTGGTTTCATTTAACTACAACACTACTCACCCATGTGTTTGACCTCACCTGCCTTTCTGGTGCATGCTGACTACGGCATTATGCACCTCCACTCTTCTTGCCATTTCTGCAGTGCTATCTTCTGCAGGTCCAAAACTTCTTGCCTGTTTTCTGCTTTTGGATTGCTCTCATTCACATCCTGGCATTTCCAGGGTTTGTCCCTGATGAGGAGCTAGCTCCAGGAAGGATCTATGTGTTTACATGTTAGGAGGCACATTGCTGTTTGGTGCCCAACAGAACAGCCAAGAGGTCTGCATGCTGACTGGTGAGACTTCTTCTGCATGCCAGAGCTATGGATTGAATAGCCTTGTGCATTGGGGCCTCAAAAACTGGTTGGCATTGATGGTTGACATCCAGTTTTGGGGAATTAAGATAGGTTGAACTCCAGTTTATACCACCCTATATTTGGGTATGAGTAGTGGATCTAAAAGCCACAGTATGTGGACAGTATGGGTAATTTTAGTAAATTATCTTTTGGCAGGGTTTTTAGAATATGAAAATGTTGTTTTGAAACCTAAGTAAATAGACATGGGAGGATATAAAAGAACAGGTGGAAGCACCTGGTGACATCTGGCAGGTAAATTGAATAGGGTCAGGACATTTCTCCCTTATGGTCTGACTCTGAAAATACTATTTGTGCCTTTATCTGTCTTGTGCAGCAGCTTGAGCACCCAGCTACAGCATTTGGTGTTAGTATCAGTGTGGTCATACCCTGGTTAAATTTGGACTGTTGCTATTTGTTTGTGTTCCTGAGTGCCTTGGAATCTTTGGTGTGGATCCGGACCTTGCTGTGCTCACAGTGCACAATAGCAAAATGAAAAGGTCACCTCTGCAGTAAAGAGTTCATACTGTATGGAGCTGAGGTTTGCATATATCACCCTCTTTCCCCTGAAGACTGTCCTCTTGGTTAAACATGAGAGCTCTGATATCAGAGACTGAAGGTTTTTCAATTCAAAGGCCAGGATATTGTTCTATAAAGTAAATAGTGGCAGTGCCCAAAGAGGATCTAAGTGATCTGGGAGGAAACACGTCAAGAATGACTGCAGCCCTTTGTATATTGGTTTGCTTTTCTGTATGATTTTCTTTGATCCAAAATGTGTTGCTGCTTCATTTATTGTGGAGGTTCTCACATGATTTCTTTAGTCAACAGAAGAACTCCATTAGGAATTCATTAGGCGGTGTTTGTACAGATGTAAAACTCCGTCTAAGTGATCCTATTATTATTTATATTGGGCTTGATACTGCAAACCCTTAGTCACATAAATATTTCCTAGGAAGGCAGTCAACTAATGTGACAGAGAGGACTGTAGCAGTGAATTTAAATTTGCACTGCCAAGGCAGCAGTAAACTTTTTCCTTGATACATATGAATTTTGTTATTAATCCTAATTTTTGGTTTTTTTTCCTATTTTTTTAATTGATCATGATGAACTACACTTCTACATTTTGCACTACGCACACTTGTTTAAAAGTACTTTAAGGTAAGTAAGGAACATCTTACTTTCTTACTTTTCATGTTCCAGGAACTGACTATTTTAAACCTTTATCTGTACTTTGTTTTATGTTCTCTGCAGTAATTCCCTTCTGTAGCCTCAGAAGATACAGTGTGTGTGTGTGTATATATATATATATACATGTTGTATATATCTATATATACAGATATACTCTATCTGGACTTTTGTAAGGCCTTTGACACAGTTCTCCACAACATCATTTTCTCCAAATTAAAGTCATATGGATTTGATGGGTGCACTGTTGAGTGGATGAGGAATTAGTTGGATACTCTCATCCAGAGGATAGAGGTCAAAAGTTCTATGTCCAAGTGGACATTGGTGATGAATGGTGTCTCTCAGGGGTTCGTAGTGGGACCAGTACTGTTTAATATCTTCATCAATGGCATAGACAGTGGGATTGAGTGCATCCTCAGCGAGTTTGCAGATGACACTAAGCTGAGTGGTACAGCTAACATGCCTGAGGGACAAGATGCCATCCGGAGGGATCTGGACAGACTGGAAAAGTGGGGCCATGAGAACCTCATGATGTTTAACAAGGCCAAGTGCAAGGTACTGCACCTGGATTGTGGCAACCCCTGGTAACATCACAGGCTGAGGGATGAACCAATTGAAAGCAGTCCTGCCGAGGACATTGGAGATCCTGATGGATGAAAAACTGGACGTGATATGGCAATGTGTGCTCACAGCCCAGAAAGGCTACACCAAAAGCAGTGTGGCCAGCAGGTCAAGGGAGGTGGTGCTGCCCCTCTGGTCCTCTCTGATAAGACCCTATCTGAAGTGCTGTGTCCAGCTCTGGCGTCCTCAGCACAGGAAAGACATGCAACTGTTGGAATAGGTCCAGAGGAAGGTCACAAAAATCATCAAAGGGTTGGAACATCTCTGCTGTGAAGACAGGTTGGGAGAGTTGGGGTTGTTCAGCCTGGAGAAAAGAAGGCTGTGGGGAGACCTTATTGTGGCCTTTCAGTACCTAAAGGGGGCTTGAATGACAGAGACAAACTTTTTATCAGGGCCTGTTGCAATATGGTAAGGCATAATGGCTTTAAATTACAAGAGGGTTGATTTAGGTGTGATATAAGAAAGAAATTTTTTACCATGAGGGTGGTGAAACACTGGCACAGGTTGCCCAGAGAGGTGTTAGATATCCCATCCCTGGAAGCATTCAAATTCAGGTTGGATGTGGCTCTGAGCAACCTGGTTTAGTTCAAGATGTCTCTGGTCGTTGCAGGGGAGCTGGACTAGGTGATCTTTAGAGGCCCCTTCAACCCAAACTATTCTATGGTTTAACAATTCTGTGGTCAGTGATGGTCCAACACAGATGTCAACCTTATGTGATACTGTTTGGGTCATTACTGTAGAACATACTGTTTCTGAGGTCATAGTACCCAATTATTTGGTTGATAATGCAAAGAGAGAAAAGATATGTTCTAAAAATAGGGTAAAAAAAGAAGAACAAAGAGCTTACTTTTTCTCTTCAGAAAGCATAGCTGTAGACATTTGGAGGTGGAGGAGTAAGAACATATCCTCTCAGTTTAAATGGAGTTAGAAGCTCTTCATCTCAATGGTGGGTGAAACAGTCTAGTTGCAGTGAAGGTTGAAGCTGGTGATTGTTTTCAGCATTAAGCTCTGAGATGTTGTTGGATGAGGTGACCCCAGAGGTTCTTTCCAGTCTAAGGATTCTGTGGGGATTTATTGCTAAATTTAGGTTGGAAATTACATTAGATGTTTCTTTGGCTTAAAAAAGTACTGCCACTCTTGTATGTGCATGTGTGTGTGCACAACTAAAAAGGGGAATACTCCTCCTACTGCAGCTAGTGAATGTTTTGGCTCTGTGTACATGAGGGACCATGACACTTGCAATGGATAAAAGTTGCTCCAGGGTGCATACTGAATCTTTGCTGGAGGCAAAGGCTTTCCAGTGGGGAGCGTATGGTATGACCAGTGAAGACTATTTCTGTTCTTCAGAACACACAGTTCATCTTCTTACAATATTCAGTTTGAGACAGGTGGCATAACAGATTTACCATGCTACTGCTTCACTGCGGTGTTGAGCTGAAAGCTTTGTCAAGCACTGGAGAATTACCACTTTTAAGGAGGAAAACTAATGTGCAATAGTTATGATAGAAGAAGTTTCACTAGGGATATAGAGGGACCTGGCTTCCATATGTCTTCATAAAACCACTTGAAAATGGTCCTCTTGATTCTGAGCTTCCGTAAAACCATATTCCTCATATGAACATAATGGAAAAAAAAAATCTGTCAGTCTGCGGACACTGAGTATCACAGAGAAGAAATAAAGCATTAGGTCTTAGAAATGCACATCTTGCTGAAGCACCCATGGGAAGCTTGGTCCATGTATCAATGTTGAGTACAGTTGGCATATGAGGGCATAGCAGTGATTTCCCATCCCAACCACCAGACATCTTTTGCCCATCTGGAGCACAGTATGGTTAAACTTACAGTAACTGAAGGATCTATGAATGAATTTAAATGCATGTACTGAAGGTTCCTCCTTAGGCAGTTGCTTGCCTCCCACTGTCAGAACCCCTCATGCTAGTGATGGATGGCACGCTGGCAATGACAAACCCTTGCACTGATGAAACAGCACCGTGTACACGGACTGTGGCTGGCTGTGTCCTCCTTAATCTGATTGTTTTATATGCACAAGTGCTTACAGGCTGGTGATTTTATTTTAGCACAGGTTGGTCTGCACTGGGCCAACCGCATATGTCTTGTTGCCTCTCTACAGCACAGTTCAGGGCACCTTAGAAGGAATATCTGTTCGCATTTCAACTGGCTGAGACATAGACTTCAATTTTGTGTGCTCCTTTGCATCTAGGCAATAAATCTTGTAATAGCTTAACTTTTTATATGCATGCTGCCTCAGGCAAGGACTGTGTGGCCTAGAAAGCAGGAGGTTTAATATTTTATAAAATCTCCAAATGCTGTTTTGCTGCTGCCTCTCCTCGAGTGAATGGAAGCCACAGTGGTTTGATAGACCTCCAGACTCTGAACTGTATCAGGGAACAGAAATAATCATGGACCATCTCAGTTAACTGACATTACACAGAAATCAAACACTGGGGAAAAGTGGTTTGAGTGGAAGCATTTGAGGAAATCACAATCCACTTGGAGAATAAGAAAAATCTGAAAAAAACCCCAACAAACCCACAACCCCAAAAAACTGTGCCCTGCAGGTGAGTAATTTGAGGGAAGTTGGTCACTTGTCACAAATAGCGGCAGGGCTGGGGTGTGTTTTGAGCTAGGCAAACAGTTCATGTGAAGGTAGACATGAGATAAAACAGTGAAGTCAACATCCTGGCTCTGTACTTTAGTTAGAACTTTGAATTGTTGAGGGGATGTTACTGTGGTGACTTTATTTAGGTCTATTAGGCACCATCATGCAGCAAGCCACTGGAGGGGGTATCGGCTTTGTTATTCTGGAGGAGTACCTTGCATCCCCCAAAACAGAAATAATTCCCCTGTTGTGGGTGGGTTAGGACTGAGCTGAGCTTCATCAGTGAGATTCATCAATACTGACTTGGGGCTGCTTTTGGACTTTGATGCAGTTGAGGCCCTTTTGTCTTCCTCAACTGCCTCTCAGATCTCAGGACAGAGCTTTGAATAAGCCAAACGAAAAACAAACCATGCAGAATGAAAAGAAGCCAAGAGACTCCATGATGAAGCTTGAGACTGTCGCAATTTGCATCTTTCCAGGCATAAAATATACCTTTCTTGAGGTAAAAAGGACTTCTGTCTGCTGCTCTTGGTATCTTATGCAATATATTCCCAGCAAAGCAACACATAGTGTCTCGTGATGTAGTC
This sequence comes from Neopelma chrysocephalum, assembly GCF_003984885.1. NCBI lineage: Eukaryota > Metazoa > Chordata > Aves > Passeriformes > Pipridae > Neopelma > Neopelma chrysocephalum. Next base: position 5,667,940 of record NW_020897694.1, on the reverse strand, counting down.
CAATGATTATACCTTGGCTATGGGCTGAATTTATTGTTGGCAGGACTTGGGTCAGGAGAGCACTTATATTCACCCCATGGAATTCCACAGGGTTGAGCAAAAGAGAGGGAGAAGGTACAGGGTTATACCTGCCCCTCTACCCTTTCTGGTATGATGGACTATGATGTCGTACAATGTGGTTGCATCCTCTCACCAATTTTCTCCCTCAAAATGACTAGAGCCAGCCAGGAAAGGCAATAGGGTTCACTTAAATACATAAAATGAAACACAGGATTAAATGGTTAGCAGAACTGTATTTGTACAGCCCCTCTGGAGACTGGAATGAATTGGTTTCAGGCAGAAGCTCACATTGCCATTTGTGAGCCCTGCTTGGGTTCTCTAATTTTAAGCATAAGCTGTGGTCAGGGAAGAATCCAGTATTGCAGAACTTGAATGCATTTTGTCCCTGCAATTCTTTTTTTTTTAAACAGTTGCTGTTCTGACCACATTTTTGACAGAGCCACCTGATGGTGAGCTAAAATGAACAGAATCACTTCTTGGAATTTGGCATCTCCAGGTGCTATTACTTATCAGTTGAGAATGATAGCAGATGTGACAATTTGTATAGATTTTTCTGAAAAATTTGCCAGCTGGGGAAGAGATAAATGATGGCTCTTGAACATGCTTCACTTATTCATCCCTAACAACTCAATGGGCTAAAACTTTGAAATGTGTTGGGCAGGAGTAAGTGGGACTAAGGTCTTTTACAAAGGTTGAGGTAGGGTACCTTTGGGAAGTCACTTTGCCTTTCACATGGGTGTTGTGTTTTGGATTAAGCTATAAACTTCCCAGAGTAGTTACATTTTTATTTAAGACCTTTAAAAAGCCTTTTGGTTCGTTATAACCTCTAATTAGCGTCTGGAGACAAGAGTCGCACACTCTTCCCTAAGAGAAATTATTTTTAGTTTTGTGAGAAAAATAAGATATTTTGGCAAAAGGTTTTTACAGGAGTAAAATACAATCAAGAAAAAAAAAGCATTTCACTGAAACATTCAGCACAAAGACCCATTCCACAGGAAACACCCACTAAAACAATCCATATACCAGCTTTAGTAAAACACAGTTCATTGGTTTTAAGTTATCCATAAGAGAAGGAAAAGAGTAAGAGAAAACAGATTAAAAGGAATAAAGAAAGAGAGAAGAAAGAGAGAAGGAGAAAAAGGAGAGGACAATAGTTACTGACAAGATTCGATGATTCACGTGGTGGCAACTGGAAAGGAAGAGGGAGACCGCACGGAGTTTTGTGTATTTATAGAGTTCAGTTTCTCTCCCAAGCAGGATATCCAGTCAGTGCCTCCCAGGCCAGAGTGAGTTGTGCTGTAGCCAGTCACAGGCTCCAGGGGTGTGGTGTGGGTGGGCTACCAGGCAGCTCTGCCTTGACTGACAGCCCGGCTGCAGGGCCTGCAGCTCTGCCATGTGCTCTGTGGGGGCAGCAGGTCTTGCCTTCAACTCTGCCCTGTCCCCTTAGCATAGGCCTGATGTGCAGACCTTACCACGGACCTGCAGGTCCAGGCCCAGCCCTTCCACACATGCACACTCACAGTGAGTTTGTTCTGACTCATGTCAATAATTCAGTGAGATTCGGATCCAGGATCTCACAGTGGGTGCCGAATGTGGAGTCACTAGGAGGCTGAGCTGGGAGTTCAAGGTGCTAGGGCTTCAAGCTGCTTTTTTCTGTACTTCCTTCCAACCCTCCATTCCCGCTTTGTATTTTCATACCAATGCAGCTGCTCAGCTTGGTTCAGCGTTGCCTCTGCTTTCTGCACATCATTCCTGCTTTTTGTTCCTGCACGGGTCCCTCAATCCCATGTGTTTCTCCTCCCTCTGATGTTAGCCTCTTGCAACAGACACCTTGAGACACCAGTCCTACAGGACATCCTCCACGGAGCTTGCTGCCTGTGTGAAGATAGTAGTGGTAGGGGGTTGCAAATGGCACCAGAGAGAAATTCCAGACAATTAACAATGCAAGAAATACTCAACCTGGACTCAGTCTAGTCTCTCTCTCTTCCCTTCCCCCTCCTTCTCTCTCCCTGCTTCTTTCCTGGGGACTTTGTCCTTTTTTCTGGTGCTGTGCTTGGCATGTTGATGCAGGTCCAGTGTGTGAAAAAACAGGCTGGGTCTGGTTCTGCATTTAAGGGGGATTTCTTTAGAGCCATCTGCCATCTCGAAAATTAAAGCAGGGAAAGGTCATTGGGATAAACCGATTTGCTAAACAAAACGGTTAACAACTCATGAATAAAACTTAAAAAAAAAAAAGAATATCCTGATGGGAGGGGCAAACTTATAACGAGAAAGAAACACGCCCCCAAAAAACCATAGCCTGCCCACGCTGATCTCCACCCACCCCTTTCCAGTTCATTTCCACTCTTTTGGGGGAGGGAGTGTTCCCCCTCTTTCCTTCCTGAGCCCCCCTCCCTCCTCCTCCTGAGCCCCCATGCCCTTGTGTATGCCTTGGGAGAGGAGGACTTGCAATCTGTGCTGGGAATGTGGCTGTGAGCTTCCTAATGACTTTCCAGTGGTAATGTCCAGGGGGCTTTGTGCCTCCCCTTAGCAACTCTGCAGCAGCAGCAGTAGCAAGTCACTTTTGTCCCTTGCTTGCTTCAGCGATGCCTCCTCCTCCTCCCTTTTGCTGGGTTTCTTGTAGGTCACATACAGGAGCAGTGAGCCTGCCCCTGTGCAGACGAGAGAACACACAGCCCTGCACAGGCACAAAAAGCAGCAAAATCCTCTTCCTTCCCCTCCCCCATTTCAGCTCTAAGGAATGATAAGGATTATAGGGAAAGCTGGCTGTTGGAATATGGCTCACTGGCCATGCTGACCATAGCTACTGCGTCGCTTATCTGGGCTCAGCCGACAAGAGAACAACCTACCCGAGATGGAAAATAGGAGGTGAGGGAATCTCACCAACCACCCAGCATCTGCTTTTGTTCCTCTCCCCTGCAATCAGTTATGTATATTCCCTGATGAGACCTTAACAAAAAACCAAGCAATAGATGGTTTCTGCATTTGCTCACTGCTCTGCAGAGCCTGCCCTAATCAGCAATTCTCAGGGGTCCACTAATGGAAGAAATCCTTAAAAATGGTTGCTATCTGCAAGACCCGATAGGGGCTATGGGGCTTCTCTTGGAGATGGCTGAAGATAGCCCCTAAAGACCTTGGCAAGAATAAAGCTCTTGCAAAGAGTGCTATGAGACTGTTCAAAGGGACTTTCTCTAAGGGTGAGTGCCACATTGCCCTTCTACCCACACAGAGTTGCTCTGGATCCATGTCCTTACTCTGCCCTGTGAACCACTAAGATCAAGATACAGCCCTCATTATCTTCCCCTTACGTCTGCAGGAAATTTTGTTAATGTGCTCTTACTTTTCCCAACATACCAACAAAAAGTAGCTTTAGAAAGAACTTACATAATAGCCCACGTGGATTTCCTTCAGCAACTTGGGCAAGGCAGCACTTTCCACCTTCAGCTGCTGTTTGGTAAACCATGAGCTGGACCATGGGAGCAGAGCCAGCTGTTCTGACCCATGATATAACCGCGTGATTCGGATGGGATCCAGGCCTTATTACACACTGTAACCCCATCGTCTTCATCTCCTGACACCTTAGCTTCTTATTTCCACACCTTAGCGTTCTCAGACCCTCTTCCCACAGCCTTAGTAGGGCATAGCTTTGTCCCCACATGGTCTGAGGAGGAAGCAAGCCCATTCAGCTGCTTGCCAGAATGGCCTGGTGAATTAAGAAGCTGACTCCAGAGCTCCCACTCCAAAACACTTCTGGCTTTTTTGTCTACACACAGATAAAACCCTGCTGACTGAATGAAATCGTGTCTGAGTTTCTCTGGCAATTGCCAGAGCAGAGGGGAGATTTTACCCCATCGGAAACTTGTGGTGAGAAGAACAATATAATGAAAGAAAATCAAATATGGCCCCTTTGAGCCCTCATCGCCCATATAAATGCAAGCATACGTCCCTTAGGCATTGGATGTTTTAAGCCCCTTTTCTTAAGGTTAAGGGCAGGAAGCCCTTAAAGGGCAGGAAGCCCAATCAGCAGCTGAAGGTAGAAAGTGCTGCCTTGCCCTAGCTGCTGAAGGAAATCCATGCGGGCTATTATGTAAGTTCTTTCTAAAGCTACTTTTTGTTGGTATGTTGGGAAAAGTAAGAGCACGTTAACAAAATTTCCCATTTATTTATCTGAAGTCCAATGACATCAATACAAAGACATCCATTCAGCCAGTTCCTTTCTAATGTCCTTTAGCGTGTGCTCTTTTCTCTTTCCTTTCTCCATTTTATTTAGTTTTAGAATGGTCAAAAAGAACAATATTAGGGGAAAATGTAAGAACTTGACTGAAAAGAATTAATGAATATTGTTATAGCTATTGCTGTAGCAGAGTTCAATTTTTCTACCGGTCTTGCAAGTGCAAGCATCAAACTGCCAGAGTAGACAAGGAAGGTCCCTCTGCCCATGCAGAGGCTTTATCGTCAAACTCAAGTGGGCAGAAAGGCATTTTCTGGGCTTTTGTTTAACTTCCCAGTGTAAATGAAGTTGACCTACATTGCTGATATGCACCTATATCAAACTCATACTTGACTTTATGAATTGTTTATAGAATTTACACCATGAATTTTGCATAAAATAGATGCAGAAGAATTGTGCCTTCACTATATTTGCATTTCCATGGGTAAGGTGGTGAGTACTTAATGTTTAATTGATTAACAAGCAGGACTGTCCAACATATTTCCTTTCTAAAATGCACAGTGTAAAAACAAGAATCTGTAACAACTAAGGTCAAAACAAAATCAGGAGAAAAATCTCAGGAAGTTTGAACTGTAGAAGCATTTAGAAGGAGAAAACTTCAAAATAGGTGATAGAATAAATGAATGTTGTCCCTGGATTAATTATTACTCTAATTATGCCTCATTTTCCCTTAACTCATCCTACAAAAGAACATATAGCTACTTACTGCTGTTTACATATCCAGGTGATTTTTCTTTTGGTTTTGGGAAGTAGAATATGCATTTAATATGTTGCTTACTTGCTTTGATCTCTGACAGTCATTATTGTAATTTTAATTTTTGGACTTCCTTGCTTATATTTAAAGTATTAACCCTGAAACATCATTTTTCTCCAGGGAGATGATTGCTCCTGACTTGATCTATTTAGAGTTGGAAAGAATCAAAGGGCCCTACAGGGTTGTGGCAAAGCACTCGAGATAAGTGTTTTCCCCCCATGTATTACTTATTTATTAAAGCTGGTGGAGCATAACTAAAATGGAGAAAAAAGACCAAAGAAATACAGAATACAATGGCCTTCAGATTTTAATGGGACATATGGCTGGAAGCAATTTCTAAATTATTAAATAAATCGATTTTATTCCTGCAGTCACCCTCCAAGGTGTGTTTGTCAGCCTTATTATATTCATCTTCAGCGCTATTCAAAACCACTTACAGAGAAACATGCTTTTCTTGGCCAAAATTCTTCAGCCCTACTATTTAAACATGAGATTTACATTACAGGTACGACATTCTTTCTGTTTCTTTTTTTCAGCTTTCATTTTTTTTCCTCAGTCAGTTCTTCCTATGTTTGGTTTCTAGGCCTAAAGACAAGAGACAAGAGGGTGCCAGGCTGACAAACCTGTAGGTAGCCCTGTTCCATTTAAAATGCAAGACCTGTTGGCTACAAACATTTTTTAAGATAATATGTGCAGCAAAGTCCTGCTTTTACTGTTCACAGAGGATGACAGGGCACAAAGTGTTAAAGAGCATATTTGTAACAGTGGGGTTGTAGACAAAAGGTTATTGCACAAAGAAAAATAGTTTAAAAAATATTTGATTTATCATTTAAGTTGTTCTGTGCTCTCTCTCTCTCTTTCTGTGCAGATGCACACTACATAAAATCCATTTGCTCAGCTTTTCCCATGAGTAATCCAACCACAGTGGTTTGGAGCAAAAATCTGAAGAAGCAATTGAGAAAATTCCGGTATTGAAAGTTATTATTAAATGCCGATCGATAAATCAAATGTGCTGGCGTGCTGAGAGTGGGAGAGGAAAGTAGTAAGTATTTATTTCCTGAAGAACAACTTTACAGTCTCCAGCAATTAAAAATGGATAAAGGCAGAGCATTTCTTCCCTTCCCCGAATTGTCAATAGTGCCTGTGCTCAGCACACTGAAGCATGGAAAGAAATTGGGAGCAATTTTTGCTGCTCCCTTTATAGAGGAGAGGGAAGATGCTCTGCGGAGGATAAACACTTCAGAACTGTGGCACGGGGTGTACCTTTTGTGGCCATTCTCTCCACTGGCATCTTTGCTGGAGTACAGATTGGGAGAGGTCTGTGAAGAGATGAGTGCATGGAACTCAGAGATGAGGTAGTTCACAGCACATGCCTAGAGGTTGTGCCTTTAAACAGGATTTCTTTGTATGTGCAAAAATATGACTAGTGTTCTGCTGCTTTCTGTGTGGGTTTACCACAGTAAAACAGCGCACAATGGTACTTAAAATAGATGACTACCTCTCTAGAAAATATACGCCTGCTGTGTAGTGTTCTTCCAGCTGACTCTTTGCTCATTGTTTTTTCCGAGATATGTAATTTTTATTATTACACACTGTACCCATAAATAATATGCAACTTGAGAAGGAATGAAAACATTCCTTAGCTCAATTAAAAAGCAGGTTATCTCAAGGCTAGAGCTGTTGCCAAGTACATAATGGCTGTTTCACTTTACTGCCACAATCACTTTATTGCCAGAGCCAGGCTCATTACTTTGGGCTACTGCGCATCTCAAGGCTTTGCTCTGAGCAATGCAGAAGCCGAGTAGCTGCCTAATCTCAGGAACTGCTCTGAAAGACACCATGCCCCTTGCACAGCTCCCTGCTTCATCTTTGCTACAGGGGACAGTAATTCACTGTTAATCTATGGGCAGAAAGTTACATCAAGCCTTGATGTGCTGAGCAAGGTGTTGGGGAACAGAGCCCATTCCCCACTTCTCTTTATTCCCTCTCTGCTGCTTTCCCCTCCCTTCAGCCCCCAGCTCTGTGAGCTGACAGATGGGCCCATGCCCGCCGTTTTTCATCTTGTCAGATACATGATGCAATGACCATGGGCAAGGCTGGAAGCCTAGAAGTTCCTCTTCTCTTGTGCAGTTCCTCACCTTAAGTCACAGTTGAATCCCCAGTTGTGGGGCACAGGGTGGGATAGCTGTAAGAACAGACCCACACCACTCAGTGATGTACTATCTAAATCTCTCTTACTTAGCATGGTGAGTTTGGTGGGTGGATAGTGATTTTTTTATTCCAAGAATTCCATTTTATCACATACAGATGTATGACACACATGAATCAAACCCCAGCCTCATCCGGTCTAGACCAGCACCCTGGACACCAGAGGGCAGATGCTTGCTCTGGCAGAGGGACGTTAGGTCCTTTGTGGCAGCTCAGCCCCAACACAGGGTTGTTCCACCTTGGGCAATAGCTGCCTCACTGTGTCAGCTGTCCTCATACATCCGTTCTCCTGCCCCCGGGAGACTGCTGTTTTTAACTATTTATTACTTTCTAAATGAGACTGTTGGCATAAGCTGCCGATGACTTTGCTAATTACATTGCCCCAGGCCCATCTCTTTGACTTACTCCTTACTAAGGCCAATTAGCAATTGCCAGAGTGGTTTCTGTCACCCACCGGCCTGCCGCCCCAAATGTGAGTTCAGCAACAGTTATATAACAAAGTTCACTGAACACTTGGTTTCCTGGATCGTTATTTCAGTTGGCCAGAGCTGGGCAGACACAGACAAGGTTTCATATGGTGCTTTTAGGGAGGCTGGAGCCTACCTGATGGCTCAGGACCCTCTCAATAGAGATCTGACCCATGGTTTTGAAAGAAATGTTTAGAACCCAACCTGGTCCTCTTATATCTCACCCTTCCCATGATTTCTTTTGAATACTTTGAAACCGACTTGAAAGCAGACACAGGACAAACTTCATCTGCCCTGCACATGAGCACATGGGAATTCAACCACTTGCCCATGAACGTGAGGTCACATCACACAAATTGCTCTTAGTCATCGTAACAGACAAACTGATGGTTTTCCTGCCTCTATGTAAATCTATGTAGGAGATACATGAAGATAAGGCACTGGAATGGAGCAGGAGAGGGAAAATGTGTGTTTCCACCCTCTTCTTGCAGTCCCTTAATAATAAGAGGTCCTGTTCAGAGGTTTAATGACTGGTGATGTTGACAGTGAACACATTGATCAGTCTCACTTTTCAGTGGGGTACTCCACCAGAAAGCTAGGGAGGCTATGTGGGGTTCTTGCAGAGACAAGCAAGCCTTGTGTAACTCAAACTCAGTGAAGAGACTATGCAGCCCTGTTGGTAGGTGAATCGTGCTGTTTTTTTAACCTTGTTCTGTTGTTAGGCTTATTTAAATTATGCCAATGCAAAGGCCTTTGTGGTCCAATTAGTTAAACATTGGTGTTGATTTTAATCATGGAAATTACATAAGGCTGAAGCTTTTCTCCTTTGTTTTTTTTCATCTGCACTCCACTGTGGAATGTGATTGCACTGCTTATGTTTATGATATCAGTGTCACAGCTAGATATAAGCTAACCCATCTGCCAGCAGGGCAGCAACAGCAGCAAAAACTTTGCCCAGGAATTTCCTGACCCTCACTGCACACTACAGACATGGGATTTACTTCCAGTTTTATTTGTCAGCCAGCAGGGGTGAGAAAGGAGGCATGGTCAAGACTGGGGAAGGAGGCAGCTGGCAAGGATGCCCCTTTTACTTTTTACCCAGAATACAGAGAAATAGGATAAAGATGGGGCTAAGAAGGAGAGCTGATCTAGAACAACATGGCTTTTGCCCATGAGCGTGGTAATGGCAAAATGATTTATTTAGGTTTTCAGGTGGTGGGGAACTAGTCATGATTTCAACAATGAGTTTGACAAAATCAGTTGGAACAGCTCCATTGCATTCACACCTCTGAACTGCAGTCTGCATACCAGCAGACAGTTAGTTCTAAGGATACATAGTCTAATGTCACCAGGCCTTTCCCACCTGGAACAACAAAATGGCTACTTAGGATATACAGTAAATTCCATTCCTTCAGGACTGCAGTACTGGCAACTAGTCCCCAGAGCTTCACTTCACTGTATTACTTCATGCAGTTGTTTGTGTAGGCCCAAATAAAGTCTTTGCATATGTCTTTGAAAGTAATTTACAGTGAGCACTGTAGTGTTCACTAAATATTCCTGGTGCTAAATTCTTTACGGGGAATCATTTGAACATGATGATATCCTTATCCACTTTCAAAGGCAGAATTGGAGAAGTTTTAATGATAGCCACCATCTATGCATTTTATGCATTTTGGCTGAGTTTTTCAAAGCATGTAGGTAATGAGGACATCCAATTCCCATTAATTTTAGAGGCACCTTTAAAGGCTTTATAAATCTCAGCCTTTATGCTCTAGCCAAGAAGGGAAGATTGATTTCCATAGTGAGAAAAATTTTAGCAAAGTACTGATAACGTACTATAATAATTTCCATGATAGCTTACAGAAAAATTAACCTCATTATCTCCACTGTGTATGAATTTCTCTTCTTAGTGGCTTACCTTGCATATCAAGATAGTTGAAGGTTATGATTGCTGGTGTGGTTGATCTTACATTAAGACTGAAATTGCTGAGTACTTATCTTTTTTTTCTGCTGTCCTCCTGGACTCATGAAGTTGCTTAGATTGCTTTACACAGCAATGTCACTTGGGTTAGACTAAAATTTGTCTAGGAAACAGGTTCCTATATCTAGAGATTCTAGACATCTTTTGTAGTAGCTGAGATTTTTTTGGCAAGATTTTTTCAGTTCAGATCTGTTCAGCTTTGATCACTTTTGACCACTCTTTTTATAGTATTTTCTTCTTCCCCTAGGTTTTTCTTTGCTCTCCTTCTGATTGAGTGGAATTTGTGCTTTCTTCTGTAAATCTGTGATCCTTAAGCAGACTGGAGACTATATAAATTTCCGTGAACTGCAAGCTTATATATAACCTAATATATTTCAGCTCTTGGATTGTGCACAGGCTCTTTTCCAGCAAATTTTACTTTAGGTTCATAATTTTTAATTTTAGCTGCTTTGGGTGTATATAAGGGATAAAATAACGTCTTTGCTAAAGCCACTTGCTAAAGTGATGTGGGAGAGAGTGAGAGTGCTCTTAGTTCACATGCACATGTTTGTGTATAATGTGGGAATTAGTTCTTAATTCAGAAATTGCATGCATGTAAATTGCAATTGATACACACATCTATAGCTGTAGAAACACACAGATATGGATATCTCTCAGCGCAGCTCTCACTATTGCTGTTTCTCAGTACCTGTGGCTTCAACTTCCAAAACTCCCAGTGCTTCTTACATCACATCCCCAGTTTCACGTGGGCAAACTGAGGCCCAGGCTGCCACCTGGAGTGAGTGGCACTTTTTGCATGCACCATATAATCTAGTAGGTGAAGGGCTTAAACACACATCTCTTGATGTAAAGTGATTATATCTAAGTGGTGGGACCTGATAGTTCCTCAGAGCTACTGATTCTGGTTGCAGAGCATGGCTATGTTCTGCCTGCTGGGGTGGGCTGAAGACTGGGTGTGGGGCAACCCCTTCTGTGTCCTGATTTCTGTGTAATGATAGCCTCCCCCTGCACCTATCTCTTCAATGACCATCTATCTTATGAATGGGTCTTGATATAGAAAGAGCTACCATAGTGTATATATAATGTACTTAACACCGATACCTCTCAGGTGGGTGGGGTTCAGCCGACCCACCTTCAGTATCACAGAGGGTTTGTGCTGAGTGTCTGAGGTCCTGTTATTCCAAATGTGGGCAGAATAGCTCTCCAGGCTCCAGTGACCAGATTATGCTAGGGGACAATACCAGATCATAAGGGAAACCAGATCATACAGCCATGACCCATGGACTTAGCTCATATCTATGTCAAAGATATCTCATGCCATAGAAAACTAAACCCACCCCAAGAGTGTTGTGCTCATTGCTGTGCAAACATATTGAGAGACTATCCTTACAGTCTGAGAGACCAGCTATATAAACTCAGTAGCTTTGTATGGAGAGGGTTTACTGGGAGATGTCATCTTGTACTATGAGCAAACATGCTTCCAAAACAGAGCTATGCATCCAGTTTCTTCTGTGGAAGTTTGCATGGGAATGAAAATGTGAATTATGTAGCTCAGGTAAGTCCCTATTATGTGGTTTGCTGAGAAATGTATTGGTTTCTTAAAGGCAAAGCTATTCCCATCAATGCACAACACTAAATTCATCCTTGTTATATGCCCAGTGAGTTACACTTGGGCTGAGTTTCATCCAGAATTTTTATAGGTATCAGAATTATATAAAGCCATAATAATTAAATGCTTCCTTTTTTTTGGAGCTGCAATATGTAATTGTCATGTACGTTGCTGTGGTTTATGCCTTTACTTACATTGCCAAGGTACTTAACGTTTAATAAAATCCTTTCATAACCCTTTGTCATTAATACATAACTTGAAAGAGCTGGGACAACAGTCATGGAATCTAAATGAAGCAGTAAGCTAGGCACTTTTTAGTCTTCCTCATTATCTATCTTTTAAAGTAGGCTAGAGCTAAAACAAACAGACTTCCAGGAAAGTATTATTAAGACATACAAGACTAGTGTTATAGGAAGAAGCCCTGTGAAACAATTGTATATAGGGTAATTTTGTTGATAATATTTATTTTTCAGAAAAAAACTCAAAACAGTTTCTTGTTAGTACAAAATGTTCATTCAAGTGTTTTTTCTTTTTTTTTTTTAAATAAGGTTACTCCATATGCCTAATAAAGTTCCTTTATTGAGCAATTATGACATTTTTTTCATTATGCATTACACCTTGTCACATGTGATGAAGGAAACAGCAAACCCTTTCTCTGTCCTTGAAAACCAAAAATGTAAATAGTGGCATTACTCTCAAGGGAAGAGCTGTGTTAATTGTGGAGCACTGCGTTAGAAATCTTGGGTATTGTATGTCCTCATTGTTTGGTTAGTGTGGGGTGGTTACTGTGGGATTTAAACCATATGTCACTTGAATTCCAAAATTGGCCCTTTCAGTCAGCTGTGCTTTATCATTCGATATTGATCACAGATAATATGCTTTGCAAATTAGGGGTGGTTACAGTGCCTTTGTCCATAATAGATGTTGTCATTCATGTAGAATAGCCTGAAAGTGAAGAACATTTTAAACGGGGTTAAAGCTTCTATAGTCATCATTAATGAATTTTCTAATGCTGTCTGGATTCCATAGTCGTGTGAAGATCAATAGCTATCACAGTATAATGTAAACAAACAGAGAATCCATTAGGAATGGAGGGGTTGCGATGAAACACTTTACTTCTTGCCTACAAGGGCACATTAGTTATTATCAGGGCAAAACTGAATAATCGAATGTATAAAACACAGCCTGAATGAAATGGTGATTAGTGAAAGTGAGGCTATTGCTGAACTAAGACAGTCTTAGTACCTTTTGTAAGTGAAATTAATTAGAACAAATTTAGCAGCAATAACAGGATCCCTTTTAGGTACTGCTGTGGTACTGGACTACTTATGAGCTGGATGTTTGAAAATGGGGAAATAACAAGATGGTTTTGTTGACTCACACTAACACATTGAGATAGCACATAGATGCTCTGCTGGGGTGGGACCTGCATTACCGCAGACACAGGAGAAACACAGAGAAATGGCAGTTCTTGTCCCTAAAGGGCATAGTCTGAAATATAAGGGATGAGATTAAGAAACAAACAAGGAGGTGAAGGGATGACAGGAAGAGTGGCTGATATTGAGCTTCTCTCAGCATATTTTAGCATAGTCTGGCTAGCTGTGAATCTCTCATCCAGCTGGTGATAGCAGCCTCCCCCTAGGTCCATTGCTGAGTTGTGGCATTGTGAGCATTGTCTGCTGCAGAATGACCGAATGTTGAAATCAAATGACAGCACACAAAATTCACTACAAGGTAGCCTAATAAAGTGCATTTCTTTTGTACAGCCTGTGATACTGGGTCGTATGTGTGATTTCTTTAGAGCTTCATTAACTTGATTGCAACGACAAACTCAAAGTCCTTTACTTGTGAGGAACATTGTATTTCTTCTTATTGTTGTGTGCCATTTGTTTAAGCTCTCCTTAGCAGATAATAGGAGAGGTCAAACCTGGGAACTTCACAGGGCTTTGCAGGACTGATCCCGCGGAGGCCTGTTAGTGTTCCTGTACAGCAATTGTACAAGGTTATGACAGTGTATTTGCCCAGGCGGAATATGACTGCCTAAGACTGAAATGTCACACTATCTGCCAGTCTTCAGTGAGGAATGTCACCTGAAATATCTATCATGCTGCAGAAACTGCTCCAGTCTATTTCCCTGTCTGCTTACCAACATTACAAAAGAAATGAGAGATGTGTGAACCCAGGATATTGCACAGCCCCGGTTTGTGGCTGTTTGTTTCATACTGTATTTTGGTTGGTTGACTTTTCGTGGGAACTGTGGTGTGACACAAGACAAATCACCTGCCTTGGCTGCGATAGGGTTTCTCAAGGGTTCTCAAGGTTTTTTTTCTGTCGTACTGCAGACCTTATTGTGAATTGTGATTTGAACATTCATAAACCCACATGTCCCATATATCTGGAGTTTAGTAAGAGCTGACCTCACTCAGCAAACTTTCCTTATGTGGTGTCATTAATGTTTCTACTAGGCTACCTATTTCCTTGAAATTTACAGGAACTCTGAATCTCTTATTCCTCTGTGATGTTTGAAAGAGCTTGAAGACAGGCTGTATGGAACTGGCAAAGAGGGACTGTGTCTCCTTAAGAACCTGAGAAATAGAAAAGGGACATGAGGGACATCTCAAAGAAGTTTCCACTCCATAACACGCCACAGCTGAAATACAACATACCATGTCACTCACATGAATATAAAGTTACTGCTTCCCATTTAGCAATGCTTACACACTCAGAGGAGCCCAATCAGTTAGGAATATATACTGGGGAGCCTACTCTGTCCTGTCTGTGAAGCTGAGATCCCAGTCATGTCACTGCTTCCATTTCTGTGGAAAGGCACAGAAGAGCATTTGGTTTAATCTCTCCTGAGCTGACAGTTTGCTATTTGTGGCATTTTCTCAGATTACATTCTCCATGTAGCTGACAGTAGCTTGTGATTTTCAGCAAATGGAATGCAAGGGAATGACACGTATCCCTGCCAGTCTGGTAACACATCCACAGTGGGCTATTCCCAGAACCCTGAAACATTGAGCCTGTGTGAAGAAATGGCCTGGAGAGGCTGGGTCCACTGGTGCCTCCAGCCAGGCACAATTGTCCCCAGTTTTGCTATTTAACTTCTCAAAATGTTACTCAATTTTTGTCCAAGTGCAGATTTGCAGGACTGAATCCACAGAGCTGATCTTATTTCAAGCCTGAATTTTCTTTTTTTTCTGTGCCTCAGAAATAATCCTGTTGTGATTACCCTGGTCTGAAATTTGGCTGAGAGGAAAACAGGGAGAAAGCGTTGTATAATTTTCTGCTATTTCTGATTCCTGAGATCTTTTTGGAGCCTTCAAATTTTGTGCAACTATCGTGTCTCTTGGAAAATTTTTCTGTCATTCTAAATTGTTGCATTTGTTGTAAGGTCTTGAGGCTAATTGCTGCATAGCTGTACACACAGTCCTCAGCTATCCATGTCTCCAGGCTGTGGACTGGTCACGCGTGGGTGCAGATCCACCATGGCTGACTCTGAGCAGAACCGGTTTGGCTTGGTGTGGCTTATTCTTTCAGACAGTGCACCAGGGGTGCACTGGGATGGTGAAGCTCACCTGAGTTAACAAACTGTCCAGAAATTCTGCACCTTGGGGAAGGGGGTAGGGAGATACTCCAGGAACTTCACACAAGTCAGGCTGGAAGTGATGAGGCTCACTAGCTCTGGGTCTGTGCCAGATCCTGGTTTTCCCAGTGAATCACACAGGGTTTTCTCCATTTTTTCTTTCCCCATCATGTTTATTTTCCGGACTTTCTCCATGGCTTCTTATATTTTAAATTCCCATTTTTCTGAAAACAGAGAATGAACTACATATGTTTGTCTGATAATATATAACAAACAGCCAAATGGCTCACGTTCAGGATTTGAAATACCTCAGTGTCCTATACAGATGTGAACAGAACTCAGAAGTTTCTGAGTAAGTGTTGCTGGACACACTTTTTTTGGTAGGTTTTACATGGAACGTGCTTCAAGCTTATGTCAGGTGACTGTAGGACTCCAAAATATTCTAAGTTACTATACTTGGCTTTACATTTCTTTACATTGACTTTATGTTTCATGCCTGTTTTCTAGGATTTTTTAAAATTATATTTTACAATGCTTTTAGTTGTGATCTTTAAAAACTAAAGAAGGGTGAGGTCTGAGAAGGGAAAGCTACAGGTATCAAATTGTGTCTGCAGTGTGAGTTCGGGTTTGCCTGAAATGGCAGCACATGGAACCAGGACTACATGAATATCTACTGAAGTGTAAACATGCATACTGTTCACACGCCACTCTGGATTCAGATTTGCTTGGGAATGCAAATGTCTTTTGTTTAAAATAGAACATTCTGCTTTTAGGAAAATATTTAATTGAAACAGCTGGTCTACAATAAACAAAGACAAAATTCTTCAAAAGGGGTTTTGAAAGAAAAAAGAAGGAAAGAAAAGGATATCCCTTAATTTCTGGGATGTGGAGATATAACTTCTTTCAGATGTGAGGGACTGAATGAGGGAAGTGGTAGCTACTGTGCTGCTGGGTGTAATTAGTTTCCAGATTATATCACTTTTGATAATTAGATTTACATGAAACCTCCAGTCAATGACTTCACAGGCATTTCTTGTATGTCAGCCTGGATATGCACTAGTTGGAATGATAGATCTAGGCTGGTAGATGCTTTGGGAAACACCTTCATCTTTCTTTTAAGCTGGCAGATGGTTTGAGTCCAGGCTGGACTGCCTGCTGTTGTTTTCAATGAGGGAGTGTTACCTTTTTGGATTCATGAAAGACTCTCAATCAAAGCTAAAATGGCAGGCCAGTGCAGTGAATCAATAAAATCTCTACTTTCAGCTGGAGTGTCGGATAGTAATTCTTCTCGTGTCACTGCCTGGTTAAACAGTCATACTCCTGCTAAAAGCCGTATAAGACATAATAGATTCATGTGGCATTAGTCTATTGTACTGCATTTACCCAGAAAAAGGGAAAGAGGTTACTGTTTCACTAAAACAAACCAGACACTGATGCATTGTGTATCAAAATGTATTCACCCATTTCGCTCTGCCTCATTAGAGCAGGGGGAGCTTGTTTTCTATACCACTTGTGGAGCAGTGTTAAGACATCTGACATATTCATTGCAAATCCTAGTTTAATGATGACTTAGACATCAAATCCCAAATTATTTTATATCCTGGCTTTCTGATTTGCCATTACAGCATATATCGTGTGCTTTCTGTTTATTAAACTACAATTAAGATGTACAAACTGGATGTATTAGAACATTTTCCAAGAGGCTTTAGAATAAATCGGTTGGCCCTGTGAAACAATTATCTAACTGTATCATTTCTAATTGCAGGAAATGAACTTGCTGCATCTGATTTGATGTATTAAATTTCCTAGTATATCATGTTTTAGTAAAAAATGTTTATGAGACAAAGAGTTTTCATTCAAAATGAATCTGAAAGGCCTCAAATGTTAAATATCAAGGCTTAGAGCATGCAAGAAGGAGAGGCTGCTTTGTGCCCTACAGCTGGAAGCTGGTGGTCCTAAACCAGCCTTATTCAGATGCAAGCAAGTTCCCCAGCCCTTGGAGATTCCCCACCTGCATATATCAGCCCTGGATACCCTTCTCCTATTCACTCCCAGAGACTGACCTTGTATCAGAGAACTGAATTAGCAAAATGCATGCAAGAGATCTGAGTTAAAACTCTGTTTGGAGGCCTCTCATGCACATCACTCTTCTGGGACAGCCAGAAGTTAGAGCCAAAGGCAAAACAGTCAGTGTCTTAGAGGGGGAAAAATCATGTTACAAAGTCTATTTATCTTCCTTGTTGAAAAGACCTGTTCAAGCAGTGGAAGTTTTGCTTCCTATTACTCACATGGTGCTCACACATCTGCCATATCTACTCACCTACCCAGCTATCTAACTACTTAATTATCTTCATGCATATTACTAATGGGAAGCATTGATTACTTTGAGGAAAATCATTAAGGGAGTATTTTCATTCCTTACTTTGGAAAGAGTCAGATTACCCTTGCTAGTATACACAGCAGTGCAGCTTTGTAACATTGTAATTCAGAGGTGATATGCAGGATTTTTATACTTAATGAGACTCACATACCACATTATCTCGCCATCTGCGTGGATCTGGGAATAGTAGAAAGTTCCCATTAGTCATATTAACATCCATCATGCTTTCAGCTCACTTGGAGGATACAACCATGGAAATATTTCTTTCACTGTGGAGGTTATTTTCCTTTGAAAACCCACTGAACTTTCGTATCTTGGACAACTTATAGATTCCTCTCTGCTACTAGGTCAGGTATGACCCTGGATACTAAACAAGGGCAGACTACAAAATATCAAGGGTCCCCTCCTCCACCCCTCTGAAGCAAACCTCAGCAGATGTAGACAAGATTTTAATAGCTACAAAAAGAGAAATGCATGACAACCTCATTAAGGGAACTATAATAGGCTGTCAGAATATCTGCAAGAGGACAATAAATCAATGTCTAGTTTGTTGCAGCATTGCTAACTACAGTAGCTTGCCCCTCTCATAATCTTTCATTCATCTTCTATTGGTCTGCTTTCCAATAATACTTCACCACCACATGCATCCACTCTCCTTTTCAGCTGCCGCACAATTACTGACATAACTCTTTAAGTATAGAAGAATCAGGGCTAGTAAGTGACAGTAATAAAAAAGCAGTTAGTGGTCCACCCCACTGATAGCCCTGATACGGTACATTAGAAGGGTTTTCATTTTCTTTCCCTTTCTACCATCCTGAGGACCATTTTGTCCCATCCCAACATCTGCAGGAGGTCAAGGTCCAAAGGGCCCAGGGATTTTACACCATCTGCCACCAAAAAAAAAAAAAAAGAGGGAAAGGAAGGCACTAAACAAATTCTATGAAGAGCTATTTAAAGTTATTTATCACTGTAATGGCAAACCAATCATTATTAATTGTACCCACCCATTGTCTTTCATGTAGACCGCATGGCTGTGAGACATTATTAAAATAGATTTAAACCACTGCAGTTGGACTTCTTCCCCCCTCCCCTTTCACCTTCCCCGACCCTTTGGGATGATGAAATGGAGACAAGTGATTTTGTTCCTTTTCTTTCACAGTGAAGCTGGCTCTCCTGTTCTGCTGGGGATCCAGCATTCCTCTGAACTAGGAGCGATCCATAAGGGCTGTGAGACATCTCACACCAGTCTGTGACAGCTGCTGAAACTGCTTCTGAAGCTGGGCTGGAAACACAAGCAGAAACTCACACCAGAGACCCATAACATTGCTTCCTCCTGTATTTTTAAAGATTTTCTTTCCCCATCTGCCTAGGAAACATCAGTCCCAGTCAAAAGGCAAGAAAACAACAATGGACTTTGAGGCTTTTCTGTTCATGTCAGTTAACAGCGCTTTTGGTGAACCTGATTTTGTTCACCTTAGGCAGCTGTGGTTACAATAATGTGTCTTGAATGAAATGCGCCAATTGGAGGAAATTGTCAACTCATTATTGTGGCTAATAACTGAGATACAAACATTTCAGTCAGAGCAGAAGGTGATTTTGCAAACAAGAAGCATTCCCAGAGGGAATTTTGATCGCTAAAATCAGTATGAAGTAGACCTGAAATAATTGTAGTGACAAAGGGTACAGCTCTGGTCCAACTGGATTTGATGAATACCCTCCATCTGATTTCCATAGGGAAATCATGCCCTTTGGGGAAACACACCTAGCACTGGCTTGCGCTTTGCAGTGTTACTCATGTGCCCAGGTGTAACCTGGAGTTCAATCAGCCAATTTAAACTAGCTGATTAAATGGCCCAATGCCCACGTGGATGCTGCATTTCCTCTACTGGTCCAAATACGCTTCCAGCAACAACCCCTCACTTCTTGCTGTCTGTGACAGCTCTGGGCACAGACCTGAACTCTGCTGTCCAGTAATCCCAGTGCCCAGACACTGCCTTATCTACTTTTAGACTCTACAGTGCTCTTTTAGAGATGCTTCTTCTCTTGGCTTCAACTGTATTTTGAACACATGCATGGCTCCCCAGAAAGCTACTCTGACACTAGTGTCCTTGTGCAGGCAGAGAAGACTGGGATGTGTTTGGATGGGAGGGTGAGAGGGAGGATAGGAGGAATGGGGTCGTGAAAGCTTTGAGTCACTCTGAGACTGAAGGTGCCTCTGGGGACATGACAGAGAGGAGAAGCTGAGAAAGGCCAGGCAGCAGGAAGGAGCTGTGACAGCCCTGAGAACAGAGAAGGCCAACAGAGAGTTTAGCACTGTCTGCATGTTGTTTGGCACAATTAAAGAGACATCCATCTTTATCTTCTGAAGGTTTATATCCTCCTTCGTGTCGCATGTAGCTGAAGAACATTGGTCCAGAATGGGGACAAAGGATACCATGGGCACATGTCAGGGGAACAGTGTCTTTTGCAGGGCCTCCACAGTCATCCTGGAAAGAGATGGAAGAAAGAATTTTTGAACCACAAACTAACAAGAAACTTGCTGAGACCAGAGAGAAAGGGGGAGCAGAAATCAAATTGAGGGCTGTCATCTCTTTGCAGTTCAGTTGGGATAAAAAAATAAATAGAATTGTGGAATCATAGAATGGTTTGGGTTGTAAGGGACCTTAATGATCATCTAGTTCCAACCCCCCTGTCATGGGCAGGAATACCTTCCACTAGACCAAGTTGCTCAAAGCCCCATCTAATCTGGCCTTGAACACTTCCAGGGATGGGGCATCCACAACTTCTCTGGGCAACTTGCACCAGCGTCTCACAAAAAAAAATAAAATCCTGTCTGTTCCCTCAGAGTCCTTCTCCCTCTACTTGTCCTTTCTTAAGAGGGTGACTGCATGTGTAATGTTGAAGTAAGGAAAATAAAAGGTACCTGGTTTATGATGGAATCTTGTACTTTTTATCGTTAAATAAAAACAAAAATACTGGAATGAGCAACCTTAAGTCATTACAAAGAAAAAGTTTTCAAGTAAGGTAAGCAAAAAATGAACTTCTGATTGCAAATCTCCATAAATAACAATCAAAAAGTGCCTTTCACAAAGACTGTTGCTTCAGAATTCATCCATAGACTATGAAATATCTAAAATAATCTTGGCCAGCAACCCACTAGCTGGTCATTTGTATTCCATGACTTGTGGAACAACCCAAAATGTAAACAGGTAAATGCTGGATGCTTTGTTTTCACTTGTCCAGGTCCAAAATATATCACACTGGAAAGTCTGTAGCTGGTGCTTATCACAAAATTAACCGTGTTTCGGTGTTTGAGCACACAGGTTCCTCCACCCAACCTGTGCTGCTACTCAGGGAACGCACGCAGCACTGGTGACTTTCAGTCACCCCTGCAGTGAGGATAATCTGTTTTTCACTAGATCACAACTGGCTGCAGCAGAAGATGCTGAAGTTCCTCCCCCAAAAGCAGGAGAATCGTCACCAGGGACAGTCCACTATCACATGTGGCATCCAAGCCTCTACTGAGAGAGCTGGCAGAGGCATTGAATCTTGGCAGCTGGACAAGCTGAGATGTACCTCGGTGGAGGCATAGTGATTGAGGGATGTGAGTGTGGAAAGTTGTCTCTGTGGTCTCACAGTTTCCAGAGAACAAGGCTGATCTCCCACAAAGTAGACATTACTGTCCCACAAGGCAGCAAATATGCCAGAAGGTGACTTGGCACAGATCAGAGAATCCTTTTCTGTAAGCACTCAAACTGAGACCACAAGCTCTGATAAAAACCATGTGAGCCTTTTCTAGTGAAACAACAATTTCAACCAGTCTGCATCAGCAGAATCTGCCCTCTGAGGTAGGAGTGAAAGCACAATATTTCCAGTGGCATGCCTAAGGGAAGACAGATTTGGGATTACCGCCATCCTATTAACAAAAATTTATGTCCTTCCTTGCACTACCTTCTCCTTTCCAGTATAGATAACTAGGTTCTTCCCCTCACATTTCTGCACCTTTTTCACTTTCAGTGATCCACTTGCCTCAGAAAATCCTCTCCATTCTATAGGATATCTCTAGGTTGCTCACAAAGAAATTTAGGCACTGGAGTCATGTAACATATAATATTCTCATGTAGGAACTTGCTGTTGCCAAGTGGCGAGGCTTCTGTTACTCCTCTGCTCTCATGCCTGGTTCCCTTGTGTCTACTCCTGTTTGCCAGACCCTTCCCATAGCCAGTTTTTGAAACTATCAAAATCTCTTAATTTTCTTTTGGATTTCTTTTCTGCCATTTTCCTGAGTTAGTTCAGCTTCTGCAGGAACCTTCTAAGTGACAAGCCAGATGAGTGAGCAGGGACTTTTTATACAGGACTGAGCAGTCACATTGACTGGTCTTGCCTTCTAAAAAATTATTTTGAAATACATTGAATGTAAAAACTCATTTGCCAAAATGCTGAGCAACTGGAATTCTTTGCTGAAGCCACTTCTTTTCTGGTGCTTGGTGCTATGGAGATGCTTAATGCAGTGAGTTCCCAGATCTTGGCACTGAGGGCAGGCAGTTGTGCTCACACCATTTACAGGGATCACAAAATGAAAAGCATCAGCAGAGATGATTTTTCCTTTTATAGAACTATACATACACCTGGATACACAATGGGTTGGTGAATGGCTCATAAAAAGTGTTCTGAAATAAAATGGAGATGAGTGTGTTCAGCTCATGCACCTGACAAAACCAGTGTATGTGATGTGGAAAATAAACAGCATTCCTCAAATCATGTGCAGTAGCTCATCACTTGTTTTCATCCACAAAAGGACCAACAGCTACATCTAAGCAGAGTGAAAGAAATTGGGATGAAAATCTTGACATCTAGCCAGTTAAAAAATCTGGTCTGACTACTCAGGACAGGATTCATCTCTATAGGGTGCAGGTACACAGGCAAATACAGTGGTTCTGCTTCTGTAGTTTGAACATGAAAATACCAGAAATATCAGAAAAGAACTGCTTGTTTTGTACTTGTTTTCCCCCACCTAAATTACAACCTACCTTCTCTCCTTTTGAGCAGTTCACTATTTCTGATTCCTTCGTGCGCACTTCTAGTTCAAACAAAGGTAGACAAAAAAGTCTTTGATGTCATGAGCAGGGACATATATCTGGGATGTGATTGTATCTTGTTGGTTCCTGGAGGGCTCAAGCAGGGTAGACTACTACCTTACAGAGTAGTCTGAGGAGGCTGTTCTGACTGAGGTAGGGCTCTCTGCGTTGTGCTGTGTCTCTCTTCGATGAATAAGAGCTTCAAAAAGCCACAAATATGGTTTGCAGCACTATCCTCCACTCCATGTTGCTTGCCTCATTTATCCAAGACATGGCACAAGCTCTTATTTTTAGATATGATAACATGCTGTATTTAAAAAAAATATTTCATTCTATTTGATCTGTCATTTTAAAAATGAAACTGAGTTTTCCAGTTCAGGAACATTTTGTTCTGTTTTTAAGCTCAGTGTTTTACTAAAACTATTTGAGAAGACACACCAAAGAGAACCACAAACCTTGAGAAGAGATTCTTTGTGAGAAAATGTTGATTTTACCTGACACACCTGCAGCAAGTGAACAAAATTGTTCCACTTGTATACAAGTCATTCCTATTGAAGTCCTTCTTCTGGCCTGAATGGAACAATTAGAAATCTGAAGTGAAACCACTATTTATTTTAGTGGTTTTGCTGGTCAGCTGCATTATTTTACTTTGTTTTTTGCAACTGTGACTCTTCTATAGGTAGAGTCAGGTCTCCCTTATTTGACATGGCATGAAGGGTGTTAAATATTTTCAACTTAAAGGCTGTTAGCATTAGAAAAGTTTGTGGTTAATATGAGTATTTATTGCTCTTCACTAAAGACATGGTGTAATAAAGAAACCTATTTTCTTCAGATACTAATTATACAGGTACATAATTAAACATCTTAAATAATGAAATAGTTGCTCTGTAAAAGGCTAAAAATATGTGGCCATAAATTAGTAATTTAGCCTATATTAATAAATAAGTTTTGGTTGTCAGCTTACAAAGATTTCCTTTCTGTAATTTGACCACTGGTACATGCATTGCAAACACATCAGACTCTCCATCTAGACACTGCTCAGTTGCATTTCTTTGTGTTCCTGGATCATTGCGCCTTGCAGAGCTGGAGGGTTTTGTGTACATATTGAGACTGATCTGATTCCTATATGGACCATGGTTTTGCGCACAGGAGTAGGGTGGCTGCGTCTGTAGAGGATGCAAACCTTTATAAGTGCGGACCCGCTTTGGTGTCAGCGGGGTCAGGATTTCATCCCAAAAGCCATCTGAGAAATATTGGTGCTTGCCTGCCATAGATACATTGCTTTCTTAGGAAGCTAATTCCCTTTGCTGCTTCATTCACCTTTGCAGAGAGAAGACTATGTGTATGTAACCTACCCAAATGAACTGCTGTGAGGACTCAATAACTGATATTCATAGAGGACTAGGAAGAGCTCATGCTCCAGAGAAGTGCTACTGATTACTCTTAGCCAGGCTTCCTAAGGCAATTAGACTCCCACGATCCCACTGTCTGTGTTTACTGTTGCACTCCTTTAACAACTATCGAAATGTCCATTTTAAGCAAATTGACACAGCAGTAGAGGCTCTAGGACATTGTGGTCCTGTGACTTCTGTGAAAACAGGCAGGTAAGTAGAGGAAAGGCAAACAGATTAGTGCTGCCACCAAAGGAAAACCTGCAGTGAGAGCACAGCCAAGTAGCAGGCACTAGAGAACCCACTTAGGAAACAGAACATGGCTACTGGAAAAGCTGTGAACAAGGATCACATTTTATAAAACAAAGCAGTCACACAATCTGTAAGCACCCTTGCACAAGAAGGTACTTGTTAAATTTGGTTAATTTAAATGATAGGGAAAGGGCAAATTGTTTTTGGAAGAAAAAGCCCACCCCCACTTTTCCACTGGCCTTTTGCCCTTTTCGAAAAAATTGCTCAAACTAAATCATTTTGAAGGTTCTGAAATATTTAGTTACTGCCTACCCTTTTCTTATTTTTTTTCTTGTGTTTTTCTGGACTGTGGCCAGAATAGGAAACAGATTGCTGAATACAGCAAAAAAAGCTGTTCTCAAGGTACTTCCTTGCCATCTGAAAACTAGAAATGCTGTAAATCTTGAGCTAACCTGCACTTGAAATCTTGAAACTTGCTGACAACACACTTCGTCTGTACTACCAGGTATAACTGCTGACTGTTCTTGTATTAGCAGGTCTCATGTTACAAGGGCTGGCCCGCAGGTAATGCTGCTGTTCTCTGTGTTACCAGGCACTTGCCTGCAGGCTCCCATAAACTTCGCTTTGGGAAGAGGAGATGGACTCTTTGTCCTACTTCTCTGTAAACCATCTCAGAACAAAGAGATGCAGCAGAGCAGAGTTTGTATGTGTGTGTGAAACTGGTGCAGGACTATGTCTGTGTTCAGGACACGCTTGGAAGAGGTTTTATAGTCCCATAGAGAGGCATGGAAATTCCTGTGATGCTACTTTGTGTTGCAAACTCCATCACCATGTCCTAGAAACAGATCTTTCCTTCCGTTGGACAGCAGGATAAGGTAAGCTGAGGTAGAAAGAATTTTTCAGCTATTAATGCTTGTCACCTCAAACTCTCTAAGTCTTGTCAGTTCTAGCAATGTGTCATGGTTTTATTACATTACAGTACTTGGTGATATCATATTGCTTTTTCACCAGTGTTATGAAACTTCCAGTCAATACTGCCTAAAGAATCCTGTTCACATATTCCTTCTGGTTGTTTGATACAGCTTTGTCTTACTTTCATTTAAACATTTAAGGTACGGGCCGTGCCTTTGTAGGTTATTGACATCATCAGAATAACATATCCCGATGACCGGCAGGATCTCAAGGAACTGCTGTAAAACAGATAATGAACAACGCTTTTATAAAAACTTTTGCAGAATTTGTAGCCACCGTTCAAGATCATGTCAACAAAGGTAGTACAGATAAGTCTCGGGAAGTCACCATTTCCTCGTACCCCAAATGGACCTATTTTCCATGATTAACATAAATTGGATTATTTGTTTTGGGTTTTTTTTAGTGAGTACAACCAAATCTAAGAAAGGGAAAGGATGAATGTTTTTGCATCTATTTAATAAAAAATAGTGAATTAATACAGAATGCAAATTGATTCCAACCATGTTTGTTAGGAAAAATTCTAGTTCTTTTTTCTGGGTTTTATTTTTCTGGATAGTCAGCCTCATAAGAGATAGGCTGTGTAGTCTTTACTTGCACAGATAAGCTTGTACTCGCATGAGAGCTCCATTGATTTCCTGGCCAACAGCCTAGGAAAGTAAGTCCTGCCACTTCTGCTGAGCACTTAGCAGACACGTAAATGACAATAGACATAAATAAGGTTTGTATCACTCAGGTCTGTATCATCTATTCATTTGAAGTGCCACTTGTTGGCATGTGTCAGCATGTGCACAACAGCGACTGCTCAGCAACAGGAGAATGGTTCTGGAAGGAAGGGCAAAACATGCAGAATACTATAATGAGACCTTTTCCCTCTTTGATTGTTGAGGAGCACGAGCCATTTATTATATAAGATGGTTGGCAGAGACAAAGAGAGAGAAAAAGGGCTGTTCAGGCACCATGAGAAAGCCACTCATGAAGAGCTGGGGTTTAGTTATTCTATCTTGGGTTGATTGGTATTTTTAACTTCACTGAATGCAGTGTGTTTTTTTTATGGCCACAGCCCCTTCATAGTCTGACTAAGCGTTTGATATTCTAGTATTTGATCAATTCTGCAACTATTATTCTAAAGATTGATGCCCTGCTGATGAAGCATCCTGTACACGGACACTTTCTGTCCCATGTAACTATCTTTCCAGAAAAGCAGGCAAAGGATAGCTTGGGGTCACTTTATTTTTCCCTCTTTAGGGATGAGGAATTGGTCATAGGAGAGAGAACTGGATTTTCAAATGCTACAAAGGAAGTCTGTGCCTGAGCCAGGAACTGGTTTCATGTTTCCTGAATCGCAAACTACAGTTTTAACTATCCCTTCCTCTCAAGCAAATTGAAACATTTATGAATAGTGATGTCACTGAGGCTTTAAAGTGATGGGACATAGGCCAATGAGTTTAAGGGGATTTATAAGAAAGGACACAAACATAAACTATACATATGACTGAATAATCTCTGTCCATAAATCAAAACTGTGGGTTTTCTCCCAAGGAAAGATGTATACCTGCTTTTTTCTTTACAGTATTTTAGTACATTTGGCTTGAAACTTTACTTCTTGCCTCTAAAGTTAATATGTACAATTCAATCATGTATCCTTTTGGGTTGAAATAATGTTGGGTGAATTATGTGAATTCAGCTTAACACTCAAGCTCATGACAGTACAATTTGCTACTCACTGTTGCCTGTTGCTGAACTTTGAGAGGAGAAAGGTTCCACAGGAGGGAGAAGACAATGGAGATGTTCTCAGCACATAATTTTTAGAGACTCTCAGCACATAATTTTTAGAGACTGGACTTAAAAAAAAAAAAAAAGAAAAAGAGATCACTCATGCCAAACATACTGTGAATTTTTACATACTTTCTGTAAATGAGTTGCATTAGAAGACCCATCGTTTAAGTTATGCAAAATCAATATGCTATCTTCTGTGGACATGAGCACGTCTCAAGGACAATTTAAGGAGGCTGATGGTAGTTAGGAAGTGCACATTGAGGGTTGGAATTAACCCAGAAGAGCCTGTTGTACCTATGAATAGAACTGAAGCCTAGTAGGTGAAAGATTTGCATAGGGCTAATCTAGGAGAACTAAAGGTTTACCTCGGTAGATATGAATTTTCATGTAGTCTTTTTTGTTTCTTTTCTTTTTAAGAAAATAGCATCACATTAATCTGAGGACCCTCACAAACATTTCATTGTCATTACACCTCATGGCCAATATGGTTTCCAAGTGGTGTACTGAATTCCATGTGGTAAAGTCATCCTGATCTGGTGGTTCTGTTTAAAAACCACAATGTATTCCGAGGAATAGAATTCTCATAGGTATAGCATGACTGGCAA
This sequence comes from Neopelma chrysocephalum, assembly GCF_003984885.1. Taxonomy (NCBI): domain Eukaryota; kingdom Metazoa; phylum Chordata; class Aves; order Passeriformes; family Pipridae; genus Neopelma; species Neopelma chrysocephalum. Next base: position 5,640,590 of record NW_020897694.1, on the reverse strand, counting down.
TCTGGGCTGGCCACATCCTCTGTTGTTAATGTGTGTCATTGTTCCTTGTTGCTCACAGGGCAATAAAAGTTCTTACCAACAACAGAGTTGGAATACATGGCACTTGCTCACTATTTGCATTTCCAGCCAGTGGAACAACACTTTTTTGAATCTCAAAATCAAACAAATCTGCATTTTAATCCACTAGTATCCTTTTATTTTATCCTTATCCTTAAAGAAAAAAGCATTTTTATTTATTTCTCATGAAAGAAACCCTCACCCAAACCCCATGCCAACAGAAATTTCCAACTTAAGTCAGCAGTCCAGCTATACCCACAGTCCTTTTTGGTCAGTGTCTATTGGTAGTCTGAAGGCTGGGAGGGTCTCCTATACTAACAAAACTTGCTCATAGGAGAAATTCCTTCCTATTTGTATCCCTATCAGTAAATTTCTAGCTTATATAATGAACCAAATGTGATTTTCTGTCTCTTTCTTAATCGTATTTCCTATTGTGATTGCAGGAGCTAGTACTATTTGGACAAGTCTAGGATCTTTTAAAAATCCTGTCCTCTGAGATGTCTTTGACAGTTGCCTTCTGAATGCAGTGGCTGTTTTAGTTACAGCAGAGGATTAATGCACAATTTATATTTCCATATATCCTTTGCTATTGTATATTTTTATATGGTGTCATTTCTTATTAATTTCCTCCCTGAATTAAACTTCCCTCGTATTTTCTACTGGCTTTTTACAGCTTTTTCTCCACTTTAAACAGTCTCAGTGATATAGCAAAGCACCATCAAGGTTGCACAAGGCTCCTGCGAGATCTCATCTGGAGCACCTTGTGTAAGTTCTGGTTGGAAACTGACAGGCTCATGCATGGGTGATTGGGGAAAGGGAAAAGATTACCATGTGAGAGAAAAATAGAATACCCTGGCTTGTTTTCCTTCAAAAACTGAAGGCTGAGAGGGGATATACCTGCTCTCTCTGGATCAGGGGGTTAAACACCAGCAATGCAAAAAGTATCTCTTATGCAAAGGCTGATGTTAACATAACAATCACATGCATATAGGCTTGCTATGGATGTATTAAGCCTTGGAGTTATGAGAATGTTCCTCATGGTTGCAGCAGTGAGGTTCTGCAAAGGTCTTCCTATCAGAGTGGGGAAGGGCTAACTACTTCCAGGGTGGTTATGAAGGAAAAAAGCACTATGTGGTGCCTGAGGTAGTAAAGGACCAAAGTCAGTGAATTCAGAGATTAATTCCAGTTTTTCTGTCTGGAGGTCCCAGGTCCAGACTGTAAGTTTACATTTCAAGAAGAGACTTAAGTATTTTTTCTCCCATTATATCCCTCAGAGAATGGAGAACAATCCAGCTCAGCTAAATGTAAATACAAGCATTTGATCAGTCTCCACTAACTGTAGGTTAGGTGAACAGACACCTACTTTTGGACACCTCAATTTAGATGTTAGCACTGGAATCTCATTTTACTCTGAGTTAATTAATTGCATAGCCTACAGGGGTTTGACTCAGCTGGCTCAGAAAAGAGTCTTGGCCCATCTGAGAGGCCAGTAGGAAATCTGCAGGGGCAGGCAGATATGGCATAGGACCTGCAGAAGACCTGCTCTCTTTTGAAGGAGCAGCCAGGCGCTCAGTAGGCATGAGGGTAACTTATAAAGCGCAAGCTGCCTATATTTTGGCAACTGGATTGAATCCCAGACAGAGGGAGCAATGAATCCGAAATCATAACCTTGATAACTTTCTCTCCTCTCCTTTCCTTGTCTCCTCTTTTCTTTTTCTGATTTTCTGTTGTATTTGTCTAGTTTGGTCACATATACTTCAGAACAGACTCCAGAAACTTGAGAAGCAAAGAGTTATGCATATTTAAACTAAAAAGAAATCAACTATGAGTATAACTTTCTTTCCCAAGTAAAGGCTTCCATGTTCAATGGGTGCATGAATTCCCTCTGTACAGCCCCAACCCTTGTGCTGATTTTTCACTAATGTTCTCAGCATGGTAAACTGAGCATTTTAACATTTACTACCAGGTTCTCAATGACACCAGTGAGTTTCTTCTTAGCCAGCAGAAGTCTGGCTGACGTAGGGCAAGAAAGAACTTTAAGGAAGGGCAAACAGCACCAAAAGGTAAAGCACTGGTTTGCTGCAGGATTGTGGTTGCCAACCATTATTAATATGCTCATTTTTGGATTTGTCTTTGGGGCTTTCCTTGCACTGTGATGTTAAAAGTCTTGGCAGATGTTAAAAGTAAACACAATCTGCAGTGTTTGTTGCCTCTTTGAATGGGAGGAAGGTATGACTGATCACTGCCTTGCAACCCCTTGATAAGAATAGTGTTATTGAGACAGGAGGAAGGAAAGAAATCCAAGCCAGACTGTTGCTAGAGCTTCTTGAGGGAGTAAGAAGGGAAGGAGAATAAAACAGAAGATTTAAGAGAAGACAAGAGATTATGCAAATATGAGCTGTGAATAACATCCTGGCAGTACAACTCCTCCAGAGATAACTTGCCACCTGCATTTCTCTAACAGGCACTTCCAAGTCAGCGAGAAAAATAGAGTAGCTTTTGAACAAAAAGGGAAGGACAAGAAATAAAAATCAGACTAAGCACTCTTTAATTCTAGCCACGTTAAACTCTAAATGCTGCCAAAAAGCTGGTAATAAAATTTAATTCTTTCTGAGGACATGATGATCAGTCATCGGACCAAAAATCAAAGTCTCCTGGGAGTGTTTCTTCTATCACAGGGCTTGAGTAGACTTGACCCTTTCAGCATTTCATATTTCATAATTGAACTCAATGTCCGTCACACTTTTAACATCTTCCTAGATTAAAAAAGAGCGTTAATCACTCTCGCCTTGGAGCAGCTCTGAAGAGGGAAGTAGGACACCAGGCACAGTTTAGAGAGGCCTGGGGTATTAAGATGATCAGTGTCTCAGTGCACGCATTAGTGTGTGTTCGTGTCTGTATCACAAACAAATAACAAACTCTCCAATATCTTGCTCCAGTATATATGATCTACCACCACCTCAATAGTTTCACTCTGGAAATGGGGGGCACACGATTGAGCACTGCGCTTCTTTGTCTTATCTCTGGAGAAGTAAAAAAAAAAGGTTTAAAAAAAGCCCTTTTTAACTGGATGCTTTGTTATGATTTATACATTTCTTTTTTTGAATAGCCGTGGTTTATCTCTTTCAGCTGCAGGAACTTAGAGCAAATGATAAATGAGAACATCAAGCCGGAGCCTGCGCTAATGTCTGACACAAACGTGTCACTCGATATTTAAGTATTTATTTATTCATTTATGTTTTTGTAGTCTCTTCTTAGGCACAGAACCTTTGTATTTATTGTAATAACGGTGACAAAATGTGGGAACGAGGCGGGGGAGTGGGGATAGAACGAACATAAATGCGAGGGAAAAAAAAAGACAGCAACACCAGAGACAGAGGAACGGTCCCTGCAGAAGTGGGGCAGTCGCTCCCTCTCTTTGTTTTTGGTTTAACTGAGGAAAACCCAGCTGGGGAGTGGGCTGCACCCCACGTCTGAGAGGAGCGAGGCCTAGAGGGCATTTTGGGTGCTGGCCAGGAGAGACTGAGGGAGCGCAGGGCTGGGGCAGGCTGAGGGCGCTGGGGCAATCGGCGTCCCCTGAGCGGAGCGGGGCCGTGTCCCACAGACCGCGGCGAGGCCCAGGCGGCCGCGGCCGTCCCGCAGGTTTTCCCGAGCCCAATGGCGGGGTGGTCCTGCCACCAGCATGGCTACAAATTGCCGTGGCTGCGGGCCCAGGAGCGGGAGAGCGGGGTAGTGTCGGGAGGGGTGTCCCCTTCTGCTTGGTCGATCTGTAGAGAAGCCACGGGGCCAGAGGGTGCAGCGGAGCGAGAAGGGGACAAAAGAGGTTTCTGGGGCTGGTTGCCGGAGAGACGTGCCCGGCTGAAATCCTTCACAGCTCCAGGACACAAAACCTCCTAAATCTTCATCGGAAAGTCATTAGAAATCTGTTGGCAGGGCCGGGCGCAGATTGCCAGTGGAGGGAACTCCAAAGCCCCTCCGACCTCCACAATACCTGAAATGAACTGGAAGGGATGGGGTGGGGCTAGGAAGCAGATTTCCTGCCATAACTAAAGCCCCCTTTCAGGCTGCTCTGCAACACTTTTACGATGTGTTAGAATTTACATTCACGTGTTGTTAACCATTCTTTGGTGCAATGAAACGTTTTATCTGTCTGACCTCAACCTTTGCCATATGCTGGTGCAAACTGTTCAGCTTAAGCCTGGATGAGTTTAAGAAAAGGAGGAAAAAAAAGGAGAGGGAGAAAAAGGAGGATCCAAAAAGCACATTGCTGGGTAGGCTCTGTTGTTGCTTGTGATAGCTGCCTTCCTCTCTGCTTTCCATGGAAACGTTTTGAAAGCCAATTCCAAAAAAAAAAAAAAGGAAAAAGAAAAAGATCCATGCCAATAAATGAATAAACATTCAGAACATGCCAGCTCTTCACTAACTGTCCACTTTACTTATGCTCCTTCACGTCTGGTGATTCCTTTCATATTGTGGAGAGACGACAATGAAACTTTATTATGCTGGGTTAAGGAGAGGTGTATGGAATACATTTGAAAATAATCAGTATGAGTATTATAAGGTTTTAATTTATTTTATTCTAATTTCCTGATTTCTTAGCCCAGTTAGCTTGAAAGAATCAGAGATGTGGATTATGGAAGGAGAGTGATAATTGTGTGAGACAGCCTGGTAATCCATAATGAAAGACCCCATCTTCTGCTTTTGAAGATGTCCTGGTTAACTTGAAAATTCCACTTTATTTTTCACAGACACTTGCACTGTGGCAGTGCCCCAGTCTTGCTATTCAGTTCCTCTGAAACTGTGATTATGGACTTGTCTCTACATCTTGCCTCCAGTGTCTAGAAGTGGTTAGGTATTTCTCACCTTGTGTTTTAGGTGAACTAAACAATCCAGAGTGCGCTTCCTAGTATCTGGTATGATGGATAATCTGGTAGTTATTTCTGTTCTGAGAACCATCAGATTTTCTTTATCCCACAGATGCCTCTGGAGTGTAATAAGAAAGGTTTTGGACAGGTCCCTAAGGAGGATGTCCACAAAGATGTAATGTTGCCATGTTCAGCAGCAAGGGAACTTTGAGATCAAAAAAGCTTTAGTTCAGCCATTCAGCTGTGAAAGCCCATGCCTGAAGAAGATTCATTTGCATGCGTATGGAGTTGTTTATGACAAGACTGTGAATGCTTAAGGTTATTAGGTTATTTAGGACTTATTCAAGTCCTTAGTGACTCAACTGGTACCACTTAGGTTTCTGGAAGTCCCCCCTTTGTAAATCTCATCATTGCTTTGTGAGCCTCCCTCTGTAAAGCCATGCTGACCTTGGGGGCATTCAGGTAAGAGAACTCTTATGGCTAGATAAGGCTCATATAGTCAACATAATCATGAATCCCCAAATTCATTAAATTCAACTTAATTAGGTATGTTAGCATTGTGAGCTGATACAGCCCATTAGTAATCCCTACTCTGGCCCAGTCATTGCTGCAGTCTCTTGCAGTATATATAGATGCATTTCTTGGTGTACGACATGTCTCTCAGGAAAATAAAAATCATTGTTGCTTTCTGTGAAGCCCTGCCAAATTTTTGTAAGTAATTTCCATTCTGCTATGGTCTATTACATGTGATGTTTTAAAAGAGTGAGAAAGAGTTAAGCAAAATGAAGACCATTATCAATATTTCATTTGTCATAGCTGAAAAACTACACTTATAGGTCAGTCTGTTGCAATCCATTCATTGATTTCAGTACTCAAAACCCTTCAGGGAGTGTCTAAAATCCACTGATGTTTCAGAGTGCTAAGTTTTGTGTTTGGATTTCTGATAAAACTGAAAGATGTGTCAAAACCACATAACAAGCTCCGGATCTGATTCACCACTGTACACTTTCAGTCTCTACTGGTGTTAACTCCAGTGATTTCATTGAAGTGGAGCTGCACGGTATTGATTTAATTCTTATGTTGACGTGACCCTCCAGAGACATACTTCCCTGCTCTTATTCCAACAGACTTCAGTTCAGAATATAATCAGGATCATAATTAGAAATGATGACCTCATTCAGTCAGGCATAAAAATACAAACCAGTCTTGAAGTTTCTCAGTAATGTTACTGACTGCAGTGGCACTACTTTCTTTCTTGAAGTCAAATGTGTGCTTACATCCCTTGCAGATGGTAACCTATGTATTTAGGTTCACTCTTGAATTCTGTGAAAGTGGAAGTGCTTTGACTGGCTATATCAAGCGTTGGAACAACTCCACAAACAGAGGAAACTTGGTAAGAGATTTAAGGAGACTTGGGAACAGAACTGCAGTTGCTCCTCAATCCCTATCTATGTAATTCCATTTTCTTCAATTAACTTTTATGTTTGCAACTGGAATGCATGGAATTTGATCAAAGTCCCTTTCAGAGCATATTCATGGTATTGCCTACAAACCTATTACTCTCAGAAAGCAAAATAGGATAATGCGTTTCTTTCTGCAGATTGTGCTGTCTATTCTAGGTGCCATTTAAATATCTGATGCCTCAAAAGGCATACCCAGCAGGGTTCAAATGCCTTTGTTTACATGTATTTTTCAGGCAAAAACTTGCCAAACTCCAGTTGCAGGCCTGTGGGGAGAGAACTTGGCTTGGAATTAAATGCCCTGGAAATGGACTGGATCCAAGAATGAGTAAAATCTGAGTAGCTGAGGTGCAAACACCTAATTATAACCATATCCAAAAATTCAATGTAAAAATAAGGAAACTCTTCACATTAAAAGGTGAATATTTCTAGTTCCGTTAAGAGATTTTAAAACCAGCAAAAATATCAAAAGTTGAGTAATCAAAGTATCCATGATCAATATTTATATGCAAGTCAAAGGAAAGAACACTGAGACAAAGAAATTTAGAATTGCATGTATTTTAATTTGATTTGAACAGTCAACATTGGTAAAAAGCCCAGCTGTTTACTATAAGATTACTTTCTGATTCAGCACTACCTCACACATCTACATCTGTTACTCTTCATTTGAATACAAAAATTACCTCTAATCTACTTAAATATAGAATGAAAGAAGGATCTTGATGTCCTTTGGAAGTCCTCAAACTTGTTAAAGCTAAAAGTAATTCAATAATATTAAGGAATTAATTGGATTAATTAATCAAGGGCTAGATTCTGGCTAGTGAGCTCTAGCTACAAAGGTAACTGTGAGGAATAAGAATTTTAATGCAACACCAACAGTGTTCTTATTGCTTTTTGTCATTAAATAAGTACCTGTGATATACCTAAGTTACCTTTGAAAGAGCTAATTTTAACCCCGTTTCCTTTGAAATGTCTAATTTGTGTTGGGCTAGCTGCAGGAGTACTGGGTTCAGGGCAGGTTGATTCTTTTTTCTTATATTGTGGGAGATCAGCTTCTGCAGTTAGTGCTAGTACTGCAGACTAGCTCAGATCTACAGTTACTCTCTCTAAGGAGTAAAGGGTTAGATGACAGGAAGAGAATGCAAATCGAAGTAGGCTGTTTTTGTGTCTTGACTGGTGTCACTTTCTTTCCCTTGCAGATCTTTAGACTGTGACCTGAAAAGGGCTTGCATCAGAATTTCCCCTCCAACATAGTAAAAGCATTATTTCTCTTAAATACATTAGATTGCCTCTGAAAAAAAAAAATCCAACATCCTGGCAATAATGTTTTTTTTGTGTGTAGTAATTGTTTGCTTGAAAAAGCCTCCTGTTCCTGAAAGCCTATGAAAACAAACACAGGCATATGCAGGGAACAGAGTGCAAATTTTTGAGTATTACATTTTATGATAAGTGACTAAGTAAAATAGGCAGAAAAACAGTAGTCTTAAGTATTCATGTAACATTTAAGGTTTTCACTTCCTGTAACTAAGAGAGGACATTGGTTTGTCTTTTTAATGTGGAGATGAGTGAACACAATATAATAAATGTCATATTTGTTTCTGGTCTTCTAGTAAATCTTGGTGAATTGCTTTGCAAATTTCAGGTGGAATCTATTTCACCTAGCTTCAAAAAAAAACCCCCAAGAGTCGGCTAGCATAAAGTAGCCATCTAGGCTTCACTTTTAGTCAATGAAGAACAATAGACTTCTCCAATTTGTGTTGTATTCTGTCCTGGTGGAGGTATGTAACAGAAATGGATTGGAAAGAGACTTTTTCTAAGGGCTTGTAGTGACAGGACAAGAGGGAATGGCTTCATATGCAAAGAGGGTAGGTTTAGAAGAGCTATTAGGAAGAAATTCTTTACTGTGGGGGTGGTTAAGACACTGACACAGGTTACCCAGAGAAGATGTGGATGCCCCATCTGTGGAACTGTTCAAGGCCAAGTTAGATGGGTCTTTGAGCAACGTTGTCTAACAGAAGGTGTCCCTGCCCTTGATGGGGGGTTTGGAACTAGATGATTTTAAGGTCCCTTACAGCCCAAACCATTATATGAATCTGTGAAACAGGGTCAGCAACCTTTGGAGAGCACTGACAAATGTATCTCCACAGTAACTGTGGAGGAGGAAGCTCAGGGAGCAACTGGCTTACATCAGATGCCTGATTCTCTGGCAGCTAGAGTTAGTTGAGGTAAAGATCTCCCACTATGGTGCTGTTGCAGGTCTGTGAAACGTAAAGGCACTCCAATTGGTGGTTTTAGTAGATTAGATGTAGATGGTCAGATGTAGATTTGGTAAGGTGAATGCTGATTGCAATGTCACTGGCATTCCTGGAAGACCTTTGTTTCTTACTGTCGTTTCAGGTTGTGGTGCATTACAGCAACTTGTCGTTCAGCATTCATGCGTCATGTCTGGATGCCCTATCAGAAGTGAGGTCAGTGGGTGGTTGGCTGCCAAGAGCTTTCAGCCTGTAAGTAGTCTTGGATGTGCCTAAGGCCCCCTACTGTCACAAGCGAGGAAGTGTGTGACATCTTGCCAAAGGTAGAGGACTGTAGGATCTCTGAGAGAAGCCATTTGCATAGGAGTGAGGTGGGACATGCCATAGATGTGGCTGCTCTGCAGACCTCTTTCACTTCAAAAATGTTCAGCACCTTGACCTAATTCCCCAGATAAATTATTTACCATTAATATTAGATTGTCCTTTTGGAAAGTGTCAAGACAGAGAGGTTTGATACTACAGGGACATCTTTCAAAGAATTCAGGCCCAATTATTTAAAAATATGGCATAGGATTCATCTTACCTGCCTCTAGAAGCCTGCAGCTTAAATGTTGTCTATTTCTGAGCTAGCACTACCAAAGGGCATGTGTTCAGCTCCTGCTCTATGAAAGACGACTCATCCAACTGTAAGTGCTTAACTCTTCCCACTGACTAGGCTAGCCTGGAGCAGTGAAGTCAGACTAGACACCTTGGGTTTAGACATTCAGCAGTAAGTGGGAAAAATCCTGTTCTTAGCATGTGGGTACTGCTATTTAAAAATTACAGATAATATTAATGGAAAAGTTGCTACTGATGTGCATGGGAAATGTGACCTTCCAACCCCATGGGACTTACTCACATGAGTAAAACCCATGTGACTATTTCACTGATCACTGGATCTAAGCCATGCTTACTGCTGTTTAAATAAAAATAACAACCTTAATTGATTTTAACTTGTATCATGTTAGGATTCCACTATAGATCCTCCTCAGTATAATCCCTTGTGCACCAGGATGAGTTTTCTAGTTTGGTACTTTTCATATAAGGAAGCACATACAGGAAGTTTCATAAGTCTCCATTGCAGCCATGGAGAGCAGCTTTAGGCAGTAGGTATCTTTGGAGTACTGTATGGCATATTGTGGCAGGTACTCTGTGGGCAGCTGGGGGCTACACTGCTATGGGCTTTTGTGGCTGAAATGTGAGATCTGCTTCAGCACATCAGATATGGTTCCTCACCTGTGCTGCTTGCTGAGTACTGCTGCCACTGTCCTGTTGCTGCTTGCTCCAGTCTACTCTCCAGCAGCCTCTTGCTCCTCTGGTTCCTTCTACTGTGCAGAAAGAAGGCCAGGATATCAGAGCTGCCTTCAGGTCCTGAGCATTGTGATGTGTTTATGAACAAGAAATGGTGCAAACGGTCTGTCCCAAACAGCCTCTCCCTTGTCCCTCATACTCCCCCTTGGACTCTTGTTATTTCTGCTGCTGCCTGAGATTGAACTGCCACTAATGATTGCTCTGAGCAGCCAGAGGAACACGCAAGAAGTTAGGGAGTGGAAAATAAAGAAAATAAAGAAAAATGGCAAGAACAGAGGACTGGAAGTCTTGTTAACCACCACTCCCAGTTATACATCTAGTGTAAGTATCTATCTCTTGCTGTCCTTCTTATGCTGCCACGTGCAGAAGTGTGTTTGCACCAGTGGTCATACTGTTCTTGTCATGTCTTTCATGGGGAGTGGCAGAATACAATGCAAAAAGGAAATTGTTTTGCCATTTTGGGATTTCAGGGCATATGTCTCCCTTCTTTCACCTCACGATGTCCTTCAGAGAATGTAGGGAAATTAACCCCATTCACAATGTGAGTGCTTGTAATTAGAATTCTCATTCACTCTTAATAGCCACTGGTATCCATCTAAGGCTTGATTTCCAGGTCTGTTGTGTAGTGCAGTGAAGAGGAAAAGAGCTCAAGGTACTAAGCTTGTTGGCAGAATGTAAGCAGAATGAGGGGAGCTACTCTGCTGGCTCTGAGAGCAGGCTTGAGAATTCCTAGCTATGCTTGGCAGGCCCCAGGGTGCTATGTGGTCTTGAAAAGCTGGAGGAGTGAGAGTGGGGCTTTTAAAAGCATTTTATTAGACACTAGGGGCAGGCCAGGAATGGGTTTATAATCTGTTGTCATGGTTCAGCTGACAGATGGCAACTGGTGAGCAGTGCAGTCTTGAATGCTTCATGGGACTGAAGCCTGTGCTAGCTACTCTAACCTGATGGTAAGCTGATGAAAATGTTCCTGTGCGAAGAAGCTGTGCTAGCTAAAGGCTGATGAATTGAAAAACTGATTTTAATTATACTAGTGCAAATTTTGTGAGGAAGCACACAGTCACCTTGGCAGAAAGGAGAGAGATGCTATTAGTGGGGCGTAAGACTGATCCATGCTCTCTAGACCAGGCTAGTGCATACTGGAAAGAGTAACAGATGCAAGGTAATTACCATAATATAAATGTTCAAAGTCCCCTTATATTATGATGGTACATGTTCACCTATCCCTTGTTAACAGCATCTAACTGATGAACAAGCTGTAATTCAGAACTCAAAACTGGGAAAACCCACCAAATGGTACTCTATAAGGTATAGGAACAGTGGATTAATGCGGTACAAGGAAGCCTGCCAGATTTGCGTTGTATCCTAAGCTCCACTATCCCATTTGGCAACCTCTTTACAGTGCAACAAGTGTCATGAGCTGGCTGCATGCTGACACATCAGATTTGTGACTTAGCTTTTCAGCCCTGTGCAGCTGAACTGACCTCTGCAGCCAGGGATCAGATGGAAAGCCATTAGGGCTGATTCTGCACCAGCACCATGTCCAGACTCATGTCACTGCTGCTTCAAGTCATCCTGGGAGCAATCATCCATGCATTGATTTTATGGCAGTGCTGACACTTGCTTTCATTCTTTTGGAGCCGGGGAGAATTGCTCTTAACCATGCCCCCTGCCGCCTCGGGATATAATCTCAGGAGCATAGTTTAGAGGCACAGCCAGCTTCAAGGAGCATTACTTTGCTTCAGTGCATTTTTATGTATTTTCTTTTCCCTGCAGGCCTTTTTCTGCTAAGGGTGATGTTTGAACCAGCGAATGCACTTCTTTTTTCTTCTCCTAAGTAAAGCAACAGTCAAAATGTCTGTGTGCTGTTGTAAAAAAAATACAAACATTTGCCCGATTTGTTTCCTGAGTAGCATCCTGGGCTTATGTCTAAGATTCCAACTTGGTGATAATATCCTCCCTTAAAAAAGGACTTTGCGAACAAATCAGTTCATCAATCTAACTGCAGTTTGAAGCCTGCATTTGCCAAATCCACAATCCTGGGAATAAGTTTTAAAGGATAAAGCTTCAGTAAGGCTATTTATGCAAAAAAATTTTTTTAGCACCAGGGCCAAAATAAGATTTTTTTTCCATAGGTCAGGAATCCTTTGTAGTACTTGTTTGGGTTTTTTTATTTTATTTTTTTTTCTTTTCTCTGTAATTCTCATTGGCTAAATTAATTGTTGCTCTCTCTTGAAATTAAGGAGAACAAATTGTTTTGCTGGTACTGAAGGGTACAAGAAAATAATTGCAAACAGTCTGTTTGTACCTGAGTTTTTATTGTATTCCTCTTGAATGGAATCTCAGAAAAAAAAGGGAGGAAAATTGTTTGCAGAAAAAAAAAAGCACAGTACATTAAAGAAAAAAATATATTTGTGTGATGATTTTTTGTGGATGCATACAGCATTGCAGTGTTCTGATAATGGAAACAATTTGTTTTAGAAACAATATAAAGCTTGCTAATTTCCAAATAATGGAAAATGGTCTGCTTGACAGGCTTTTCTCTGTGGTATTTATTCTGTGTATATAGTAGCAAAAGAGCAGGAGCAGAGGCAAAGCTGGGCAGGCAGGGCAGGCTTTCCAACAGCTGCATTGGACCCCTGCTGTGTTGCTGCCAAAGCCAGTGCAATGGGACAGCGACAAGGAGACAGGATCTTGCGACTCCCCTTACGTGATTGACCCTCTCCCTTTGGGCTGAAAAGGGAGAGAAATGTGGGGGGGGGGTTTAGAGAAAAATGAAGGCAACACCCACATGGGCAGATGGGTTGTTTTCCATATTTTTCTACTCTATGAACAAATATCTCTGAAAAACAAGCAAGATTTGGAAAGATAACCTGGCTAAGGATCTTTCAGAGCTACATTTTTGCTAAACCATTTTTCATCTTCCTACTATGTTTCATGCATCTGAAAAACGGGGAGCAATCTTGTGCTTATTTTTTGCTGTTGTATGGGGTTGGAGGTCTGTGGATTAATTAGAATGGGAGATGGTTTCCTACCTTCTGTTGGTGGGAGATAAAGGTGCCTTCTCACCTCATGGGTCTTTCTGAAACAGTCCATGAAGTTCGGTATTAGAAAAGAGAGTGGGTGAACTGAGTGGAGAGCAGTAGGTTTCTGGAGTAGAGTGCATACTTTCTACTTACTGACCAATGATCTTATGAGTGTACTGGTCATATTGCTCCGGCAATATTTGGGACGAAGGGCAATAGTGGACCATTGAGGAAACTACAGCTGATTCTTGGGAAGAATGGTTAGCCTGGCCCCTATTTAGCTGAAGAATAACCTAGAATTGGAATGGGAAAGCATGAACAAAACTGTCCATTCATACCCTATTTACAAGATAGGAAGGTTGAAGAAGGGCTGTTATATGGGCCATTCACATAAAAGTTGGACTGATGATTCTTGTGGGTCCCTTGCAGCTCAGAATATTCTGTGAAATCTGTGAAATCTACTGCATTTAGCAGCTCATTTCTTCCTCTGTCTACATAAGAAAGCAGTTAGGAGGCAAAAAAGGACTGGTTTCTTGTGGGTACATAGTAAGAATACGTGATGATTGATACATAGTAAGAACATGTGATGGCACAGTAAGTCACTGAAAAGCTTCACATATTTTGATAGAGGATGAACCATTCGTGCTACTCTGTAGAGGTAAGGTCAAGTTTTCAGTCTTTTCAGTTTCCTGTTGAATTCTTCACGGTGAAATGTCTTTCGAAAAATTTGTAGAAAGGTTAACAGTCCCTTAAGAATCCTATAAACTTCTAGACTGATAACAATAGAAGATCTTCAAATTTACCTGTCTTTTGGGATTTTAGACTCACTAAATCATAGAAAGCTTTACATGTGCCTTAAACTGCAAGTATATAGAAAGTAAAGGGTGGGACTCACAAGCATCCTGTCGATAACAGGAACATGCAAAACTTCCCTCAGTGGGCTAGTTGAATATTATCTGCTCAAGGAGGGTCAGAAAACTACCTGGTCAAGGAAGGCTTAAAAGGATTGAAGGACAACGACAGAAAAAGTTAAAGAAGTGTTATGAAATACCCATGAGAAAAGGAGGAGAAAAGAAGACTTGTACACATGTGGGCTTTTAGGCTCTGTGGAGCAGGGACCAGCCATCTTACATACTGTTCACAAAGCACTTTGTATATGCAAACACACATAACGAATCTTAGTATCATTCCTGATATGATTACTTTGATAATGCAGTGTATCATGGGTGAGAATGAGTAATTAAAATAAAATTTAAATGTAGATTTTATTTGCACAGGTACTGAAAAATATTGCTTTAGTAAAGCCTTTTGCTATTGCTCTTTGCACCCTGGGGAGTCTTCAGATGCCTGATCATTTCCCTTGGCTCCCTAGCTCTGGGGAAATCATATCTTTTTGTTGGTTCCCTTGGCTTCCCAGGCAATGCAAAGAGCTGGCTCAATGTGGGACATAAATGTCAATTCACTGCCAGGAGGGAAGTAATTTTCAGGCCTCCTCCCCTTCTTTTCTTGCCATGAATATAATAATACACTTTGGAAACATTACTGGGGTAATCTAAAAACAGCAATGCTGTCAGAATTCAGAAAATGCCTTATAGAACTGATCATTCACATAGCTTAGCTATGATGTTTAGAATCACTGTACATCATATTTCATTCTTCACTAACACCCTGCTGGATTTTTCCCCAGTGAGAACCTGTCTTTGCACTAAACTACTTGTTATTTTTCTTCTCCTTCCTTCCTGCCTACCTCTTTTTCTTTTTTTTTCTTCCCCCCCCCCTTTTTTTCCTTTTTTTCTTTTTTTTTCTCTTTTCCAAAAAGCTACTTCATGTTGCAAAGATCATCAGATGAAATGAATGCAGCCCAGCTGGGATTTGCTGGAAATATGTTCGGCTTGGCAACACCTCTCACAGAGTGGCTGTGTCCCTAAAAGCTTTGTTTAAAATGATGAAATGAAAACAAAGGAGACATAATTAGCTGGTGTGTGATAATAGAAAAGGCTTGTATCCAGCTACTGTAAAAGTCATTTAATGAAGGGTAATCTGGACATAAGCCTGCACGCTATAACTGTAAAATATTTAAGCTTTTTAATGAGAGAGAAAATGGAGAGAAGGGTTTGCTAACGTGATTAGGAAAAATGCCTTTCATAACCGTTTTTACAGGGTCTTACAATTCCTAAACTGAGGTTTGTAGCTTTCTTCAAGCCAAAGCAGCAATAAAACTTTTATACTGCACCAACCCTTAAAAGCTACATACATCACATTGGTTTTATATGTCTGAGTGGGAACATCAGCATACTGCTTTTTATATCTGCAAAGGGCTGCATTGGCTATTGAGTAGCAGCTCCAGTTTCTTCCACTTACCTCAGATTGTAGAGTGCTTGTGGATGAGCAGTCATTAATCTTGAACTGCAGTAAAAGTTGCTTTCAGTGATGTTCTTTTTCATCTCCCCTCCTTGTTCTGTTTCTTATGTCTATGTTCCCTAGACTCCCCTTCTTTCTCCTTCCTGAAAAGCTCCCTTCTCTCATAGTTCCTCCACTATTGGAACCAAAACCAATGCTGCGTTGACCACCTGTTCTGATGTGATGAATATATAGCATTACTTTTAGTCCATTCACAGGTTACTAGGCAGAATGCAGAAATCAGCTGGGGATTTTCTATCATGGGAGAATCATAAATGATGTAATAAAGAACTATTGTACCCCTGTGAAATATTTAGAGGTGGGTATGATTATGGTATTTACCTTACCTGAGTGCAAGTGTGTCTATGTTTTTGCTACCTATACTTGGGAGGAAGGGATAATCCTGTCCCCTGTAGGGGGCACCTTCTCTCTAAACAATGGAGAAAGGTGGACACTGAGAAAGGTAGGCACCTCTGTAAACCTTCTGGATTTAGGTGTCCCTCTCTTTGTTCGAGAAAATGAATGGAGTGTCCCAGTGGTACACCAAGTTTCCGGTTCTTTTCTAAGATACAAGAATGGCTGAGAAGGGCCACATGATATTGAGATAGAGTGCATGGCTCTCTGAGATCTGGGCAGAGAGATAATGGAGACAGGATGGTTTCCACCCTAAACCTCTCTTTGGAAAGTCTGATGCTTGTCAATAGCAGGATGGCCGCTGGTAGAGCCTTCTCTGTAGTCCTGTGAGCAGTGACTGAGGGGGAACAAAGGCCTGGTGATGAGGAGGAGCTGCGGTGCAGCGGTTGGGAGTTTTGCCACTGAAAGTTTTGAGGGTGAAATGAGGAAAGTCCTGCGAGTTCATGTGCCCTCATTGTGCCAAAACATTGCCCAAGCAATGCTTGCCTGCCTGGCTTATGTGCGCTGCCATAGTTTAGCTGGCTTTAGCTGTGCTCTTTCCCTTGTTTTGTAGCTACCTTTTTTCAAGGGCTCGAGGGATTGCACTCATTGTCAGTACAGCCAATCAGAGTAATTGTTGTCATTATTTCAGTGATATCTCACAGAAATAACATGCTCATAGCCACAACTTTCTCATCCCTTCAAAGTCATTACTGTGCCATCAGAATTTTAGCTCAAAGGTTTGCTTAAGCATATAAATAAATATGTGTAGGTCTGTCCCTCATATTCTTGCAAATTCTTCATTTAAGTTTCCATGTAGGAATGGAGATAATAAATATTCATGCATTTCTTCCTACCTTGATATGCTAATTCTGGTGTTAATGGTAATAAAGAAGCAGCTGAAAAAGATGGCTTGGTTCTGGTATTATTTATGAATCCTGCACTGAAGTATTGTGCTCGGGCTGTGTGACAATGTCAGTTAAGAGTGATTTAACATGAACTGTTCATTGGAGGTGTCATCTTTGCTTCATCCATTGCATAAAATCATTTAATACTATTGAATTCCCTATTTATTACCTTATTACCTCAGTGAGTTGTCTCAAATTAAGTGAAATTGATTCTTTTTCCTCACCTTTTTTCCAACCTTCTAAATAAGGTGTTGAACTGAAGTGCCTTGAGTTGTGGACCTAATAGTCTGATTGACTTCAATGAGCTAGTTAAACAAAGCCTAAATATTTGTAAGAGTGGTGGGTCTTCTATAGTTACCAGCTTTATAGTATAAATTGAAGAGGTTGTTTCTGAGCAAGATGAATGGAAGTTCAAGTTGACTCATTTAGTGTTTGAAGCAGTCACAAAAATATTTTCATAATATTGGAGAATTAAAGACACGTCTCAAATGAATCTCAAACATAAAGACCCCCAGATTTTGTTTCTAAAAGCTTCATATTTGAAAAATCTAGGACAGAAGTGTTTTTTTCACTCATCTTAAGCAGAGATCCAAGCAGTTGCACTATACCTGATACTGTGAATATTAGAGTGAAAATATAGAATCATGACTATTTTTTGGCTAGTTACTTGTACTACAGATCTCAGGACTCTGCTGTTGCCTTCAGTGGCAGCGGGGATGTACTTTCATCAGTGCCAGAACCTAACTGAGTTAGAAAAGTAGTAGTGGCTCAAACCAATCACTCCAAGGTAACCTCCATGATAAGTGCTTGAAGGAAAGACAAAAGACAGCTTGAGCTTCTTGTAAAGTGGTCACTCTGATCAGTGTATAAACTCTGTCATGCACTGTATTGCATGTTTGCTAGAAGAGATGTCATACAAATGGACAGAATTAATTTTTTTTTTTACTGTTTTTAGCATTTCAATAGAATTGTAAATAACAGGAAGGATCAGAAAAACCCTGCTTTAGCCAGTTTTCCATGTCACAAGCTGGTCTCCATTTTTCATAAGTATGAAATTATGTTTGTCATATAAGCAAATCTTGATTGCTGAAAAATCAAATAACCTTTGAATGTAAGGGGTTAAAAAGACCAGATGCTCAGAAATGAGTTAACTGTAGATTCAAAGTGCATAAAGCTAAAAGCTGAAAGACTGAGCTTGTGTTCTCTCATTTGATGTTGCAGGTCACTGAGGTTATATGCTCTTAACTATTGAAGGCCCTGTGAATATGAAGACTTCTTTCTTTTCATCTAGTGGTTTCATAGCAGAATAACCCATTATGGTTGTAAATTACAATTTTTTTTAGTATCTGGAAGGACAAGAAGGGCTAAACTTTAAAACCCTGATTCAAATATGCCCAGTTGCAAGCTCTCTAACATGAGAACCATGAGGATTGTATTTAACTGGTGGTAGATGACACTCAACTAAATAATATCAATTTGGCTCATGAGCTGCAGCATCACCAGATGTACCCATAAACTGCAAACATTCTCTTTATTCTGTTTTCTCATCAACACTGAGTAGGTTAAGGAAGAATATTTGCCTTTGTAAGCGGTCAAAAATTGTCTAGTCCATAAAAATGGGAAGATAGTAAAAAATGGTGTAAAACATATACAATAATTAAATACAACTTCTCTATCCGCTCTGTAATAGACTTTAAAAATATCATTACAGTTTTCAAACAATGGCATTTCTGTTTGTAAGATCAGTTGCTTATCAGATAGATTTTATCATGGGGGGAGATGGTTTGCCTGATTTGACACAAGATATTTGTTCTGGATCTAGATTAGCTGGACCTAAATCATGAAGTTTATGGAGATTGTAGGATGCAAACTCCATTTCTGTGTTTGCTCTAGAGCAGTCCTAAGAAAAGTGATATTCACTGCATCACATTTATTCAGTCTTGTTATTGCCACTTCACCCTGCTGCAAGGAGGGCCTGAGTGGGGAGAAGTCTGAGGGTGTGAGAGTTTGATATTTCTCATTAAGGATGTGCAAGACAATGGAAGGAAGAGTGGGACCTCTGCCAGAGGTGTCAGTGGGAGAAAACAGGTCACTGATGCCTTCTATCAAAATGACAACTCCCTGTAGGAGTTCCTCATCAAAGGCTGCTTGAGACCAGCGGAAAGGTAGTCAATTTTGTTGGTGACAGGGGAGATCAGGAACTGGCATTGTATCCATTGCACCCCCTCAACTGTACTGCTGTATGACCTGCTGGTGGGAAATGCACTGTACAAAGACAGAGACACTGCTGGCGTGGGAGGAGTCCTGCAGAAGTTGAGAGTTGTCAGGAAAGCACTGACAGCTTGTGCTTTTCAGATTTGGTAAACAGCTGATGCATGGCTTGTTTAGCTGTGCTGTGAGGGTAGCAGGCCTCTGCCTGCTGTTTTGTGGTGTTGAAGTTAGATAAGTATTTGCTACTCATATATTGGTTTGCTCTGCTACTGCTGAAGTTTGCATGTGTTTTTATTACTTTGTTTCAAGAAGCAGATTGTAAGAATTACTTTTGATTCAGCAAAACAACGTGTCATCAAGTTTAAGATGCTATGTTTGCTCTGGCTGGCCCACGGATCCAGGTGAAAATCATATATGTTCCTGTCTGACTTCAGTTGGGGAACTTGCTCTGTTCTCATGGACTAAGGCTGAAGGGAATACCACAGCAGGACCAAGAGGGGACTTCTGCAGATAAGGTAGCAAGGAGCTAACTCCACATAGCCAACTTCATTCAACCTTTGCGCACATCTTTTAGAGCTTGGTGCGTTAGGGCTAATCCCTGCTGTAGGCAATTCCCTGCATCGATCTTACTGAAATATTACTGTCTAAAAATTAGGTGTCTAGCCTAAACTTGTTAGACATCTTGCCTCTAGACTCTACTGCCAGTGGAGGGAGAGAGAGAGTTGATCTATCTATTTATACAAACAGACTTGACCCTCTCTGAACCATCTCATGCTTCTGCTGTTTATGAAAGGATTTGGTGGCTGCATCATTTATATTTAACAGATCCTGAGCCTCAGCTTTGCCATATGTATTGACCAGAGTGAAAAGATGTTCTGTCCAAAGATGTGCTCCACAAAGAATTAAGTGTCACTTCTGAAGGTAGATTTAGAGGTGGTTTGCTGCCATTGTCATGTCAGGGAGTGGTAGCATGGGTGGGCTTTATATAAACATTTCTTCTTAAGTGTAATCTTGGTGTGCACATTTAAAGTGCTTTCCAGATTCTGGCCTCATTTCTGTTTTCACGGGAAATTTTTACGCTGCAACTGTTTTCTCCCTAGACACAAAAGGAATGAGTTCTCTGTAACATATGATGACACATTTCGCTAGAGGGATAGAAATGAATGTTTTCTGATAAAAAGACCCTGTTAAACAACATCCATCTTCTTCTTTGCAAAATAGGTAGTTATTATTAAGTTATTTCTGTGAATGGCCCTGCTATAATGCATTTTCTTTCGCATTTAAACTTGTTCAGCACCTCTTCATTAGTGATGTTAGACCCTTAGGAAGAGCAATCCATTATACTAACTGGATGGGATGCCAGATACAGAGGCTGGCACAGAATGAAACTCAGATGGTCACTATCTGCTTACTACACTGCCTGCCAGGAGTGGGATTGACCAGGAAAACACAACTTGCTTAACACATCTTTACAAAGGAGTACATCTTGGTGCTCATATCTGTTCCCCTCTTTTCAAGTGAACACTTGCTTTTCACTTTGTCAAGAGTGTGACTGCTCACTCTGAAAATGTTTGTTGACCCTCTCTGCTAAAATACTTTATTCTTGGTCATGAGGGGTCATGCATTTTTATACAGAGCCATGAGATTTTTGGGTGCTGAATACTCCTAGATTTCAGCACCTACCAATGCTGGGATTTTTGTGTGCTTCAATCCAAAAGAAATATATTTTTGTAAAAGAAAACAAACTTTGATGTAGGCACCAATAAAAGGATTTATTTTACCTCTGAAAGTCAGATGTCAGGTTGAAACTAGTTGTCTTTCTTCCTCTCTAATTAAACAGAAAGAGAGTCATATCAAAGATCTTTTTAAGACACTTACCTTAGTGCCATATATGTCACTCTTCAGAATCACCTTTCTCTCTACTGATTTTAGAGATTAATCCCACTCCTGATTCCCACTGTTTATCTCTTGATGTCAGTGGGAAGCTGGATGTTGACATAGAAATTAAGCAACTAAATTTCTTTATGGATATAGGACTGAGTTGGAAAATTTTGTTTGATGATGTGTCTGTCTGCTTCTAAGTTCACAAGTATCATCTTACCTTTTATTTTCACAGGGCAGAGGAGAAAAATCTCTTCGTAAATCCTTTCCATAGAAAAATACTACAATCAACTGAACACCAGTAATTGTGTCTCAAGTCTTTATAGCCTCAGTTCTAGTCTTTAAAGTATATTTAGAATAGCATATTTAGCTGTATTTCTTCTCTTGCCTTTAGAATGCCAGGCACACCAATAGAACTATATGAATAATAAATTATAATACTGTTTATCATCTAAATTGTTATTGTTTAGAATTTTTCTCTCAAGTGTTTCTTGTAGAAATCTATTCAGCCCTCCCTGATGACACATTTGGATGAACATTTTTCAACTGTGAATGCCTAAAGTTAATCATCTAGATCTATATTTAGGCACAAAAATGAATGACCTGATTTTCAGAGTTGCTGATTACTTATTTTGATGCATTAATATGAATTTAATAGCTTTGCTGTAGGTGCCAAAGTCTTAAGAATGTTGGGTTTTTTTCCCATGCACAACTTGTCTATCAAACTGCAGAACACGTGCAGAATTAAATCACTAATGAATGATGACAATATGCCATATAAAAACAATGTTACATTGATTCATTTATTTGTTTACATGGCTGGGCAGGATAATTTTATGCAGAAAGTCCACTATGAAAGCTGATTTATAGTGATTTGAAAATAAAAGCATGTATTTCTCCCATTTCATATCAAGACAATGGTGAATTCTTTGAGAAGAAAGTGCATCCTCTGATTGTTCTTTGTTGTATGCCAAAGAGAAATATCATATGAAGACATTTTGCTTGTTTTATAGAAAAGAAAACCTAGTTTTTCCTGATGACTTTCATTATTCTAAAAATTGTGGAAAACTGGAGACTGCACAACAAATTGATGCATATTGTAAAATAAAAGCCTTTCAGAAAATATTAAGAGCCATATGTTCATTTTACAGATATGCAGTGACACTTTGACATATAGCTTCCTTGCTGTTTAAAGACACGAATCACCGAAGTGCTTGGCTACTTAAGGATTTGCATAAAGACATTGCTGAATAGGGGCCTAACAGCCTGATTTGCTATACCTTGCCTAGCTGAGTTTGAGAAGGTGTCCAAACTACTTTGAGGATGCCCAGGACTATATGGAGAGTAAGGACTGTTGAACTATATAGTTGAATGGCAGGATTCAGACTTCAAAGATAAGGGTACTAAATAACCTTTGTTTAGTGTGCTGTCTTATTCTCTGTTTTTATATTGGATTATTCCTGATACACACAAAGGCTTTTTGCAAAAAAAAAGTAAAATGAGGAGTAGATGCTAGCTTTCCTCTTTTTTAAGAGTTGGTCTTTGGGTCTTGATCAAACCAGTCGGGAGATTCTTACAAGCCACAGTGGCATTGAGTGTAGGGTCCCACCTACTGCACTTGATTTGCTGGCAAAATCCTGAAGGAGATAAGCTTGAACAAGAGTATGCTGAGTGAGGACTGCACAGCTCCATCTGACATTATATTGACAGCAGGCGGCAAATGTGGATGGAAGTGCCTGACTGTAGCTGAATAAAGTGCACAGTCCCTTCAGCATCAGCAGCTGTGTGATCACTAGGGAGTTGTTTGGTTATATGTGGTTTTTTTCACATCTATCATTTTAACTAAATTGGTGGTCTAAATGAATGGTGTCATGCACAGGAACATTACATGGATTTATGATAGCTGAAATGTATAGCACCTAGAGGATTTGGGGTCCATGAAGCAGTGAATGGATTTCAGAAAAGCATGATTTTCCTCTGTAGTAGATATAAGCTTGATCCATTATTCAACATGCTATGCAAAAGATAATTGCACATTGGGTTCACAGGGCAGTCTTCTGGCATTTCAAAAAGAAGAAAAAGGAATTTAAGAGAAAGATTTATATGTTTATGTTGCCTCTGTTTATGATGCTAGCAAAAGAAGTCCAATTTCCCCCTAATTAGATTATAACAGGTGCAAGTTCAACAGAAGGGAAGCTCTTTGTATAATATCTATACAACATTTGGCGTGAGTGTAGCAGGGAAACAGGAAGCATCTCTCAGCCATGCATTTCCCATCTTATAATCTGTCACGTGCTCTACCATCAGATAGCAGCGTTACTGGACTTGGTGAGGTGGCCTCACCCTGGCTCAGGTCGGGCATCTCAGTTCAGCTGAGTTCAACTGGGGAAGTGAGTCCCCTTCTGAGACTCATTTCATACTGTGCCTTGTTCTTCTAAGAGCTGTGTTGCCCCAGGTGCTCTCATTCTGTGTTGTACACCCTGTTTCTTGAAGGCTTAGGTCCATTGCTTTCACTGATGTCGGAGACATTGCAGTCCTTGCCACTTCTTCCCTGATGATCTTGCCTCATGTTCCCCTTTGCCCTCCAAACCGAAGAGGCAACAAGAAAAGCATAGCACATTCTGCATGCAGATATTGCCTCCTCCAGCCATTTGAGATGCTGAGATGTGAGCAGAGAAGTCTTGGGGAGTGTCACACATTCTGCTGTATTAATGGGTGGTACTACCAGCAGAGTGGTGTGGTGGACAGTTGGAGTCAGAAAGCTCTGAAAGTGCCACATCAAGAATGGCCACAACTTGTCTCTCAGAGATTTCAAGTTGTTTTGGTATGTACAGATGGCAAGAGTTTTTCTCCTTTCTCATCAGATTTGCACTGAGGAAGCTCTATTGACACATCTCTGATAATGACAGCAGAGTCCAGATGGACAGATACTGAAAAAGGGGTATATAGATGAATGTTTCACTCCTGTTTTTAAGCAACTCAGAGAGCAATGTTACTTCAATTAAAATAAAAACTAATGAGTTCAGAAACTTTAATTGCATTTTAAAGGAGAGGTAGATTTTCTGCTTTCATTTTGAGTTTGTAACCTAATATATAAGAAAGATGAAGATCTACTCTTTAATTAAACAACTGAAGAGATCATACTGAGACCCTATTTGACTATGATGTTACTGCTGTTCTTTAAAAACTGCAACTGAAAAATATAGGGTTAACTTATGATTATTTTAAAGAAATGCATAGAATCATTCATGATGGTGAAGTTAATAATTTTCTTGTGGGTAAATTAAACTATTCTGATATCATATTGTGTATTTGTGAGGAAACAAGGTAAGGTCTATTTCTGTGTAAATACATTTTACCATAACTTCAGACTCCTGGTGAGATCATAATGATAAAGTTACGCAAATAATGTTACAAACTGGCAGCAATTTTCAAACGCAATGGCAAACTTCCACAGGCTTTTCGAAATTAATTGCTGTTCCACTAAACAGTCATTGGGAGTATGTCTCATGGGAAGAGGACTGAGTTTTAATACATAGGTGTGCAGATGGGCCTTTGTCAAGTTTATGGTGTGACACTCATGTACCTTCAGGGAGAAGCTGAAATCCAGACTGTAAAGAAAAAAGAGGTTCAACAGGCAGGATCTGTGAAAAAACATTTTGTTTTTGCAGATATTGCTGTTGACTCTTCAGAAAGATATGTGAAGAAGTGCATTTACAGAAATTAATGGCTAAATAAGTGAATATTATAATTCTGGTGGTTTTTTACAACTTGGATTTTCTCCCTGCTTCTCTTTCCTTTTGGCAGTAATTTCTTCTGGTGCTACATTCTTACCTGCTTTTGATATGTGTTTTGAGAAATTGCTCCAGACTTGTCTATAGCGATCTATTAATAGCGATGCACTCTCTAGGCAGATGCACTAATTCCACTGATAGAGTGCTTTTTTTCTTTGAATTAGGTTAACTCCAGTCAGAGTGGATTTAAACTATTTCAATCTAAGTCACTATTATTTTGAAATTAGAGAGTCTATCCAAAAATTGAGGAAAAACTTTTTTTTCTTTAAAGATGACACTGTCTCAGTCTAAATACACTTTGTGGTGTAAACAAGCCCTAGAGAGCATACCACGTGTTCTGAATTGCATTTGCAAGCTTTTGTGAGTACTCCAACTCATGTTCATATGCAATTCAACCTACAGCAATTCAAGATGTTATCACTTTCCCACCTTCTCCTCTATTTATCACAGTCAGTCTGTCAGAAGTTCCTGCCAGGGTGGCAGAAGCAGGCTGGAGCACTAACTCATTCAAGTCCTACTGCTTCGGTTCAAAGGGTACTGTCTCAGCACAAGCCTGGTTTCACTCATGAGTTACACTGGACTAAGAACGGGAATGTGATTAAGGATGCAGTTCTGTTACTTTGACTCTAATTTTGGTGTTGCTTAACTCTTGCAGGGCAGCAGATGGATGCAACACAGCACTGCAGGAGCAACCCTTTGTCAGAAAATCCCTGAGAGGTGATGTGGCTCAGTAGCTCACCCGGGGGTCTGGGCACTATAGACTCATGTTCATTCCCCCATCCTTCTATAAGTGACCTTGCATGGTGTCTTTGATATTTTTCTATAAAGGAATCAGTTTTTTCTTGAGGTCAACAAGAGAGCTTTTTCAGCCCCTGAACTAGGTTCATTTGAATACCAGATTCCTCTGAATGCCAGTGAGGCTGTTCAGAATTCTGCCAAAAAATAGCATTCAGGAGAACTGTCTGTTCTCCTTTAACCTTGTTCTGATCCCCCTGAGTCTTAAAAAAACATTAAGGCGGGCACTGAGCTCAGATACTTGAAATTTGGCTGTATTAAAACAGACTGAAAATGAGATATTTGTCCTGGTAAATGTCTTAATAGAGGGGTCATTACCTGTGCTCTCTCAATGACTGGATTAATCTCACTGCTGCTGAGGATGGATCAGACTAATAAACTCTGAAGCAGATAGAAAGTCTGTGGTAGTCAACAGCGGGGAAAGCAATCAGTGTGCGTGTTATAGTGAGAGCATTACTGGAGGAAAGCTTGCCTTGCTCAAGGATCCCCAGGGCTGCTTGGGCCACTCTATTACCTTCAGACTCTCTTGCTTCAGTTGTCTCAAAGGTGAGAGCGGGTATGTTAATTTGTTCTGAGAAGCAGGCTGAGTTGCATAATAGCAACTGCAGATGATGCAGAGCCTATCCCATCCTGAGGTTTGCAGAAATCTGGCTTGTCCCTATAGTTACAGTTCAGGTCAATCAGCTGCAGAGAACACCTCTGAGCATAACTCTTCTTTGTGCTGCCCAACAAGCACATTCTTGTGTGGCTTACCTATTTATTTCTAGGGGAGAAGAGCTGCTTTGGCGTTGCTTGCAGTTACCATTACACAAAATTATGTATCTGGTCAGAATGGATCATCGTGTCCATTACGAAGCCCAAAGCACACATGTCCATGTCTACCGGTTCTGCAAAATAGAACATTTGAATAGCTTATAAAACCAAATGATGACTTTCTTTTCTAGGGTCAAGTATCATCTGGGTGTGAGCTTTCTTCTCCCCGAGTGATTAATGCAGCTGAAGGAACTACTCATGTAAATAGCTGCTCTATTTGATCACAGTCAAGCCCCTATATATCCTGTCTAACATGAGTGGACATGCCTATGCCACGCAGTGTTGGGCAGTTTGAAGATACAATGGCCACACCTTGATCCTGCATGTAATACTGCTGAGGTGATGGAATGGTCCAAGGAGGCTGAGTAGGTGTAGGATTAGTTTAACTTTGTGTGCATGCCACAGGAAAGGGATGAGAATATTCTCCTTGCCTGGGATCAATGAGGCCTTTGAAATATATGCTACAGGCCTCTTTAGGGGTATCTAATATTAATGTGAAAATATTCACAATGCTAAAGGTTAATAAAGCTGCAACTGTATCCAGCTGATAGCCTATAGATTTCCTCATCTCTTATTCCAGCTCAGATATTTTCCATATCCTCTTCATTGTGATATCTGGCTGAGGATGAAAACATAAAGGAGGATCTTTGCAACCGTGCCAACCCCAGAAGATTTTGCCTGTAGAAGAGAAAGTCGTCATTAGTACTTTTGGTGTGATTGAATACTTTACATTGCTTGACTCACGTAGAGGGAAGAGATTGTATCTCTGAGAAGGAAAGTATTAGTAGAACTGTCATGAAAACACATTTCTCTCATCACCTCCTTAGGTTGGTCAAGGCAACCCTGATCTGAGATTCAAAACGGGTAGAAAGAGTAAGGAGAAGGCCACATCATTCAGATGTAGAATTATTGTGGGGAAGAAGATTTTTCTTTTCTTGTCTCTTAACTCTGCACATGTGTGCACATTTAATCAAGGGGTCACTAAATGCATGCCACCTCCTGGCTGGGCTAGCCACATTCTATTTTACAGAGCAGCCAGGGCTGCAGGTGCATGAGGCTGGTGCTGCTCTACGATTTGACAGAAGTAGCAGTGTTTCTGGAATGTGCAAAGCCATAAAAAGCAGCTGAGAGCCTTTTCCCTCTGGCCAAGTGGCTGCACTTATATTCACCAACCACAGGCATGTGCAGGCATTAGAGAAATGGCTTTCGTTTTTTAATAAAGGTCTTATTGTTGTTGGGACTTGTAATATTGTGGTATGTGGAGCAGATGTTTCAAGGACCTTTCTGTATTAAGTCTTTACTATATAGGTGCCTGTAAGTGCTGGGATTCATATTAATGACTCAGAGCACATCCAAGCCATATTCCTCTATTCCTTGGGTCTGGGGACGTATGTATGAAGGACAAGTTTTCCTGAAAGAATAGGTATTCTCATCATTGGATGCACTTTTATGCGAAGAGGCAGAATTAAATGCAAACCTAAGAATTTCAGCTGCAGTGTACTGAAGTGCTAAACAAATAGCTGCTCAGACGAGAAGACAACCTTTAATAGATTGGTGTCTTTCCTAATTGTGTGTCACCTTTTACTTTTGAAAATTATTTATCTGCAATACAATACCAAAATAAACAATTATGTTCAATGTCATGCTAGGTCTGCTTTCCAGATGCCTTTTGAAGGAGTGGGTATCTGTTGTCAGCAATAACATGTCCCTTGCCTTGTCATTGCCCCAGGTTATTGCTGAGCAATTACTCTTTCTTCTTTAAAAAAATTTGCATGAAGGTTTCTCCTGCATTTGTACATGTCCATGAAAACCTATCATAATCACAATTCAACAGTGTACCTTTCCTAGCCAGACTATCCTCTAACGCTCCTTCTCCTGGATGTTTTCTTCTGCCTTCTTTTGCTATGCTATATGAATATAACCTACTCTCTGGTTTTGTTCTTGTTTCTTTTAATGAAGTAGTTATTTATTCTTCTTAAGTGTCCTTGCAATGGGATTTCATTTTCTCTTACCATCCCAGCATATTTTGATACTGCTGTTTGTGTTTAATATATACAGACTTCTGGATTTTGGTTTTCAGGCATTTTGATGTTCTCTAACAAAATGTGCCAGTTTTCATGTATGCTCTTGCCTTTTTGCTATTCACTCTCCCTGTTGTCCTTCCTTTCTTACAGACCAGGACTATACTTCCTTGATAACTTTTGGCTTTGAACTCACAGGCAGATTGTGGTTAGACACAATTAATTTATCCAAGAGTCTCTAGATTGCTTTGTTTTAGGGTAACAGGCTCTTCTGCCAAACCAGAGTCGGTGGCTAATAATTTCTCATACATCTGTCTGGTGTGTACCTCACCTGCTGTTGTCTTGGTCTTATGTCTTTCTTAGTGGGGATCTTTCTTTTTTGACATTATGATTTTTTTTTCCTTTCATTTTTGACTGTCAATCAGCTCATTTTGTGTCAGTGGTCTTTTTAAAGGTGTAAAGGAAATTTCACCCTCTCTGCAAAATATACTCAGTCTCTAATTCTGCTCCAGGAAGATGCTCCTTTCCTACAGTCTCAGAAAAATGAGGCTCACC
The DNA here is from genome assembly GCF_003984885.1 of Neopelma chrysocephalum. Classification (NCBI taxonomy): domain Eukaryota; kingdom Metazoa; phylum Chordata; class Aves; order Passeriformes; family Pipridae; genus Neopelma; species Neopelma chrysocephalum. The sequence continues at coordinate 5,611,812 of NW_020897694.1, read as the reverse complement.
CTTACTAACATAATTTTTGAAACTAGGGGTTAATATTTCCCATACACTTTCTTATTTTCAACATGGCCCAGAGGGATATTTTTTAAAACACTAACCTGACATTCTACTGATAAAGGGATTAAATGAAAGTATTTGCATAACGTCTTCCAAATAGATGGGCTTTATGATAGATGACACCAAAATATGTTGCATAAGAATGTGAATCTCTTGGAGAGGGAAAAAGTACAAGCAATATGTAAAGGGATTAGCAGAGTAGAACAGGTCTATGTTGAACATAGATATCATGAAATGGATGGATTTCATGATGTCAATTGTTACAGAGCACCTTACCAAAGAAAGCTGACCACCTCCTTGTTTCAGTACAGGATGATCCTATAATCAAAGAAGCCCAGACTCTTTAGTTTCAGAAAGAAACACCTTCAGAAAATAAAAAGGAATATTAGCTGTTATGTTCTTGTGTCACAGGATGAATTTGAATTAATATTTTCTCCATCTTTTTGGCTTTGCTTCAGAAATATATAGTTTGGTGGGAGGGGGGATTTAACAAGCTTTAGGCAAGCTTTGCTAAATCCACAGTATAGAGGGTACTGGACGACATGCACTGAAATGCTGATTCCATGAGGCTCAGAGTCTTATCGTGTCTGCAGGCAAAGAGTAGAAATGCTTTCACATTAGACTTGCAAAATGTAACATGCAGTGCAGTACTTTCTATCTGAGCCATTCTGTCAAGTTAGCACCATTAGGTACTGTACCCCTCTTTGAATCTACTTATTTTTATTCTTTTGTTTTAAGAAAGTGTAAGTCATACACCTGTCTTGGGAATGTAGTGAACAATTCAGAGAAAATTTGAAATTGCCACATCAGCTGGGATAAATATATTTATTGATGATTACTTGATAGATAGAAGCAAGATACATAACCTACATTCAATTCATCCTATTATTGGCCTACTAAACTGAGACAAGTTATGTACTTTTTTTGCCTGTATTTTTGCATGTTTAATGTGGTCCCTGTTCTGTAATAGTTGAATGGCTCTTATTCTTGTTAATGCATCTAATTGCAAAACATGTCTCTGAGGCAGGGAAATACTATCTTTTCCAAATGTTGATGGGAAACTGAGATGTAGAAGGTTATGTTCATACCACCAAGCATGTTAAAGTAATATTTGACTCCAGTGACTTTGGATTGAGCCATTGGCTTTAGAGAACAAATGAATCATCTACCTCTCTGTTAAATAACAATCATAATAATCTCTGCTGTAATAAAAGCAGTGATTAAGTTAGACTGGGTTTGAGAAGGGATCTGCTGAACAGGTGTCTGAGAGACCTAAGTTGTGTTTTTTTGCAAAGACATTTCCCACTGAAATCAAAGAGAAGGTCTGTTGTAAAAGAAGGGACTTCGCCCTGGATTGCCCACTAGGACTGTTGCACAACAAGGAAGTACTGATGTGGGTGCAGCTCTATAAAGAGAAAATTCTTGTATTTTCCTGATTTCCCAAGTGAAAATCCCTAAATAAGTGCAACTTTCCTGTGTGACATATAAATAGTTTCTCTCCTCTAAAATTTAGACAATGAGTCTAAGTTATTTTTTCAGATGAAGAGCTCTACATAGATCAAGAGAAGGTATTTTTATTTAGCATTAATTATGGTTTGATTAGAAATAAAAATGTAGGTCCCCATTGTCTCTGTGAGGTCATGTGAAAACATACATCCTGGAGAAAATGCCAAAGCAACTGATTAACTATTATTACTTAGCTAATATTTGCTTCCTATCTCGGAACTGCCTTTTAAGCATAAAAGAAAAACCGTTGAGAAACTGTTGTGCTTTGTGGGTGATTTGCAGTACCAGCCTCTAGAAGGAACAGGTTTTTCTCCTGATCATGTATCAGGCTGGAAACTCACAGGCTGTCTTCGCTGACAGCACAAAGCTGCCTACAAAACTTCACTTGCTTGCTACACAGTGGAGCCTGTGAGTGTGGCCATGTGTGCTGCAAGGTTTCTTTCCCTGTAGGCAACAGGATTCTTGGTGCCCCAGCAAGGCCAGTGGGTTTGTAAGTGCCATAGCCAGCTGCCTTCAGGCAGTTCGTAGGCTGCCAAGGAGTTGTTGCATGGATGGGGCATGCAGCATGCTACTCATCTGGAGTCTTCACATGTACACATGCTAAATGCATTCACCCCTGGGAATGATGTCTGGTCCTCAGGAAAAGTGGCCTGTTTGTATGCTGCACAGAGCATGTTCCTTTGCATCAAGCTGGGTGGTTTCTCTTGTATCCACATGATGAAACACTTGTCATTTTAGATGTCTTCTTGGCCCTTTGGTGCCAGGATGCAACCATTACTTTTCTGTGTGAGTTTATGTAGTTTTGTTTGGTTTGTTTTTTTTCTTTTCATTTTGTTTGGAGCACCAGAAATAACCTGAAGCATGGGTTGAAGCCCACCAGAGTGGTATTTCCACAGAAGGGCTTATGTTAGGAGTTGGAGGACTGGTTAGGTTGAGACAAAGTTGATAAGGAACAAAACCTCATCCATGACACCTTCTGGAAGTGATCTGTTTCCAGAACTTCCCTCAGTTTTGTATGGAGATTAGCTGGTTTATTTCACAAAACAGTCTGGGAAGGAAGTGGCAATTATGCAATATCAAGATATCACAACCTGAGAGTAAACTGGGAGTTAACTTGGTGGGCAGCATAGGCTTACTGGTTGTCTGCAACATGTATGTGCTGGTTTGTACCTGAAATCTTCTCTGTTGTGGCAGAAGTGTTTTTCCTATGGTGCAAAGGATATTTCATAGCCTACAGCTGCTCTGACATGAGCCAATCTGTTTGTCTTACACTGGAGCTCAGGGCTTGAGCCCTGACTGTACTTACAGTTTTGGTTTCTCCATTTTCTGGACAGCACTGTGATTTACCCCAGGAAAGCAGATCACTGTAACCTGGGAGGAAGAAGCTTGGATTCATTTTCTTGCTCTACCAGTATGGCTCTGTTTCTTTTTGCTTTTACATTATCACATGCCTTCCAGGTCTTGTCTATCTTACATTGAATTCTTAGCCATGAAATCCTCCAGTAGAGATGCAGCTTCTGCTGTGAAAAAATGTTTTTTGCAAGAACTTATTATATCCTTACCCTGCAAGATGCTTCTTCCAGTCTTGTGAGTCTGCCAGGAGGCTTATGCTCATGCAAAGCTGTGGTAAAAACTTGTTACCCCAATGGACTTGACTCCTCTGAAGAGTTTTCTAGTATGGATTTGCCCTAAGTCTCAGCTTTTTCTTTGCCACCTAGAGCTGATAGTGCTGTGGTAACACAAGAAAGTCTTAAGAGTTCCTTACCAGGGAGCTGAGTTTCATGAGGTAGCACTGCTGCTCGGAAATACTGCTGCTCCTGCCCTTGCCTCTGCCCACCAACACCGAAAGGGAATAAGGGTCTCCTAATCACTTTCTTCACCTAGACACAACTATAGCCTTTTGTTGCTGACCCAGTAGAAGAACTCGGTCTGACAAAATGAAGAAGGAAAAGGAAAATGCTATTTTGGTCATGGTCATGTTTTGGTCTAGGGACTTCTTGACTTTTACAAGTGCACAGACATGGCTATTCCCTTAGTCCTGACTAGAACCTTCCTTCCAAACAGCAAGCTCATTTTCCCAGTGATCTGCAGAACCCAGGAAACTTTAATTTTTTTTGCACCAGATGGAGGCTTGCAGCTGACTCTACCAAGATAGTAGCTTGTTGGAAGTGGGGAGTTTCCATAGTGGGTTGGGTGCCTTGGGAACTGCAGGCAGCTCACCGCTTGTACGGCAGTGCAGCACAGCTAGGGAATGTGGGGCCCACACTAATTCTGTGTGGCCTTTTTTCATCTCTCTGGATCAGTGCTCTAGAGACAGGACAGTGAATCATTGTGGTCAGGTGGCATGTAGCTCCATGAAAAGAGTGCAGCTGAGTAAGCATTGATGGGTACACAGTGTTAATACATGAGCAAACATTAATGGGGACATAGTGTTAATATATGAGATGTATGACTGCTGGGATGGAAATGGGAGATAATCTGTGTCTCACCTGTGAGAATAAAGGGAACTGAAAAGCTGTAGAGACCCCTGTGTATTTTACTTATTGGCAAAGGTCTGTTGGCCTTTGGAAAAAAGGGAACATGGTTCTGCTGTCTGAACCGTCTAGCCTGACCTGCTCTTCTCTTTACATATAAGAAGTAATAAATACCACCAAGACCTGTATTGTCTACATAACTTTGAAGGAATCTATAAGAATTTTTATGATTGAGTCACTGTAAGGGAAATATCTGTCTACCTGTCATAGCAAATAAGCATCTGATGTTCTGCATAATCAAGATTAAAATCAGACAGTGTACCGTATGGGAAAGGTATCCTGTTAGAAAATTGGACATAACTAATTTATGACGATAACTTGTGTTCTTTGTACGTTAGTAATTTGTCACCTGTTATTATATGAGTTTATGACATCACTTACTTACCCAAAAACTAAAAAAATATCGTGCAAGTTCCTTAAGGTTTGGTTGGGGAAATCCCCAGACTCTACTATAAAACAAATCCTTTCTCCCTTTGCTGTCACATCTGCTGGCTGAGAAGATGAAGTGCACACAGGTGGCTGTGCTGTTCCTCATGCAAAGCGTGAGTGCTCTGGCTGGAACAACGACAGCAACAGAAGTGGTAAGATGGGGCTCTCATAACCTGAACTTTGGTGCCTTCTTGCATTCTCACGTAGGTTGCTGAAAATTCTTTCAAGGTTGATGGAAAATTATTAGACAAATTATGAGATCTCTGCATCATTTTAAGAATGGAGAAAGTTTAAAGTATTCCTTCATCCTCCCCCCAAGTAATGCATAGGGACTGGGTAATAAACGTAAAAGTGAGACACAGGTTTAAAGTCAGAGTCAAATTCTGCCTTTGGTTAGATGAGTGCAACTCCCAGTGAGGATCCAAGTTGGATATTAAATGCTCTGTGTAGCTTCTAATTAATTAGCAAGGGCTTATAGCAGGAATAGATCCACATCTTTGATGTGGAAGGAGTTGGAAGGTGGGAGCTTTCCCAGTTGCATGACTGCTGTCATGCTCTGAGATAGGCAAATGAAAGCCACGTTGTGTGGTTTTTGTCGGGTGCTCTCCCTCTTCCTCAAAATACTGTATCTGGTTGGGCAAGAGAGAAGTTCAAAGCAGATCAAATCAATCTGAAAAAATACCACAACAACTCCAAACCAAAGGCAACATCAAATTCAGGGAGGGAGGGAGAAAAGGAAACTTTGAAAAATGTTTTTTTAAAGTAAAAAATTACAGTAGTGAAAGATCATTTTGATTTTGTACTGTCTTTTTTTTTTTAATTTAAAACTGGGCTTCAATTATTAAAAAAAAAAATCTTTGTGAATAGTTTAAAAGGTCTTTCAAATGAAGCAAAGCATTTTGGGTTTTTTTGACCCAAAATGACTGCCTTTTGGTATTTATTAGTTAAAATTGGGGGAGACCCCCCCCATTTTGGCTCCCTATGACTCTTTCTGATTTATCTGGTTTAGTCACCAACCAGAAAAGTCCTGTGTGCCCCTATTTATATTTTTTGAAGTTTGGGAGTGTTGTGGATACAGGCAGTGAAGTCAGCATCTCCTGGGAAGGTGCTTTTATCCACTCAAGGAATGAAGAGTTGCAAAAGTCAAGATGGAGGTGTAAATATGTGTTGATAAGCTGAGGATAGAAAGCTTCATAGGGAAGAAATTCCTCCTCAGTCTGCTTAGCTTTAAGCTAGTCCTCAGTTTGCATAATTTACACAATTTGTGATGCTCCTCTGCCCAAACACTGTTAATTGCTACTAGCTGCCCCCTATCGTGTACAGTGTAACCATGGAAGCACACAAATGCCTGTTCGAGTGGGTTTATTTGACAAACTGTCCCACAAAACTTGTTTACACTGTGCCACTCAATAGACCTGCCCTTTGCTGGCCATTTGGATTTCTCCACCATTCCCTGGCTCAGGAATACGGTTCCAGCTGGGATTTGGGAAATGCAGAAAGACCCAGCAGAGAGTGTCCTGTTGCAAGGGAAGCCCATTTGGTGTTCTGTCTGTTACACCATTTGACATTGAGGGTGTCTTGCTCCAGTTTCCAGTCTGCCAGAGATTTCGGCAAGACCCTGTTACGGTTGACAGTGTGCTGCACCATGGCAATGCACCATGCTCTGCACACTGTGTGAGGATGAGGTAACCCACAGTACAGGTGACAGCTACTCTCCTTGCTGTGGCAGGAAGGCAGACATCTGCCATAGATGAAAGTTAAAGTAGATGTATATAGTCTTACTACCTCAAAAGTTCCCAAGGTAGACCTGGCTGTATCCTTTGCAGTGTGGTGTCTTTCCCCAGCACTCCCTCCCACGGTGGGATGCTGTCACCTCCATGGTGCTAGTAGCGGAGTGGGACATGTTCCCCAGCCATCACAGCTCACACCCTGACAACTTGGTGTGAAAGGTGCAGTGAGTCCTGTGCTGAGAGGCTGGAGCATGAGCTGGGTGGTGAGGTGCAGACATTCCTGCTGGGAGGACAATATTCTCTGGTCTTATGGCAGAGGGGCATGGTACTATCCTTTTAGACAGCCATGCAATCTGCCAGGGTTCAGAGCCCCAGCTCCCACCTCCTGGACCGGCTGAGTGTCCCCTGCCTTGCACTGGTCACACAGAGCCTTTCTTCAAGAAGAGGTGTATGTGAAGTGACACTCTGCCCAGGGAAACTGTTGCCTCAGCAGCGGATCAGAAAAGCCAATTAATTTTACAGTTGCTGGGGATGGCTCCCATAATAAAACAAAGTGCTTTGGAGCAGAAGGATGGGGCCTAACTGGTGGGGAAGGGATGGTGCCATATGCAGGAAATCACACTGAAAAAAATCTTTCCTTTTCTTTTCAGAGCACTCATCTCTATACAATGCTTCCGTACCTGACTCAGCCTAGGAATATGAATGGCACACTACACACTCCACCAAAGGTATAACCATTACTATTCTTCAACAAAGCCCAGAAAAGAAAAAAATTAGGAACTTGTGTCCCATTCTTTAAATTCTACACAGTCATTCAGAGACTTAACCCTGATACACATAAACCAGTTAGGCTGTCTGGGAAAAGCATTTATATGTTGTGTATCCAGTATTTTAGGAAGTAGTGAATTTCCAAAATCTTCGCTACTGCTACCATGGCATTCAATGCCTTAAGTTGCATCCAAAGCTTTGACATTAACCTTGTAACTACTGAACTGGACCCCAGACATGAAGCAGATGGGGCCCTGGGGATTTGATGGCAATGTGCCAAACAATTTGGTGATTAGTCTCCCTGGAGGAAGTCTTGTCTCATAAACTAGAACAGGGCCTTGAAACTATTTGCTGAGGAGTACCCATTTCTGATTGCTGAGATTCAGAAAATCTCGATTCTTACTGTTCTACTTCACTAATATGTTATCAGCTATTTGCTGATAGAGGGACCCAAATCTGATTTCTGTGCCTTCTGGTACAGCGCTTAAGTCCATGGCCTGCAGATTTCAATGTCTGGTTTCTTTCCTTCTCTCTATCAGTGACTATTTAATAACATTTGCTTTGAAACAGATTCAATGGGTTACGCTTGCTCTGAATGGTCCTGCAAGCTAGTGTCATAAACAGAGTTCGTTCAAAGAACAGCTCCAGATTAGATTGGAGATGGTAGATAGCTTGACAGCAGATCTTTCTTGTCTAGGCTAGCCAAGTGTGGCACCTGGGATGTGTGGAGGGACCTCTTCTGAAACAGAGTTAAGTCTCTGACTCCCATAGAGCATTTAGAAAGTTAAATGGAGTCAGGGGTCTCTCTCTCTGAGTCCGACTACCAGGACCCAAGTCTTAACCATCTCCTTGCCCAGCTGAGATGGCTTCTGTCCCTGCCATGGTCTCTGTACCTGTCATGTGGTTTCTGTGGATCCCATTCTCTGTCTTAGGATGAGCAAATAGCTGATTCAGAATTGTGAATGTCACTAGGATACAGTAACAAATTTCCTGACTTTCAGAAAATTGAGTAACTGCTGGCTCCTACTCCCTTTCTTAATTTGAAGAGATGTGGAGAAGGAACATTTCTCATAGTTTCAAATATGTATATATAACAGCTTAATTTTACAGGGTGAAAGTTTCTGTCAAGTCCTTGCTGTAGGCTAGGACAGTTCACTCTCTTTTAAGCATTCTGTATAAATTATTAAACTTTAAAAAACATACAACTCCATCAAAAGTAGCACACTTTCTCACGCATTTTTCTACAGGATGAAGGAAGACATTTTTGTTACATGGTTGTCGTTTGACTGGTATTACATTTTGATTGAAGCAGTGTGCTGGTTTAAAAGTTAACTAGCAGGGGAAATGAACTCAACTCAAAAGAGAGATTATAAATCAGAATAACAATTTATTAAAATAATACAATAAGTACAATTATACAGACAGACAAGTGGTTTTGACCTGTAAAACCCAAATGTATAACCCAGCACCCTGGGGTATGAACAAAAGTGGTGTTCCTTGGCCCCCCCCCGAGTCCAAAGTAAAGGGAGAGGGGAAAAACCTGCTGGTGGGAGAGCTGCTGCAGTCTGGTCAAAAGTGGTGATTGCAGTCCAGTTGAGGGTGGTGGTCTCAGTCTGGTTGAGAGCGATGGTCTGCAGTCTAGTTGAGAGCGGTGGTCTGCAGTCTTCCTCTGGATCCCACGAGTGGTGCCAAGGTTCCGAAACTCCCAGTTTATATATTCTCCAGTTCAGGCGGGAGTGCTCAGTCCCTCCCTCAGAGCAGGGAATTCCATAAAAGGGCATGAAGATGCTCAGTCCCTCCCTCAAAGGGGGGAATTCCATAAAAGGGTATGAGGACAAGAACATCTTCCCACCTCACAGGCCTCTACTGACAACAGTTTTTGGGAAATGGCATGGAAGGGTATAGAATACACAGTTTTGGGTTACACCCATCCAGTGATGAATTGGTCCCAGCCGTTCTAACCAGGACAAGCAGTTACTGACCCAAAGGGCTTTTACCTAAACGTGCCTCTTGGTCTTGTCAGCATCATCATCCCAATGTCTGTAATGTCAATGGAAGAATGGAAGCAGTTCTGTCTGCTCAGGTCTACTCTTTCGGAAAAACTGTCTCTTGGCTTAGATATAAGCTGCACTTACTGCAGTGAAGCTCTGCCTTCAAATCAAGGCTCCCTCCTAACGCAAATGTCGAAAGATAATGATTGTTTTTCGTAGGGAGGTTAAAAACATGAGTTAGAGTTTTTTTTTGGGAGATCATCTGAATACATTTATGAATTTTTTTTAGCACATGAAATAAGCAGGCTAACTCTAGAAAACTTACTGCTATATACAGTAAAGACTGTAGTTTATAGCAGAGTGTACAATGTATAAAAAGGTGTAGCACACACTGTGCTTACTATGTATAGTACACTCTCTCTTGTAGACATATGCACATATTTGTGTTATACACAGAAGGAACAGAATACAATACCTTCCACATAAAAATTAGCATTCCAGTGTGCAACAGTCTTAAAGAAGGTCCCATATACTCACTAAGCCACATTTATTTCTTCTTTTGGTTCCCCCCCATCTGTTTCTTTCGTTATTGCTGAGCAACTTGCCATCCCAATCATGCCCATACACAGAGGACTCAGAGATGCAGAAATGTCTGACTTAGGAACTTATTATGCATATTTTCATATTTTACATACTTGTAGCCACATCTTCAAAAATACTTGGAAACTTAGACATAATATGTAATGTGTTCTCAGTGGGATTTTCAGAAATGTTTTGGTAACCTACCTGGCAGGGAAATCAGTGGAAGTTATGTGCTGGGGCATTCTGGAATCCTTCTTTTCATGTTAAATGTCTTCTGCAGTCTGTCTATGAGTGAAGTTTTAAGGCCCGTGGTGCTTGAACAACTCAGATAAAATGACTTTTCATGCTTTCTTTCAAAATGAGATGCATGCTGTTTGTTGTGACTGCAGTAAAGAGGTTGCCAGAAGTGTGAACTGGGATCATTCCTGCTTGCTGCTGTTCTCTTTTTGGGCTCAAAGATCAAGACAGCTTTGCTGCTGGCCATCACTGTGTGTTCTGCACTGGTTTGTTGGTGAGGATGTTAGTTGAAATCACTGTGAAAAAGCAAGAGAAGAAGTGCTGAAATGTCAGCTTTCAGGACATAGTTTTGTTGTTTGCTTATTTAAGAGGGAGAGAAAAAGAGAAAACACATGAATAACACTGGTATTTCTGCAAGGCAGGAGGAGAGATTATATAATGAAGTGTGTTTAAAGAGTAAGTCTGTAGCTTTAAAATATGCAACTGCATTGAAGTGTGTGCTAGAATATTTTAAAGTAACAACAAATATCTTTATTAAGAAATTTGTGATAGGTTTATGAATTGGGAAACATTTTGTGAGCAAACAAAAAAGAACTGATCCAAACATACTCAGTATTCAGCCCAGTATTTATAGAATACAGTGTGCTTTGACTGTAAATTATGGCAAGATCGTGAATTGCCAGCCTTGACCTTTTCATACCTCATACACATTGCTCCAGTGATGATGCTTTGAGCATGCAGACAACTGGGACAAGGCGATCCATGCTAATGGCATGGCCAATAGCTTTGCCGGCTATTCACAAAAAGGGATGGGTGGGCTGTGATGCGTGGGTGTTACAAGCAATATTTTGTAGGAAAATAAGAACCTTTACCTTAGGCCAAACCTGCATATTTAATTCATCACCTCTCAGTGGTGTATAATTAAATATATGTCTGTTTGCTGTGGCTGGCTGAGAAACTTCAAATGAAAGATTTTTCTTTTCAAAACTTTCCCTATTACTAGTTTTACTCTGGTGCTTTCATCTCTATAGATGGAAATGACCAGATGATTTGATCAATTTAGATTAACAGAATTAGACATAAGTTACTAAGTTACTATTTTCCTGCTGTTGCCTGCTTTTCTATCTGCTGGAAAAGTTATTTCATTATGTTAGGAACATTGTCCATAAGATTGGGAAAGTCAGGACTATTATAGGCCTCTGTTTTTCTAATGGTAAAATCTTTACAGCAATATTTGACTATTTTCAGAGAGATTTGTAAGGCTGAGTCATAAAAATTGTTAGATATTTTGAGTTCTTTGGAAGAAAAAGGTGAAAGATGGCTAGTAATGAAGTTATTGATCTCATGATTGTCGTAGCTCATATTAGTGCCAGACATTATTAGGCACTGATTCTAGAGAAGAATATTAACACTTTTTTTCTTACCAATTTGTTATTGCAGCTCTTTGCCAATGTATCCGGCTCCGTGGATGATGAGGGAACTTGCCAATGCTCTGTGTACTTGCCGGATACCACCTTTCCAGTGCAGAAGGTCGAGCAATTGGAAATTATAGCCACAACACTCTCGAAGAAATTTGAGACAGAGCTGTCTAAAGTAAGGTGTTCTTTTCTCTTAAAAATAACAGTTGCATCTTTCCTGAAAACTGGTTGCCTGTGAAAAAGTACAGCAGTCAGCACTTTTCTGTAGTGTGTCGTTCAAACCATGGGAAACTGGGCTCTGTAAGAACAAGGAGAAAGGTGATTAAATCTCTAATCTTTGACATTGTAGCATATCATACATTTGAATATCCTCCTGTCTCTTTTCTAGGCCTTTACAGCTAGAGACATATGGTATTTTTTGGAAGAATGATTATGTTTTTCCTCTTTTGGCTCAGTTTTATTAGTTTGTGATTGCTACATGATGCTATAGGAAGCCAAGCCTCCTGCTCTTTCATGTGTTATTATTTGTATCAAGCCAGCCAGATTGTAGGAAGGCAATGAAAGGAAAGAGGAGAAAGGTCACCACAGGCCAGAGTGAAGAACTAGGTGAATATTTGCCCCTTCACTGCTTCTGCTGTCACAGATAAAAAAATAAAAATAAATAAAAATCAAATATCTTCCTTGTCAACATCTGAAGCTGTGATAGTGAGACTGCTGAATTATGCATTTCTGTTGAAGACAAACATACCTTACACTGCTTTGGCTGCTTGTTGCATGAATTGAGATCCATTTTTTTGAGGAACTCAGGCAAACCTACACATGCTGGAGTGCACTGGGTGAACTGCCTGTGAAGACAGAACTCTGCCTTTTATTTTTTACAGTGAATAAATATTCAGGATTCAGATTAGGTGCCCAGCAGAAAGTGTTTTCTTCAGAAACCGAACATCTTAAGAAATGAAGTGTCCTTGAATTAATCAGCAGAAAAGGCAAAGCATTAAATTATAAATTCTAATCATTAATATTCATAACCCTCTGCTGGTATAATCAAGAACAGATAAGAAGTTATGCATAAAAAACACAACAACAGGCATAGGATCCTGTGGTAAGATCTTTCAGTTCAAACTGTTTGTTTTGAAAGAACTGGAGCTAACAGTGTAAAACATTGAGCTGTCAGCAGGCATATGAAGGACAAGTTGACAGAAGTCCCGCTGCCTCCAAGCACAGGAATTACCTGATCCCTTGCAGCATGGAGGTGTAGCTCAGAGTTAGTGAGCCATGAAAATCACTGAGATTTAAGGTCCCCATACGGTTCCCACTGTGGTCATTGGAAGCTAACTGCGTTGGAACAGGATCAGGGGCATGATTCCCAGCCAAAAAATTGGCATGATTCTTCAAGGTGCTTGTATACCACCTTTTCCAGTCACTTGTCCTGGTGTGACCAACCTCTTACCAGTACTTTCCTCAGAATGGTGCATGCTTCCTTTATCCAAATGCCATACAGGTATGCAGAGCATCTCAAGTGCTGCTTGACCTCTCCATGTGGACAGTCTCAGACATCCTTTGAATTCAGACATCATGCTTATACATAGACATAGGTTGCTATAGATACCTAAAATTAGGTGTATGGATTTGCACCTGAAACCCACCTCTAAATTCATGGCAAGCTGAATCCCTACCCTAGACATTCATGTCTAGGTTGCCAGCTGGTGTCAGCTGGTGACAACTGTGTTGTCATCCTTCGGTGCCCAGCAGTGTACCACAGTGTAGACACTGACCTCGACTTTCAGTTCTCACTGCAGACAGTGAAAATTCTTGACCGTATTCAGGCTTCACTGAATTTCATCCTGTCGAGACCAATCCGCCAAGCAGTGTTACAATGCATCGAGTTGAAGTGTGACGTATACTTCGGTGTGATATGGGCAAAGAGACACTTTGGGTCAGAAATTAAAATGAACAGATTGCGTTTTGGTGTAACTTTATGCGTGTAAGATTTCTCAGTTATAATGTTGTGGATTTTTTTGTAGAAAGAAGAGAGCTGTTGAGCATGGCCCTATTGATATCTGAACTTAAGTACTCTGAGATCTTGTGATGCATCCCCATGCTCAAAAATTCTTCATGATTCCCATGTAGAAAGAATCCTCCTTTTGCAATCCTGCATATTACTTTAGTCATGATAATACTCATAGAGAGAAGGAAATAATGAAATGGAGGAAAGCCAAGCTTTCAATATTGATCACTATTAGAAACGATCCTGAGCAAATTCCTAGGGAATCTCATTCAGACATAACCCAGTCTCACCCCAGCAGTGTGAATTTCTACTGAATGCTTCCTTTTCTGACTCTGAGAATCCATGCTTTAGTTGCTCTTCTGAAACACCCTTTGAAGCTCATGAAAACTTTTCCTGGGTAAGAGCTGCAGGATTGGACCCTCTTAAGGATGCTTTCCATGTGCTAGAAGTCCCAGAAAAACAGCCTGATTGACTCATTAACCTTTTGCCTGATTGTTGGTTAATTCAAAAAGCAAGGGGGTCCTTTTATAGAATCAGCAGGCAAGGAAGCTTGCAGATAAAGAGATGCTCTCATGTGCCAAGTGAGTACAAACCATAGGCTGAAAATACCAGACTAATTTTTCCTCTGTCACATCAACCTTTGCCAGCATAATTATGATTACAGAAGAAAATTAACCTTTTAAAGCAAAGTGGGAATTGGCTGCTCCCCTCAATAGAAAAGGGGAAAGGACACTTCCATAACAGGGATGGATCAGCACATGATCACAAGGAGACAAAATGCCTTTCAGAATACGGCTCACAATGGCCACAACATCCTCACATAACTAAAACAGGAGGCAAAAGCATGCTTGCCCTCTGCTTTGCAAAACCGGTTAACCTGTAATGGAATTCTTCTCTGTCTCAGGAGGCAGACTGCCAGCCTTGCTCCTTATAGACCTACAGAGTGCAAGCCTGCCCAAAGCTAGTGTCCTGGGCTGAGTGATTTCATAAAGTTGCTGGTTTTGTCATTTCTTTCTTATCTTCTCTCAGTCCTCCCACATTTTGTCTTTTTCATCTTCATCCTGCAACTTTGTTCCCCCTTCTGTACTCTTCAAATGTGTACTGGAGAAGTGTCTTTTTGCATGCTGCAAAACCTGCTTTGATAAATACCAATTGCAGGTAAATGACACAGTAAATGAGCATTGCAGATTTTTCCTGCCCTTTTCATTACATGAAGGTGACAATGCTTGGAAAGGAGGAAAAAACTGAAACTGAGGATTTTTTTCCCTACATATGCCTCACATTCCCTTCCCATAAAGGGCTCTATGCACTCATCATACCCTACTTTAGGCTTTTATGATAAATGTGACCGCAATCAGTACTAGTTATTGGTCTTTATCCTTAAATATAAGACATGCACAAAATTTCTGTGCCAGCCTGTCAAGAGACAATAGCCAGTCCCTAGCAGGGAGATGCAGTAGAAGAGCAGGGATTACATGCTGCTTAAATCTATCTGCCAATCAAAAGAGCAACATCATGTTCTTTTTTCAACTGATATTTCTAAACTACAGAAACTCCTAAACCAGATCTGAGCAGGTGGTGATTTCCAAACAGGGCATTGCTATGCTTGACATATGTACTGGATTTATCTGAAAAAAGCAGTATAGACCTGTTAGAGCAGCACTGCTGAGAAAATTTTATTTGTCCAATAATTCGCCAGGGGAGTTATTAGCTTAAGTTCATTGTGATGCTGGTGTGGCCCTGCAGAGTGATGGTGCTAATTCAGGCTCAGCTGTACTCTGCTGGATGGTGTTGACATGTCCTTAAATGACCTAGATGGTTGACTGAGTGAAAATCCTCCAATATGGGAGGAGAACTTCAGGTCTGTGTCCTGCAGCATTCTGCAATCAGTGCTGAAATAACTATGTATGCCTTGTTCCAGCCCTCAGCATTTTGTCCAGGCTCTGAGGACCCTGGAGAAAACTTCACATTCATAGGTTTCTCACTAATGAATAGCCAACACTAATTCTAGCAGCCTGTTTATTTCAGTGGTTTGTGGATTTGGTCTGTATCGCATTATTATTACCAGTATTACTGTGAGAAATGTTATTAATACCTAGAGAGGTTTCCTAATACCTCTATGATATACATAGCTTCACCTCAATGATATACATCGCTTTACACAGCACTGCCATTTTGCTCAAACATGGGGTTACTTTATATTTCTCAGGCTGCACTAATATATTCTTTCTTTTTTTATTGTTGTGCAAACTCTAGACACACATTGACCTTTGAAAAGTTTTTCCAGGTCATATTTTTTGAAGATCTCTTTCAACTCCAAACTGATTTTGGTGATCATTGAAAGTGTGAGGTCCAAATACCTCTGGCTTTTCCAAGAGCATTGTTTGGTTCTTCTTATTGTTCCCTACCAAACAGATGATGGTGGCAGCTAGGAAAAAGGATCCCAGCTCTTGGCACTGTTGCTAATCAGTTACAAGGAACTAGGTCTAAGTCTTGGTAGGCTATTATTTTTTATTCTTAATTGCAATAAATAGCTTAAAGTTACCCTGGCTTGACCTGGGAGATCTAGAACATCCAGTGCTATTCATCAGGGTGCTACAGCTTGTGGAGACAGTTTCGAGCAGCTCAAAGTCTGGCTGCTTCTTTAGAACAGAAGACCTGTTTCAAACTCTGATTTAAATATATGGAACTAAGCAACCTGGGTTTGGTGTATACTACGTATGTGCATGCAGAGGTTTTGTAATGGGTTCTTTAAGATTTATTATGTAGTTGTGCCACTATTGAAAATTATACTTTTGAACAGAGGATCTACTCTTACACTTCTCCTTAATTCACATCACTAAATAACTTATGAACTTAATGGATCCTTTCTGCCCTTCATGAATTTCCATGCCATGAGCTCCCATACCTCCTCTTTGGTACACAAGGGATCCAATCAAAATTGAAAGGAATTATTTGATAAAAGGGTTTTTTTGGGGTCCCAATCTCAAGGGCTGGCACCAGAACAGAAAAATGGAGAGTTCATGGTCTTTACACCATGACAGAATCTTTGATGACATTTCAGATGACAATAGGGAAAAATATTGACTTTTATTTAATATTAAGATAATGTGAAAATGCTTGAGAAGAAAATCTTTCAACTGAAGAAATAATAGTTATGGAAACAACAGTGCTCTAGAGAGAGGCACACATACCATCTCAGAGTATAAATATGGAGTTACTAGTGCAACAAACTAATTATATTTATGCTTCTTATTTTTTGTGATATAATGATATTGATTTAAGGGAAAAGAGACATGACTTTTATGAAGCATATGGGAGAGAAATTATGTCTCTTTACCAATGTGTTAAATTTCAAGGAACTAACATTTCTAAGGGAAGTACCAAATCCATATCATATTCTTAACATTCTGCATCACAATGCTTGTGCTGTGACCTTTACCTTCGCAGATACATGTGTGAAAAGATATTTATCTGGACAACTGCTTAATGGTTCAAAGACTGAAAAGCCTGCTATATAAATTACTTTAGCTAAAGCCCGCAATATATTTTACACTTTCACTTAAATGAGATTTGATTTTTAACACTGTGTTCAAACATTTTCCCCCTGTCTAAAGACAAACATCAAACCAGTATTGCCAACGTTTCACACGATTCGAATGTACACTGGGTAAAGTCCTATTTGGATTCAGAGTTAATAGGAAATGAAGCTGAAAAACTTGGGAATCCTTTGTGGCATTTTCCAGCCTCCTCTGGTTGCTTTTGAGCGATAATACACTGCATATTTCCTAATAAAATTTTCACCAACAGAAGTTCTTGGCATACTGAGGATAAAATTAGCTTACAGAGAAAATATTGGCAAAGAATTAAAAAAATGGAAGACTGTGAGTAATATTCTGCCTTCAGTTATCCCCAGGCATTCCTGAGGGGATTTTGTGAAACTGCCAACAATAAATGAGGGTTAAATTTCACATTTTTTATGTATGTGACGAGAATTTCATTTATGTAGTTTATGTGAAGAATAGATATGTCAAGTATGTGGAAGCTATGCATAGGGCACTCAGAAATATCATAAAGATGTCAAACAGGCTTGTCTTATTTGCTAACCTGGACTTAAATATGTATCTCTTTTTTCTTTCTTTAAGGTCAAAGAGTACTCAAAAAGGATTGAACTGTATCAGCAGCAAATTCTTAATCTAACCATCAGAGTGCAGCATATGGAGGAGGGCAGTATATCCTACACAGAACTGGACTTCCAGTTACTGAAAGTGGAAATCAGTGACCTAGAGAGACTGGTCACTCAGCTGAAACCCAGCCTTGTTGGAAGCAATGTCATCATTGAGCAAATATATTTGGAGGTATTGCCAAAGACTTAATTAGGCATAGAGGGTTCAAATATACAGATAGTCTATTCTCTCTTCAGTGTTTAGGTTGAGGAAATGTAGCCTGTCTCTACTGCAGCCGGTGGAATTATTTTAGCATTTCATCAACATAAATTAAAAGAAAACTTGACCTTAAATGTGTTAAAGTCTTATTCCTTGATAAGAAAAGATAAGAACAGAAAAGCAAAGAAACCCAAAAACAAATGGAGACCACTCCGTTTTTGCAGAATATCTGCCCGAAAGTTAACAGTGTTGTGTAGTGTTAAGCACACAAGCTGATGAAATTACTATAATGAATATTAATTTACAGACCCCCATGCTTGAAAGCCTCTGTGCTTTAATTCGGATAATTAAAAAATCAGCTTCTGGTTGCTAGGGCAGTGGCCCAATCAATATGAAATCAAGAAGTGGGAAAGACTATCACCTTCTCAGCTGACTATAAATCACATTTTCAAAACTGTAGTTAATCACTCACCTAGAGAGAATAATTACTTCAGATGGATAGTGAAATATCACTTTCTCCATTGTCCTCTAGATCATCAAGCAGGTGATTAAAACCATTATTTATCTTTGCAAATAAAATTTCCAGATACTTTTGTAAGGCTGGAATAAGTACTTTCTATATTTAATAGCTAGTACTTGCCTATGACTTACTGGATATTTTTTTACTAAATATAAAATAACACTATATTTTTGCATTTTGTTATACAACTTAGTCTTAAAGCACTTCCTTGTGTTCACATACCTCTACTGGAAATGTCAAATTGAGGCTGGCAGGATAAGGCCGATTCTTAGGATATTTTTTAAAACCTTTTTCTGTAGCGTCTTCTGTGTTATGATCAACCCTGCCTGCAAATACCTGTACAATAAAGTTGACATCAAGCTTGCTCTGTTTTTTTCCCCTCTAGATCACAAATCTGACTATACTGGTAAATGAACTAGAATCACTGGACAAAAACAATGTCCTTGCAATTCGTCGACAAATTACGTCCTTGCAGAAACGACTGAAAGAGTGTGAAGAGAACGCAAACAAAACTACAGTACCCCCTTATTTCCCACCAGGTAAGCACATCGCATAAGAAATAACATAATACATAGTTAGAACAGTAAATGCAGAGGTTTCCCTTTGTTAATATTAAATACAATTGTAATGATAACCCTTAGCTGCCTTGAGTAGACAGCTCCTAATGTTTCAGCAGCGGGTTCAAATGGAAAATGAAAGAAGGAGTCAAACTTTTATAGACACAGTAGCTGTTTTCAACTGGAAAAAGTTGTAATCTTCTTCTCACCTATAGTGCAAAAAGTAAATCAGTACCCCTCTTCTCTTTTTTCCAAAACAATTACCTGTGGGAAAGTATGGGTTTTGTTCTAACCAGCTTTGATTTTTAATAGTTTCTGTGAAAGTGACCTGTGACATGGCAATATTGCTCTAATGCTGCTTGGGAAATGTGTACAAAAGCTGTTGGCATGCAAGCTCCAGAAGGTAACCTTGCATGAAGATTACTTTTGCTTTACAGGCAAAAAATTCTTCTAAAACAGAAGGTCAAGAGACTTGGAGGGAAATTCTGGTCTCAGGGAAGTAAGTGGGAGCTGTATTACTGCTTTCAGTGGAACTAGGATTTTATAATTTTCTTAACTAGGAAAGGTTATATTCTGGAGCCTGGATCAGTGGCTCCCAGAGTGCAGTTCATATAATGGTGTCAACAGTTACAGGGTGTATGGTAATTCTTTTTTAACCAGAATAAGTTTTGTCTTGACATTGTGTTCAGTTTGAAAAATCACATTGTGAGTGAATCATAGTCTGAGAAATTTTGAGAGTCAGATATGATACACTGGAGCAGACCATTTAGGAAACACTAGTTTAGATATGCCAGGTCAAGCATCCCACTTGCTAAGAGACAAGAGGATTTATCAAACCGTGTTGATCCCCTGAGTGTTTTATACACAGGGGGTTCCTTTTGGCAGAGTATTGTAAGAGCAAAAGTGCTGTGTTGTATACAATACACAGGGGAAGAATCTTGCTTTTTCACATAAGCTGGTTAGCAATCAGCTAGAGGAGTCTATAAAAAAAGGACAAGTAGTATCCTGCTTGCAAGGAGCACAGATTTGCACCTATCAGCATTTACCTTTCATCACCTTGAGGTCAGCTAATTCAAACATCTCATTGGAAAGGTGAGAGGTAGAAATACAAGCTTTCCTTAGGGTGAGCAGCCCCTCATTGGAGCTTCATGGTGGTGCAGGCAGTTGCTGCTTTTCTCTGACAGAATGCACGAGTAACACCTTGTCTGGGAATCAGACAGGAGACAAAGCCAAAACAAAAACCTGCATCAAAAAATCTCAAAGCCCTTCTCTGCTCCTTAAGGAAGGGCTTAAAATGTTTCAATGAAAAAAAAAGTACATGAAAGGCATCTCACTGATTTATTGAGGGTGATGGTGTGTGGAAAGAAACCATCTCGTTCTCTTCAAGCCTACAGCAAGCCTTTGTTTTGGTGAGAAAGTACTGAGCTTTGGAACAAGAATACTGTTTCCTTCCATGAGCGAAGAAGGAAAGGGCTGATTTTATGTCTGGGTGGTTGGTGTGTCTGGGGGACACAGCAGCTTTCACTAAGTGGGAAAGAGAGGACAACACTTCACAGTGCAGCTCCATGAAGGGATAGGCAAGTCGTGTCTAGAGCAGGATGATAACTCTGGGATGGCTAAATGTAACTGCATGGAATTGTGACTGTAATAGAATTATTCACCATTGTTTCTCAGGGCATGGTAGGGAGATGGATAGAGTTTGTCCAGGACCAAAATGGTATTGCTTTAGCATTGTCTTATTCCTAACTGGTGTGCCAGCTAGCTCACGCACCCTTGCATTGTAGCAGAAAGTAACCAAGGAGGTCAAAATCCCAGGTGATATAACAGCTTCCAGAGACTTACTACCAGTGACGTCAGCTGAGGACAACCTCTGGTGTTGTCTGTGAGTTTGTCTTCTGTTCACAGCAACAAGAACCTGGGAGGGGTTCTTGTGTGCGTGAGCGTATTGTCATGGCCTCCTTAAGGATAAGGGTGACCTTTAGGGTAGTCTCTGAGGCTGGCACAAAGGACTGGCAGAGAAATTGCTGCAGGCTGGCAAGTTTTCTTTGTGATGGGAGATACCAGCTCTACAGATAACCCAGGTGTTATGTAGGCTCAGATCCTTGCTAATCCACGCAGGACTAGTACATAGCATATGCATAGACTTTGTGTGACTGATGGGGAGCAACTCTCATCTGTGCAGAGAACTTTGCAGAGCAACTACATGTCCTGCAGACTGTATCTGAAAACACATAGAAGTAGTAAGATGTGATTGCTTAGGATGATGGAGTAAGTATCTGGGAGGGCTGCATTTTCTAGTTGGTCATTTTGAAGTCTTGGCATGGATGCTCACACCTAGACCTCTGAAGCTCTCTAGCACTCACATTTATGTGTTTGAACACAATTTCCATATGTTTTCTCTGCAAGCTTGAATGCCTTGAATTTCTGCCAAACCACTTGGCCTTGCCCTGCTTTTAGTTCATGTTATATTTATAAAGTTTGTATTAAACTGACTCTTTGTCCTGTTTTCAGATTGCTTTTTCTTTCCCCCTTCATCCTCTCTCCTGCATGTCCTGGGTAGGCAACATGAACTAGAGAGACCTTGGCTAATCCCTAAGATGTCTAAGATTATGAGTCTAAAGGCAAGTTTAATTAAAGCTTCTTGCTTTGCATTGCTGTAGTACGCAGCCCCTCTGACTCGGTCCCCCAAAGCTTTTGCTGCTCTATTTCTCAAAGTGAGCAGGCCTGTTCTCAAACAATATAACAGAAACAAATCACTTGTTTCCATTTGCCCTGCCCTCTGACTGGAGAGGTGGGTGTTGAGTGTCTGATATATAGTTAATCGTCCCCCTCATCATCACTGGCTTTCCTATCTGCAGTGGTTCCTGGCATCTTGCTCCTCACCACTCCAGTGGGAAGAAATATTTATCCATTTCTTTTCTTTTGTGCCGATCTCATCTGGCTGCATTGGGTAGGTATAGAGAGGAAAGACCTCAGAATGGTTCTTTGAGTACTGCAGAAGATTTTATGTCACATCTCACTGAAATAATCTGAGAGAGGAAGCGGGGAGAAGTGAGTCAGATGAAACTCAAAGACAAAATAGAAAGAAAAGAAAAAAGGAGCAACATTGGGGGTTTTTTTCTGGCTTTTATACACTCAGAAATTAAGGATTTCAAGCTACTGGTGAATACACCTCAGCAGGAGGAAAACCTGAAGTAGCCTAATGCTGAAACTCAGGCAATTCTATTGGAGTCTTACAGTGATTTCAATTTACCTTATATTTTACCCCCTATGACCTAAGTTTTCTGTGTTTTTTGAGTAATTAAGTTGTGTTTTGAACTGAATACATCCATCCACAAAGAGAGAGACATGCCCAGAGGCACCAGAAAAGAGCTGGCCAGTCTTTCTTTCCAGGACTTCCTGAACTGCCCCTGGAGACACATGCATTTCTCCACTGGCAGTGAAGGGAGCTGAGCTGAGGGAGCAGAACTTATAGTTGTTTTAAGACAGGTCAGATGAACTCCAGCCCTCCCTCCACCTCATCCGCTGTTACATGTTGCCAACACAGGTCTTCTTTGACAGCCGTCAGCCTGTATCTGTGCACCATGATACTGGTGAAAGACTGGAGTGTCTTTGTTTGTCTTCCTATGTCAGTGAGACAGTAGGAGACAGGATGAACCTTTCCCTTAGAGCTCTGTCTCCTGTATTTCAAGTCCTAGTAAGGCTGGTAACAGCTCACATATCTGGATGCAGTGGTTCATCTGATGGGATGGGAGGGTGCCCATCTGGTGCTTGGGAGCATGTGTGAGAATATAGAACCATCCTGCTTCTGGTGCCCCTCGTGGGAGTTCCTTTAAAAGTGAGTCCCACCTTGTTTCGTGATCTTTGGCTTGATAGGCCAACTGTGGTCCCTTCTCTTCTGCAATCAGATGCAGCTGCTTTGTGGGAGGAGGCTGCTGGAATGTTTTCCTGTATTGTTGGAGTGAGAAGCTGAAGTGCTCTGCCAGTGCTTCAGAGTGAAGTGGGTAAAATGAGACCCAACAGGATGTGTCTTACGTTCAGTTCTGCAGACTGTTAGCCAAGCAATTCAGACTCACTCCAGTCCTGACAATTAGGTGTCAGCTCCTTTTCTGATAAATCAGAAAGAGAGACAACTGAGCTGAGATACTGGTACTTTGTGTAGGGAGAAGTAGAAGTATGTGTGTATGTACCTATGTTAGTCCTTCCCTTGTCTATTTGCTACATTAGCATGAAACAGAGGAAGGCAAAAATACCAGGGCAGCATTTATCAGTGGCACAAAATGGTGGAGAAAGGAGTTAAAAATCTGAAAGTTTGAATAATGCATATGGATTTATTTCAAGTACCTTCTAATATTTACAAAATTACATGACACTTTGTTTCCTTTGTGCATTTTTTCCCCACAAGATCCAGACACGGAGGCAAGTTTAGATTAAATAAACAACAATGAATTCTTCTGAACCTGTGCAAAAGACGGATCACCCCCGACTAACACAGTTTTTTTGTAAAAAAAAAAAATTATGGGAGAATTTTTTCAAGGAATCAAAATCAAGCACATTCTCTATAGAAACTGCAGACAATTTTTGATGTCATTAAAACAGAACACGCTTCTAACTTTATTTTAATAATTCATTATTTCATAAATAAAAACCAAACAAGTGTTCAGCAGAGAGATCTCTTTAAGGGGAGAAATAATAATTTATTATTTCTTTTGTCAAAAAAGGTCTCTCTGCTGAACATACGTTTGTTTTTTATTTATGAAACAATGTATGAATTATTAAAATAAATCTGGAATTGTGTTCTGCTTAATGGCATGAAAAATTGTTTGAGGTCGCATATAGATGAGCTTAGCAGTGCTCCACTACCTGCAAGCTTTGGTGCTGTAGTTTTCTAAACAAATGAAGAGTTTTAGAGCACTTAATAACCATTTAATTCTGAGATAAGTTTATTGTGATTTAAGCACAGTAATATATTCAATAGGTCACCATCTTTAAAGAAGTCCTCATGCCAGAGTTATACATAATAGAAATATAAGAAAAAAACAGTTCCAATTGATTTATGAAGTTGGCAGGCTGCAAACCATTTTGTACTGGCTGCCTTAGCTTTCTTCCTTTGCATGAGCTGAGGTATAAGCACCTCCAAATGCTGGTATCTGTGCCAACTGCTGAGGCCACATTACCAGACATGCTACTGCCATTTCCAGAGATACAGCCTGGATAGCCATACAGCAATGCCTGCCTTGTATGCTATATTTGGAAATGAGATTTCTGCTCCAGGGCCTTGGCCTTTGTAAAGCACTTAAGTGAATGCTTAAATGCTCATTTGCTCTGAGCCAGGAATGCTTATTTGTCTCGATTCTTGGTGGTACAAAGGGAAGCAGTATTCAACCAGGGTTATGCCACGTTTCAGCTGCAAGAATCCCAGGACACAAAAGGGTCTGGGGGATGAGATGGGATTGTTTACAATTCATGTCACCCTCTCTGCCATCAGCTGGACACTCAGTGATGAAGAGCCGCTCTTATGGGCAATACTGACTCCAAGGAAATTGCCAGCATGGCCTGGGGACACAGGGATTTAGCTCAGCATAGTGATTAATATAAAACCGCTCCTCATCTTCCTCACAGATGTTGAGAGGAGGCTGCAGGTGAGTCACCTGTCCCTCAGGTCACAGTCCTTAGCACAAGACTGCACAAAACTATGAAGAATGAAGGTGTAAATTAGGGGAAGCAAAGAAATACTGCATTTTGATTGAGAAAGAAGACATGAAGAGCTTCACTGCCCAAATTGACTTTACACATTGACACAAATGTTACCCACTTGCTTGGACATTACCAACACTCAGAATCCAGGTTTCCTTGTCCCAGAGGCACAGCACCTTTCTCCTGGGCAAAACAGATCAGAAAGAGGTTTCTCTGCATTTGCAACAGTCCATTTTTTTCACCAAATATCTTGTTTCCCAGTGTTTTTCCAAGTAGAGTGCTTCAAATTGGTCTGTCTCTACATTTCCTTCTATCTGTGGAATGGACTGTGATGCCTTTGAGACCAAAATGTCTCCTAGGTTTTTTCTATCAATGACTTTAGGAGATTCCAGTTCTTCTCCATAAGTATTGTCTGGCCTTGCTTAGGGATGGTCAGCTTTGAGGACAAAAGGTAAATTCTTTCTCTGTTACTTCTCGTTCTTCTTTGTGATAAGACAGAAATTATTTATATGCCAGACGTCACTTCATATGACTAAGCTTATGAGCCATTCTTTTTGTAGAAGCTGTAAGAAAATGCATGGTTCCCATGCAAAGTATTAAAGCCTCAAAATATAATCTTGACTTCCATCATTGACACTATAGCTGGCAGTGCATGGATTTTCTGTGTTGAGGGAGTTATTATTCACATCAAACAATTGTGGTCATTAATTTATTCATTAATTGATGTGGGAGACTTGGGTCTATTAATGTTATACTCCATCTTTAATAAGAAAGACTGTCTGGTGCCTATCGCGCCCTAATGAACTGGGAAACATTGGAATACCACTAAGCTTGTGAGCTGGTACCAATCACTTGACATCTCTGTCTCTATTACCTCAGGGGAAAATGCTCTTACAAAGAAAAATCTGGGACACTTTTGTGGCAGTAGTACAAAAAGCTGATATTAACATTTGGAAAAGTGCATGCTGGTTTTGCCAGTGGCAGCTTCAGACACATCAGCAGCCCATGAACACTTCTGAGTGCAGGATTTTTACCACCAGTGACTTATAATATTGAGAATTTATCAGGAAACAGGAAAGTCCCTAATTCACCATAAGTAAAAGGAAAATATTTCTTGCATTTAAATTAAATTTTCCATGGTTTTGCTGTTGATATGTGTAAAACAGAGCTGTTCTGGTTTAGCTTGAAGTCGTATTTTTTTCCAAGTCACCTCACATGAAAACTCAAAGTAATATCAGTCTACATTTCCTGGGCTGTGATTGTTACTGTCGGCAGATTTCTTTGAGGGCCTGAGGTGGAAGGCACCATGTGGCTGTGACGCACTGTTGTAAAGCTGTGATTCTGACAGCAGAATGCTAATCTGAAATGTGACTCTGGAATTACTGCTGCTGCTGCTCCTTCCTTCCTCTTTTTTCCCCATCGCCCAAGCTTTTGGTTCCACTGAGGTAGAAAATAACCTAAAATGCTTCTGAACTTGTATTTTCCAAGGGATTTCCTAGTGCATCAGGCTGGCCAACATCAAATGGGTAGAAATAGAAATCTGTCCCTTGTATGGAACAGCACAGTGAGCACTTATTTTCTTATTCTTCAAATAACTGTAATGATTCATACTCTGTTTTCTATTGCTAAATTTTTTGAGTTAACTTGGAACACTGGGTGCCATTCAGTTGCTGACCTTAGCCCAAAATGAACCTTTTACACATGAAGCTCTTCATTTATGTCTGTGTTTTGCCACAAAGCTAATCTCTAGTAAGCACAGTCTAGAAGCTATAGTCTGCAAAACCTATCTCCTGGTAATGACATTTGGAAAACCTGTTTTTCTCTTTAATTGCAGGTACCTGCATTCACCGTGGACTGCTGAATGTTAGCCAGCCCTATGTGGTAAAGCTGAACTGGAGAGGATTTTCCTACAAATATGGCTCCTGGGGTAGAGATTACTCTCCCTCTAATCCAGAGAACGAAGTCTATTGGGTTGCACCATTGAACACAGATGGGAGATACTTGGAATACTACAGAATTTATAATTCCTTTGATAATTTGCTGCTGTTCAAACCCGTCTATGAAAGTAGAATAACCTATGGGGAAGGAAGTGGTGCTGCTCTTTATAATAACTATTTGTACTATCATGCTTATAATTCAAGATATATGGTGAAGCATGATATAAAAACAAACAGACAGGTTTTGAGGAAGGAGCTTCCAGGTGCTGCTATTGGTAACCGTTTCTCTTATGCAGGTGTAGCATGGCAAGACATAGATTTTGCCGTGGATGAAAGTGGGTTATGGGTAATATATTCAACAGAAAATAATGTAGGCAACATTGTGATTAGCAAACTCAATGAGACCACACTTGATGTGCTAAATACTTGGCAGACAAGACAGTACAAGCCATCTGTTTCCAATGCTTTCATGTTATGTGGTGTTCTTTATGCCACAAGGCCATTGAACACTAAGAAAGAGGAGATCTTCTACATGTATGACACGAGTACTGGCCAAGAAGATAGAATTAGTGTCATTATGGATAAAAAGTTAGATACAATCCAGAGTATTGATTATAACCCCACAGATCAGAGACTGCATGTTTACAATGATGGTTACCTTGTAAGCTATGATGTGACCTTTCAGCCTTAGTACCCTAGTGATATATGCATGTCATAAAACTGGCAGCAGCTAAAATGAGAGATCCATTATGCCTTTAAACAGTGCTATTGCCAGTTTAGAGTTCATCTGGTTTGATGTACTGTGTCTTTGGATGTCATATACTTATACTCTTTAAAGGGATTGCCTGCTCTATTTGTTGTTAGTATTGCTGGCAGCAGTGTTTGGCACTACTGGGTTCTTTAGGTTTTGATCAGTGTTTATTGATGCTCAGTGCTTTACAATTGTCCTGCCTCTGAGGGTAGCTTTTGTGCATAGATTTAGTGCATCTTGTTTGCAGAAATAGCTGGGCACAGCCTGTCTATTGACTAAGAAGCTAGTTACCGACTGGTTTGCATTTGTCAGAGTAACACAGGCAAGGCACTCAGAAACTGAGAATGAATTTCCACTTATCTTCATCAGAGTGAAATAAGGCCCCTTCTGTCCCACTCTGCTTCCTTTAACAATTTCTCGTGTCTAAACCTGGTCTTACGAATGTCTTACTGCAATTCAGTCATGTACTCCATTTTCCTGGCAGTACAATGCAAAGACACTGTTTTCCTTTCCTTTATGCTCTTATAAGTTGATGCAAATCCTTCCATTGACTTTATTGGCCACACACAGCTCTTGGTATATATAACGCATTGCTATAACAGACATGTTATTAGATGTGCCTCTTTTCAACATTTTTGCCATTCTGTAATTAGATTCCTGAGAGCCTTGTTAGTCTAGGGTCCAATTTGTTCTCTGGGTAATTCTATCTTATAGCAAAGTAAGAGGTCTTGTGGAAAACAGGAGTCTGGTCAAACTAATTGAATATTATGATGTGGTTTTGTTTTTTTTTTAAATGGGTATTGTGTGATAGTTTCTGAGTATGTGCATTGTAATGTCTTATTTTCATAATTTCAGAAATTCAGAGCTCCGACTAAGAAAGCGGTTCATGTGGTTAATTTTGTGCTTTTACATATGCAACTGTGTCTGTGCCCTCTGATAATCAAAATCAACACATATACAACTGATTGTTTTTGTTTTAATAAAAAAAAATTTCAAAGAATCTCATTTGTTCTACAGAGGCATTTAAAGCTGCTTGTGACAAATAGGTAACTTCTGTGATACAACAGTAAGCCAGGGCACCAAATGTTTGAAATAGAATCACTGCACTCAACTTGGACTCTGTATGCTTAGGTAGGAACAACACAAAGGTGTGAATCTGTATGCCAACAAGTACATAAGGGGGGCTTTATTTCCCTGCACAGAAATATGGTGGTTAGGGTAACACTTCTCTGCCAAGCTTAGATGTTACTCAAGATATTGAAGATATCAGATGAACTGATGATATGTTTTGAATCCAGGTGCTACCACTTACCAGGTATCAGTATCTGTTTCTTGTAAACCTGTGAAATGAATTTGAAAGCCATGGAGGTGTTGGTGCACTAATCAGATCAGGCAGTACAGGCAGGGCTGCTGTGTGAATAATCTGTAACAGCACAAATAAGGATTTGGCTGAGAAAGGAAGAGGAAAATACTGCAAAAAATATTTTTTCTCTCTTTAATCTCTGTGTGTCATGGAAGGTGAGCAGCTATCCAGGTATTATCAAGAAATGCCATCAGTGTGGGCCTTGAGGCTCCTCAGCTCACCACTGCTTAGGGAGGCAGTTGATGTTAGCATGTAAGTGACTTATTTTGGTGAATTGACAGTGGTACTCAAATCCTTCCTTCAATGTCTTTAATGTTTCAATGCCTTTAAGCTGAAGAAAGGTAGATTTAGATTAGATATTAGGAAGAAATTCTTCATTGTGAGGGTAGTGAGACACTGGAACAGGTTGTCCAGGTAAGTTGTAGATGCCCTATCTGTGGAAGTGTTCAGGGCCGGGTCAGATGGGACTGAGCAACCTGGTCTAGTGGAAGGTGTCCTGCCATGGCAGGGGGGTTGGAACTAGAAGATCTTTCAGGTCCTTTCCAGCTCAAACCATTCTGTGGTTCTATGATTCTGTGATGCTTGGGAACAGTTTTCTCCCCTTTGGAAACCTCTGTCAGCCTGGAATGGAGGCTTCCACTTGAGGTGTGGATGCTGTGGCTGCCCACCATGTTCATTTACAGTGTGATCCAGACCCTGTAGGACTTGGCACCAGGTTCCAGATGGATGTCACTGAGGTGGGAAGATTGTGACTATAGCCATCTCTTCAGGTTACCGCTCAGTGTCACCACAGAGAAGATAAACCACAACTGGGTTGGACGTCAGTAGCTCAGCACCAGAATGAAAGCAGAAACATCCCTGAACTTCCAAAACCTTAAAATATATTGTGTAGAGGGGCTGGGTCAGGATGTTTTGGTGCTGACAAGGCTGAGCTTGTCCTTTGATTTTTGTCCTGTGCTAATATTTCTCAGGTCCCAGGGTGCAGCTGGGACTCCCAACAGGTCTGTCAGGGCAGGCCTGGCAGCCAGGGCCCATCCCACTGCCCTGGCCAGGAATCAGGGCAACCCTGGGGCACCAGGGCAGCCTCAGCCCCAGGCATTGGGCACCTCCGCGGGCAACAGGCTAAGGCTAGGCTGTGACATTGGGCTCATCGGTGGGACAGGTTCCATGGGGCCCATGGCTGGGCAGCGCAGGGCTGTGGGTAGCTGGAGACTGGCCCTGCTGTGGCACCACTGGTTAGGGGCTGATGGCCCTTAGGGCTGACATGGGGTCCTGGGCAGGGCGGGGGGAGCCCCAGCAGGTGGGCACCTTGGGCAGTGAGGCACATGAGTGCCCCTGGGGCACTGGCAGCTGGCAGTGCTTATGTTAATGTTATAAGAAGTTTTGCGGAGTTGTAGAATGAACATTGTCCTTTTAAAAACCAGAAAAAATAAAGGCAAAAAATGACTTTATTTCAGCTCTTGGACTATTGATTTGGCATCCTCCCCTGGAGGTCTTGGGGTCTATAAACAATATTGAACATAAATAGTGCCTGCCACAGAGCCTGGAGGAGAGGACATCTGTCTGCGTGGTGACACAGGGAACTGCAGTACAGGGACTTAGATGCAATTTCGCTGATGAGTGGTTTTCACACTACCTAAGTCAGGTCACCTAAGGTGGGAAACTTGGCTCTGATCCATGCAATGATGGCATGTGGGGAGAGAGGGATCTTCTGCAAAGGAGCACTTCAAGAAGAGGGAGTAATACATCTTTTCACTTCTTCCCTTAGACCTGTCCTTTCAGGCCTTTGTTGAAGGTGGTTCAGTAGAGCTGGTTATTAAAACTAAAGCTTGTTCTTGAGCTGACCATGGCACACAACCTTGGGCAGACTTCACTAGATATCCCTGTTGCATCGTCTCCTGTCGCTGGTGCTACCTCTGCTTTATTTGGGGTGTGTTTCCTCCTCTTCTTCCTCCTTGGATGTGGAGAAGACCTCATCCCCATGCTTCCCAGCAAGGACTCTTACTGGTTTGGTGGCTCTACATCATTTCTTGGGAAGGTGTTTGCCTGCACTAAGTTTCACTCTGACCCTTTTCACCCAGACTTTCCCGCTGACCTTGTTCTCCCCGGTCTATTCAAAGTGCAGTGACATATTCATCCTCTTTTGCATTTTGCAGTCCTCCTTGGTCTCACTATTTTTTTAACAAGTTAGATACAAGCTCTCAATTCTTTGATCCATGACTTTCACATCCTTCCCTCTCAGCAACCTAAGCCTCCTTGCTTTGCTGCCTAGACGATGCCAACCTCCTTTATCCTTCTGTTCCCTTGTTACATGCTCTTCCATTTATTCCATTTTTCTCTGGGATGTCCTTCCCTGGACTCCTCCAAATTTCTCAGTAATTTATCTGTGAATATCCTGATAAATTGCTAACTGGATATAGTTAACTTGTTGCCTTCGGTATGAGATTGGTATTTATATGCATCGAGTATTCAATTAGCTGGCACATCAGTGCATAAAGCTGGCACATATAAACTCTCTTATTATTCATTCCCGTATGTCACTCCCTCACTCCCTGTTACAATCACTTGTTATATCTTGTCTTAAACAGAGATAGTATGTTCCTGTCTTTAAGTTTGGGGTAGTACAGAACCTAGCATAATGGGTTGATACCTTCTTCCTCTTTCCCTGGTACTTCTGAGCAACAAACAATAAGGAGCAACAAGAGCTGGCTAGGGATTGTTGCACGCATCTGTGTTTTTGTCTGAATTTTCATGCATGCTGTGATGTGTACTGCATATAAATTGGCTTTGAAAAGTAGACAAACAATATGCTTCCAGACAACAGTGTAAACATTCTGTTGGAAACTGTTTCAGTAGCTATACGCACATAATGTAGCTACAATGCATACCTAAATTTGTACCATGTGGGGTAGGATCACTTTTTCTCCTGTAAATATTTGATTTCTTTCCTTTATTTCTTTGTGTTTTTGTGATACTCAACAGTTGCTCCCTGAAAGCCACAGACCAATGGCACAAGAGTGTGCCATGTGCAGAGTCTGCAGCCACAACCTGTTTCATACTGCCAAAAAACTTGAGATTTAACAGAAATTGGAGTTCTCATAATAGGACAAAATAACAAGACAAGAGATTTGTTGGTGAGTTGGGTTTGGAGAGATGAGAATTAAGGAATTGCAACATTATGGTTTGCAAAAGTAAGTATGTGTGAGGGTGAATACGTGTGTCGTCCCCTCTGCTTTCTGGGTTGCTGCCAGTTTGCAAGCTGTTAGCTATGTATGGGGAACCAAAGGAAATGAGGGAAGATGCATGGGCAACTGTTCTTTCAGGTCTTCAGGGAATGGCTCCTGCAACTGGCTTACATTCTCCAGGCCAGTTTGGCTGTACTTGGCCGTGGGCCACATGTGAAGGCAAATCTGGCTTTAAACCATTGCCCTTCATCAGCAATGAGGGTGGAAAATGGTGGTTGAGTTCCCAACTCAGCAGCTCCCAAACTTCTTTAACTTCTGCCTGCTTTGTATGATTCCTATGGAGTAAATGGACACAGCCATATCTCACATACATCTTTCTGCCTTTGGTACGTGAATCATGCTGGAGAGAGAAGGAGGTGGACAATACTGCTATACAGCTGGTGGATCCACCAATGGCAGGAAATGTCACTGAAAGAAGACATGAGAGAGCACTGCTTTTGGCCACAGCTGTCCAGAAGAGGGGCAGAATCCTAGACACAGGTCCCAGGAGGTGTCTTTGTCCACCCTTCTGCTTGAAGGCAGGAACACATATTTCTAAGCTGCCTCTGACAGCTCTTTGTGTAATCTGTTCTTTAAAATCTCTAATAATGGAGATTTCACAGTCTCCCTAGTCACCTCTTTTGGCACTTAACTACCCTCACAACTAGGAAATTTTTCATAAATCTTCTCTGCTGAAAATTAAGTGAATTTGAGAAGATAAGCATGACTATGTTGCTGAGACCAAAGGCTCAGCTGACCCTGCATCCTCTACATAGCAGGGGCCAACAGCAGAGGCTTCATAGAAATGTATAGGAGCAGGACAAGGATGCAGTGATAATCCTGCTACTGGACTTCTGTGGCCTGATTTTTGGGAATGTTTTATTGGTCTGTCTACAACAGGTTCAAAGCACAGTTAACTCTCATCTCTCTAAGAACCATTTACGTAGTGGAAAATGCATTTCATGTAGCTACAATAGCTCTTTTCTAGATAAAGAAAGTCTCAATTTCCACCCCTTCCTTCTAGGTCAAGTTTTATAAACCTTATAAAATTTGTGTTGATCTCTCCTTTCAGTTGACCTACAACTCTTTTCCTCATCACTGAGGAGGATGGACTGGTTACCTCTAAATCTCGTGTAACACTTTGAACTGGCACCACCTTTTCCATTGCTGATGAGTTTAGGCTCCATCCGGTTTGAAAGGAAGCACTAAGGTGCCATAAAGAGAAGAAACAAGAAAAGGGCTAATACCCTAGCCCAAACAACCTCCCTGAACACGGAGAGTCCCCTGGCCTGCCTCCTGCATCTGATGTTCATGAATGGTGTGTATAAGATACACAGAAGCTGCCTAACATATAGGAACCAGCCTTAGGACTTCTTCCTCAGAGAAGCACAGAAGAACTGAGCAGTTGTTATCCCTTAGGACCCAGGGATATTGCATTCCTTCCTGCATGGTAATACAGTTTTCAGAGGAGGAATGGAGAATTTGCACCCGTATTATTCCTGCTGGTGCCGTAATGAGAGTTGAGGGATATATGGATTTGTATGGGGTTTGGCTCTGACTCCTAGTGTTGCAGTGCCAACTTACTGGGAGATTTCAGTCTTTGGCATTTTGTTTTGGCTGCCTCAGTATGTTGGTTGTTCTGCATCCTCTTAGAAGCTCAGGTCTCTCACAGTATTGCATGGGGAACTGAGAATATGTCTGTGCCCTGCAGTGCAACTCCTTACAGTGACACTTGAGTCACTAAGCTGTGATGATGTAAAGCTGCCAGTGTCTGTTGGACCAAGGACAGAATCCTCTTTGCTGTCTTTCATTTGGCAGTATAGACAGCTTCTTGAAGCTGAAAACCAGGATAGCTGTTTTAGCAGATGCTAACATGAACACTTGGCTAGCAGGCTGTGCTAATGTGGCTAACTGGTTTCCAGAGTGGGAGCGCTCTGCCACAGAAATAACCCAGCTTGTTTAGAAATACCTGGCGAACAATGTGGCATGGGTACATCGACAGGCAATTTCCTCAGTGCCAGACACTCTGCAACTGGGTGTGGGAATGCCTTTTGTGCCTTTACCTAGTGAGCCATAGCTTTGTTAACCTACTGGGTTCTTGGCTAATTTTACATGCATCTGTGTGACTCAATTAATTAGCTCCTGATCTGTAAGTAGGGTGGGCCAAAGAATGCTCCAGAAAAACCGAGTGGACAGAGTGGATGATCTCAGAGGTCTTTTCCAACCTGTCTGATTCTGTGATTCTAAGATTCTATGACTGAGGTGATGGAAGATTGCTGCCGTTGCCTGTGTGATGGAAGATCATTGTTAGAAAGATTGACAAAAGGAGCTCAGGTTCTTGATGTTTATGTGGGAAGCACGTGCACAAACTGCTTGAATCATTAGCATCTGTATTATGAACAGACCCCAGAGTATTAACCTGTTCAGTTACTTACCTATCCTGGAAATACTGTTTATGCTGGCAAAGCTGAGGCGCAAATCCTTCTTATGCATAATGCAGGACTTTAATACATTTGACAGGAATGCAATTTGAAACATTTTGAATGGAAACATTCTCCGTTAAATTGTTTTATTGTGATGAAAAATACCCTCAAGTAACAGTGATGTTAAAGATGCTGGGTCTTCGGAACTCAGGAAAGTCTGGAGTGATAAAATGCACCTTCATTTAACATTTGCTGAATCTCCATTTTGGTGTGTTTTAAAGCAGGAAGAGATTAGTTTGGCCTTTTTAATGGGAATAATAATAGTTAGCTCTTCATAGAGTGGCTTTATCTGTGGGCCAAAGTCTTTCACTAGCAGTAATTTAACATGGAAAACCCAATGTGAAGAAGGGGAAGATATAATAATACTCATATTAATGCAAAATTCCGTGACTTTATAAATGGGGAAGAAGAAAAATTCAGCTGGAAGTTGTGAAAGATCTCTTTATCTGCAAAACATTCCTTTTATAGATTCTCTCCCCTCGAGAAATCTGCAGCTTTGTAGAAGGGGGGACAGTCATCATACTGTAGGTCAAATGAAGCGTGTGCACCTGGGCTTTTGTCTGCTGATTACTGAGGTCTTTTCCTTTCGACCAATCTAACTCCCTACAAAACTTTGGGATGCAGTCTATGCAGCTTCTCACTATGCCCTGCCATGCAGTACAGGAACCAGGATAGGGAATGGTACTGTTTCTGGCATCACCAGCTCCTGCAGGGATTTCTTAGTGCAAGTCTTTGGGAACCGGATTATGTTTTGGAAGCGATTCTTTGATGTCTTCTTATTGAGAGCCCGGGGGCTTTAACTGTGTGTCTGTTCTCTGCTGGAGATGAGAAGTATTTTCTCTTTTCCCTAGCTCAGAATAATTCCCGCTTTTTCCTTTGTATTGGCAATAAGAGAAGTGGCCCAGAGAGATTCAGATGTACATCTGCAGGCACAGAATCAGGCTCAAGAAGCATGGCAATTTTTTTTCTTATTCTGATCTTCTGGAGTGATGTCCAGAATCTTGGGTGATGGACATTGCATAAGAGCCTCATGATGAATGAGCTTCAAAGAATCTGTTGATTTTTAGTTTTATCCAGTGTTAACTCTTCAAGTTTCCAAATGGAGAAATATGAGCCAGTAACTTCTTTCTGTTGCAAAGCAACCTTCCCAAAAGCATTTTAATATAGTGAGATTCATAACTAAATGGCTTTTAAAGTGCACTTATCCATCTCCTGGGAATGTAGGTGGATTCATAAGCAGATCACAGAAATCCAATTTTGCAACCCTCCAAAAAATAAATGTCACTATTGCAAGGGAAACAGGGCCAAGTCCAAGTGACACGGGTTGACATACTGGTGAGAAATCCCAATTCTTTCACAGCTAATTATTGAAGAAATCTAGTTGGAGAGCAGAGACAGGGAGTCAGGAAACACCATGTGGAGGATCAGCAGTCCAGCACGGTTCCTCACCCTAGGTTATTTGAGAGTAGATTTTAGTGCACAGCTTCAGCTTACAGCACTAGGATTTCTGTGACTGGCAGGCAGATCATGGACATACTTTTTGCAGCTTGGGAAACAGAGTTCCATATGAAATGCACCTGTAAAACATAAGGAAGAAGTTTTTCCACAGCCAGCCTATAGAGGAGTTTTGGACAGGGTGTCCTAAGTGGTGTGTCCAAGATAGTTTGAAGGTGATACTAACACGATAAAAGTGAAAGCTGTAGGTAGAGGTTTGTTACTGAAACAAAAAGAAGGGGTTTGAGTGGTTTGGCATTGAAAGGATTTGGGGGTGAACAAAGAATGAGGACAGACCACAAGGTTTCTGGACTTACAGTTTTCAAGAGAAATAAAGCTTGACCAAACTTTTTTGGCAGTTAAGTACTATATTAAGTAAGCTTTTACATACTTTTCCTTTAAATAAACAGTGTGTGATTACAGGTTGTTCACAGCATTCACAATGTACTTTTGGCCAAGAATTATTTTGTACCCACAAATCAAACAAGTTTGCTTCGTACAGTGAAAAATGCTATTTGTTAAATGAACAATGCACTAGACAGGATTAGCAGTAGTACCTGTGGAGCATTCCCAGGAGTTAATTCTTGATGTATCTCGGTAAAGAAGTATTAGTAGACTGCAACAGGGTGAAAAGCATCTTATGTTAGTCCACATTGTAAAAATCCTTCTACTTTGGGGAACAAAATACAAGATAGATGTTACCATAGGTACTAGTTGCTGTATTGACAGGGTCTCAGTTTTACTGCTGAAATAGGGTACTCTAAAGAGCACCACTTAGTTTTAGACATTTCAGACATGATCAGCAGAAAAGTGGTTAATGTGCTGAGAGCTGGAAAAAAGATTATGGTTAAATGGAGCAAAAATTGCCATTTTGTACCTGACTCTTCACAATCCTGCCTTCGTTTGCAGCTGTATTGTGTCATCAAACCATGAGCAATCCATGGGGTTTCAGCTGCATGACTCCCATTAATTTTAATCAGAGTCAGGAGAATAAACTGCTGAGCAGAGCACTCTGAAAATGTACCCCTCCATTCTTAACAATTATATTACTCTGCTTTGTGTGGTGGGGAATCTTTAGGAGGGAGAACTGAATGCTCCATCACTTCAATACCTTCTCTTTGTGCATAACAAAATCAGCACCATTTGCAGCCTGCTCCCTACTGCAGCTGACAACTGATTTCACTACAGAAATGACCAAATGATTGACTTCAGCATTTCTTTACATGAAACAGATACAAATCTTCCAGGCAAATATCATCTGTGTCCTGTGCATGTGTGTGAGGTTTTATGGAATGGAAAGGCTGTTTGTGAATATTCAGTGATATTGTCCTTTAATTAAAATTGTTGCCAGGATACTGTCAATTATACAGGATAACTGCAGCTATGGCTGTTCTAGTGTTAAAGAGATGACCAAATACCAGCAGCCAGAACCAGTGCTGTGTGTTTAAGGCTAGAGCAGAGATCCAGGTGCAAGTTGATACATCCCCACTGCTATATTTCCATGAACTATAGCAGGCATGCAAACCCCAGAGTGGTCCATGCAAACAGCCTTGCATCAGTCAGAGCCTGTGTGATGCTGAAAATCCTCATCCCTCATTAGTGTCACTGACTGAGAGATATGGCTGCTCAGAACCACAGATAGGCAGTGAGCACGTAGAGCTGGCATCCAGCCCTCTCACTGTATATGTGCTTCCTGGCTTTTATGCCCAGGCTCAATTGTTCTGAGTAAATAACTGCCCTCGTTTACAAATCTGCATTCTGAATAATTTCTTCAGCATTCAAACACGCCCCAACCTTTTACATGACCCTCAAAGTGCAGATAAAACCGCAGAGATTTCCTGTGGGAACTTTAAAAAAACAATAACCACAAACTCCTCTGAAGGACAGATAAATATGTGGTGAAAGTTTCATTAGCAACAAACTCTAGCCCTTTTAGTTGCACTAGCAGCCATATTTTTTGTTCAGTAGAACAGTCTTTGCACAGATGTCAAGTTTTGCTACTTGAGGAATGTGAAAATGGGAACAGAGTTTTCAATGCATTCGGATCAGTAGGCATAATCAGGTCTTTACGACTACCCTTCCTTATCCAGATAAACAGAAATTCTTTACAATGATTTCTGAAGTGTACCATGTTCCCATTTATTCAGACATGCAGTGCTTATAGTGGGAACCATTGAAAAGCGTTGTCCTGCATTATCTGAGGGATTTTGAAGGAAATGAAGCAAATCTGCTTTACAATACATTGTTCCTGCAAGGAAGGATCTCACAGAATCTAATCTTTTTTCATTCATTTTTTAGTGTAGCCTGCACAACAGAGGCAGCTCTTCAGCATCATTTGTATGATAATAGCATTGTTTTGTCCCAAATGTGGTGCACATCTCAAGGACCTCCATAGTCACATCAGGAGGATTGTTCAGTCCAGACAAGGGGAAGGCAATTGTGGAGGGAACATGTCCAAACACAGTGAAGTGAATTTCAAATATTATCATTAAATCATTACATTAGCTTTTTCATCTGCCACCAAACAGCCTTTTGAGCAAGAGGGATGCTTGGCTTCCCATGGAATATCTGCCAGACCAGAATACACTGAGCTTTTCCAAGAGACTTAGTCTCCTGAACGTCACCTATCTGCCTAATCCTAGACTGCAATAGAGCCTTTAGGCAGTCAATAAATACTTAGCCTCAAAACAGAGGTCCTTTTCAGTGTGCATGGGTAATTAAAGATAAACTTCTGGGAATTTTGAGGTGAAGTAGGAAGTCACTTAGACCTTAATGTAGTTTAGGTCTAGAGTTGTCTGAGGTGCCATTCCTGGCCCCCACAACCATTCCAGAGAGGTCAGTGCTTCCTCTCTGATAGCCATGATACCCCAGGGTGTCTTGCATGGTCCTAAATACCCATGTGAGAGCAATCACAAGCTAATTTATTAATGATTTTAAGCATCTATAGGGCTAGGAGGGCTCAAATGTCTGCAGAATGGATTGGTGTTTGACATGTAGGTGTCATATAGGGAGATTGGTTCCTTTTGTTCTTTCTCTGTGGATTATGTAGGGAGCCCAGGGAAACTGGCCTCCTAATTTAGGCACTTCATTGGGATGCCTAAAGCTGGGAACATGAATACCCCAAGTGCCAGTTAGAACAGTGCCTGGGCTTCCACAAGTGAAACTAAGCGCTGTCTATGACTGTATAATGAGTACTTTTATTTTAACAGAGCAAATGATTAGATGTATGCTTTCATTATAAAACTGAACCCACTTTTCCTTTTTGCAAAATGTTAGTGGATAAATAAGCATGAAGTGCTTACTGTGACTAGTTGTGTAACATTCATGGTCCTCTCAATGTGATGAGTTTGCTGTGAATATTTGAAGTTCACATTTGTTATTATATTGCAAAGCCATGTGAGTCAGATGGAAATTTATTTTATGCATCATTTTATTTATCAATCTAGAACATGTATTGCTTCAAGCCAGTTGAATAGGTACTATCCATAGAAAGTTAGACACTGCCCAACTATGATTCACCTTCTCCTTAAGGAAAAATATGAAATAATCAAAATAGGTAGGCCAGATAACAGTCTGGAATGTTGTTGCATGATAAGTGGATTAGATTAAGCAGATGTGATTTAATTCTCTGGCCCACCCTGACATTTTTAGGGCCATTTGGAGTGCTTTAGGGTATACTGCCTTGCCCGAATCTGGTCTAGTGAGATGCATTTCCCATAGCCCCTTTGTTATAGGTACCTCTTCTAGGGCATCTTAAACAGCCCTAGGTGCTTCCAGTGTGTTGCAACTGAATCCCTGAACAAGTGTCCCTCACTTGCCTTGGTCAAAGAAATTAGACATTTCCTTACTGATCAGATGTATATGTTTACTCTAGGTTGTGTTCAGTACCTTTCTAGTTTCTGTTGGTTCTATTCCCTTTACCTCTTGGATGAGACACACCTCACATGCAGAGATCTGCATCCTGGACATCTACATGTAAGTATATGAGTTCCACTACTCCATTTGGGGGGAATTAAGTTGAATGAGATGAATGGGACCCAAAGGTTTTATTCTAATGACAATAAAAACAAGTAATAGCATTTACAGTTTGAGGTTGAGACAAAAAACTGTGAGAAGAAACAACTAGCTCAACTCACATCAAACTGTAGCATGTTTCCTTCTTGGGGGTCAGATATAGGACCTCAAAATAATCTGATTTGCTAGCATAACTAAAATGTGTAGTTAAATAAACCACTCATTCCCTATGCAGTTGAATCCTCTTATTTTTAAATGAGGTCAATTTTGATATGAAAAAGCCATTTTGAAATAAAAAATGCAAAAGATTCCTTTTGAAAATGTTGAAATGAAATGTGCCATTTTGGAAGTTTCATTCCTGTTTTTTCAAATGAAATGTCAAATAAATGCAAATCAAATTTACACAGTTTCTACCATGTGAAAACAACATAGTTTATCAAATCTATTATTCACCTATATTTTTAGGATAGCTCCATGTTTGATGTGTGAGCAGGCAACTTATAAAACTAGCACAGTGTGAATTCAGTTGTAAGAAGAAGATGACAACTCATTCTCTGTGACTTTCTACATTGCAAAAGAATGACTGAAAATTCAGCTCCCATGGTATTTGTGTTAAAAAGGTTGACTATATAATGATTTTTACTGAATAGACTACGAATGGAAAATAACTTTGACTTCTAAAGAAATAATTCTGAACTGTGTTTTTGCTTGAATTGAAAACCAAAGGAAACTGAACTCGGCATATAAGATGAAAATAAGGTCTAGTCCTCCTACTTGGTGTATTTAACTTTAGTTTACATTTTAAGCTGCTGTTTAAATGATCCTGCCATAGTAATTACCCAAGTATTTATATGGCTGTCCTCTGTGTAGATATTTGGCAATGGTAATTGTTTTTGAAAAAACTCAAAAAAGTTATGTAGTCCATCTATATTTGGTCACTTGAGTTGGACACATAACTGCTCTACTGAAGTCTTCACTTTGCCATATTTGCTGTGTAGGGACCAAAACACACTAATTTAGGAGGGCTGCCTCATCATAAGCCTAATATTTAAAGCTTAACATAGGGGCCAAGATCATCGAGCTGGACTGTGTCAAATTGTCCAGTGATGTTGTTCCCAGACCACTGCTGAGAGTTAGGGGTAGAAGGACTATAGACACCTATAGGAGGAAAAGAAACTGAAATGAAAGGTTTCTGCTGATAAGCACACCACTTTTCAAGTGTGGCTTAAAACTTCAGCAGGCAGAGACCTGTGCAGGAATTAGGCTCTTATTTTTGGCAGTGATTTCCTAAATTATGGCACCATAAGGCTCAGGTTTTGTGTTTTTCCTTTGAAAGAAGCCCAGCAGGCAAACAGGTCAGACTTTCTGGGCAGTGGTTCTGCAGATCTGGAGACTCAGATGGAGTGAATCCACACCTCCTGCTCAGGGAGCTGGTCTCACTGCATGTACAGAGAGTAACTCTGATACACATGTTCCCATTACCCATGGCCTCCAGCATCCTTAAGACAACACTGATTTCTGGAGTGAGTTTCCTATATGACTTTGGACAAGTCACGCTTTAGTTTCCTCATCTCTAGTCTGGGGATTATATTGCTGGAATAAATGGAGGCTAAAATCACTGATGTTTGTAATTTGTGTTGATATTCTCTGAGGGGAGGCAGGCACAATAGAAGTGCAAATAAATTGTTGTGACTGTTTAGTATTTCAGTAAATGGAAAAACTCTTCGAAACAGAGTTTAGAGCAAGTACAATACAGTGGAAAATTACATGTGCAGAGCTAAGAAAGACAACTGGAAGATGTGAGGAAGCAATTTCATTTCAGTCATTCTAGTAATCAATGAGATGTGTGCATTTATTTGCCAGTGTATATTATAATATTAGCAATGCATCTCTCAAGAAGATCAGTATTGGATTTGGGCAGATAAGGCAAATCTGAATTAGGTCCAAATTTGGTCACAGAAGTC
The DNA here is from genome assembly GCF_003984885.1 of Neopelma chrysocephalum. Classification (NCBI taxonomy): domain Eukaryota; kingdom Metazoa; phylum Chordata; class Aves; order Passeriformes; family Pipridae; genus Neopelma; species Neopelma chrysocephalum. Next base: position 5,570,166 of record NW_020897694.1, on the reverse strand, counting down.
CAAGCTGGTTTCCACTTCTGTTTTCATGCCTGTTTTTTTATACTTAGGAAGTAGAGCTACATATTTCTGTGGGAAGGGACAGCTGAGCAGGCTCCCAACTTTAAGATGGACCCACGCTTTCCTCATGAGTCTGATTGCAGTGGGACCAGGCTTTTGACAGCTTGGGGCAATAGGGGATGGCTGGAGTTTGGTGCTGGCTAAACACAGTGTGGACATGCTGAGCTGAGACCACCTATACGTGTGTGGGTGAAGGGCACATGGATCATGGAGCTTGCCATGACCGTCTCAGGTCCACCCACCTTGGGGGGAGAAACTTGGGCTTTGTAGACACTGGAGAGGTGAGCATAAGTCTTCTGAGTGGGAACAGGGAGGCAGCTCTTGCTTGGGCCCTGACATTGGAAGTCATTCCCACTTGGTGAGGAGGGACTGGACTGGTGACAATGCAGGAGGGAGGTTCTGAGGTGGAATGATGAGAACCGATTCCTTTTGGGCCGGTTACTCACATTTGTTGTAATCATCATTATTCATCTCCTTAAAAGAATATATATTCCTAACAGGGATGAGCAGGGTGTCTGTAAGTGTAGTTTGAATATGAAAGCCTCCGTGTACATATCAGAAACTGTGACTGTGGAAATGGCCATTTGACAGCTTATGGGAAACAAACTATTTTTCAGCCTGGCTCTTAGAAGAGTGGTTATCCCCACGTCAACGTTGTCCCTGTAATGTTTTGCACTGGTGATCACAACAGCAAACACATCAGGGCAGAATGAGAGTGTATTACACCCATGGGTATGTTTCCTTAAATTCTGCGTTGATACATACCATGAATTGAAGTCCTTGTCATGCCCCTACTAATGCTATGTCATTTCTGTCCCTGAGCAAGTCTCCTAAATTCCCAGACTGTTATTCTCACATTTCTAATAAGCAGTTGATTCCCTTACAGAGAGAAATTGCACAGAACCAGACCCCAGATGTAGACTATTCTCCATTCTGGGAGGTAGACAGAGTGTAAGTGAACATGAGCTTAGAGCTTGCAACTGGGTCTATATACCTAGCAAAATCCCGTTCCTCAGTTCAAATATTCCTGATCTTTGATCTGCTTGGAGTATTGGTTAGAAGTAATAACTGAAAACTGAAGTCTCTCCTGTATAAAAGACACCTTATAAGAAAATATTCTAATGTGGGGTAGGTTATACCAGCTCTAGAGCGGTGGGAGGATGACGGTACATAGCAGGCCATAATATGCACTAATTTTTAATACCTATGTATCACACAAATGCAGGAGAGAGAGAAACCCTGGGTGAAGAAAAGATGTGAAAAGGTAAAGAAGGAAAAGAATGAAGTGAATACTAAAACCCTAAAAGTCTCATACCTGGAAGCAATATGAAATGGTAGAGGATGTTAGCTGTGCTGAAGAATGAGGACAGAAGTAATCTAAGCTATGATAATACAATATTACTCTATTTAAATAATCTCTTTAATTCTTTTTGATTTGTGGGATCTTTTTCTTGGAAACTGGGGTCCTTTTGACACTAAAGGAGTGTTAGCCCTCCTTAAAAAGCTGACCCTGCCACAAAAGGGACTGTTAAGAAAAATTGAAAACAGCCCTTTAACAATGGATGCTTCAGTTATAGTGCGCAAGTGTTGGAAAAGCATGTCTCAGGACTTCCAGAGAGCTGCTGCATAGAGCTGAAAAGCGATTAAGGCTGGCAAATCACTGTATAGTTTTGCACTGCCAGTCTTGAGACTGCCTCAGTAATGGTGTGACTTACTCAATTCAATATAGCCTTGAAAAGGGACCTCTTGAGCTCAGAAATGCTGTTGTGTAGACCACTCATTTGCCTTGAGGGGATTGTCACAACATTTCCATGGCAATTGCTCTTGCAAGCTGAGAAACGTTCAGGAGGCTGCCATAATATAGATGCTGGATAGTATGTACTGACTTGCGTGTGTATATGCGTGTGAGAGAGAATGACTGTCTAATGGAAGATCTATCTATCTGACCTATCAATGTAGCTGAACCGGCTAAGGTGTTTCTTTCAGTGCTGTAAAGATCTGGTTTTAGACCAATGTCTGAGCTTCAAGTGAATACATTTGATCTAAATGCATGAGATAATGTATTCATAATGTGTAATTTGACTATTTTAGAAGCAATTATGCTTCTGAAACCATCCGTGTAAGCTTAATGCAGGCAAAATAGAGCTCTTGGTACCACCCCTAAAGTCCTTTTCCTTTCCTCTGCCATTGGGCATTGTATAACATTTTTGGCTCACCTGGATCCTTTCTCCAAATCCCAATATACAGATCACGTTACAATCTTTCTCTTTCTTCCCATACAATAATAGTGGTCCTTTCTCCCTGTCCCTGACACTAATTATTTCCCACCTGGGCCCTCATCACCTCTCATTTCACAAGCCATCATTGTGTATAGCCACCTTGGAAGGTTTCTGAAAACTTAGGGTAAAATAGGTGCTGGATTGGAATTTTGGGCCAAATTTTCAGCAGAACCTTAGCCATGGTTTCAGTCTGCAGCTGTGCACATCAAATATCAGCATTTCTGGAATGTTGTAGGATTTGGTCCACCAACTGACCTTAACTGGAATCACCGACAGCTTGTGGCTGCAGAGAGGTGAGGCAACATGGACATTGCTACATCCTGCCAACCAGGTCCTTGGAGCAGGCTCTTGCAGCACTGCAAAAGCAATCTGGTCTAGTTTATGGCTGCAGCTTAGCTAAAAAGGCAGGGATAAGAATGAAGCCTTACCTGGTGGTGCCATCTGTTTCTATGGTGCTTTTTATTGTGCATACAATATACCTTTTGCTGCTGTTGCCATGGGCAAAGGCTATTGTCACCTGGCTGTGGTTTGTGGCACATCAAATGCCTTTTCTTTTGTTCTGATGACCTGCTGTATGTTTGGCAAGATAAAAATAGCTGGGGTGTTTGGCTGTCTTTGAGAAACTGCTTTACTATTATTTCCTTAGCTCTGCCCTTGGTACTCCTTCCCACTTCACCATGCACAAGTGTTACTTACCATGGTCCATCTGGCCAACTTCGGAATGTCTTAACCGTGAAAGTGTGTGAAAACCCCTGAATTCTATCATCGTTTTCCTTTCTAGTGATAGATGGTGCTGAGAAGAGAAATAAATAGGCAGAGCTGTGCCAGCTGGGAAAGGAATGAGTTGTTTTACATGTCAGCAGGACATAGGACAAGGAACCACAGGCTTCAGATACAGCAAGAGAGCACTACGATCAAAATTTAGAAAGGTTTTCTAACTGGAAGGACAGTCAAACATCTAAGAGACTGACTAGGGATGTTAAAGTATCTTTAAGACTGGACAAATATATAGAGCAAATAACACAACCTTGGTTGTTCATGCTGTGGTGCTGGGTCTAGTCTGAACTGCCTCCTGTCATGCCAGAGGCCCTGTTCTGGTCCTGTTTGTGAGTCCATCTCCTGTCAGGTAGCTCAGTCATAAGTTTTTCCTTTTTCTGACTTACATCGATTAGTCGAAATTCTGGAATTAGACTTTATACTGATCTCCAGCTTAATTCCTGAATTTTGCTATTTGCCACTTACTGTCTTGTTATATGTGTTCACAAGACATCTTGCTTTGCTTTTTTCATCAGTTTATACCTCTCAAGGATCTAAACAGTAGCAGTCTGACTAGTTAGGATGTTTTTTACAGTGATCTACCTTGGTGTTCTGTATTTCCAACCTTGAATTTGTCCCAATCGGCTTTACATACAGTTTCCCAAGGCTTTGTAGGCTATTTCAGAATTGACCTAAGCAATCAGATGTGTCATGTAGAGCTCAAATTGTTAACAGCACATCGGCAGTTGAAAGGTATTTCATGGCTGTAAAGAAAATTCTTCAGAAAAGGAGTCCTGAAGCATTTGTAAAACTCTCTAGGAAAGTAGTGTGTTCCTATAATTTAACCAGTCACTGTTAGATGACCTGCTATCCCATATCAGGGAGCAGAATAGAATTTCTGTTTTTTCTGTTGACATTTGCAGAAATTCATTAAAGGCAGTTCATTTTTGCATCTGTTTTCTTTACTGTGATCAGAAGAAAACCTTCCCATATCTAATATCACAGCCTGGACCTACATAGTGTTTCAGGGTGTATTGACTTTTCACTGTGACTTCCAAACCACCTTCTGAGTCAACGTCTGATTTATTTTCTGTTAGTGGCCCAGACACAGTCCTCCTGGTTGAACCCTGAACCTCACTGTAACATACAACGTATATTCATTTAAAATGTCTTTTTACCTTTCCAATTGAAACATGCAGCCCAACAATTCTGTTTCTCAACAGTTTTCCTGGGATTTGTTTTTATCTTGTCTTTATAGTCTTTGTGGGGTCCTCAGTCATGGTGGCCACTGAAAGAACAATTTCATATGCTTTCTATACTCCTCTACAGCTTTGAAAAGCATGCCCATCTTTTGCATATGTGTGTGTCTGTGTATGAATGCATACGTATAATTATTTCCTTCTGGAATAAAGACGGTATAAGGAACAAAAATGTTACATGACAAGCTCTCAATTGTCAGTAATGAACACAGAATACAAAATCAAATTAAAACCTCGTATGCTAGAAGATAGCATTAGGAACAATTTGACACTTAGTGAACAACAGATGGTGATTAAAAGCATAAAACCTTGATTGTCTTGCTAAAAGCCAAACCTCATAGTTCTTTCCAAGGAATGTCTAACATTTCAAATAAAACACTCAAGGCATCAGGGAAATCATAGGAAGATCAATCTAAAAGGGAGTTTTATTTATGTTCTTATCAGAAGTGCAGTTAAAATCTCCCTTTTAAAAGTATCACATTTTTAGCTTGATAGTTTTCTGGAAATAAATCTTCTCCTCCAGGAGAAGATCCAGATAGTAAACACTTGAGAGAGAAAACATGTGTGTTAAACTGTATTAAAGGAGGGGGGAAGTGAATGCTTTCTTTTCCTTCTACCCTGTTCTTTCAATGCAGCCCAGCTTTCCTTATAAAAGGACGCCGTGTACAGTCCTGTCCTTCAGAGTAGGAATCCATGGCAGTGGGGAGGTGCCTTTGTCAATCACACTGGAGTGAAAGGGGAGGCAAAGAGAAACTCCAAAATTATTTAGTAGCCTGTTTTGTCCTCTTTCTCTTGCACCATGCAAGTAGGAGCTGCTCTCCATGGGGTGCCTGTGAGACACCTAATAAAGGTGTTTAACCAGTAGCTTTGTGTCACAGATTCCAGAGGTCTGTATCCTAACTGCGAAGGAATATATGAAAGATAATAAGCACTCTATTGTCAGTAGATCTATATTCACTTCCTTGTGGAAAAAGGGTGGAGGCACATTGGACCAGGTAGTGGTCTTGGGCAAGTGGTCCCATTTTATCTCCAACCAGTGCATCTTGCCTGTCTGATGGCACTCAAAGATTGTCTGCTCTGAATGCATTATCTGGCTGAGTCTGTTGGTGGACACAGATTGGCACATGCTGAATTTATATTTGTAGGATGAGTTATGAATAATTTTGCTTCAACTCTTTCCCCTTGTGCTAAAAAATTTATCCCTCTTTGTGTGCAATCACTGCTGTGTCCTTAGGAGAATTAGCAATAATTGATAGATATATTCAACTTAATTGTTTCATTGTTCTGATTGTGTATCCTTCTCTCCATGTGTAGTTGTCATGTCATCTGTTGATGGATGAGTTTTGTTTTATTTTTGTATCTAAAGCCACTCTGCACACTTCAGACTGGTTTGCTGTCATGTTCTTCTTTGCTCAGACCATGCTGCTTCTCTGCATCAGCCATATCCTTTTTTCCTTCAGCATTTTCACCTTTCCTGTCTTGGCCTTTCTTCTGCCTTCCCTATGTTTCACTGATTGTGCATAAGGAATTTTCAGTCATCATTCACACATATTTGCTCTGCCAAGCCTGCTTCACAGATTGCATTTGCTGTGTCTAGAACAATAACCAACAGCATGGTCCTACAGACTTGATGATACAAGATATTTCCTGATAGAAATATCCTCTAAATGTCTTTGGAAGTCAATAACTATAAAACTCAAAGTATAGAGACAGACTGTAGGGTCTCGAAAAAGGATGGAGATTCATGTGTTGAGACAAGGAAACAAAAGCATTGTAGTAAGTAGTTCATCCTACCTTGGGACATGCATCATGGTAAGATGGCTGAATCTCTCTCTGAGGCAATTACAGCTTTCTACTAACTATCAAGATTGGCTAAATGACTGTCTCAAAGTACATATTTAGTTATGGGAAATAGAGTATGGCCATGAACTGGAGCATGAGACACTGGATTTTTCAAGTCCGTGTGACAGCATCACGGTGTTTCATCAAAATATTTACTTTCTTGGTTAATAGTATTGAGAGTTAGATATTTTGGCCAGAAGTTTGGGGTTTCTTTCCATAACACTGTAGGCATTTTAAGTCAAGATCCAATTCCAAATTACAATTTAACTTTGAGAATAAGAAAGGTCAATACATATATGTGGTACTTTAACACCAGAAAAGGACTCCAGTGAAAAACCTGAATAAGTCATTAGAAGTATCCTGGCCTTGATCTCAAGGGTGTGAAAGATGTCAGAAAACCATTACTTTTAGTTAAGGAAATTGCAACCCGTACCTACTTATTAGTGATACAGAAAGCAAGAAACAAACAGTGAAATTTGGAAGGGGGAATACTGAGGACTGTGAGGAGAGAAAGGTGAGCTGGAAGTATTGGTGAATAGATCATCTGAAGAATCTAGACACTAAATGCTAGAGCTGTGGGTCTGCTTCACAAGGTGCAGGATGGCTAGTGAAAAGCATCAAAGGAAGACAGAGAGATTACATGGACAAAGACAGAGAAGATGTTCTTGCAATGCTTCATGGGAAATTGAGGACCCTGTTTTAGGAGCTGTTCAAATCTCAAGCCCTGAGCAATCTGAGCTAGGTCAGAGAAGATGATTTCAGAGGTGCCTTCCAACCTCAGCTTCTCTATTATTTTATGCCTTTTTTCTCAATTTCAATCTTAGAAACATAGTATTATTTTCTTTAATTTGTCCATCAATAAGTGGCATAAATTGTCTTCATTGCTATTGAGTAAACAAAGGCCTCCTGCTATTATCGTCCAAAATATCATACTGAAGACATAGACTGAGGAAATCCTCTTCTTTACTGTAGGGTTAACATTATTGCATCAGTAGAAAATAGTAAAAGAGGATTGAAAAAAAGGAAAGCATTTTATTTTGCTGATGTTAGCATTAGGTAATGACAATATCAGCAGTAAGGACCTATTAAGCTACTTCAAAATTAGTATCTGATCTGCTTTAAAAACACACTCATTATCAGTTAATTCATTAAGGGTATTTGTTGAGGTTTAAAACATATGAAACAAAAATACCTCATTTGCAAGTAATTAATACAGAATTACTTAAGCAATACAGTTCCACAAATGAAATACTTACATTTGAATTTCTTTTAATCCACTTGAAAGAGATACTTAGAGCTTTAATCATCAGCTAAATTAGATATGTTTTGTTAATTACCTATCAATCAATATTCCTGTTCAGCATCTACTTTGTTCAAGAGAACACAACACAGTTGAGATAGGAGGGTTTTTTTCATTAAAAATTCTTCTTTATTTATTTTCTTTGTGCAGCTGGCATTGAGGGTATTAGCCAATTCAATTGTTCAATAATTCAAGGGAGAATTACCATATTTATTTATTTATTTCTTGCTGGATTGTAAGTAAAGCTCCCAGGAGATTTGGTCATTTATTCCTATGCAGTGAAAACTTCGTGAGTAATGTAGTTTTATTTAAAAATATTATCACAAAGACAACACTGCATTTAATTTTTTATTTTAATCCTGAATTGACTGGATTGTGCTGGCAATTGTGTGGATCTAGTGATTTTGAAGAGACAGCTCCCTGTTCTGGGAAACCACTTTCTTGTGTTAGAGTGGTCCATTGTGTCCTCAGTTTGTGTAAGGTGCAGGCAGCACCTGCAAAGGTCAGACTTCATCATTCACTAGTCTTTTGGCATATTTTGGAGGAGAACTGGGAAGAAGACATTCTGCAAGAAGGTGAAACCACCAGGAGAAATATCTTGGTCTGTGGTTTAAGCTCCAGCACTCAGTAGAAGTTCTGCTGTGTTTCCCTGTTAAGAAGCAAAAATGGATCTTCAGATAAAAAGTGGGCCAGAATGTTTTTTTAAAAATTATTTCAAATTATTCTCACCTAAGTTTAAAATATTTTCCAGTCTAAAGACAGGGATGAGAATTATGTTAATGTCTGACTTGAAAAACACTGAAAAGCCAGTGTTAATAATGAAACGCTGACACAACTTTATCTATAGCCCTTCTAGCAGAGCAGTTATAATATGAAAAAGTAAGGTTCAATAAGATGCAAGGCAGAAATAGCAAATTATATTAGATGTGACATATTAGCCATAAGGTCTTTTCTAAACTACACTGAAAAATTAGGGCAAGGGTATGGTAGTATACTTCTCCCCAAAGCATGAGAAAGGCCTAACCCCCAGAGCATTTCCTCTGAACTTGAATTCTATTTCTAGCATGTGTTTTATTAACTTTTATTTTTGTTTTGCAGGCTAGACACACAGCACCAACCTTAACGTCAAATTAGATAATGAAAAGCAATAGTCATCTTAACAAAAATCATTCAAATAACTGTCATGTTGCATTATAGTTTTTGCTGCTAGCAAAAGCCTTAATTAAGTCTGCAGAATGGTTTCTTTTCTCATCTTCTGATTTCAGATGTTTTGAACTTCCTAGGCAATTTTTCTGTTAGAGCTGCATCTCTGTGTTCTTATAGAAATCATCCTATGCATAGAATACGGCAATATCTAAAAAAAAAAAAAATAAATATAGGAGGGGAGAATTTCACATGGAGTTGTGCCATTTTTCAAGTTGTATGAAAAAGTGAAAACTGGATCTTGGAGTGTTGCCAGATTTCATCTAGGATGATGATGAATGCAAGCCTAATGACTGCTGCTGATATACAGTGATTATCAAATCAGAACAACAGCAAATGACACATTAGTATGATAATCTGGAAATATGCTATCGCACTGATTCTGTCCTACTCATTCTGCAGTGAGGTTACCCAGACTAGGAGTAATCTCTGGCTGGTGCAGAACAAAGCTTATCAAGATAAATTTTCCTAAAGGAAAGAGCACTGGTGGATCATTGCTGCTTTGAGCAATCTCTGACTGAATCAGTAATTCCCAACAGGGAATCTAATTATGCCAGGGGCTGAAATGACGAGTAAAGGCACCGGAAAGTGCAAGGAAAATTATGCCTCACCCGAGTGCTGAATCAAGCAGAGCACAGCCAGATCTGGAGGAATGGGCCTAATGAATGCATGCATAACAAATTGCAATTAATACCACCGAAGGAGTTACTGGTGTGATAGACACTACCTACTGTAAATGCATTAATATGCGTTGAAATTAGTAAGTTGAATGTGGTTCTACTGCTTATGAACTTTCAACAATTCTCCTTAGCCTTAAGAGCAAACTCTTCCTCATGGGCTGTGCTTTGCTTTCTATTATGAAGTGAATCTCAGCAATCATGATCAACTCATGATTCTTTTAGGTTGAAACTAAACTGGAAGAAATGACTGAGGAGATCACCTACAGTGCACAAGCTGCAGACAGGTACTTAGTCCATAGAACCAGATTAGAACTATTTCTAAGTGAAATACTCAGAAATATGCTTGTTGGGATGCCAGAACCTCTGTACCAATCTCTGACGTCTGTAGATCTACTTTTAGTGGTCCAAACAGCTTGCTAAAGCCTTTGGAGAGATCCTCAGGCCCTGAACACAAACTTTGGCCATGAGGGAAACACGGCCTCTTCTGTCTGGTGTTTACACCATGCAGGTAGAAAATGTTTCTGAATCAGAATATTCCATTGTCATGTTCCTATTTACACAATGTCCTGTAGAAATGACAATGATTACATGAGGTAACAAGTCGCAGTGAGCCAGGCTCCAGTTTTTTTTCACTCAATCTCCAGATTTTTTCCCTGACTTTGTTAATGCCTGAATTGAGCTGGATCTATTGCTTGTTGCACTAGTGAAACCAGCAGGAGTATTGCTGTCTTAAGGCTTGACTGCGAAGCCAAGTATTGCACATTTCTTCAGGCTAGTATGAGAGTATGATATTCTAAGATGATTTTAATATTGGCCTAAATTCCCCTTCTGCAAAACTGAAACAGTAAAACTACATTTGCCCTATACTTTGCCCCTCTACCTCAGTGGTAAGAGCTCTGTAACATAAAAACATAAAATTATCAGGCCACTCCATCCTTTTAGGATCATGTGCACAAGGGGAAATAGTGTCCTCCTGGGAATACATTCAGAGTTTGACAGGATGCCTGGCTATCTTAGACCACCAAGAGGAAAAACAACTTGAAATGCAGAAATTTTCCATGGAAAATGAAAATGTGGTCAAATGGAGAAGGAAAGAAGAAAAGTAAACCAAGCAAACAAAATGTTTTTAAGAAATTTTCATGATGTCTTTTGAACTTGGGTGTTATAAAAATTTGTTTGTTTTGACCAGCTCTATAAAGTCACAGCAAAGCTGGTAAGAGGAAGAGAGGGTCAGGACATGCCAAGCTGAAACAGGAGTGTACATCCCCTAAATGTACTCATGCTTGCTGCAACCCATAAATGGTTTGTTCATAAAGACCTGAAGCTAATGCGGTCATATTTTCAAATTCTTTCCTTCCTTCCTTCCTTCCTTCCTTCCTTCCTTCCTTCCTTCCTTCCCCTCCTGAATCAAACCCAAAATGATTCCCTTTACATGAATATGTTATAGCTTTCTCTGCCAACCTCTGCAATAAAAGACTCAGTTACTTATCACTACATACATGTAATAAGTGCCTTGGCCACCTCCATATTTTACAGTGCTGTTTAAAAATATTTGTTTCTGGAATGCAGGCACTGATTTCTAACCTGGAAATGAGAAAGTAGTAGAAAGTGTATGACGAAGATTTATACAGTGAATTGAGGGAAAAACTTTGTTAAGCAGGGTTTTGGTGTTTGTCTTTTTGTTTGTTTGTTTGTTTGTTTGTTTGTTTGTTTTTTGTTTTGATTTTCAGTTTAGTCTGTTTATAGGTCCTGGAAAATCCATCAGATTAAAATACATCAGAAAATCCCTAGGAACAGGCTGAAAGTGAACAAGAATTTAATCTTTCTTCATCACTGCCAACTGCAATTCTTTCCTCCAGATAAATATAAGTAGATCCTGTTTCTGCTTCTTTATTGATGTTGGTGATCTCAATCCAATAGTGCAGAAGAAAGTGGAAGATTAAGATGGATTGTAAAGCAGGATTGCAAGATTATTGCAATAAAATGGAAAAAAACTGTCAGTCACATATTGCCTTAAGATGAAATTTTACAACGCTTTTTTGGTTAAGAAAGGTTAAAACTCTTCCAAGAATATCTTTCTTACTGATAGACTTTCCCTGGAGAAGACCTTGTAGTCATTTTAGTCCTTAGTGACCTGACTATAAATCTGATATCAAAAGCGCAAAAATAAACTGACTTGCTTAAGGAAATTCAGCTGTCGAAATTATAATTGCTGTGAGTTCCATAAAAGAGGAAATTAGAGTCTATGTAAAAATCAGTCCATCATGTTTTCTGGGCTAAAGCCAGCATTTCAATAATACTGAATTAACTAGATGGTGAGAGCTATTGAATAACAGGTTCCACGTGTTAACCAAGAAAATCAGATGGGATGAGGTGAATGGTAACTTAAGCCAGTATCCCAAAGAGAGGACAAAGGTTATTTGGACTAATCATAATTGGTCCTGAGATTTTAGCAAGGCCCAAAAAGTGTCTGGAACCTGCTCCTCAAAAATTTCAGTTTTAAAATGGTAAAAGTGAAAGCAGCATACAAAGAGCCTGGGGTCATACTAGCACTCAGATTGTCACCTGAGGAGAGAGTACTGCAGCAGAGAATTTTGTGCAGGGAAAATCTGTTATCTGGTGAAGGCATGAAGTTGCCTTTACAGGGGCACGGAATCTGGAAACATGCTGTGTGCACAGGTAAATCTCATCACCACAGGAGAACTTGAGCAGAGCCCTTTCCCATCATAAGGATGCTAACAATGAAGCCTTACAATAACATCAGACTCGTCCTTGTTTTTTCACACAGCCTCTGCTTGGATGATTTGTATTGTGAAAAGGACTGGGCAGAGTATCACTCCCATTCCAGTACCCTTTGACACTGAGCTGAAAATATTTAAGCCTGCAGGGAGACTGGTGGAAGACCCTTTTGAATATGTTTCTGTCTGAATCATTAGGCACATGGGTAGTGAGGGGAAGAAGCCCTGACAGCACTGCAGAGCATATATTTTAACATTTCTAACTACAGAGAAAAAAGTGACCACAGAAAAAGTTGTGCAAGGCCCCAGTATGTCAAAGCATTTCCAGAATGCTTGCGTTCCCTATTTACATCCCTCTATTTGCATGTGAAAGGCCTATATTTGCAGATGTCAAGATTTCACCAAGGGTCAGACTGAGCCAAAACCCTGAGATTCAGATATTTCAGAAGGCTTGTGAAGGTTTGTTTTCACGGCTCTGGTTTATATCATTGTTGCAGATAAGAAAGTGAGATGATTCAGTGCAGAAATAAATTCCTCCGGGGCTGGTGTGTACTTTGGTTTCGGTCACTTCTTTTGGATGGCATTGTCTGATTGTCTTACTTGGCAGTGAAGGCTTCATACTTACACATTTTGCTCTCGTTTGAAGTGGAGCTTACTGTAGTCTTAAGATACTTCAGTTTGCCAGAGCGATATTCTACACAACTGCTCTGGGGCACTTTTCAGCATGATCAGACATGTCCAGGACTGGCATAGCAGCTGAAAAATCATGCCAGGAAAGCAAGGAAAAGAATGAGGAAGATGTTCTTGGTGTCATGGCAGCTACTGCACTGCAGAACTCAGCTTACATTGGCTCACTCGAGGCAGGGCATATTTCTCTGTTGGTAAAGTCCTTTCTGAGCAACTGGGAATTTCATGACTTGTGGACCCCCATCTATGCTAGCTTCTTTGCTTCCTCAGCAACTGGCTGTGACAGAGTGGAATGTCAGAGCTACCGCAACACTGCATTTCCTTATCCAGCACTGAGACTGGTAGAATTTGTCCTCATTCCTGTGACAGTAAAATTTGATTTTGTCTACACTGCTGTGAATCCTTGATCTTCCTCTGAGGACTGTTCTTCCAGATCTCAGAATGAGACTATTATTGCATTACCATTCAGAGTGGGCTTGCCAACATAATTATTCCTATTAGAAGTCCTGCATCATTGCAATTTCAGAGTATTGAATTTGCATTACACAAAACTATTTGTCAAGATCTTAGCTGATGTAACCCTCCTAATTTTGCTGAAAGCATTTCTAGTAGGTATGGATCTGGCTATATGCATGTACATGTCTGTATATGTAGATCCAACAGAGAAATGTTATGGTATACGTGACATTGGTAGGAAAAACTCTGCTTTATATTCAGTTTGATGCTTCTGTAATAGAGACCACACTGGAGAACAAGTTTGATTTTTCAGATGAACAATGGAAATTGGTCTGTTTTGCCTCTAAGTAGAATCAAACTTTGAATTTTGTACTGTAAGTCTTCAAACAAAACATTGTAATTACCTTTATATTCACTTTTCTGTTGAGAGACTTTGTGTCAGAGACTACATATGCAGACTGGGAAGGAAAATAATGATCAGATTTAAGTGAAACTAAATGGCAATTTCTCAGCTGGAGGTTAGAAAAAAGTGATTCCATACATGCAGAATTTAGTGAGAAGTCCTTGATGATGTCTCGAATAACATTACATGCAGCACAACATAATAATGACAAGAGAAAACAAAAAAACCCAACCCCTGCTTTAAACTTAGTTCATTCGATGCATGTACATTTTTCATTTTGGTATTATTTTGTTCTACACAAAGTGTATTTTAAAGAGGACTTAGATGTTTAACTGCATTGAGGTCATGCATTATACTCTGTCCTTTGCAAAAGTGAGCATGTCTGCCAGAAGCACATAATTTAATAAAGAAAATATCATTATAACTAGATTTTAGTGATAGCATAATCAGGAAACACAGGCAAGGGGTCAGCCAACCAAACTGGTTTTACCAGGTATTTGAGAACTGTGGGCTGCTGTTACTTTCAACTGCACCATAATTTTATTTTATTGTGGGGAATAAATCAAAGTTTTAAAAGGAAGCTCTTTTTTTTTCCATACCTAAAAGCATGTTGGCATGAGAATTGCTTGTTCTTGAAACTAGGTTGTAAGCACATTTAGCCCTAGAGAAAATGATAAGGCTGATAGCTCAGAGGTCAAAAAAACACCTTTATGAAAATTATGCTCCATTTGGCATCAGCGCAGCTTCTTCTATGCAATCCTGTCGTTGCTCCTTCATTCTCCTTTATATTATTTTCTTGTTATTGTGTCCTTTAGGGTACAGGCTTTACAGGCTGTTCAGTCTGTGAATAGGTTTAGTCCTTTGCTTCCGCGGAGACTGCTGAGAAGGGTGTCACTTGTGAAGGCAGTTTTGTGAAGAGGCAACTCACTAATAAGACCCTTACTCAGACAGCCAGTCTGTTCCATGCAGGCCTCTGAGCAGCTATCAGAAGCTAATTGTAATGCTTATTACAGACAGCTTAGCAGGGATGTGAAAATGGCAGGCAGAGCTTTGCTATTATCTACACCAGCTCTCAGCTCTCTTACTCAGCAGCTCTGCTCTCTGGGTCTATTCAGGAACAGAGATGCTGCTTTTCTAAAAGGAGGGGAAAGAGAAAAAAAGATTCCAAACTAGTATAACTTGGCAGTTCTGAAAAACTGGGAAGGCTGATGGAGGCTCTTCAGGTTGCATTTTCATCTTGTGCACGTTTTTCGATAGAAAGCTGTTTGCAGGACCACTAAGCACATTGTACTTTCTTCACAGGCAGCAGGTGAACATGACATAGGTGTTTCTGAGGAAAATTGAGATGTACAGATGTGTCTAAGGTCCTTTATTAGTGGTGATAATAAAGGAAATGAAGAACCAGAAAACCACAGCTTGACTTAAGTATCCCCTTTTAAGCTTTCGAGTGTCATATTTTATCATTTGCAACATCTCCTTCCCACTTCCTCCCACCTCTTTCAGTTTTTCCTGTGAAAACTAGGCAAGTATGGTATGGAAATCAGGGACAACGCATGTTAAACTCAACATGCCATATCCTTAAACTCCCTGTCAGAGTAAAAATACAGTTTGAGGCTTTGCATCCTGTTATTCCTCATGCAAACTGCTACTGCAGACAAGCACTTTGCCTGTGGTAAATGCTCTTGTTCAGAGCAGATGTTTCCCTTAATTAGCATTTATTCAACTATTTAGCAAGTACATTCTATTAAAATATTTTAATTTATGCAGAAATTATGCTATTAAATTTACAAATTCTTTTTATAAGACATATCCTGTAGTTTCAAGCTAATAATTTTTGATCAGTAACAGTTACTATGGACCAGAGAGTATTCCTCTAAAAGAAATTTTTTTCAACAGTGAGCTATTTGCTCCTTTCATGTCTTCCTCGTAGCATGATGATTACAATTTTATATTTTCCCCATAAAGATACTTAACATTTAAGACACTTGACAGGTTTTTGGAAACATGGGGCTACAGATTTTTGAAAGTTCTGTACATATGTAATAACCCTTTTGTTCTTATTCTATTAACTTCCCTTCTTTCAAAGTCATGGAAAGACAAGACAGTCTTTTTCTCCTTGTCTTTCCATCTGTTCAGAATATTTTCACACACTCTGACAATGCCATTCTGCCCCAGTGTTCCTTTTCCCCTGAATATTGACTTAAATGGACAGTGTAGCTTAAGAAGTTCACATATAGGTCAGCAGTATTTCTGAAAATATTTTCACCTATCAACTAAAATCAGCTGTAGCAAAGGCTAATCCAGGTTTTTTGCTGTTGATCGTGAAATGCTGAGTTTTTTCGCATCTCAGTTGTGTCGGGAATTCAGCTCAGGTTAGTAGTGACCGACAGTTGCTACCATCTGCTGGCTGCTCGCGGTCCTCCGCGAAACAACCGGGCACTTCGGTGCCTTCCTGCCGCGCAGGGTGCCTTTTGCCTCGCTGGCAATCTGATCGAGAGCCTGTTGAGGTTGGCAGCTGACCAGAGGGATAGCACGTTCCCAAGTCCTCTCAGCAGGTCTTTTACGCCAGTAAAATTTAATTTTTTGTCTCTTGCTATATAACGTAATGCTCATTGTTTACTTGAGATGGCTGCGGTTAAGGCGTGTGCCAGCTAATCGCTGCTGAACCGCGATTTTGATGCGAAGCGGTCCTTATCTACCTTGGATATCAACGTTCAGTGCCCCATCAGTTAACCTGTGTTTATCTGTACATTTGTAAAGGCCTTTCTCAGGCTGGTAAACCCTCAGAGCTATGGGGCTAAAAAATAATAGTATCTTGTATCAAGGTTAGTCCTGAAAGGTACTAAGTTAACTCTGAATATAACTAAGTTAAGGCACTAAGACACTAAGTTAACTCTGAAGGGCTGAGGCAGTAAGGCAGATAATATCTTTTTGCAAATAATAGATATATTCACTTAATAATGAACAAAGGGTAAAAAGGTTTGCTGCCACAACACTGTCTGCTTCAGGTTTTTCAGAAGATTCAATGCAATTTAATTTTATTTTTTAATTTCCTTTGTAGTAATATGCACAGCTTAGCTACTTTAAGAAAAAATTGGTCTAATCTGGAGAGATGCATATTTATTCTTCACGCTTATGATTTCAGGGATAAGCATGGTACTTAATAATAACAACACAAATGAACTACTATACTAATTCAAACTCTTTCTTCTTTTTTGCTTTCCTTGCTCTCCTGGCTCTCTTAACACCAGAGTTTAACACAATTTGGCTTTTCCTTTCACATCTCCTAGGCATAGCCTTCCTGTTCTCCAAAGGGGAACAGCTTTGACTAGTTGCCAAGTCCTTGTCAGCTACTGTTGAAAGAAAGGTTTTTAAAGTAGACTAGCAAGTGCCAGTACGCAGAGTTTATTTGCAGAACGTAATAGATTATAGATCTAACATCACCTAAAGGGAACGCACAGAGGCAGCAGTGACAGAATGACAGTAGAGTTTGAGGAAGCCAGAATTCCACATAGCAATGAAACATTTTATGTTCCCGAAAGCAGTGAACTCTGGCAAGAAGAAAATTAACCTCAGACGTCTTGTAAATTTAGGTCACAAGCAAGAACAACAAGAAACTTATAAATAACTGGAGTGTTACTGTTGGTTTGATGTTATGAATGACATTGCCCTATGTATACCTGGCTGTGGGCAGTTTGTTAATAATACAAGAATTCTAGTGCAGCTCTCCTATCCCTACTGATAATATTCATCACCATAATGGAAGAATTTATCTCTCTTGACAAAAAAGTATTAGGTGGAATTCTCTGGCTTCTCTGGCAGAGGTCAACCAAAATATTTGACATATTTTTATTTGACTTGAATCTCAATGGAATCTATGAAAAGTAAGCAGCCTAATATCTTCTCTGATTAGTCTGTTCCATCTCTCCAAGATTAAATGCACACATGCAGGTCATGCTGGGAACTGTTACAGAGTTCAGGTATTCATTGCCCATGCAGTGACTTCCAATTTATGCAGTGTGATAGTAAAATAAGAAGAGGAAGGGAAACAATGTCCTCCTGATAGTTTGGCCATAAACTGAATCTTTTGTTTAAACAGTAAAGATGGCAAACTATAGTGAACCGGCGTTTTAAAGTCCAGGAATTATGGGATGCTTTGCTTTCTTAATTACTCTCAACTGTGTGGTCAGCTGAGGTAAGTGACGTGGTCACCACATAGGTGGTCAGCGCTATGCAATTGCTAGAATCATCTTAATTACTAGTTCTATATAGAGCTATTTAAGTAACTGGGACTTCAGTATCTCTATTCATACCACTCTGATAGAGCTGGTCATTATCATCCTATTTTCCCCTTTACAGGGGCTCTATCTGTCCAAGTTTGCTGAGTGGTGTAGCAACCCAGAATTTCTCCTGCCATTCTGAACTAAGGTTTGCAGACTTACTGTCTAATGGTGGGCAATTTTGATCCTGCAACTGCTCTGACTGCATCTGTCTGATCAGTAAGACGGGATTTGGCTCCAGGTAGAGATGCTTAAATGTAGGTGTCTAA
The DNA here is from genome assembly GCF_003984885.1 of Neopelma chrysocephalum. NCBI lineage: Eukaryota > Metazoa > Chordata > Aves > Passeriformes > Pipridae > Neopelma > Neopelma chrysocephalum. The sequence continues at coordinate 5,551,957 of NW_020897694.1, read as the reverse complement.
ATGAAGGTATTTACTATAATCTTTCTAAACCCCAATGAGGGTTTTCAGCATTACTGAGTCACTTTCTAGGTACTGCTGAATGTACTGACTGGCAATGGAATTCACATGCCCACACATGGACTCACTGATGTTTTAGATTCCCTGAGATACCCTCCCTGGTTTTCGCTTGCTGCTATGGAAAGTTATTTCTTGTTGTAGGTCCTCTGTCATATCCATCGTCTTCACAGGAGTGTTTTCCACATTATAGGACATCTTAAATGTAACTCCATGTGTATGTGTGTGCAACTCTTGAGTTAAGACCTTCTCTGATTATATTGGGAATTATACAGGCCATGGGTAAACATGCAGAGACATAACAGATATGCCACAGTATTTGTAGACCTGAGCAGTGTTGGAGTGGCAGCTGGAGAGATACCCTTAATATCTTGTGGAGAATAAGGACAACGCTGCGCTGTTGAGTACATCCATGATAGCTTCCAAACAGGTTGGATAAGATGTGCATCCTGTCCATGACCCAGACAGAGCCAGGGTGGATGGAGCTTCATGAAACTCTGCCAACGTAGACTATGTAGGTCCGCATGTGTGTGTGTGTGTGTGTACAGGTGTTTTATCTGGGTCACCTGCTTCTCTTCGAAGGGAATATTCTGCTGCTTAGACTCTGGGAGGTCAGATGTGTTTCATTGGCTTCAGAAATTAAGCTGGTCCACCAGGTTAGGCTGTGAGCCATCAGGGATGTCAGCACTGCTAATGGAAGTGTTGCTTTGTTTTTTTATTGCTTTGAAGAATTTCATTTTTCCTGACCCTAGCTGACTAGGTTGAAGAAATTAGGCAAGATAGCAGTGGCTATGGAAGTATCGGGAGAGCTAGATAATGTTGGTGCCTAAATTGTCTGTTGGAGTAATTTTCTTCCTATTTACTATGTGGTCATCAGTTAAAAGCCATACTTGATCTGTCACTCTGTGTCCATTTCCAAATAACACTGGTAGCTCATCGTGTCTTTTGAAATCTATTTGGACAGAGGACTGAAACATTCTTTTTCTTGACAAGGAGCTTGTCACACTTACTCATGTCTTTGTCGTTGCAAGCAAGATTTCTGCAACATGTTCTGCTTTAAAGGGATTGCTAGAAATAGCAGTGAGGTGTGCTAGAAGTGAGGTGGTAACTAAACACCATTGCAGTATTGCTCTCCCTGCATTTTACTAACTTTTCCAGTTTGCTGGTGAAACTCAGAGAGTTATGATGTTTAAAGCCCCATGGATACAACAGCTTGAGAAAAAGTCTTTTTCTTGTGAAAAATCCCGATTGGAACAGAAAGTTTTAGCCAAGAACATATTTACTTGTAAGGAAGAAAATTAAAGTTTTTGGGTTTGTTTTCCTGACAGAAACTGTGGGTTTGATTATGTGTGTGTGTGTGTGTCTGTGTGTGTGTGTGTGTGTAAGACAGGGATATTTTCCCATAGAAACAGCTTTTGTCCAATGGAGACATCCTGTCTGCGTACAAATGCTATGTCAGCTTCATAAGGGGAATTTGCTGTGCATACAAGTTTTCAGCTAAAAAATACATTTTGGGGATATAGTTTTGTCCTCCGATATGCTTTGCTTCAACTATTAGAATTAAATCCATAGTCAGTAATAGGAAAAATTCTTGCACCTGTTGTATGAATAACAACAAGATGATATCAAACTTGAATGACTGCCAGTAAAGGCAAAGTGTCACTGGGCAAAGCAATTTTTCAATTCTGCACTTCAGAAAGATGTAACCAAGTGATGGATTATTCAGCTGGAAGTGGCTTTAATTTGGTGAAATTTAGGGGGAAATTTCCCAACAAAGTTGAAGTGAGAAGGACTGACAGACACAAAAAAAAGGTTTGAAGGGATAGAGAAGTGGGGAGAAATACTTCATAGTGAAGGTGCCAAGGAAGAAGTTGTTTGGCTGTGGGAGTGGAGGTGTGATTCTGAGAAACTCTGAGAGAGAAGAGCAATTCTGAGCAGATATGAAGGTGAACAGTCAAAGATTAGGACTGTTTGGGAAGGAAAGTACATAGAGAGAGAGAGATAGGCTTTCTTTTGCCTGTAACTGACACACCCTCTTACTTCAGAAAATCATGTTAATGGGAAATTTTCAGCTTGCTCTGCCTGGTTAAGACAAAGGAACATTGGCTCTTTCTGTGCCTGTTATTGTGCCCAGTCTTCTACCACTTTAGGCAATGATTCCAGAGATGTCGGCTCAGAAATATGTGAACTGTTTTCAACCATACCTCTTAATTGAGCATGATGCATCTGGAATAATTTTTACTGGGACATCTTCGGCAGAAATTACACTCCCTATGACACACATATTATCTTCCCAGTTCAGGGTACTACGCAAAAGATGCCTGTATATAGTATTCATTCTTTAAAGTACTGCTCTGAAAGTTGTCACTCTCCATAAACTATTTTGTATGCTCCTCCACTGCAGCAATATTACATTCAGATAGCATGGTGCTGAGTGTCAAATTAAAACATACAAATAAGCAAAATAATTATTCTTGGTTATTATAAAATTCTGCCTTTAGTTCTCCACCAGGGGAAAAAAAAAAAGATTCTCAGAGTTCTTTACAGAGTAAAAAAATACCCACATATTTTATTAGAAAACATTTTCCACTTTCAAAACATTAAAAAAATAAACACCTGCATTAAAGGTTTATAGCAAATGACAGTCCTTAAAAGAAGAATATATCTGGAGGTTTTCATGACTTCATAAAACTACCTAAGTTACACATACTGAAAGTGCTGCACATTAGATACTCTTGTCTTGGAATGTAATTGCCTTAAAGGTATAAAGGAGGCTGAGGCTAATAATTCCCCCAGTGCGACTATTCTCCATTTCTGTTCCACAGAGGAAGATAGAAGGATGTGGTATCATCAAAGAAGCATGTGTTTGGAAAAGGAAGAGCTAATTCTTAAAATAGTTGTGCTCTGCATCTCAACTAAGGAATGAAAACCTTGCAAAAGGATTTCCTGAAATCCTACATACACTATATCCCTTAACCTACTAAATACCGTAATTGTTGCACTAAGATAAAAGATGCTTCTAAAGTAATCCATGCTGGGTGGCCCTAGGTAATAAACTATTTATTAATATCCCAGAGTTGTGCCATGGAGTGACAGTGACGGAAATTTGGCAAACCAACTCTACTTCTGTCAGATGAGAAAGAACCACTTCACTCAAGGCTGGATGACAGATAGATGTAGAGATCATAGTACAGGGGAAATCTGAAGAGATGGCTCATGATTAGGATGGTGACTGAGAGAGATGACAAGAAAAAGAGAAGAGGGTAGCGAGCACTTTCACATCCAGACAGTTTGACAAACATAAATAAGTCTGAACTCTGTCTATTTTACAATCCATGTTGCCAATATAGATTGGCTGCAAAATTCTGTTAATTTAGATTATTAACATTTGGCACTGGTTTTGATCTTGTGCAAATGATTTTGGGTGGTGGATTGGTTTCAAAGACTCTCTGCAGTCTGTTTTACATAAACTGATATGATTTTCCATACATAAATGGGAAAAGTTTGAGATAGAACAGAAATAACTTGCTTAAATGGAATGAGTAGAAAACCTAGGTGATAACTGGTATTTATTTTTGTGACTAGTTAAAATCTTTGGAAAACATGATCTTAGTTGTCCTAAAACTAGTAATAAATTTGGGTCAACAGTGTAAATCTGGCAGAATAATGTGGGAGGTTTAATTCAGGAAACAACTTTTACTCAGCAGTATAGGGTGGTGCGGCATTTACTCAGGTTCTGGGTGGTTTGGGACTTTCAGCTGTACTGAAGCAATTTTCATTTTTCCTGCTCCTGTTAAGCTACCCAGGTGTAGGTAGTTCTCATCTGCTGTGGATAATGTCTCATTTTTATATCATCACCTGAGCATTCAAGTGCTGCAACTGTCAGGACACAGGATGATTCCTTGCAGTTTGGAGGAAAGCCATGCAGGAGACTCTGACAACATAGTGTTTGGGTTGTTCAATGAACATAAACAATCTTGGATCTTTTGCCTATGACAAATCAGTCAGAAGGTGGCCTTGAGCTTGGGTGTTCTGCTGATTAGATAGTCCTGACCAGTAGGGTTTTGGGGAAGCATGTGCTGTTGAGTGTCCTTCCCAGAGCTTTATGAAGCTGGTGAAGATGGTGCCCTGCTAAAAACATATGGAGAAATGCTGTAAGGGGTGCTCTCAACCCCAGGCTGGCCCAGGCTGTGAGTCTGAGAGTTGTGGGTTTGAAGACCATGAAGAAGGGCAGATTTAAATCCAGAACTGCAAAATCCTGGCCCCATTTTGCTAACAGGTAAGAGGCAAAATAATGTCAGCAGTAAGTTTTGTGAATTTGTCTCTCCCTGTTCAAGGGGGAGTGGGTGTTTGCTCATTTTTGGTGTCCAAAACATTCCTATTCTCTGTTGAGTGGAATATTTTAACAGTGGAATATAATGATATGCACTGAAAAAATAATAATAATTAATTTTTTTTATTCTTCTCGAGATGAAGAGATGAAAGAAATTCCAAAGTGTCTGAAATGAGGCTTGTTTTTTTTTTTATTTGTCGGCAGACCTGAGAAATCAATTACTCACACTGTCTTCTTGTGAGGGCTGCCCCAACTCTGAGCAGCACAGGGACATAGATGAGCAGTCCCAGTGAAGGAAAGTCATGGGCATCCTAGTACGTACAACTGCTGTGAAAATCCCACCATGTCTGAGGTCAGTGGCATTGCTGCACTTCCTTTGTGAAGTATTTTTTTCATGGTTTTGGTGCACTCTTGTTGCTTGGACCCATGCTGAGTCTGAGTTTTACTAAGAGAAAATAGTTCAGAGGATCTAAATATTACATAAAATAACATGGCGGAGCACAAAGACTTTATAAAAGTCTTGGTGTCAGTGCACAGACAGGGTTGCTCATCAGGGGAGAGGAGCAGAGGTGGCGGTGAGTCAGGCAGGGGTAGTGTCCTCCTCTTCAAGCTATGAACCTCCAGCAAGGCCAGCAGAGCAGCGGCAGGGACTGAAGATTGTCCAAGAGCCTGGTGGCCTCCAGACACGTCCTCATGTCCACTACCCAAAGCAGGTATGAGGTCAAGCCAATCTGCTCAGGGCAGCTCAGGGCCACTTGTGCACTCAGGGACCTGAGGCTTGTAGCAGATCTGCACCATGGCAGACCAAGGATGAAAATAACTATAAATGAAATTAGTGAGAGAAAACATTTAAACACAAAGATATATATATGAGAATTGTAATTCTTTAATGAATGCTTCTGTGGCTGTTCCCCTCCTTCCCCTAAAATTAAGATGTTCTGCCAGTTAGAAAGAAAAGGTATAGATATATTTTCTAGATATTATCAAAATGAATGAGAAATAGAGAAGTTCATAGACACATATATAAATTAGCAGAGGAAACAGCTAGATAAATGACAAACTAAGTTAAGGATGTTTGTGAAAGATCTAGATGTACAGCAGCAAATAAATAAAAGTAGTAACTATTAATCATGATTCAGAAATGAAATGATATTCAGAAAGTCTGGGTGATATATTAGTGTCAGAGAGTGAAAGACCATGGCTTAAACAGGAGAAGCCAGATGTTATTAGAAATTAAGTGTTTGGTTCTCATTTTGTACTCCACAATCCCCAGGTGGACACACATTCTCCCCTCTTTGTGTGTGAGGGAGGCAAAATGCCTTGCACTGGAATCCAAACTCACGCATGAACTGACTGAGCTACTGAACACTGAGCAAAGAGAGATGAATGAACCCCTGCCCTTCCCCATGCTCCTGCAGCAGAGCCACAAATTTTGGGGGATTACCCTGTGCTCACTTTGTAGTGCACTGAGCTGGAATCCCTGCAGCTGTAAAAATCTTATTCTTAAATTGGGAGAAAAATACCTCAAACCCACAGTCAAAAGATGTAATATGTCTGCCAGCCTTCTACATAATAATATAGTAGTTAGAGCACTCACTTGGGAGAAAGGGATTTTTTTCAGAGCTTTCAGTAGCATGACAGAATTCACATCTTCCATCATTCTGGAGAGTGTAACCTGAGCTGCTGATTATGATGAATTGCCTCCAGTAATGTCTGCGAATTCACAATCAGTGAATAAACACTATTTAAACACACCCTGTGTGAAAATGAAGGATGTAGTCCTGAGAGCAGTCCTGAGAGCAGACTGAGAGCTCAGTCTGAACACAGGTGAGCTACCTACCAGCTGGCTTACCAGCTTCATATCTCATTTTCTTCCTCTTCCTCTCCTCGACCTCCCATAAAGTTTTCACAGAATCACAGAATATGCTGAGTTGGAAGGGACCCACAAGGACTATAACCCACTCTTAGCCCTGCACAGGACCATCCCCAAGAGTCACACCATGCGCCTGAGAGTATTGTCCAAACACTTCTTGAACTCTGTCAGGCTTGATGCTGTGATCACTTCCCTGGAGAGCCCATTCCAGCACCCAACCACCCTCTGGGTGAGGAACCGCTTTCTAATATCCAACCTAAACCTCCTCTGACACAACTTCAGGCCATTCACTTGGGTCTGTCATTGGTCACCAGAGAGAAGAGATCAGTGCCTGCCCCTCCACTTCCCCTCATGAGGAAGTTGTAGACTGCAATGAGGTCTCCCCTCAGTCTCTTCTTCTCGAGGCTTCCCCTCAAGGCCCTTTACCATCTTTGTTGCTATCCTTTGGACAATTTCTAATAGCTTAATATCTTTCTTATAATCCAGTGACCAAAACTGCACACAGTATTCAAGGTGAGACCACACCAGTGCAGAGCAGAGCAGGACAATCCCCTCCCTCGATTGGCTGGCGATGCTTTGACTCATGCCCCCCCCCGGACACAGTTGGCCCTCCTGGCTGCCAGGGCACTGCTGACTCATATTCGACTTGCCATTGACCAGGACCCCCAGGTCCCTTTCCGTGGTACTGCTTTCCAGCATCTTATTCCCCAGTCTGTATGAACATCTGGGGTTGCCCCAACCAAGATGCAGAATCCGGCACTTATCCTTGTTGAACTTCACATGATTGGTGATTGTCCAGTCCTCTAATTTGTTGAGGTCTCTCTGCAGGGTCTCCCTGCCTTCAACGGAGTCAACAGCTCTTCCCACTTTTGTATCATATGCAAATTTGCTTAGTATCCCTTCCAGTCCCGCATCTAAGTCATTTACAAAGATGTTGAAGAGCACAGGGCCTAAGATGGAGCCCTGTGGAATCCCACTAGTGACAGGTTGCCAATCTGATGTCACCCCATGCACATCACCCTCTGTGCTTGACTTGTGAGCCAATTGCTCACCCACCACATGACGCGTTCATTTTGTCCAGCAGGATCCTGTGAGAGAGAGTATCGAAAGCTTTACTGAAATCCAAAAACATTACATCAACTGGCCTCCCTCCATCAAGTAGGTGTGTTACCTTGTCATAGAAGGAAACCAGGTTTGATAAGCAGGACTTTCCTTTCCCAAAGCTGTGCTGGCTGTGTCTGATGACTGTGTTGTGTTTTTCAATACCTCACAGAACAATCTTCTCCATAACTTTAGCAGGCACTCAAGTGAGACTAACAAGCTTGCAGTTTCCGAGGTTCTCCTTCTTGAAAATCAGGACAATGTTCGCCAACTTCCAGTCAGCTGGGACTTCTCTGGATTCCCAAGACTACTCAAAAATAATTGAGAGAGGTTTTGCACTGATATCAGCCAGCTCTTTGAGGATTCTGGGATGAATCCCATCAGGCCCCATAGACTTGAAGGGATCCAGCTGGAGCAGCAGATCCTGGACAATTTCAGGGTCAACTGGAAGTTGATCTTTCTCTCACTCATGGTCCTTCAGCTCAGGGTACTGAGACCCCCTTGGCCCATCATCCGTGTTGAACACAGAGGCAAGTAAAGCTTTAAACACCTCTGCCTTGTCTCTGTCCCTGTTTGTGAGGTGACCATCCTCATCCTGTAACAGGCTGATGATATGTCTATACTGCCTGTTGCCATTAATATATTTGAAAACACTCTTTATATTGTCCCCCTCATTTCTGGCATCTTCAACTCCAGCTGAGCTTTGGTTGCATTTTCTCCTTACATTGGCAAGCAGCATCCCTGAATTCTTCCCATGTCCCTTGACCTTCCTTCCACTAGGCATACACCTTCTTGTTTTGCCTTATTTCCAAGAGAAGATCCCTGCTCAGACAAGCCAGCCTTCTGCCTCACCTGCTTGACTTCTGACATTTAGGAATTGCCTGCTCCTGTGCCCCTAGGAGGTGATGTTTGAAAAGTGACCAGCACTGATGGACCATAGCACCCGCAAAAACATTTTTCCAGGGGACCTTACTGCTAATTTCCTGAACAGCCCAAAGTCTGCTCCTCAAGTCTAGAGTTGAGGTTTTGCTGGCACTTTTCCTCCTGTCAACAGAGATTTCAAAGTCAATCCCTTCATGGTCGCTGTGGCCAAGACGGCCCCCAATCTCCACTTCGCTCATGAGATCCACTCTGTCGACAAGCAGCAGATCAAGGAGGCCATCTTTCTGAGGCAGCTCCCTTAGGACCTGTTCCATAAAGTTGTCATCCAGGTTTTTTAGGAATCTTCTGGCCTGGGTTGTACCAGCTGTGGGATGCTCCCAGTTAATTTCTGGCAAGTTGAAGTACCCCATAAGGACAAGGGCAATTTACTTGGAAGTGTCCCTTAGTTCCTCAAAGAATAGTTTGTCAGCACCATCGTCCTGTCTGGGAGGTCTATCAGATTCCCACAATGACATCCACAGTATTTGTTTGCCCCTTGATCCTCACTCAGAGGCTCTCAACTGTGCCATTGCCAGCTGTGAGCTCCATACATTCTAACTCTTCTATTACATACAGTGCCACCCCTTTGCCTCTTCTGCCCTGTCTATCCCTCCTGAAAAGCCTGTAACTGTCCACCACGTTTCACTTATGCCAGTGATGTCAAATCTCTGGGACTGGGCCAAAGCTGTTCCTCATGCTGTGTACATTGATGTAGAAACATTTCAGGTGTGGTACATTGTAGCTGACACACCCTAAGGCAGATTGAGGCATCCCATCGGTGTTGGTTTCCTCAAGTTTTGGCACACCATCCCATTGCTCATCACTGGCAAGCCTGGTTTTGTCCCTTTCCCCTTTCAAGCTAGTTTAAAGCTCTATCAAGGAACCCAAAGAGCTAGCTCTGCTAGAACTCTTTTTCCCCTCTGAGGCAGGTGCATCCCATCACGTGCTCCAGGAGTCAACCCTTTCACTGCTCTCCATCCCTATAACAGTGTGGGTCTCACTGAGGTATGAGGGTGGTGTGAGCAGGTTACCAGCCTCAGAGGAGAAGGGGAAGCAAATCCTCACAGTTGCTTTTGTTGTGGCTGCCCATGTAGCAAGTGAAGGTCTTTGTCTTTTTCCTCTCTGCCCACAGACACACCTCCTACTCAGTGTTGGTAAGTGAAGGCCTGGCTGCCTTATGGTGATGGCAGCAGGGCTGCAGGAAGGCGAGGACCCCTGCAGCTGGGCACGGAACTGCTGTGGCTGCTAGTGATAAAAGGAGGCCATGGAAAGAGGGATGGTCCCCAGGAGCTGGATGCAGTTGTCATCTAACTCCAGGCACTTGGTACACGTAAATGGCCAATGGCCAATTTTGGTTATTATTCTGATTACAGTTTTCATGTAGATAATCTGTATGTGCTTAAGGCATTATTTATACTGAGCCTGTAATGAAATACTTTCTGGTTTTCCAGTAACTAGGAATGGGGTGGGGGAAGGATTAGTGTGAGGGATTTTGAACAACCTCAAGATTCTCGGTATGGCCACAGATGGGGAGAAAGAAAGATAAATTAGAGCTACTATTTGCTGCATTGCTTCTCCTGTCATCTGCCTTTTTTTTTTTTTTCTTGTGCTGGCTCCAGCTGGCTCTCTTGTGCTTCAGACATTCAGGGACCCCATGACAACTGAGGCTTTTTAGAGAAAAACCTGCTCCAAGCTCTGTGTTTCCTGCAGACACTGTAAGGACTCTGGCACAGCTTGGTTTAGTGTTGGAAGGGTCAGCCAAGTTCCTTTTTTAGGCCACAGGGCACTTAAGAAGCATAGCCTGTCTGCTCTTAGTGAAGCAGCATGCAGCAGATCCCACAGCACACGTCCAAAGAGTCGGGCATGACTCACCTTCCCATACAGATAATTACTTCATTACACATTGTGTCATGTGTTCTAATGATCCTCTTTCATGTCTCTATTGTGTAATCTGTTTGTTCCTTTAACCCTGTGCTCAGCACCCACTTGAATGCCAATCATTACCAGCACTATGTGTTTAGTTCAAACTACATGTCCTTGAGCTCTGTATTTGGTTGTTTTCTGGTCCCTCTGCACTATTTGTACAGTACCACATATGTTTTGTGGAACTCTCTGATGAAACTCAGATATGCTGCTTGTTAGGCTATTGTGGAGCTGCTTAACAGTACCAATTCTCAGGTGCCCTTTGGTGACAGAGTTACAACTATTGGACTTCCAGGTCTGTATAAATGAAGACTTTACCCTTCAATGATGCTAGTCCATGGCCTGCTAAGGGAATCTGGGCCAGTGAATGAAAAATAGGGCAAGGTGGCAATAGATTTTTTTAATGACTGTAATCTTCAATAAAGGTTTTATAAATTGACTAGTGCTTCCTGAGCACACAGTGTTATAATGAATATAACCAAATATTTATGGGAGACAAGTAATTAGATATGAGTGAATAAAAGACCCTATTAAACCATCTGGACAGTTCAAAGAATTGGTAATTTTCAGATAAAACATTGAAGGGTTAAGGACAGCAGTTAAAATCTGACCCTTGTTAATGGTGATTAGACATTACTATCTCTTGATCGTGTTTATGGCTAATTTTGGAGAAGAGATTTTCAGATTCTTGTAATCCTTCCAATAGGTCCCCAGCAGGAAGATGAAATTTTAGGTTTGTCTCCATCAGTGTTCATTTAAATTTAAATTGGGATGTGTTAGATGTGGGAAAGCTTGTGTTTCTAGGTCAAATTATATGTGTATTCTGTTGATTAAAAGAGAAGCTGAGATTCCAAAATGGATTATTTCAAGGGAAAAGTGGAAAATCCCAGGGAAAAAAAATCTGACATCTACAAAAATGTTTTATATGGAACATAGGCAGTCATGGAAGGTTGAAAAAAGAACAGAGCACTAACTGAAACCTCCTTATAAGAAATCTTTGTCAGCAAAAGAAAATCACTTGCAATATTTCAACCCTCAGCAATTAAGAAACCAAGCTCTCAAATAAGTAAGAAATTGTGGAGGTGGCATTACACAAATAAGTTTTATGTGAATTAGAAAGAAGTTACATTAAAGTGGGTGGAGATTGATTCTTACTTTGCTAAAACTGGTGTTTACCACTGTCATAGCTGAGAATAAATTTCAAAGGCAAAGACAGTTGCCTTCAGCTATATTCAGTCTAACAAGTTGCTAATATATCTCCCAGCTAAAAAGCTGCTTATGTGACCCAGTACTATGCTTAAGCAGGAAGTTACCTTAGTCAAGAGACTAAATGTTATTCTCTCCTCCTTTTCAAACTGCTACTGATTCAGCAAGCTTGTGATTAAGCATAAGAGGAAATAAGCAGTGAGATGCTGGAGCCTACTTTGGTTCCTTTCATAATGAAAAGAGTTGTGGATTTCAACCTCAAGCTTCTGTCCACACTTTGAGGTTATTTAAACACATCAAGTGCTTGCTTGTTAAATAAGTCATGGAGAAAGAGATGAGTCAAGATGCATTTGGGCAACACTCTCAGCCACTCTTGGGAATGGTTCTGTGCAGAGCCAGGAGTTGGACTTGATGATCCTTGTGAATCCCTTCCAACATGGCATATTCTGTGATTCTGTGAGTGCTGAGCTGCTTGGAGCAGACTGCCTTTGCGCCACGTGCAGTAGTGTAACACCATGAACACCAAATGCTGGGAAATGTGGGGCTAAAGAAGAATTTGCCTATTTTAGGTTTCTTAGGGACTAGGTTAGGCTTAGATCCTTCATTGGTACTTACTTTACCATATAAGGCTTATATGCTGGGCATTGGTAGGTATCATGGAGACAACTGGATACTCAAGATGAGTCTGAAGAAGCTAGAAGGTTTGTTGAGGAAGTTCCTGAGCAAGCTATGGAGAGTTGCCTGCAGCTAGAAGAAAGCCAGCTTTTCACTCCTTCACATAGGAGTAAGCCACCTCCTGTAGTTAAGTGTGTTGTCCACTGTAGTCTTTTGTTGGAAAGGCGAATAGCAGTCTGATATGTGATACTTAACCCTCTGAAGGCCTAGGGACAGTTTCTGCCTGATTGGGAAGGTCTTCAACCCAAGTTTCCTACCCCTCTGATGAATGCTATAACCAGGAGTCTGCAGGTACCAGCAGGTTAGTGTCTCCTTTTACAGCTATTCTGTATGATACAGGCTATTTAAGTATTCATTGGAGAAGAGACTGTGTTGGAGCACGTCTCCCAGGTGAGTCTTCCGAACCACCAAACTACAGCATTTCTCTCCCTCTCTCTCTGGCCTAATGAATATTTATGATATGATAGTGATGACAGCCATAGAAAAGCCCATGAGAAAATTAATTCTGTCTTCATAGCAGGGTTTGAATAGTGTGCCGTAAATAAAGCATTGGGGCCACACAATGCGGAGGATAAAAGAAAATGTTGAATAGCTTACTCATTAAGTAACCACCATCAAGCACGAGTACTGGACTGTGTGGAAAAAATAGTATGTCATTAAGTAATTAAAGAGTGTGTCACAATGCATATGCATAAGGGAATGAATAAATGTTTTCAGGAAATCTTAATTTTGGCATTTACTAGCACTGGAGTGCTTGACTTTGCAATCTGAGCAATATTCATTTAGTGTATCTTTTTGTGTAGATAAGCTTGACATGAAAAGGAAGTGAGGGAGCCTCACAAAGCCTTAAAAAATATACTTCGTTTTCCTTCAGCCCAATCACCTCTGAATGAGAAATTATAGTAGCTGGCTGTGAATCATAATCAAACAGTGAAAACTTAGCGTACTTGATAATTATTACCATTGCATTTCCTCTGTAGGAATAATTTTCCTCATTTTCATTCCAAGCATTCTCTACCTCATCGTTTTGCAGACTAACATGTAATAAATGCTACCAGAAGGAGGTTTTTCCAAAAAACCTGTACTGTTACAGTTGAAGATAAAGAGAGTGGTGGCAGAGGCATTATAAAGGGTGAGGTTTTGAAGAGATAACTAGAATAGATGGCTAAATAATAAAAAGTAATGAAGGTAGAATATTTTGCCTGCTGTTTTGCTGATGAATTTACCCACAAGCAGATAAGAATATTTTAAAAACATATTTGTTATTCAAAATCATTTGTCAAGGGTCAAATTCTTTCCTGATTACTCATATTGAAGCAAGAAAAACCTGCCTGTGGAACAAGCTGCTTCTGTGTGTGAATAGACGTGAGGAAATCTGTTCCCAATTAATTTATGGAAATAATCCTCCATTTCATAAGCGACTCTCTGTGTGTGTTTATTATTCAGAATGTGAATGGTTTTGACTGATCTTATAAGTAATGTGGCACGTTACAATGTGTCACAACACACTGAACTCAGTTTCTAGTAAAAATATTTGGCTATCTTCCGTTTTAAGTTAAGTTCTGTGATTGTTTTCTGATTTTCATAGATAGTTGCCCTTCTCAACAGTTCTCCCCCTTCCCCTGGAAACATTTTCCTTAAAACAATGGGAGAAAGTAAATACAATAGGGACTGAAGTGAATTCATTTTGCCATCTACAAGAACATGTGTGATTTTTATTTGGGAAGGGGGCAGTATTTGCCTAGTACTAATGATAAATGACTGATGAAAGGATTATTTTTAGTAAAATACATGAGAATAGTCAGACAAGAAAACACACACATGATATTTCTAAATTCTCGAATGCTTTTGTAGTGAAAAGATAATGGACACATAAAAATGGTGTCTTGTAGATAGATAAAGAAAACATTATGTTTTATAAAACACTTCTTATATTTATTTGTCAGAAGCCTTTTATATTTTGGTAGCTTGCTGTGATAGTTTCAGTCTAGGCCTTCCTGGAGACCAGCTTATAACCAAGGAAGTACCCTACGTTCCCAGTATTCCATACGATTTTTACGTAAGCCAGGGTATAAATAAGAAGAAGAGAGAAGGCTCTGCCCTTCTTCTCGTCCGGTTGTACTTCAAGACAACAGGTTCCCTGCAGCTGGCTTTGCTCGTGTGGCAGTGAGGCCTGGTCAGGCTGTGACCTGTTGTTCTTCTTTCCGATCCAGGAAGTGGTCTGGTGGCGTAGCATGATCCTGTTTTCTCAAGGAAAGTATTGAGATTTCGTTTTGCTAGTTCTTTATTGATTGTTCCCGGGTTTCGATTGTGAATATCTGTTTTGGTTTTCTTTTTGTCCCTTTTCCCTTTCCCTTTCCCTTTGGGGGGTGCTTGGGGTTCCTTTTTTGTATGTACATAGTGTTTTAACTGTATATAACTGTGATATATGTAAAAATATATATATTTTGATATAATTTGGTTGGTTTCGTTTTTTTTTCAGTTTCTATAGTTTTTCCTTTCCCAAAGGGGAAGGGAGGGGGGAGGTTTTCGCTATAGTTTCGGGGACTTGGCAGGGAGCCAGGTCCAAACTTCAACACTTGCCAAAGAGTCGTTGTGGCACAAAATCTCTCTTAGTCAGTAATACACTTTTGTTTCCGCTTCAGCAAAAGTAGTTTTAAATGTGACATTTGGGTGAATTGAGACGCACAACCAAATATCATTGAGAATTTTTGCAGTCCTGCAGGAGTTCTGAGAGTCTTCAGAGCCTTTTTGAAGTGGAAAAACAATAGAGGTTAAAACTGGGTACTTTTTTCCTCTCACTCACACTGCAATGACTAACTCTGGAAGAGCAGAGATGTGCTTACAGCCTGCCCGAAGCATCAAGCCTACAAAGAACCCATAGAAGTATTTTGTTTACTAGCTGAGCTGAGTGCTAAGTTTCTCCTTATTTCTTCCTAGACTGACTTTATAATGGGGGTTGCCACTCAGTCACAACTAGAAGGGAGTTGTTGAAACTAGTTTGCACAGTTATAGATGAATTCGGGTTTGGCAGTTATGCTGGCTACATGAGGACGTTTTCCTTATTGTCCTAGTTACAGGAGCCACGACCAGTTTATCATTATGTGGGTATAACCAAAACTGTATATTCTACACCCTCTGTGTCATTTCTGAAGGACTGTTAATAAATGGATCGTTTGCAGCAGCTGCCCAGGGCACACCTGACACCTCACACTACAAGCTGGGGTTAAAGAACCTGGGAGGCAGGGGAATGTTTCTTTGTCTTCACACCACTGACTCAGCTGTGATAACTTCCCTCCAGGGAGGCATTGCACCTTCCCATCCAGCCTGAGGGGTCATTTCTGCTAATGGGCCATACTGGACTGGCATTATAGGCAGCTGCAACGACCTAGACCATAAAAGATTCCAAAAATATCCCATGACTCACAGAGTTAAATCACCTGTTGTGAAACTCCTTGCCCTGGGGGAGTACTGGGCATTCCTGCCTAAACCTGAGCATATATAATCTTTGGGTTTTGGGATTTCTGGTACCACTCATCGGATCGAGAGGAGGACCAGAACTCCAACAGGACTGTGACTGCCACTCTCGACAAGACTGTGATTGTTACTTCAACAGAACTGCGACCATTTTCCTTTCCTTTTACTCTTCACCCAGGGGGGCCACGTGGTGGTCAGCACAGGGGCTAACAAATGCTGTTCTGTTCTTGTCCCAGGGTGCTGGGTTATCCATCTGTCTTTGGGGGTTAAAACCAGTTTTCTCTGTATCATTGTATTTATTTTACTCTTTTTAGTAAATTGTAACTCTGATTTGTAATCTCTCGAGTTGGGTTCATTTCTCCTGCCTGTTTACTTTTAAACCAGCACACTCATTGAAGAGTAGAATGAGTTTTTAATAATTTTGGAATTTCAAGCCAAGTTATACTACATGCTTGGATTTACCACTAGCAGGGTAAAAGGCAGACCTTTAATACCAGACTATCAGGGTAGACTCAGAGGTGTGGACTTAAGATGCTTTTGACCTGTATATCAGGATAGCAAGTGGCAATCCTGTTAACTGCATCTACAGGAGGCTATTGATGGTTCTTCAGGCCACTGTGCACTGCGCTTAGGAACCAATATGTATTGTTAAAACACAATGTAGTCACATTTAGCCTCTAAAATGTCATATCCTAAGCATCTTTCAGTGATTTATTTGCCCCAATTGCATCTTTTCAATGGAAAGTTATTTCTCTCTCTACATATAATAGCTGACATGTTAAGCTTGTTGATGCCTAAAATGGTGCTAAAGAAAAAACTCTGAAGCAGTTAATTGAGGGTGAGATAAGGAAAGGGTTTAATTTGTGCCTAGGCAGAGATGTTACAGCACACTAGCCGACCGTGCCTAAGATGTTACAATTTATAATACTGCCCGACCAATCCAAGTTTTGTCCACTCCGTTGCTTTTGCCCTGGTCCACTCCCTGGCCCACCCTCTGGGAATTGAGTCTGGGGGCTTTTGGGACCACTTCATCATCATCATCATCATCATCATCATCTTCAGAGTACAGAGGGTACACGGTCACCTAGTTCTTGACTGTGTTCTGTGGTTCAGGCTAAGATATGAGTGTTCTCTAAACAGCATAGGCCTTGTCTTGACAAAAGACTAAACATTTTCTACTGAATTCAGGGGTAGAATTGATATGGGGAGCATGGAATGGGGTAAGAGGGTTGAGGAATGTGTAAACTACTATGCTAGAGGGTGAGGGATATAATATAGCTGCTGCTTCTAAAATCTACTTCTACTTCTTATAAAACTTATGAAGCTTACAAAATTAGGAAAATAAGAAACTAAAAGGGTCTTAAGGCATCATTGTCATGGCTGAAGTGGAAGACTGGCAATCTGGAAGTGGTCTTTTCTTCAGTTTTGGATCCAGATGGTTTAATCTAGAATATTCTCTGAGTCAAATTGGTGGCCGTTGTGTTTTAAGTGGGAATACAGATGTAGTTTTTTCACGTAAGGGGGTCATTTATGACTGTGCCCACCTTGCCACCTTGCTGTATAAAGACAGCCAGAGGTCAGTCCACAGCCCAAGATTTGTGTGAACATAAAATGCCTGGTGTTCACAAGAGGTGAGGGTTAGCCCCTCTCTATGAGATTTGTTTTTGAAATAGCCCAGATTGAGCCAGGTTCTCTTGGAAAGCCAGGGTCCTCCACTCATTCTTGCTTCCCGGTCCTCTAGTGCCAGTGGTATGGATGTGCCTGTTTTAGGACCTAAAAGGTAAAACTCAGTGTACACTGTATATTAACTCCTATGGATTCTGCTTGCTGAGTCAGGCAGGAAGTTGCCTCATCTCCTTTGCATCCCTGCCTTAAATAACAAGGGCCTTAAAGAAATGGGCCTGTTGTTTTGTTGTCCATGAGGAGTATAGATTGGCACTTGAGTATTGAGTCATGAATATGCTGAATAAATTAATGAATTGAAGTGTGAAATGAAGAATATTCATTATTGTAAAGACTGGTTCCAGCAGAAACTGAAACTTATCTTTATTCAGAGAGTAGGTGGTATAAAAGCCAAAGAAATTCAATTTTCTCCTATAATAATGGCAGCCCTAATAGAGGGAGAATACCTTTGATGTAAGAAGATATTGCAGGACCAGGTAGTGGCTGAGGTTGGAAAGGACCTCTAGAGGTTATAAGGTCCAACCTCCTGCTCAAGCAGGACCACTCAGAGCTGGTTGTCCAGGACAATGTCCAGACAGCTTTGAATACCTCCATGGAGGGGGACTCCACAACCTCCCTGGGCAACCTGTGCCAGTACTCAGTTACAATCACAGTGAAAAACTGTTTCCTGATGTTTGGGAGGACCCTCCTATATTTCAGTTTGTACACATTGCCTCTTGTTCTCTCACTGGGCATCACTGAGAAGAACCTGGCTCCATCCTTTTTGCACCCTTCCTTTAGGTATTCATATTGCTTTATAAGATCCCCTGTACCTACTCTTCTCCAAGCTAAACAGTCCCAACTCTCTCACCCTCTCCTTGTATGTGAGGTGCTCCAGATCCTTAATGATCCCTGTGGCCCATTGTCAGACTCTCCTCACCAATATGTCCATGTCTCTCTTATACTGGAGACCGCAGAGCTGGACACAGTACTCCAGGTAAGGACTCACCAGTGCTGGATAGAGAACAAGGACCAGCTCCCTCCACCTGGTGACAATATATTATATAATACAGGGTAGAATACCATTGGCCTTCTTTGCAACCAGGGCACATTGCTGACTCAGTTTTTTTGCCTTTTATGCAAATCTGCTTTCCAGCTAAGTGGCCCCCAGGACATGTTCATGCCTGGGATTATTCCCCCCCAGATGAAAGATTTTGCACTTCTTGTTAACTTCATGAGGCTCCTGTCAACCCATTTCTCCAGCTTGTTGAAGTTCCTCTGTATGGCAGCACGACCCTCTGGCATATCAGCCACTCCTCCTGGTTTTGTGTCATCAGAAAACTTGCTGAGAGCACACCATGCCCCATCATCCTGGACATACATGAGGATGTTGAACAGGATCAGAGCCAGCGCTGACACCTGTGGTACATCATTAATTAATGCCTGGTCTGGCCAGACTTTGTGCCAGTGATCACCACTCTCTGGGCCCAACCATTCAACCAGTTTTCAACTCACCTCTGCTCATCCAGACTATACTTCATCAGCTTCTCTATGAGGATCTTATGGGAAACACTGTTAAAAGTCTTAAGGAAGTTAGGCAGACAACATCCACTGCTCTTCCCTCCTCTACCAGGCCAAGTATTTCATCATATAAGCCTATCAGTTTGGTCAAGCATGACTTCCTTTTGGTGGATCCATGCTCACTACTCCTGTTGGTTTTCTTATCCTTACTGTGCCTGGATGTGGCTTCCAGGATTATTGGCTCCATCACCTTCCCAGGGATCAAGGTGACTGGCCTATAGTTCCCTGGATCCTCCCTCTCACTCTTCTTGAAGATAGGAATGATGTTTACTTTCCTTCCCTCCTCAGGTACCTCTACTCATTGCCATGATCGTTCAAAGGTAATTGAGAGTAATGACATTGGACAGATCCTTCAACACTTGTAGGCACATCCTATCAGGGCCCATGGACTTATGTTTGTCCAACTTGTTCAGGTATTTTCTAACCTGATCCTTTTCAACTAAGGGTATGGGTTTTTTGTTCATTTTTTCCCTTGGTATCTGGGATTCCTGTCAGCTGGTCTGACTAGTAAAAATTGAAACAAAGAAGGCATTCACTACTTCAGCTTTTTCCATGTCCTGTGTCACTAGGGTCCCTTCCCCATTCATCAGTGAGCCCACATTTTCCCTGGTATTTTTCCTAACTAATGTACTTACATAAGTCTTTCTTGCTGCCTTTGACATCCCTGGCCAGATTCAATTACACTTGGTCTTTGGCTTTCCTAATTGCATCTCTGCATGCTCAGGGAGGGCCATGTGTTCCTCCCAGGTTACTTGTCCCTGGTTCTACCCTGTGTATACTTGATTTTTGCCAGGCATTCCCTGGTGATTCATGCAGGACTTGTTGGGAATGGATTGCTCTTGATATTGGAGGAGGCAATCCTTGACTATCAATCAGCTTTCTTTTCCCTTCAGGGCCTTGTCCCACAGGAGTCTTTTAAGCAGATCCCTGAATATTCTTTGCTAGTAACCACGCAGGAGCTAATCTTTCTTCTAAATCATGTCAATTATACCAAATGTGAAGATTTTCAAAGATGCAAACCTGACTCTGGTAGGACAAAAGTGGAATGTTTTGTGCTGGTTGCTGAACAGCCCTTCACCACTGTGATTCCCAGCTTCCCTTATTCTAAAAGCTGATGTCCCAGAAGTAAATATTTCTCTAACACAGACTGATTTGCTGCATTTGCACCTATAAATGGGACAGGGAGGTGATCATCCTTTGGCCCCGCAAACATAACTGTTCCCGTCTGTGCAGCTAAAATTATCACCAAATTCAGGCTGTCTGTGCCCAGGTATCTGTTGTGAATGGCCTCAGAGTGGTGCTAATTTCATAACAGTGCTGTGAAAGGAAAGCTGCTCTGAGCCAAAAGTGTGCCAGAGAAACTGCTTGCAAATTAATATACTTGGGCCCATGCCCTGCTCCTCTTTCTTTTGCTGATACTGATGTATCCATGTAGTTGGAGCAGTTGCTTTCCCCAGGGAAGAGTTTCATATGATTTGCTGCTACATGAATTTGTCTTTTTTGCTTCTGGCTTCCCAAAAGTACCTAGAACTTACAGCATGGCATAGCACTTCGCTAGCTGAGACAGTCATCATTTGAAACCTTGGCGTTCCACTGCCCCCCAAGTCTGTAAAAGCTGGAAGCTGGTCTGGGAATGGAGATTGACGATATTTTTCAATAGAACAAGAACAACTGTACTTAATTTTTAATTTATAAAAGAATTTACTGTTTGCTCAGGAAGGGATTTGAAGCCCTTTGTGTGCTATTTTTTAAAAAATTTATTTTATTTTATATAAAGGCAAGCCAAGCTGTTGTTCTTAAGCACAGTAGTTTTACAAGCAAGCTCTCATAGGAATGAAGTGTTACTCCCCAATGTTTAAGCATTATTCTGTATAATTATGGATATTTTCTTCCTTCCAAAAATATTTTTTTTGAGAAGCTGACATTTCAAAGGCTTTCAATTCTGTGTGTCACTATCAAATAATCTTTTTTGTACTTGGCTGTTTATTATTGGATTGCAACAACGATAAAGCTCTAGGGGTTTTGTCTCCTTTGGTATGTTAATTATCTATTTTCCCTTTGATCTTTTTCTTACTGAAAAGAGTGAAAAGCTATCTCGGTAGGGAATCTTACTGATGTACATTCATCCCCTCATCTCCATAATCTGAGGATCAGAGGGAGACAACAAATTTCACCGCTGAGTGAGGTTGCTATAGGCCTTAGTTATAATGTACTCAGTTTCTAAATAATCCCACCACCGCTTATATTTGGAATATTGAAGAGGAACCTCTGAGAAAAAGAAATCCAAAAATAATTAATTTTAAACTGTGAACTACCTTCATTAATTTAACTTTTTCTTGAAGTTTTAAGCTCATGCATATGCCACAAGCTCGCTCTTTCTTGCATGCCTCTACACATTTTTTCCTTTTTTTCCTCCTTCTTTTTTACTGTTGGCTTTTGATATATTTTCAGTTCTCACAGAAATAAAATATAGGCTAGGCACAGATAACTATTGAGTGAACTTTTAAAGTATTAAATGTTAGAATACTTTCCTATGAAAATGATGAAAGTCCTGTAACTTCGGACCATTGAAAAGGATTGGGCAGGATTGTGGAGTGGTGGGGAAAAACATTATAAATATATAAACACACTATATGTATGTATTTCTGTCTCTCAGTCCTTCCTCAAAGGCTGACATCCTCATACAGCATTTCTTGAAAAACCTGAAGGAAAAGCACTTCAGCAAGAGCCAAAGGCAGACAGATCTGCCTCATGGAGCAGTTCAGCAGTGGCAGAAGTGTAGGCAAGATCATGTACTGGAGACTTTCCAAACAGTTTCTCTGAGGCAGTTTATCCATTTCCACAGGAGATGGACAATGCACGAGGCAACCTTGCTGTTGAGATTCTTGTGTTGTGCAGTGTGGGATATGATCAGATCTTGATGTTCACAGTAGAGACATCTATAATTGAGCTGGTCATGTAGTCTGCCTTGGCAGTCAGGGAAGGGAAGCTGGCACTTCCAGAGCAAGAATGATGCTATTTCAAAGAAAATGTTTAATACAGTTCAGGTGAACTGTGCCCTAATAGTATCCATTTCTCTCCAGTGCTCAGTTTATATCTGCATCAAATTGATACTGGTGTTTTCTGAAATGGGATGGTACAAATCCTCCCTCTTCCATGTTACCTTGCATGTCAAAGGGTGAAGAGGACCTAGTGCAGTGTACCTAAGATGCTCTTGCCAGTGCACGACTATTGCTGCTGTTGCAGCTCGCCATAGCAATGTCTCAGCTGTGTGCATGCATGGGAGGAGGTGCCAGGCTCTTCACGTAATACAGGTACATCACCTGCTGACAGATGTATTGGTGTTCTCCTGTTGTGAACCCTGGGGTTGGAAGTCATCCCATTAACTTGCAGCAAGTTCAATTTGGTCATTAAAATAGTGGTGGCTAATTCAGTCTGAGGTACCTGAAGAAATCTCAAAGAGCCATATGAGGCTCTTATGAAAGGCACATCACTAATGAGAGGTACAAATTCTTCTGGAGCAGCTGGAGATTCTGTGGCATCTTTTATGGCATTTAGACAGCTTGGTGTCATTCTGAGAGTGGCATTTAATGCCACATTGAGACACTGAAATTTATGTGTTTACATGAGAATGAGGTGTCTAGTGGATGAAGATCTAGTCAACGCAGTAGAGTCTAGAGAGCCAGTAGTCTCAGTTCAAAAGAAACACTGCATGTGACCAGCTGACTACAGATGTCTAATATGCTTCTACATTCTGGACCTGAATTCCATTGCTGCTATGTAAAAGTCCAATTCAATGGACCTACATTATTGTGGCACCTACTGTGATTTGAGATACTCCCATTTGGCTACTATCTCCTATTCCAGGAGGACATATGTCCTTTGTCATATCTGTCAACCCCATGTAGATACTACAGTCCATCTAGGACATCTGAAATGGCACTAGATGCCTGTAGATGTGCAATTGACTTGAGCATTAGATGTCTGCTTTTTTGTGAGCTCAGAAGTTCCCCTGAAAATACTCTTTCTCTCCACTGACTACAAAAGAAACTTAGTTCAGCTATTGAGACATCTGTGGTAGATCCCTAGACGTGGTCAAGTGAACTCCATTTCTGGTTTTCTGGGCACATGCATCTCAAAGACACCTGTGATTCCTACTTTTCCCAAGGTGGTAGTACATTGTTTGTTTCTGTAAAGCACCTGCATGATATAGTCTCTGCACTGGTGTTTCTGACACAGAATCAAAAATGAGTGAAAATCATGCTGAAGTGGTTCTGGAATGATTTCAATTCTTATGCCTTCCTACATGCTCTGAAACCACAGGATGCAGCTTGTGACCGATGCAAGTTGGTGCTATGATACAAAGAGTCAGGGATATAATTTTTTTTTGGCCATAGTGAGATCTGTGGTGTTAATTTTCTAAATGTGCTGCTTGCACAATAACATCTCTGCTCAAGCTTTCCTCCACTATCTCTGACTTAATATTTTAAAATGGTGTCAGTCAACCAAAGGTAATGAAAAAAAGCAGACAGGAGGATTTAGATCCTACTATAGTCTTATGCAATAAAAATCTTGTTCCCACAAGGATCATCTGTTCTGAGTAAGGCTCAGATAGGATCCCCAATGGTCTGTGTAATTACAGGAGGAAGGATTCTTGCTTTCTGCTCTGAGTTAGGCAACCAAGTCTGAGCTAGCCACATAACCTTCCTTTCACTGAAATTGAAGAGAGAAATTGAAGTCTCCAGAGGAGTTTTGCATTTACGACTGCTCTAATAAATCACTCTCTGGATGTGTTCATTTTGGTCTACTACCTATAAAAGACATTTATAAAGTCAATGAAATAAAACGACCTATATGGACCTGAGACCAGTGGAGGATTTGCTCCTGGTCTTTGAGATTAAATCTTTTGTCAGCCTTTATGTGAATACATTAAATTGTATGTACGAACCCACTATTTTTATGTTTATAAGCCTTTTACTGTTATGCTACTTTTGAAATATTCAAACAGTGACCTTCATATGAAAGTTGTCAAAGTTTTAAGGAAAATGTGATAGAAGTCTGCTTGGCAATCACATCTATACTTAAGCCATGGTGACTTCCAAAATATATACTGAGTTAATGCTAACTGAATCAGGTATGGTAAAAACCCCCGGGGTACAGTGGATGGGTTTCTATTTGTTCTGGCTGACTATCTCTTCAAATACACATTCTGCTTCTTTATTTCTGACCTCTTAGCTCAAAGGTTTGGCTGTTGTTCCCTCTCTACTTTTTTTCTTTTCCTGTCTTGCTTTTTCCCTTTTTTTCTTCTTTGCTTGTCATTTGGTTTTCAGTCAGTTTCTCAATTCTGCAAGTTGTAGATCATCTACAGGAGATGCTCAGTGTTCCTTGATCTATGTGGCTTTTCTTTTTACCGCCATATCTTCAGTGAGGTTTATCAGTGCTCTGTCCTGAGACCTGACCTGTGTAACATGTTTACAGTGACCTAGAGGAGGTGAGGGACTCTTCAAGCCTGCAGATGATGCCAGACTGGGAGGCACCTGTTGATATACTCAAGGGCAGGACTGCCAGACAGATAGACCAAGACAGGATAAAGGAATGGGCTGACAGGAACCTCATATAGGGACTCACCTTGAATATTGTGTGCGGTTTTGGACACTGCAATACAAAAAAGACAGTAAGCTATTAGAGAGTGTCCAAAGGAGGGCAACAAAGATGGTGAAGGGCCTTGAGAGGAAGCCATATGAGGAGCCTCTGAGGTCACTTTAATCCTGGGAAAACTCTCTCTCCTTTGTTAATGCTTTTTGTCAGCCATGAAGATAGGCAGCAGAGATCTGTGATTTGCACAGTGTTGTCTTTCAAGCAAGGAAAGTGAGAAAGGTGTCGGCAAGCCCTACATAATCAAAACCTCTGGAGGCAGACTGTCCTGTTCCAGTGGTCCAGTCTTTCAACTGCTCATTATAGTGATCAAAGTGAGCCCAAACCAATCTTTTTTTTGAGAGTCAAAAATGGCAACGTCGTAAAATCAAATGTCTGGCATTGCAGACAGTGTCCAGAGCATGGCCATGCGGGAGACTGGATACTGGAGCTGGTTATAGCTGTCATATTCACAGAGATGCCCTGTATCTGGTCCAGTGTCATCATGTAAACTGAGCTGGTGGGGTTGAGAAAGGCATCTTTGAACCTTTGTATGAAGGTGGTAATGCAGACACCTCTCCCAGCTGCTGCCTGTCTGCTCCACTCACACCAAATGCCCTTCCATTTGCTCTGAGTCAAACAGGCAGGAGGAAGCCAAATGCTGCATAAGCTTCATGAGGTTGTTAATTATGATGGCTGCCTGGAGTTGATGTGGTAAATAGAAATACCACAGCAGAGTCCAAATGGACATGCTGGTGTTTGCTTTTACCCTGAAGAAGCAAACTGAACGCAAGAGTTTGATAACACTTGATCCCACCTCAGACCATAGCTGGCATATGGTACTCTGTGTGATGAGGGACATGTCAGATGGACCATTTGGACAAAGAAAGTGACCAAAACTCTCCCACAGACCACACTTAGGAGGCTTGGGATCTCTACATAGATAAATAACACAGCAGAACAGCTGTGTATCACATAGCTGCCAGTAACCTTGTATTTCCAGTCTGTCGCAAAATATACTTATTCTAGAAAAGCACTAAGTACATTTGTGTAAATACAGAAAGCGATTCTGTTTGCATTTAACATACACAATTAATGAACAATAACAATTACAGGGTTGATATTTAGGAATAAATAGAGTTATTATTAAATTTATTCATGTAATTTCAGTTCTGACCCTTTGCATACATCTGATATTTATAGCTGTATTTACTGCTAGTTACAGTCATTATTGACATCTGAGAAAAATCTAGCATCTTCTGGTGCAGTGGAAGATTGCATCCTTAAAGTGCTAGAAGTTCACAGGAGGAATTTTAGAGTTGGCATTTTCTAAATTTACACGGTCATTTCTTCTTATACAGGCTTATTTTCTACTCGTTTGTGTGTGTCTGTGAGATACATATGCACTTTATTCTATATATATTCATGTCCACATCCATTATTTTTTATTTCTTTCCATTATTAAAAAAAACATATTAAAGACTATAATTCATTTTTAGTATATCTGTGCTGCAGTGCAGAAGAATCAATTAGCTTTAGCTATCCCAGTTTCTTTTCCGTAAAACTGGGATTTACAATTCTTTGCAGTCCTCCCATGGAAAAGACATGTTGACCAGCACCTGGATGTTGTTATTATTGCTATGTACTCCCTGTTATCTGTTGAAGGGTTTAATAGGTTTTTTTGGCCATACATGTTTGAGCTGTGATGATGGAAGCCAGCTTAGGCACAGAAGTTTATTGCCTCATGCATGGTACTGTGTATGTGTGACTATACTACATGAAGGCCCCATGCAGCCTCCAGTATTTGACCTCCACTGGTAAGCTTCCATGGAAAACAGAAGCGGAAAACAGAAGCAGAAAACAGAGACAGAGTAGGGCAGTAGCATCTGATATGCCACATGGCACTACAAGGCACAGCATCATCCCTGGGACAGTAGTTAGCTGAGGTGGGGTCTTTGGGCATGAGCACAGAGCTGTAGCCCCTCTCATGGTGCTGCAGTACCCAACTGATATTGCCCAGGGGTGTCTGTACTGCGGTCGATGTATATTGGTGTTCTAAAATGGCAAACAGCAAAGCTGTAGCATGCATTCTGCACTGCTTTCTTAATGAAATGGAGCTGTCTGCATGATGGGCTCTGTCATTGCAGCCTGCTTGTTCTGTGGTCAGTGCATGGAAATCATTTAATGTAGGTCACAATATGCTAAATGCAAATAAAGCAAAATCTGGAGTGACTGCACTCTAACATGTGCATGCTTACACGCTGTCTTAAGTCATGGCTCAGAGACTGTTTATTTGCAAAAATAATTTCCTCTCTGAGCATCTGCAAGGAAAACAGCTTCTGTTCAGTGCTGTAGGACACATTAAAATGACAACCTCTCTTCCCTTTTAGGTTTTGCAGACTCCATTTTTTTGGAGCCCCACTGTGAAGTACATCTCGGCTTTTTTTTTTTTTTTTTAATTACCGCTCTCTGACTATCAAAAAAACCCGCCCTTTTGTGAGTGTCTTGCTGAAGTCTTTTTTTTTTTTTTAATATATTTTTTGTGTGCCCGATGATGAGCATTTTGAAAAGAAACATGGAATCTGAATGCATGAGCAAATCTCTTTGGGCACCTACTTCTTGAAAGAGGAAGACAGAGAAGTGGATAAATAGCAGAGGCATTGCTGGAAACAGCTCTTTTCACATCAACCTGATCTAGGCTGAGCCTTGAAGTTCAGGTAGAGCAAACATAATTCCTAACTCTACTGCTGTCTTGGTATTCAGTTCTAGCTCTGCACTGCCATTGCAGTAGTGCCCCAGTCCTTAAATAAGGAATGATATTGCCTACTTCCTTATGCAATATATTTAGACTTCTATGACAAATTGCCATAACTAAAATCAAAGTGTTATTATAAAATCCTAGCAAACATAATAAATAAAAGTACGCAAACAGCTGAAAGAGAATTTAAAAAGTGCTGCAAATATCTTATTTGTAAATCAACCAGGACACTGCTGGTAGCAAATTTTATGTACAGTGTTTTGTAGGGTTTTTAAATGACCTTAAGTAGTCAGGGCATTTGCTCAGAGTGTGTTGTGCAAGTTGGAATAAATGGCGGAATGATTTGGGCTTTTAAAACTAGGCTGAATAAAATGCTATAAGATATCCTGCATGGGTGGGCTCACTCTGACAGGCAGATGCATTCAGGAACATAACGTGTCTTGTATGGCTCTGATTTATACAACTCTGTGAAGGTGCCTAAGGGCTGGTTTACACACAAGCTCGCACTGTTTTAATTAAACCTGTTTTTAGTATAGGATTTCAGTTCAGAATAAAAGTTACTGTCATCAAGACAGCTAAAAAATGTCAAGCTCTGCTTTATGCATCCCACTGTAGGTGTCTAAGTGAAGTGGTACAGCTCTGCAGGTACTGTACATATGAAAAAGAGGTAGGCACTTCAAGAGCTAATGTCCTGCATTCCTTCAGGAAAGGGTTTAATTATTTCCACTGACTCCAGGGCATGAGGAGATGAAGTCCATAGTTTAGAAAACTTGAATGAGAGATCCAGAGAAGATGATGTAGTATCTCCTCTCATTTGTGCAATTGTTTTTCCCTGTCTCTGATAGTTCTTTCAGCATTTATACCCAAATTGCCATTGCTGGGTGCAAATCAAAACTACAAATGCAAATATTCTGGAAAAGATATGAAGAATAGCCTGGATAAAAAAATGAGGTCTAATAATAACTCACTAAAAATATTTGTAGAGAAATTCAAGAAAAAGCGAGGAAAAGAAATAAAAGAAAAATGAAAAGGTACAGATGAAGACTTTAGGAATATGTGTCTGGAGGTTCTTTTAATGGAATATAGAGGGGTTTGTGACCATATTTGTTGTCTGAGCCTTGAGTTTTAAGAGAAGTCAAAGGGAGTAAGACAAGCAACTTAACGGGGCTTTGGCACTAGTTTTCTTTCAGAAAATCTTGCCTTAGATACCTAAGTGATAAAGTCTATTCTATTCATGTACATATATATTAATGTATATATGCATAGGGGACCCCTGGTGGCCTAGTGGTTAGCATGCAGGACTCTCACCGCTGCGACCCAGGTCCCCCCCCTGTCCCCCCGGGCAGATGGAGCCCGTTAGCCCTGTGAGGCCATCCATCTATGAGAAGGTCACTCTAAACAAACCTACGCCCTGAGGACCTCACTGCCATTGTCCAAGCTTGCTTGGCCCCGGCAGATGAACCTTAGGATTAAAGGGTGGGCTCAGTTCAGCGCAGGCTGTGTCTCACCTAAAAAATCCCTTGCGCAGGCTGGAAAGGTAAAAAGACCTTTCCCAAAATCTTCGTTTGCGAAGACTGGCCATTATTATATGCATATAAACCACGTGTGTGTATGCATAAACATATATACTTATGTATATCACATGCATACAAATATAAAATGTGTATTTAATAGGTTTATGTGCACAGTAATTGGGTACACATATGCAGACATACCTCCCTCCCCTTTACATAAGTACAATCCTAAATCAATGAGAGTTTTTAAAAAAAGAATTAGACACCACTTGCCACTTGAACTTTAAGCACTGAGCTCTTAACAGAGGGGTTACACGGTTCCTCAGTCAGACCCTCAAACTCTGGGGAGTTTGACCCGCTGCCATTCAAACTCCTCTGAGTTTGTTTAGCTCTCTTAGAAGCTGCAGGCTCCCCTGTTTTCCTCAGTGGTCTAAATTCTGCTTGCACAGATGCCCAAAGGCTCTGGATCTCAGTCTATCTAGGGTTTGGAAATGAAGTTGCACCCCTGTGTCAGGTCTGGTAGTCATGATCTGAGCCACCCCACCCAGCTAGCAGGATGGTCTTTGCACAAAATACAGAGCTCAGAGAGGTAGAAATAACCTTGAGACTAGAGCACTAACCTCAGACTTGGATTCAATCTTCTGTTTCAGAGACTCACATCTAGGTTGCCTCAATAGAAAAAAAGCAGTAGCAAGCACTCCTGCAGGGTTTTTTCTGCTTCTGAACTGAGACCACAGCAGCATCCACATACGGGAGTGCTTGTGGTCAAGGCGAAAGTCCATGTGCTGCACTCTTATTGTTTAGTGCCAAGCCCCTGTGTGCTGGTCTTCAGGCTTTTCTGGACTCACTGTAGGCCTAGTATTTCAAGTTTCTAAAATCAAGAACTGGAGACAGCTGGTGCTATCTAAAACAGCAGTGGAGGACTGAACTTCATGCAGTTTCACCTATGCCACTGCTGAGGTCTTAACTGGGAGGGCTAAGAGTAGAAAGAAACAAATTTAGCAGCAAACAAGTTGTTTCACTCCAAAGTAAACAGACAGAGTGTTGGAGAGAAATGAAGAGGTAAATCTGTTGGCATTTATATAATGAAGAGCTAAATCTGTTGGCGCACATCATAACATTTGTGTCTAAGAGCTACAGGACTAGGAAGAGAACAGCAAGAGTGTCCAAGTTTTCAGCTGAATGGGTAGGTCTTTTGATTGTGAGGATTCAGTTACAGATCATTTACAGTTCTTCTTCCTCATGAATAATGTTCATTATCACCCGTGGACAAAAAAAGAAAAGAGGTGGAAAACATTTACAGGGGTGATCAGTGGTAGCCAAAAGCCTGGCCCCGCTATTTTGTAGAAGGAGTCTGCAGTCTGGGGAGGAACTGACTTGGAAAAAGGGCATAGATAAAAGTGAATTCTGTGGAAAAAGTGAATATACAAAAATTATTTAGTGTAATATCCAGTGAAGTTGCCTGGGAAACTTATAATAAACAAATTTGGTATTTTCACATCATTAAATTATGGAAAGCATTGTCCATAATTGATATTTCATTGACACTGGGAGAGCTCAGAGTTAAATACTAAAGGGCAGGGGGCAGATTTGTGGGGGAAATCTTTCTTGCAGCTTACTCAAGCTGTAATATTAATATTAATACTAAACATTAATATTAATATTAAACATAAGGATCTGATATAACCTATGGCTGAGGAAGATCCTAAGCTGCTGACGGAGGGAAACAGAGAAGGTTTGTTATTGATGTGCTTTTTCTTTCTTTCCTAATGTCTTCCTCAATGCCTCTGCTATTGGTTGCTGTCAGAAACAAGAACTAGGTTAAACATGCCTTTGGTCTAACTCAGTGATGCTCTTCTTATGTTCTTGTAAAAAAAATCACAGATAATCCTGTGCACTGTTACTTTTAAAGCTGGAAAAGGAATAGTTCACATATTTTTCCTGTTGCCTCGATAGCTCAGCATACTGCTGCCATGCATGAAGTGTGCCAATAATCCCATTTAACTCTCCTTATTCCACAGAGGATTCAAATTCAAGATAACAGCTCCAGGCACTTAAAATACCATATAGGAAGGCCAAATAAAGGACAGTGATCACAGAAAACCCTTTCCAAGCCTCTTGGGCTTGATTGAAAAGTTCCTGCTTATGTCCCAGAATGTCACTGGTATTTTAGAGCAAACTCCCTTGGTGCCTACTTCTTATGATGGAGGTCCAACAGTTATAATTGCTGGTTTACATTAAATGATGGCAGGCAGTTTAAGTCTCAGTGCCACAAGCGGAAGTCTGTTCCTATTTCTTTCCCCTCCTATCATGGGCACATGGACACATGACTTCCCCGTGCAAGCACAGGCACTTCTGTGGCTACACAGTCAGCTCGATCAGCAAGATGATAACCATATGGCTACCTGCATACTACTAAGCAGAAATGTAGGGCACAGGCTGAAATCAGTATTTTGAGAGCACTGAGACTTTATATTCGTTTAGACCATGTGTGGAAGCATGTATATACTCTCTGATAAAATCTAATTATTAAGTTTGCTTGGTCCATGATGAAGTTGTCTGGACCTTAACTGACCTCAGTTAAGAACTTGTGAAATTTATTGTATAAATGATCATTAACTCCACCAAATGTGAAGCATTTGGTCAGGAAGTAGAAGACCAAGGATTTAAATTAATGTCCACATTGTTCAGATTAAAACAGGGGATTGTACTGCTGAGAAGGATATCCTTGCTATAATTCAGACATACCCTTAAGAAGATCCCCTACATCCTTCCTCTTTAAAGCAGGAGTGAAAAATTTA
The DNA here is from genome assembly GCF_003984885.1 of Neopelma chrysocephalum. Lineage (NCBI taxonomy): Eukaryota > Metazoa > Chordata > Aves > Passeriformes > Pipridae > Neopelma > Neopelma chrysocephalum. The sequence continues at coordinate 5,520,444 of NW_020897694.1, read as the reverse complement.
TAGGGTCAGAAGAGGTGGGACAGAGTATATTTGCAGCTTAGACCTTAGATGCCTCATCAGGGGAAGGAAAAGCCTCTTTCTTTTTCTTGGATGATTTTTTCCCTTCAGTCAGGTAGGATGTGCACACAGCATCCTGTAACTGCATCTGGATACACAGTTTTCCTTACTCCCAGGTACAGAATTGGGCTCTTCTGCTGTTCGTCCAATGAGGGCCATGAATTCAGCTTGAACAGATGTGGAGGCATCTTTCCACCCAGGTAAGCCTACAGATGGCCATTCATGCACTCTCCAGTACTTCTGGGAGGTATAAATTTAAAACCTGTTAGTCTGAGGAAGACACTGAACTCAGGTTTATTATTTCCTGGATAAGATGTTATGCAGAAGAGAGCTGTTGTGGAGGCCTACTCCTCAAGGGAAATCCAAAAGCTTATGCTAGTATCAGGTTTCTGTCTCTGAATTGCACATTGACAGCTGTGTCTGATATAAGTGCTCAAGCCTTAGCAAGGGACAGTGTTTCAGATGCACCCTCCCCTTTGTCTTTGCTGTGGCAGACTGCGGTGTAGGAACCAAATCACCTAGTTTTACTCAAAGGGAATCTCAGCACCCGATGCATTTGAGTGGAGTGAGGCACCCTGGAGAGTGCTGCAGCCGAGCCTCGCACTGTGAAACTGCCTGAGCCGAATATGCACAGAGGCGATCTGCCAACACCAGCTGGATGCTCACACAGGAGGAGGGGAAAACTTCTAATTAACCAGATTCCAGTTACTGTAACACAAATCCAGATTGTAATTGGGGCTTCAGTGTGTTCCCTTGAGTGCTGAAGGCTACAGCCTGCTTAGGAAAGCCCCGTGATGGTCACTCACATAAAAAGAAGACATTGGCTGTGTTACTACAATGGGGCAAGCTTTCCCATTAATTGAATGGGCCTGTGACTAAGCTTCCAAAGAAATTTACTTGCATGTAAGGCTACTCATTTGCCCAGAAAATAGGAATAAAGGCAAAGAAGCTTGAAAAGAGTACTGCATTTTTATGTTAGGAATAAAGCCAAATTCAGCAGTGTAGTGATGATATTCCCGTAACTCACTTAAAAGAATTAAAAAAAAAAAGGATGTCTATTTTGTGAATTTTTTTTTTTTTTAAATAATGATAATTAAAATAGTAAGAAAAGAGGTGGTTGGAGGATATCATATACCTCCTCCTACTCCTTGGATGAAATTCACAAGCTTCAAATACTATCATCAAAGATAAAAGGCTTGTTGTGTTGGCAACTTTACAGTTGCTTTTCAAGCCTGTCAGTCATGCTATGGCATCAGCCATTGTTCTTCTGGAGGCCTCCTTCTTCTCTGACTTGATGGGAAAAAAATCTGTCATCTTTTAAATTATATTCCCTTCCCAAAATTAAAAGGAGGTCAAGAATTGGCAGATCCCTCTTTAGGCAAGAGAAGACATCTATTATTTACATACCTCTTTTAACCCTGCTGCTGTTAAATCTGATTGCAGAAAAACCCAAGCTGCCATTCACTATAAAAAAATAAGTAACATTGAAACCTTTGTTTTGTATTGAATTAAAATATTGGAAATGCAAAGCTCTACCTTGATGTTGGGATCAAGGGAGATGCATTTGTGTTGTTGCGGCAGTCATAAGACAGAATCCATTCTTTTCAAAGTAATTGGCTGCCTGCTGTCAGAAGTCCTGAGGAAAGTTTGGCATGTTTGTTCAGAGCTGCATTGTCTTGCTGTATTTATTTAGAATAGGATGCTGCTTATAGCTGGACCTGTTCAATCAGCAGTGACCGTCTACCTACCGAGTTCTGAGCATGTTCACGTGCACTTGCTTGTACTGTGCAACGTATTTTTTTGGTTTTGCTCCTTTAAACTGCTTTGGTTGCAAAAACTCCTCTGCAAACATGGAGCAAACTGAATTAGAAAAGATTTCCACTTCAATCTTTACAACAGAGACTTCTGAAATCCTTGTTTAAAAGTGTTTTGGAGAAAAGATGTGGCCTCAAAGCAGCTCAAATGCTTCGTCCCAGTCTAGAAGCTCAGAAATAATTCTCGCACACCATCTGGCAGGGAAAAGTATCAGACTCAGACAGTGGAGAGAAAACAAGACATTGACCAAATGTTTACCACTTAAGTATCACTCAATGGATATTTACCCCATTCTCATCTTGAGAGCTCAGATTACCCAGTGAACTGCTTTGCCCCAGTATGAAATGTGCATCTATCCAAGATATAACTTTCAAGCACAGCTACTGATAGCTGAACAAAACCCATCAAAAACCACAGCAAGCCAGTTGGATAGTTCCAGTAAAGCTTCATATGATGAACAATACAGACTAAAGTTGAAGTTTTTCATGAAATCACAAAGCAATTATAATCAAAAGGAGCTTGAAGAGATGTGATATGAAACACTAGCATTCCCCTGGGATAAAATAGTCCTGCAGGGCCCTTCCTGTCTCATGAGTCTGTACTGAATTGAAGGAGGAAAACAGGACATATCAGCTGATACAACAGATAAAGAAATTATAAATTCTTAGTATTATGGACCAACCTGCCTCCTGCTATAAATGTGTTTCTTACATTGAAGAGAGATATTCTTCCCTCATCTCCATGTGGAATCACTGTGGATTTTTGAAATTTAGCCTGAAAGTAAAATGAAAACCAAAGGCTATGTCTGAAATTATTAGCATCCTACTAGTATTCAGTATTTCAGAGTGAGACAAGGAAAATACCAGCATTACTGTTTTTTTGTACATACACAGTTAACTTTTTTTTCTTTCATATTATGAAAAGAGTTTCTGAATTTTGAGTTCTAGAAAGTCAGGAAAAATATATTTATCTAACTTCTGCATATGACAAAGTTTCCCTCATCAACCAGCTACTCTATACCTTTTTCCAATGTCAGATATCTAAAAATAAAAAGTGTAACACTGGGTTTGTAATCTAGATACTTCTTCTGTTTAATGGAGACAAGTAGATATCTCCAAAATACGACACATTTCAGACTATGCTAAATAACATGGCTGGGTGAGTCATTCCCTGTCATGCCCATTCCAGTACAGTTGCTTTCTAGGAACTGGATAGAGACCACTAGGCACTGAAGGCTGCCCAACAGACATAATAATTTTGGTTCCAAATTCACGTCACCACTATGAACCTGGTCAAAATCCAATTAGTGACCTGCTATAGAGGTGAAAGCCTGAATAGCCCATTGGTAATTCCCTGAATTATTTGGTGTCCCAAAGCAATTTTGTTTAGCTTGAAGCCTGTTCTTCCAAACTACTGATTTATATTTTAGCCGAGTACAAACAGGATTTTGATCATTAAATGTAATAACAGCATTTGTTCTTACAGGGTAAAATCAGCTCAATCCATATCCAGTAAAGTAGCCTGAGTAATTGAAATAATAGAAACACACCACTCCATCCCTTCAGGCATGTAACAATAATAGCTAATAGTAAAAGATGATGCATCTCAACCCTTAGAGACACTGGAGTAATTTGTAGGCCAACAAAAAGATCTTCTGTAGCAGCTATTCAAAGAGGGCAAGATGTTTTCTTTCTATTTGTATCTCTTGATTTATGCTTTGGATAGTATTACTAATCTCTGTGCTGGGGTAGCTTTGAACAGGATATCTGTAACTAGAAAAATTACACACACATGCTCACAGGTTCTTACTTGTGCCCATACTCAGTCACATACTTTTCTTCTCTATTTTTGTGATAATAATTTGAACTCATAGAACAGAACATGCCAGAGCAAGGAATGTTTTTTTAAATGCCTGAATGCCAAGGTATCACATCACTTTTTCACTTTTGCCATAGTAAATGTATCAAAGCAAATGTGCTTGTGCTCAAAAATTAAAAAAAATCACAAGTCTGGTAACTGCTGCTGCCAGAATCTAACTGCTGCTTCCATGGTGAAAGTAATGGAACCAATGTATTAAGAGAAATTAATCACTAGCTGTCTAGATGGTAACAGCCCCCTCTCTATAAGAATAAGCTTTGTTGGACACACCCGAAAGGCGGGACACAGCTTGCCTGTTTCAAGCACTGATTGACACGGACTCTTTGGGTGATTATTCTGTTTGTGCTTCAATATGTTTCCAAAGAGTACTGTGTACTCACAGAACAGAGGTAGATGACCCTGAAGGTTTCAGGGCAGAACAGTTCTAGCAAACCAAGCTGTCTGCTCCTGGGAAAGCAGTTTTCTTCCTCAAGAGGTCTTAACTGGCATCTACGTCTCTCCAGAGGATGTAGAAACTTCCTATAGAAAAATTGCTTCACCTGGAAATTTAAATGTGGGTACAAGTGAGGCATCCAAGTCAGCTGGATTAGATCACTCTCTTTTTTAAAATCAAAATCCTAGGTGAGTTCTTGACTCGCTCTAAACCCTTGACTGTTGCAGCCTGGGGAACAATGGTCTGACTCGGAGCAGAGGTGGAACAGGGTGAACCTTTATTAACAGGGGACAGGGACTTATAAGAGGTTTTGAGGGAACTCTCTGGAAAAAGGCGTGGAGTGAGGGTGGCGCATTCTAAACAGGACCATATAAGGGAGAAAGGGGAGGGTTTTATGAATAACTGGGTGGAGACAACCATATATGGAACATCCAAATAAGGGAATGGTGCACTGCACCAGCTGAGAACCAATCAGCAACAAGGAGAGGAACAACGGCACAGACCATGAGAGATTTTACAAAATTAATAAGAGGAAAGTACATAAAAAGGGGTAAAATACATAAAAAGGGGTAAAATACAAACTGTAATGTATAACTTTAACACATAGTCCAAACAACCATATCATTCTCTGAAGGTGGAAAAGGTAGTATTATTAGAAACTCCACAGATTTCTTCTGAATCCTCTTGTTCAGATTTCCATATTTCATATTTGTTAGGGTTCCTGTTTTCCATGTCTCTGTCACCGTTCCCCACACTTGACTATTCTATGGATCCGTACAAGCAAAGGAATTTCCTTTTGCCCGATGAGATTGTGGAAGCTTTTGGGAGAATCCTGTTCTAATTCAGAGATGTGCACCATCTATCACTTGGCTCATCATAACCCATGCTCTTATCTAATAGCTTAATTAATTTTTAAGAGACAACATAGACAGCTTGTTTCCACAGTAGTTTGTTATGCCAGGATGGGAAGGGAAGTATGCTCTGGCTGCATGTGGATAAAGGAATAAAAATGATTCTGAGAGTGCAGGCATATAATCGAGAAAAAGATAAAATGGAATAAAGAGTGATTCATTTGGGGAAAAATAAAAAACAGCCCATATAGTCAATGACTCTAGATGTCTAACTTAGGTGTGAATGAATGCAAAAATTTGGATAATTTTGAAAATGCTTGAAAATGCAGAGATGGAATTTTTTTTTAGGTGGCATCTGAAAATACAGGACTATGGCATGAAGGCAGTCTCCCTGGGTGAGTTTCGTGTCACCTAGTTCTAGAGCCTGGGTACTGCTTCAGATTAAGCCACTTAAAATTAGGTTTGTAAGTATGCCTTCCACATGCAGGTGAAGTTGCTTGGGATTAATTACAGGCAAGGAAGATTTCTTCTTCTAATCAACTGCCCCCCTGCAGGTGTCTACTACCACTTGAGAAGCCTAAGTTATTGTTCTTGGTCTACACCTCCTCTCCAACAGGCAATGGATTCTCCACAGGTTCTCTGTCTCATTTACTATCTCCATTTGAGAATCTCAGGTATCTTAGAGCATCTCAAACTGCCATAGATGATGGATTAATAGAGATAACTGAATCCTACTCAAAGCGTATTTAATACTGGTGGAACCAAGTGTACTGAAGCAATTGCAGGGACGGTCTGCATGGAGTCCATCTACCACTATGACTGCAAGAGAAAGATGAAGTGGTAAAAGGAGCAATGAAACAAGAAAGAAAAAATTTTGACAAAATTTTCTGAAGAGGGAATGCTATTAGGATTATGAAACAGTCTTGCTAGAGAAATTACATCAGCACCTGGCACTTTAAAAATTTGATAGCATAAGGCAATAACAAAAGTGATTTTCAACTCATTTGCATTGTAGATACTCACTTTCCATAAAGGCCTTCTGCTCCCCCCTCTGATAACTGTATTTGTCCAAATTATTTATTGCAAATGAAATACGAGATGAATTCAACTATTTCCCCCTGTTTATAAATAATTTTCAAGCTTATCTTAATTTGTATGGAAGTATTCATTGCACATAAGTATTTGCCAACTAGTTTATGAGGACAAATTACAGATGACAACTTGTTCGTGAACACTTATTTCAACTCTTTATTACTCCTGAGTTGTGATTAGTCATCCATATCACATGGTATTGAACTGACTGTTACTTTTTAATCAAGAAAACAATGATTAATGATGGCAATTAACTGATAATGAGAAACAAGAATAATGTGAAGTTCAGGACTCACAAACATTTTTAAGTAAACCAACAAGCATTGGAAGATACACAGGAAACCAATACGAGTTTCCTATGAATATGAATATGACTAAATAAGTTTATTGATGAAGGATGCATCTCCTCCAGGTTTTATTCCTAAAAATTCATGCTGCCATTGATACATGCAAACGTAATTTTGGGATAATACTGAAGTAGTTTTTTGATCCATGTTGTATTTGCTTGCCTTCCAGGTGAAGGATGTTATTAACATTGTATTTTCTCCTGTGGCCTGCAGTACTCTTAGATGTAGTTTTTTGAGGACATCCTGGTAAGTCCGGTCCTGCAAAATACGTGGTAGTCCCCAGTTTTGATCCTGGCTGGAGCTATACCAAAAAAAATAAGACAACAAAAAAGACAAGCAGCAGCTGTGCGGGTTGCGGACAAATAGTTGTTATTTTGAATTTACTTGGTTTAACTACCTACAGGGAACCCTGGAAGAATCTTATTCTGGGCTACAAGAAGCAGAAGGTGTCACTGCTGAAAGAGTGAGTGATGCTTCATGGCTGTGACAGAAGCAGCTCTAAGCACTGTTATTTGAGTACCACTGCACTAGCAAATATGTGGTAGAAATAAACTTGCCTTGGCAGCAAAATGGATGACAGTACTTGGAGTATCTTTTAACATCTCTTCTTCTTCTGAAACAACACATAAAACACTTAAATCTGTGATATTTCTGTAAATGATGCCTCTCTTGATGAAGGACAGCTTTTACCTTTTCTCAAATTAGTTTGGGGGAAAGCAAAGCAGAATATCTGTTTACAATCTCTACAATCTCCTTGTAAACACATAATCTCCTGTGATAAGACAAGCTATGAAAAAAATCCAACCTGATTACTCTTGGTAGATGACAATAGTCCAGAAGAATATGGAGCCACCAGAAAAGCAGTGGAGCAACTGGTACTGCAGCCTTTCCCCTGCTTTCAGGCTGTCCTTCCAGTCCCTATCTATTGCAAAAATGCAATGTTTTGGGACTTCTTCTTGACTTTCAGATGTAGTTGTAACTGGTGAATGTATTTGGAATGGACTGGGAAGCGGCAAAAGAGCACCACTGTGTCCCCCCTCACTAAAAAAAAAACAACCTATAGACAAAATAAATGTAGAAAGACTAAAATCATTTTAACATGTAGACAGTATTGTGGGATCATACTTATGAAAATAATTGGTTTAATTAGGTAAAAAAAGAGATACATACACTTTTTTTATATAGACATATCAATGTTTCAGTTTGGCTCTGCAATTGTCATCACCTCAGGCAGTCAAAACAGCCTTAAACACCAAAAAAAAAAAAAAAGCCCACCCCCCAGCAGTTAGAATAGATGAAATACTCCACAGAAAATGAAGCCTAGTTGTAGAGTAGGTATTTCTGAAGCATCTCTCTTTAAGACTATGAAGGAGTTGAGTATAATGGATCATGAGCAGTGAGTCAGGTGAAGAGATGTTTGTAGCCACTCCTGAGCTGCAAAGGGCACACACCTGGCAGTGCTGTGTCTCAGCTCTGTCCACGTGACCAAACCAGTGCAATAGTGTGCTTGTAGGAGTGGCTGATGGCAGGAGCCTAGGGAAATTTTTAAGATTGGGGTAAGTGTGTAACTGATATTCCTGAATGATTTCACTTAGGCTCCGACAGCCCAAAATGCCAGGACTTCCTTTACTGAAGATGGGAGTGCTGGATTTAACAGCTCTTGGTAAGATTTTTCCTAGGATTTTGCCTGTCACTTCTTTAAGCTTGCTAAGCTTTCAGCATCTGTACTATCAAGTGACAGGGAGTTCCTCAGTTTACCTCCGTATGGTGCAAAGGAATATATGTCTGTGCATCCTCAGTACTTCTTCACTGGCCCTGGCTTTCTGCCTTGAATTCCCTCAGATCTGCTTCATCGCTGCAAACCTGTCTGGTAGTTGCTGGACTCTCAGATGACCCTTGCTTCCCCAGAGCTGCTCTGCTTGGGTACCAACGGACTGTGTCCCTGCCAGTGCCTCTGCCTGCCTTGCTGCCACCCTCCACTTCCAGCCCCCCTCGTGCTGTGGAGCAGTCCTGGCCGTGCCCTGGCAGTGTTCCACTCACCAAGATGCAGCTCCCACTCCTGTTTTGGATCTCTTGTATGCCAGTTCCCCTGGATGCTCTTGAGTCTTGGAAAGCAGAGTGATCAATTAATTTCCGTTCATTTTCCCAGGATTTTACAGAATTAATTTTTCTTTGTATCTTAGTTTCTCCATGTAATAATTAGTAATAGAGTCCTTGCTTTCCTCTGTGAAATCATTTATGATCTAAAAATGAAAAGGGTTACATAGGAGCTGCCTAGGCCTAAACCTTGAAGTATGTCCCACTGAAAACAGTAGGAGCAGACATCTCTGTACCTGTGTGGAACTGGCTCCTACTATAGCTAAGTTAGGGGAGTTAATTTTCCCTAGCTTCAGCAATCTAAATAATAGGCATTTAATATAAATTAGTCAACTAAGATACACAAATAGTTTCAGACCACTTTAAAATCCCCGTGGTGTCCACAAAGAGAATATAAATTAATTGCTTAGATGGCCAGACCTAACTGGTTGTTTTATGCTAGGTGTCAGAAAGTTAATGGCTAATATACTTGCGTCTGGATTGATGGATCCAGTATTAGGCTTTGCTAATAAGTAAAGTATTTGCTTATAAATCATTAGAATAGCAATATTGTCCTGCTGCAGCCTTATAATGCTGCCAATTTAGCACGTGCCTGAAAGGGCTCTTTGAGTAAAAAAGGATTAAAAGATTAGAGATAAGATGAAGGTGATGTAATTCAAGAAATCTTCTTCTACATCTAGTCCAGACAACAATTAATTCTGATTCTTCCTTAATTTACACCAAGTTAAAGAAAAGATGGCTTTGAATTGATAAAGATGATTTGTTCCTACTCTGCTGCACTTTAGTAATCTCAACTGTATTTCAACCTGCCATGATGGTACTGAATATAAGGCATATTTAGCTCCGTGTGAACCTGAGTTATCTTCTTGAAATATACTTTATTAAAGAGACGAGTATTTTTACTGATATCTTTCTTTTTAGCAGGCTGAACTCTCTGGTCTCAGTCACAAAAGAATGTAATATTAAAGATTTTAATAAGGATGAGATAATATGACATTGAGACGTCCCTCATTTGTCTGCTTTTGGTTTAGATTATTAACCCTGGTTCTGTTTCAAGGAATGATTATAAAATTAAAACAAAACCCCACAAACTCTATCCTTCAGATTTATTTCTCAGATATATTAGTTTCTTCTTATGGTTTCCATTCCTGGCGCTTCAATCTTAAAGCTATTGCACATGATAGCATGCTGCCCTAAAATCTACAAAATGTGCAGACAGGTGAGCAAAGCAAATTGTATTCAGGTTTTACAAGAACCTGTACCAGGGATTAAATCAAACAGAAGTTGTTTATCTCATAGGGAAAACAAAGGAGAAAAAGAGCAGAAGTTTCCAAGGTATTGCAGAAGTTTATGCTTCCGTGAAGACCAGCCATCTCACTGCTCACTGTGTTACATTCGGGGAGCTTGAAGCAGCCTCCCTGCGGTTTCATTTGTTCGCAAAACATGCTAATGACAGTTTCATGATTAGAGCTAGCGAATATGAAACGTGTGGAATAAGATTGGGAGTAGACTCGAGAGGGCAACTAAATCTGCGGTGCGTAACCTTGCATACTCACAGCTCTCTCCTCCCCTGGGTCTGCTGTCCTATTATTTTTTCACAGGGAGGAGGGAAAAGCATCCTCGGGTCGCACCTGGGCTGCGGTTTTACCCGCTGGCGGCTGGACTGTCCCGCGGCGGGGGCGGGCGCCGAGCCCCCGCAGAGACCGGGCGTCCGCGCTCTCCAAAACAGAGCCCCGGGCTCCCTCTGTAGTTCAAGTAGGGAGTTCTGTATACCTCCAGGAGCTGGTTCGTCCTGAAAAAAAACCAAGAGGGCGAGTCGTTTGTACGTGCGTGCATGTGGCAAACGGGACAACGGCCTGGAGGCGGGGCAGGGGGTCTTACAGGCTTCCCCGCACCACCCGAGTGGGAAGGCATCAGGTCTGTCTTCTCCAGGGCTCTGATGGGGAGATCTACAGCAGGCAATAAAGTAGGCCTGCTAAGTCCTCAGCACAGGAAAGACATGGACCTGTTGGGGCAAATCCAGAGGAGGGCCACGAAGATGATCAGAGGGCTGGAACACCTCTCCTATGGACGGGCTGAGAGAGCTGGGATAGTTCAGCCTGGAGAGGAGAAGGCTCTGGGGAGACCTTACAGCAGACTTCTAGTACCTAAAGGGGGCTTTTAAGAAAAATGAAGACAGACTTTTTACCAGGACACGTACTGATAGGACAAGGGGATAATGGTTTTAAACAAAAAGAGCATTGATTCAGACTATATACAAGGAGGGTGTTTTTTTATAATGATGATGGTAAAACACTGGCACAGGTCGCCCAAAGAGATGGTGGATATCCTATCCCTGGAAATATTCAGTCAGGTTGGATGGGGCTCTGAGAAACCTGATCTAGTGGAAGATGTCTGATCATTGCAGGGGGATTGCACTAGATGACATTTAAAGGTTCCTTCTGACCCAAATTATTCTATGATTCTGTGATTAAGCTGTAGGGTGTGTAATCCACATCAGGTCAATGCCTGATGCCCCAGGGGACACATCTACAATATCTGCTCTAACTTGCCTGTCACTTCATGGGTATAGCGTTGATCTCGTTGCCTCAGAAAATGTCATTCTTTAAACTGCAGATGTCCTTCATTAGCACATGCTGCTTTGTTTGGAAATGGTTGGTGCATGTGCAAGAAAATAACGGGATGGCCATGCACCCAGGGCAGTCAACCTGCAGAGGCATCATGCCCAGAGCAAGTGTAATCTGAGATAGAATCAAAGAAAGTCCCAGAAGAGCTAACAGAAAACATTGCCATCTCAGGCTTGATTATGAAAAAATAAGACCAAGAAATAAGTCATGCACTGTTGACCCTTAATTGCTAAACCATCATTGTCAAAAGCATATCTTGAAGTGCTACAGTAGTTGTCAGCCCTGGTGGGCTAAAAGAAGCCTCCTGCCTTTATCAAGTAAAAAAGACATATTGGAAAAATCAAATCATTCACAGATGGGAGATTTAGAGCTTATAGAATAAAAAAATATTCATGATTCCTATAAAAAGACCTTGTTCAAAGATAATTTTGCCACTGTTGCTAGGACCAGAGGCCAACAAGTGGAGCAGAGTAACTGCTTCCCAGTATGTGCATTACTGTATAAGATCAGGCTAATTCAGATATAACTAGACAAATACAGAGGAGCTGCACATCTCCTTTTGGCATCACTTCATAAAACTAAGTTTCTGCCATTTTCTAGCTGTGACTAATCTCTTCAGTCATTTGTGTTTAAGTACAACCAGAAGAGTCCTCTCTGAAATCAGAGTAGGCTAAAGGTTCTCTGCAGTTTTTTTGTGCTCTTTCCATGGAAGATGTGTTGCTCCTCTTCTCTGCTGCTTGACCTGAATGCTTCTGACTCTGAGAAGGCCCCCAAAGATGGGGATACCAAGTGCCCACATGACTGATTCCTCTGAACTTCAGCCTCTTTATATGTAAAGAGAGAAAACCGGATTTGTTCATCCTGTAAACATGCAGGTTATACTGCAGCTAAGTATTATGCAGAAGTTTGTGCTGTACTTACATTACAATTGAACTTTTCTTTAGTTCTTCCTCTTCAATTTTTTTTAATCTGAAACACGTTTGCACTAGATTGATATTTAAATATTTGCAAATAAATAACCAAAGATATTTTTTCCTCAGAGTCAAATTCTTCTTTTCATCCTTCATCTCTTCGGTGTGAGGAAATGTCTACTTCCAATTTAAGGTAAATTTGCCTATTTTGCCAAATTAACAGTTGAAAATATTGTCCTTCATTTTCTTGTGGTGTCTGGAAAAGAAAGTTTTAATGGTTTCCTTTTGTTTTTAGTGTCCATTCAGCTGCAGATCAACTGAGCATGAAGGACAGCAGAAGAGGAGACAGTGAATTAAATGACAGTCATTCTGTCATCAGTGGAGAAAGGCTAAAGAAGCCACCTTCAGAGATGATGGAAAATCAGGTTGGAAAGTATAAAATTTAACATCTCAGTTTTGGAGTGCAAGACATAAATAGAGGCAATGAACTGAAACAAACCTTATAATTCTCCTTTACAAATGCCTTGGATGAAGAAAGGCAGGAATAGATTGAAAAGTAGAGATGTCTGACCCCCTAGTCATCATCGTCCCTGACTCATCAGTAAAACATCTCAATGATGTTACACAGACATGAGGTAATCACAGGATGACATGATAAACAATGTCAAACCCCAGAGTTACTGGCTTCTGAGTGCTTCTTTTTTGGGTGCTCAGTTTGGCACACCTCAGAGAGGCTTGAAAGTGAGCAAGTGCTGAGCATTGCTTCATAAGGCTTCTTGAAGCTGAGTAGCGGAATACTCCTAAAGTGTTTGGTCCATGTCTGTCCATGTGTGTTGCGAAGTGCATGTCATATGTATGGGCACTATAAATAAATGAATGAGATATATAAACAATTGAACTGCTGAGTGTTGAAGCACATGTATTTCATAGGTATATGTTTATTACAGCTCACTTCATGCAGGTGCTTCTAGGATCCTAGCATAATATCTGGTGACCTAGCATAATTTTAGGGCATCTTATCACCTGCAAAATCAGCACAAAGAAATGCAGATATACTTATTTGTAACTATAATAAATAGTTTTTTTGATAGAGTAAAAACACCTAAGATTGTCCTATTGTGTGATGTTGTTGTCCCAAGCATAAGGTTGTTACATTCAGCCATTGCTGATATATGAGAATATATTGTTTGTGATTTAGTAAAACATGTTAGATGATTGAATTCTAGAAAAATACCTCATATTAATTTAAAGGACTTCAAAATATTGCTTCCTTTCCAGATACTGTGTCCTCTGCAAAGGAAAACACATACAAGTACACAAAGAGCTGTAACAGTTCTTATACCTTACAGCTGAGGCACAAGGAAAACACTTTCTCTACATTATGAAATTGATCATACAATCACATATTCTACAATACCAATTTATTAGCGCATACCTCCAGTTTGGAAAGTCTAATTTTCATTCCCAGCAGCCAAAGCAGAAAGAATGTAATTACAAGTGAATATTCCTAAACCCCAAAGACTGCAGAGTATGTTTCATCACGGCTAGGCTTCGCGAACAAAGATTTGGGAAGGTCTCTACCCACATTTGTTACAAGCGTGCTGGTGGCTAAAAAGGCCAATTCGAGACAGGCACATCCGGTGGCAGAAGGCACAGCAGAAAGACTCTTTAGGTGGTATATTCTGCAGGGCAGATTCTTTCTGCGTTGTCTTTTCTCCTCTAGAGTGATACTGCGTGCGTTCTCAAAAGCATCAGTAGCGTTACAGATGGTGCGTCTCCAGACCTACCGACTGGAGGCCAGAGTAGACCAGTTATGTTGATCAATATGGCCAAGGCTGAGATGTTGTTTCAAGGAGTCCTTGTATCTTTTCTTTGGGGCTCCTCTCATGCGGCAGCCGGTGGCAAGTTCACCATAGAGTATGATGTTAGGGAGGCAGTGGTCCTTCATCCTTGAGATGTGTCCTGCCCAACGCACCTGTGTTCTCAGCAACATGGCCTCAATACTTGTGACTGCTGCTTGTTCTAGAACAGATGTATTGGTCACATAATCTGACCAGTGGATGTTAAGGATTGTACGGAGGCAGCGTTGATGGAAGCGTTCTATGATTTCTAAATGACAGGCAGACCAGCTTAGGTACTGGCCTGTCAAGACAGCAGAGAGGATTAAATCACCCTTCACAGAACACTTTACCCCTAAGTGCCTCTGATATAGGAACATCATTCTGAAAGAGCAATGGAAAGATATCACAAAGTATCATAAAATTGTACTGGGTACTTTTGTCTGTGTTTATGAGAAAGTGTTGCCAATTGAGTTGTGTAAATAAAATTTCAGCAAGATAAAATGTTACTTTAAATTATGGCAAAATCAGTGTCTAGACAAATCATCTTCTTAAAATCATCTTCTGTATTTTGTCAATGAACCTGAAAACCATGTGAAAACATGCAATTACTGCTGCTAGGAATTAAAAAGTAAATGAAACCAAGCCATGACTTTATTCTGAAATTATTATGTAAGTAAATAAAAAGATCTAAGTGTACATCTACAGTCAAACGTATTCTGAAGTACTTATTGTGTGATATATCAGATGGCCTATTTATATTTTTTGCTATTTAAAAATAGCATCAAATTGGCCTCAAGTCTGCATCTTTAACAGTGCAGGTAGACTTTAATGCCCACATGGCTGGATGAGTTCTCTGCTAATGAATGAGCAAAAGCTCTGTATTAGATCTCTAAGAAAATCATAAAAATAGCTGTGCTGGAGGCATGAGGAATGTAGGTTATGTAGGAAATTATTGGACATAGACACAATTATATACATCTCTCTGTATGCAAAAAGATAAAACTTTTCAGTATTTCTTTTCGTGATTGTAGGGGGTCTGGCTGGGATGGAGTTAACATTCTTCACAGCAGCCCTTATGATTACCTGTGGTTTGGATTCGTGGATAAAGTAGCAATTTATTATTGTTGATAATACATCAATGCTTTGTCTATTAACGAACAATGCTTGCACACCTTCAAAACTTTCTCTTTTTTGCCACTCTATCCGCAAAGTAATTAAGACTGTGATGTGCAAGAAGTTAGCAGGGGGCACAGCCAGGACAGCTGATTTGAACTCTCCAAGTTGAATTCCCAAAGGTGTATTCTATACCATATAATATCAGTTCCACCTGAAAATGTTTGGTGAAGAACTAACCTTTTTCTGGTCATTTCAGACAAGGCTAACTCAATTTTCAATGAAAAGCAAAATCTGAGAGCTGCTTAATAGTGATTTTAGTTAAAGAAGGTTAATTAAAATTGGGTACTGGACAACAAACTGCTGTTACTAGGCCAATTGATCCAGACAAAGACAATATGAGGACAGGCTTTGGGATCTCCACAGTCAAGCTAAATAAAGAAGGAATAGAACAAAGATTTTCTATTTGTAAATGCACACTTAATCCTGGTATTTTCCTGGATCATTTTATAAGGACTTGCTTTTCACAGCAGAAAGACATAATTCAAGCACTTCACATCACCAAAAAAGATAAAAAAATATCCAAAGTATAATATAAATGATCGATGATCTGGGACCAGTAAGCTATTTTAGTGGATGAGTTAGGATGCTCTTTACACACCACTTGTATAGCTTAAAGCGCTCCAGGGGAGTTAGCTACATTTTGGCTGCATATTCTTCTAAATGATATTCTTTTTAGCTTTTAGTTACATTGTGTACTTACTTAGGCACTTTAGATATGATTTTTTGAAAACTGAGATGATTCTTGAATTAAAACCACTGAGATAAACACTGGCTCTTAACTTCAGGGTGATACACAGTTCAGAACTTCTGAGAGTCATCTCCTAATAAAAACTTACCCAAACGCCAAGGCAATTTGAAGTATGCTTCTCAGGGAAAATATATACCTACCTAAACCTTAGTCTAGAGTCAGAAGTTTGATCCATGTCCCCCACTAAACATAGTACTCTAAGTCACAGTAGTGAAGTGTGTATATATGAACCCTCTTTGATAGCTTGTGAGTGCTAGCAGCCTGTATGGTGCAACAGAGACCAGGGCCGGGAAAATGTGGTTTGGTTGATATGTGTGTTCTACCACAGTATCATTATTAAATAAGGCTTGACTGCCACAGGTACCAGCCTCATTTACTAAGGGAAGGCAATTTACCTGAACAACCCTGTGAAGTATGACAGTATAGCTGCTACCTCATTTGCAGTTGCAATGTCCCAGATGAGACTTTTAAAAGTTGAGAGAAGGGTGGGATGAATAACTAGGATTAAGAGTCACTAGAGTCATCCCAGGGGAAGAAGCTGTCACTCTGGAACAGAACCCTTGGCTTGTTTGAAGCATATATATATATATATATATATATATAACATTTATTTTAGGCTGGTGTGGTGATTTATCTTAGCTACAATTTTGAGTCCAAAGGTAATAAGTAAGGCAGGCAATTTCCATGTACAGCCAATGACAAGAAGTAGGATCCTCCAGGGGGCAATTCAGACCATGCAAGTTAGATGCTAAAGTAGCTGAAAATGGATGAAGTGGTTACCTCTTTCTCAACCTCATTTTCTTCATCCATTACGGGGGAAAAATAGTATTTCTTTTTCTCCTCTCCCCCCACTATTTCATTACAAATTAATTGTTTTTCAGTACAACTCTTCCAGTAGCACAAAGGCAACTTAAAATCCTGCATTTCCCATACATGGTGTTCTAGGAGCGAACATATCCTGTGAGCAATGAATGCTAGGAAGGAATACTGCTCCAGTATGAATGTCTTTGGCTATCTTGGTGTTGCTAATGGGGAATAGAAAATAGTTTTCTATAGCCTATTGTATTGATACACTAGCTATCCTGTTTGACCTTTGATGGTTGAACTGAATTGAATTGATCTCACTTGAGGAAGAGTTAATTTCTGAGATTTGTGGACCATCCATAGAAGCCATAAAGACTTGAAAGATATGGCTAGCCTCTATGGGGTACCAGTTCTGGTTGCATTCCTCCCATTGTGGGGTTCCATTTCCAAAGGCTTGAGGTGGATAGGGAAGGGGAAAACTCCAGTGTCAGGGGTTTCTTCAGGTCCTGACCGCATGGAGGGGACAGCTTGCTCACACCTCCCCCAAACCACGAGGTCCCATGGCAGCCACAGACAGCACACGGGACTTGGAGAGGAGGAGAGAGAGAGAGATTTATTGTTGGGGTGGTTACATATATAGGGTTTAGGAGAATTCACAGAGTGACCAATTACCAATCGCAGGAAGGGGTTAACAACCAATAGGAAGGAGTTAAAAGAGTCCAATGGGAAGACTTCTTGATATCTTCTCAGGATATTCCTGGGGCAGAGATAACACTACCGTGGGGGGTATTGGGAAAAAGAAAGCACGAGGCAGCAAAGAGACTACAAAAAGCCATTTTGAAGCATGTTTAAACAGCAGTTTTCTCATATAATGCAGATTTGCTGCTACAGAAAGAAGACTTTGTGGTTCAAATCCAGTCCATAAAGGTCATATCGTTGGGCTCAGCGTACAGGTGAAGGAATCCGTTCTTAACCAACATAACCAGCACATGCAGGCTCAGAGTTGGCATGCTATGTACTCTGGCAACAATACAGTAAAAATGGAGAATCAGCTGCTGTCTATCCTGTGAGCTGGTTTGAATAAAAGGCAATAATCACTAAGTGTCTGTGCCTTCAGCAGATGCTCAAGGGCTCATTAACCTCAGCAGAACAGCAGACTCATTAGCAGGCTTGTCTATGGATTAACCATTCAAGACTGACAGAGATTGCATTTGCCCAGGGCAGGTTAAATTAACTCCATAAATTCATATTATTTTTATATTTTATAGAAGCTCAAGGATCTTTAGAAATAAAGTTCTGTAATTTTCTTCTATCACAGCTCAGCCAGGTTTTAGAAGGCCAGGCAGGGGTTTACTGTGGCTTAATTAGTGTGTCAAAACTGTCATCAAACTGGATTTTTCTCTAAAAAAAATCAGGAATGCAAGTTGTGGCTTGGTAATTTTGCTCTTTTGTCCATCTGCCTTAAATATTGGTGGAAGCTCCAATGATAGTATGGAAACATGTGCAAGATGATTATTCTTCTGCCATTTCTCAGACCTAAAATTGGGTTCTGGCCAACCCTTAGCCATCCTTGTCTTCAAGACACTTATAGAAGAAGACAATAATGGAGGCAAGGTTGAAAAAAACCTCCAACCAATTAGTTTAAAATCATAGTGATAACTCTACTTCACCATTAATTAGACCTCTCCACCTGTCTGTCTTGATTTCTTTGCTCCCAAAGGATGCCAAGAGGAATCAAGAGTGTCTTTCTTGAAAGTAAGAATAGCTCTGTGCTGTATATGGGCTGAGAAAGAAAATTCTGGTTTATTTGCAGATACCGACTTGAGGCTGAAGCCTCCTCTAAATCACTGAACTTGATGCAAGTGTTAGAAATGAGCAGTGGTCAATTCATTATATAAATGGGGTTTGTTTTTTTCATTAATTGAAAAATAAACCAACGGGTTCTTATTATTTATTGCAAGTGACCATTAAAATAAAGATTAAAATGATGCATGGATAAACACATTTTTCCCCTTTAGAGTTTAGAAAGAACTCTTTGAGTAGAAGTCATTTTTACTGTCTTTATTCTTGCTTTGCACAGAACTAGGTAGTGAAGAGTCAAGCTTGACAACCAACCAGAGCAGGTGTGAATTCAGTGTCTCTTTAGGGCAGAACGGAATCTCTGCCTGAGGTGCTGAATGCACACATTCACTTTAGTTGCCCCCAAAATCAGGTGTTCTAAGTTTTTATCTCATGGAAGGATGCAGTTTTGCTTTAGAGAAAGATCTTGCCTGCTTAATTTTGGACACGTCAGTCAGGCAAGCAGGTCTTCAAAGGTACCTGCCAGTCCTTGCTGACTATGTGGGGAACTTTGGTATGTGCTTTAGAAGCACTCCTTCTCGAAGCACCTGGAACTTAGGTGTGAATACGGTGTTAGAGTTGGTCAGGTTAGTTGTCATCTGGTGTCATCTGTCTGCAGTCATATTTTGGGACAACAGGATAACACTGGCAGTAATTACTGAAGATCAAAGTTGGGGTGCAATTTACAACTAAATGTGTGTATACTAATGTAGCATATTCTATCGCACCTTTTTATTCTGTGTTAAATCACCTCAATAAATCCAGCATCAGTAATACATATAGAACCCTGCCAAGACTGTAAGAGCAAATCATATCTACCACAGAAAGTTGACCTCAGAAGTTTAAGGTGGACGTCTTAAAAATGAAGGGGAGTTGTTTAAGAAAAAAGCTGACATCTGTGCTGTGTTGTAGGAGGAAAATATTGGCTGCATCTTTACTGGTGAATTAAGTGGTGTCAGAGTGTTTTCCTGGGTTTGGCACTTGACCATCTGTATTTTCAATGTAGTCATTGAGAAAGGTTTGGCCCAGACCTAGTAGCAGCCTCTCACACAATTCCTGGGCACTGTTTGGGAATTAACATGCACCATGGGTATTTCCAAGAGGCACATTGCCTGTGATGAGCCCATTTTGAAGAGCAAGAGAGTGGGGCTCCATGTGGATGCCAGCCCTTTCATGCCAGCTGGCCTCAGTGCCTGAGATCAGTCCCAGAGGTTTTCCATTTACTGAGGCTGGCACAGCCTCTTGGGGACTGAAGATCCTGAACTGTACAACTATCTCTGAAAAGATCATAGAATGGTTTGGGTTGGAAGGGATCTTAAAGACCATCTAATTCCAACTGCTCTGCCATAGGCAGGGACACCTTTCACTAGACCAGGTTGCTCATAGCCCCATCCAACCTGGCCTTGAACACTTCCAGGGATGGGACATCCACAGCTTCTCTGGGCAATCTGTTCCAGTTCCTCACCACCCTCACAGTGAAGAATTTCTTCCTAGTATCCAATCTAAACCTACCCTATTTCAGTTTAAAGCCATTTCCCCTTGTTCTATCACTTCATGCCCATGTAAAAAAGGCTCTGTTTTAGTGCAAAGGATTGCACTGATCCTAAAGTGTCCCATAATCTTTTTCTACGAATTTCAGAGCCTTCAGCTTTAACACTTGGTTGATCTGTTTTCCTCTGCTCCTGAACTGGTGTGCCAACAGAGTTGCAAAGTCCCGTGGTACTCTGATTTGAGTGGACATTTTCAGTAAAGAAATCACAAGCCACAGGTAGAAGATTTGAAAGGCGCAACAAGTACTCATTTTGTAAACTTTAATGTTACTTACAAGCAAAACCATCACCTGTGAATAGCAGTGAGTCAGCTCTCTTGTTACAAGTTCTGGATGACACCTGACAATGTTTTTCTTTTGAAAAAGGCACTCATATATGTCTTACAGTAGGATATTTTTTTCCTGGTAGGAAAGCTAACAAGGAATTTCCTTCTCACTGTTGTATACAAGTAAATATATATAGGCAAGATTGTTTGAGAATGATACTGTCTTAATTCAATAAGACATCTTAGGAGATGGCTCTTATGTCCTCTCAAAAGTGTAACCCATGACTGTGCTCTCTTCATCTATGGAGATGGCTTCTGTCAAGCCACTGATTTTTCTCAGACCTTTGAATGATGTCTTGAGAGTTTTTGCTGTGCTGTAATTAGCCAGGGAAGGAGCAAATCACTTTCAAAGTTATCCCACACACTCATTTGCTATTTGTGATATGCCTGAAAATTAATTACACTTTGAATTTACTCAACACACAGAGAAGCTAGTGAATCACAATTTGCAGTTCATTGAATAAATGTCAGTTATTGATTTCTGTGGTTGGGTACTAGTGAGGTAATGCCATGTTTGCTACTCATTAGAGGTACAATATATCATAAAATGTAATTAGGGCAACATCAATCATTTAAAATATGCAGATAAGATTAAATCTATTGCTATGCACAGAGAAATGAAAGGGCTCATTAACAACATAGTATAATGTGACAGCAAGAGAGAGCTTGATTTTTAAAAAAGGAATCTTCCAGTGTGTTGAAGATCATGACAAGCCTCTTCTTCATATTTTTATTAAGATTTTAATCTGATTTTGCTTCTGCTGCTACAACAGATGAACTTTCATGCGTGCCATTTTGTCAAAAATATTTATGATAATGTTTGTTAATTGTTGATTAATAAAACTTATGATTAAGGTTCTTTCAAGACTGGGCAAATGTCTTTTTGAATAGGGAATTAAGTTCATCTTTGCTGAGATCTGAAATGTGATTGTCTGATCACAACTTCCAACAAACCAACTAATCTTCATGATTTTTTGATCTCTCACTTGGAGAGAGAGAGAGACAGTGAGTCAGGACAATAAGAAGCTGGGAGGAGCGAAAAATCAAAGCTTTACCTTGCTGTGAGGGAAATTCTGCAAGGAGCTAGTGGGAAAAAGAAAAAAGCAGAGGAAAAGCTAACATCCTAACACCCTTCTACTTCTTTCTTCAGTAATGCAAGTAGATTTTCATTAGGGGTGATTCTTACAGATCTGTGAAGCACGATTCTAGTCTGTGAAAAGTGGAAGGCCTGTCGAGAAGGCTAATTTTAGCTCCCTGTGCAGCACAGGGATCCAATTCTTGTGAATGGTGTGAAAATGATTCTTTTACCCCTGCCTGTAGAGTTCCTCATCTGTTCTGTCCTAGGCTGTTCTTTCATTTGAGCTGAAGCAACAGCTGAGAAGAAAGTCTCCTAGGAGGAGAAACACTACCAAGTAGCCTTGCTAATTCTGCCACTGGAAAAGCTTTACAATTTTCCTTACCTGAGGGAGGAATGGATTTTACCAGTAGTCTAGTTTTAGGAAGTGTGGCTCTGTGAGCAAGGCCCTCATTATGCCATAGCCTTAATAGGATGCAAAGATCTTCTCTAGCAGAGAATTTCTTTAATGATTCTTAGACATTCAGATCCTGATTGTTATCCTAATATGAAGCAAACATTTCTATTCACACTGTAAGTTGTTAGTTTTCAGATATCCTTACTCGTTCTCTTCCTTTCTACTTTTATTTAAAAAGAGAAGAAATTTGGCCATAATGGAATGGCTAAAACATGAATTTTATTTGCAATATATTCCTTCTCTTTTTCTCTGTTTCTCTTCCCTTCTCTCAGGGCTACATCTGTGTTGACAGCTTAACTCATTACTGAACTCTAAAAAGTTCCTTAAAAAGGCTTAATCAATGCCTCCATGCCTAAACTCCTATCCTCAGGTTAAAATTTAAAGCCAGCACTTTAAATTACTCAGTTAAAATGTAAAGCTAGATCTAGGACTCATGGCACCAAGCCTGTCAGAGTTCAAGGGGCATCCATATGGCACCTTAGTCATATGGTGTAGCTTTAGGTAGTCCTGTGAGGAGCAGTGACTTGGACTCCATCCTTATGAGTCCCTTCCAACATGAGATATTCTTATAGTTCTATGACGCTATGACCCTCTGGGAACACTTGGGTTGGTGTCAAGCCTGGAATGCATCCCCCTACCAGAGTTTTTCTGTAGCTGCAAAAACATTCAAGACTCCAGTCCTAAACCAGTCCATCTGTAGATCACGTTTTATTTACACGAAATTCAATCCCAGTAGCCATGTCTGTGCAAAAATACTCTTCTGTCAGTTACCACCATGCCCTTTAGAATGCACCCATTGAAACCTTCAGAATGAGCTGTGCTCCCACTTCTTCTACAACGGGTTTTCCAGAACTCTGCTGGTTCGTGTTGATATGCCCATGTTTCTGAAAAGAAGTTACCAAAGTAGGAAGGAAGCAGATTGTAGGACTGGAGGAAGTAGACTGCAGGACTGTAAACGTGGAGACCATTCCCATTCCAAGCGACATCAGTGAGAAATGGTCTTCTCTCAGATAACTGGCCCTCTTGACTATACTGATTACAGGCATTTGACTTTATGGCAATAGATATTTAACAGAAGCTGATGCATCTATCATGCTTGTAGATACCTAACTGGAGGACTCATGGGCTAACCCACTTCCCTGAACACTGGTGTGTAGTGCTACTTCAGGTAGATGAGGTACTCTGCCACTTCAGCTGGGCATGGATCTATGGGACTGCTACTGAGTATTGCAGTCTTGAAATGGCTGATAAGTTTTCCTCATCCCTTCCTCTTGCTTCTGGCCAGAGTTTAATCCTGTGGTGTTGCTGAGTTGCCTGACTGATCATGGTTGAAAGCATAGGATCAACATTGGTTGCCTGTGAGTTCAGGGAACTGTTAGGAAGAAATTGAATCCACATATTCTACTACCCAGTAAGATGCTTCTAATTCAAACAAACACCCAAACATTTAAGCATTTAACAATCATTAAAAAGTAAGCATTCATTGTTCAATAAAAGGGGATGAGAGATAAGATCTAGTCTCAGAGTCAGGGGTCTCGGGAGTAAGTTGATCAGATTTTTGTTTGGAGTAAAAGGCACACAGAGGGCATGACTTGTGTGTAGTATTTGTGGGAGGACATGTCCCAGTGTGTTCATGCAGCAGGAGTGAGAAATTCCACTGTGCCAGTTCACAGGGCAGAGACTTGGATTTTGTAACACATAGAGAAGCACTGGCTGTTACTGAGCTCTTTATGTACTTTTGTCATAGTATAGCATTGAAATTGTCCACATTTAAAGGGTTATGGCTCGAGAATGAAAGTTAGAGACATTTCAATATCCTGGATATAAACTGGGATTAAAATAGCATAGTCACTAGTCCTAGTGACTCTTATTAGAAGACTAAGTCTGTCCTGGGACTACAAAAAGCTTCCCCATTTTCCCCTGTTTTTATTTTAAGCTGATTTTTCTTGGTCAGATTATCTGGATTATTTGAACCTAAGACAGTAGAGAAAATTTTAAACAGAATTTTTCAAGTTGAATAAAGTAAGTTTTAATGTTAGAAAATATGCAAGAAGAATAGGAAATGTTGCAAGATCTGCCTTTAATGTACCTATAATACTATTTTGCATGCATATGTAATGTACATCTGTGGTGTATTGGTCAATAATAGTGCAGAAAGAATTAAGTAAATTGATTGCTTATATAAATTCAGACCCAAGATGGTAATTGCATAATTAATGTGTATTACATAGCTTTAGCTGAAAACTTACCAACCTCATCTACTTAGCAATATACATTTAAATAATGTTTCAGAATTCCAGGGAGACACTGCAGCATATGAATAAATAGCATTCATCCATTCCTAGTTGAGTTGAAAGCACAGCCAGACTATATGAATTTATTTAAAGCAATCCACAAATGTGCCCCAGTGCTTTCTTGCAAAGTCAGCCATGTAGAGAACCTTTGTTAGTTTCCTTTTTATCTTTATTTTCAAATGAAAGGAACAATTAAAAAAAGCATTTAGCTAAATAAAGGAGAAAGGGCTAAGTAAAAGAAAAAGATTGTGAGTCAGCCAGTCTTTCTGTATCATTCAACAGGCAGCAGACAGAAATTGGCAGCTGGCCACCTTTCTCCGTAGGTGAAGGCAAGAGTCTGAGTTTTACTGCACAATGACTTTTCCTAATGCATCAAAATTACAAAGGCAACTGTATTAAATAACTTGGAAGAATGTGGAAGCTTCAAATGTTTATTTGGTGAAGGAGTCTTCTGGTTGCATATTGAGCTGCAATGCAGTGAACACGAACAGTTGGTCATGGTTATGAAAGTTTTAAATACACAGTCTGACTTTTGCAAGGTTTAGTAATTCTTAATGTCTCTCTGTGTATTGACAAGTTGATGAATTTTAAAGCATTCCTTTGACTGACAAACATAGAACCAAAAAGGGAGAGGTGTCAAAGACACAGGATTTTCCAAAGTGTGGTGTTGACTCTGCTCTTAGGTCAAAAGCTCAGAATTTGCCAGTGTCACGAAAGCATGGATTCATAGGATAATTCAGTTCATCATCTCACAACATCTCTAGTTCAACATTCTGTGGTTGGTGAGGCTGAAATGTCCCATGTTGCACTATGTTTGAAAGGAGAAATTAGGTATGAGAGAATTTGATAGGTATTGGGCAAATTTTCTTCATTATAGAAGGATTAATCTCAGGTAACAGTAGCCCCCTTATGATTAGCCTAATTTTACATAGTCACTCATGTTCCCTCTCAAGGGAGTAGAGATTCTTCAATTAAACAGTACATAAATATTGAAGACAGATTAGATGAATGTTCCAGATCCTCAACTGATGAAACTTAGGCAGCTATTTGAGACTGGTTGCCTAACTTTTAGATAGGCAAAGACAAGTGAAGTGAGTTGCATGTGTGTAACCTTCAGTAGCATAAAGAAATGGACACTGTTGGTGTCAGCCTGTTTGGCTGGAAAGGAAATATATTAAGTAATAAATAAAAAAATTATTGACATTAAGGTTGATCGTGTTTGATTATTTAGGGTCTGATACATAAACATCTATTTCTTCTTCATAGTATGAAAGCTTTTTGGAGGCTGCTGTTCTTCTGGGTATTAATTTGAAAATTAGATTCACATGATGATTTGACATTAACCCATAGTATTCAAAATTAATTGCCATTATTCTCATTCAGGAGGAAGGCAAAGAGGAGCCAGGCAGCTTAGTTTTAAGATGTTGGAATGCAGGGCTGAATGGAAGAATATTATTTTCCTTGTCATCAGGTTTTAGCAGCAAGAGGAGATGAGAGACAAAGCAATGTCTTAAAACTGCAGTCTAAATTCTCCCTCCTATTCTATTCCTTAGAATGGATTTGGCACCAGACATAAAAGCCTGAAGTGTGCTAAAAAAAGGCTGTGGTGACTGGAAATGGTAATCTGTGTACTTTCTCCATTTTTATAGCACCAGTGCAAGGGAATATTTCATCTGAGATGGAAGTGAAGATAGAAGCTTACAAAGTTACATGATCTGATGTCAAATTTGCTGAGTTCCCTGGTGAGATGTGGACAGCTTTCTCTGTTAAATGATGGAATACAGAGGACCAGAAGCAGAGAGTGCTTAGACCTTTTTTCTCATTGATATTTTGCAATCTGAGCTCAGTGACAGCCAAGCAATGTTTTGCATAGCTTCCCTCTCAGCATGTGAATTTTCTTTCTCTTTTTTTTTTTCTTGTGTTTGCCTTTAGTTTTATTTTTCCTTCCTGTTTTTCAACAACTGGCAGTAGCATATTGCTTTGTTTAAATGGAGAGTTTGCTATTAGAGCTGTCAGTATTACCAGCCTCAAAAAATTAAAAAGAGTAATTTGCAAGTCAGACTTCAAAAGCCACAAGAATTTGTTAAGATAAAAGCCTTTCATTGTAGTCTTACTGTATTTTGTTGCATTCTATTATGATATTGCATTGACTTGTGATTTATTTTTTATTCTCAGAGAAAGAATATCATCCAGTCTTATGAATTTCTAGACAAAGGTCAAACTCCAGCTTCAAATTTGAGTTTACTTACTCTCTCTTGCTCACATTCACTTCTCCCAGTCATGCTGTTTCTGTCCTTATATTCTCTGCCTCACACTCTGAGTACTACATTTCTGATGCCCAGATATATATTTTGTTTAACCTCTCCATTTTCTCATCTCCCTGGCAGTGATTCATTGTGTTCCCAGAGTTGTACTCCCATTTGTAGCCCCACATTTGACCCTGGATGTTTGGATCATCCAGTGGGGGATTTGTCTAACCAACTGCAGACTTTTAAAATGTACACGTGGGTACTGGAGCTTGTCAGCATCTATAGCCTTTTAAAAAAAATTGAGAGAAATACAAACTTCATCTTGTCTTAAAGTTAGTAGGAAAAAAATGAGTCAGTTGAATCTTGTTTTGCAAAGAAAGTTGTCTTGCACTTGTCTGCTAAGAAAGCCCAGAGTGACAGTCTCAGAAGAACAGGTCTGTACAGCAGAAATCAAAGGAAAGGCAATATGGACTCCACCTTTGTAACTTTCTTAAGGCCCGCCCCACAAAGCAGAAGTAACTTTTGCTTTTGCTAATAAATCCCTTGAGGTGAATTAATATTAACAGATACTAGATGATCAGTGTTTACAGATATCTAGTTTATTTTACAACAACTTGGTTGCAAAGGAAAGCAGGTATGTAGCCATTTTGGTTATTATTATCTATAGTAATATTGTGATATAAAAGCACAAGGATATCACCCAAGAAAATGTGTAATGGAAAAAAGAGAAGGAGAGAGAATAAGAGTTATAAGGGAAAAGAGAGAAGAAAGGGGAAAAGTAAGAGTTTATATTCACCACCCAGAGGTCTCCAATGAACTTGGTTGGTTTTGTTGGTATCTTGGTCCACTGGGGAGTGGTGGGGCAAAGAAGCCCATGAAACAAAAAGTCCAGTGGGTTTATATACCCTTAGAAACTCTCCTGGTACCTTCCCAGTGTGTGTGTGTGGGTGCTGTCTTTGCACAGCCATGCTGTTTTTGCAGGAATGAGTCAGAGGCTGCAGGTGCTGGTTTTTGCACAGTTATTTTAGGCTTGGGTGTGTGTGTGTGTGTGCTTCAGACGCACCCCTGCTAAGAGTGAGGCCTTCTCTAGGGTAGTGGTGGGCGTGTGCACAGAGGGCCTCCTTTGACATGGTCTGGCACATAGAGATAAGCATCACACAGCCAGAGACTCACCCCTGGGCCTCCCCAGGTCGTAACAGTTTGTGGGCTATGGCCTCCTCCCCTCAGCCTTGGCTTCAATGTCCTGGCAGGAGGCTTGCACAGCTTGCTACAGGAGCAATATTTTACAGCAGTTAAAAAAGTCCAATTCCTCAAAAACTTGTAGGGCTTCTCAGTGATTTGTTTTTACCTTTTGACATTGGATGTAGAGGGAAGACACCGGGAATAATCACACTAATTCATTTTTCATGAGGGAGGTGAGTGAAAGAATCAATAAAGATGTGATGATGCTTCTAAGGAAAAGAACAAGTTTTGAATTGATATGGAAATAAAGGACTGGTTCCTTTGAAGCCGAGTGGCAGGTAGAAAATACTCATGGTAGTCTGGAGATTGACTTTCTGAGAACAGAGAGCTTCATGATTTGTTTGGAAGTGCTTCAGCTCAAAGAATTGATAGAATCAACCTAAAGGAAATAAGAAATCTTCCTGTCTTGGAGCATGATCAATCAAGAAGGTAAGTGGTCATGTCATATTGAAGGATTGTTCCCTGCTGAGAACTAGTTCCTACTGGGAACTGGTCCCTGCTGAGGTCTGGTCCACAGACTCCAGGAGTCTCTAGATGAGAAGCAGACTGCCACTGTTCTGGCTTGTGTGGATTGTTTACTGGTCTGCCTCAAAGACACAAAGTCATGAATTTGGGGTCTTAAGATGCATTAATGTGAAATTTTTAAAGTATTGTAGTGTTTTCTTCTATGTTAATTAGGGCTCTTGGCCTCTCCAGCTGACTTAGCTGGAGCCTGAGATAAAACAATACAGAAAGCAGTGAGATTCTCTCAAGTATCAAAAATTAGTTCTAAGAGTTGCAAAAGGAGGAAGCGACACCGATTTATTTTTAATACACTTTGTTTTCTTTCTGATTAGCCTCTCAAATGTAGGGGAATTTTAAATTTTTTTCATGACTCTACGTGTGCCCTTCTTCCAGAGATTCACAAACATACATACACTGGTGCACAAGCCAAGGTATTCTTGTATTCTACTTGGCATAACAAATCATGATGAAGTCCAGTGGTTAGCAGTATAAATCTTGTGAAACTCAAGAGCAGAAGCCCCAGACTCTCGATTCCCTTTGCTCATAGCAGCTGTTAGTTAGATAAATAGCTGTGCTTATATTTGAGAGACATCACAGAAATATTTAAAAGAGTTAAAATGCTTTATTAGACAGGCAAGAATAAGAATGTGCAATCAGTGTGTCTCAGCAATGCTGAAAATGCCAGAGCACTCAAATGTCCTTGAAAACCTATATCAGCTACTCTTTTGAGGCCTGTCTCTCATGCATGCAATTATTTAGGGTTTTGTTTAAAATTACTGGGAAAGTTATAAACATGGCTCCCAACATGAACCTGGCAGGTATGCTCAACAGCCAGGAGGGGGAGTGTAAAATAGCATCTACTCAAATCCTTAAATTGTGTGAAATTCAGGTGCTGGGGAGAAAATCAGGAGCTTGATGATTAAACTGATGATTAAACAGCTGTCATTGCTGTGTTACATTAAAATAATTTGCCTCTAGCAAACCACTCACTATTTCTACCTTTAAATCTGTCACTTTTGAGGATCCTTTTACTCCGACTGGCTGCATCAGTACCCTTGGAGCTATGTAAGTTTTACAGTGAAGAGGGCACTTACAGAGAGACTTTTTGAGAACAGTGGGGACCCATTAACCACTGAATAACCACTGCAGTGTGCAGGTTATATTTTCCTGTGACTTAGTAGGACTCGGCACAATCAGAAACTTAAAGCAGAAATGGTCCTCAAATGTGTTTTTAAGACACCACAAGTCTCCAGGCCAAATGAAACTTATTTGTTTATGGATTGCTGTCGTTAATAAACAAATCAGAGACTTATTACTGCCTCAGTTTTAATGATGTCCAAAGCAGATAGGTATTAAAGCTGCGAACAGCAGCACAATGGACTTGACCTAAATGAGCAGGAGAAAGAAGAGGAATAGCATGTCAATGGCAAAGTCCCTGACACTCAGAGAACAAGCAGAGGTTTCTCATTATAAAGACTGCTCTTTCTTTGTAGCCTTTGTCTCTCTGAAGCAGACTTCAGTGTCCTCCAATAGATCTCCATTAAGTTTGTGTTCTTTTTCTTGAAGCTGGAGGCATATTCTCTTCTACTTGACCTCTGGGATTTTTCTTTCCTCCGCAAAGGGCAGCTTTGATACATCTTTGCAAGAAGCGATTTTCCTGTCCCATGAAATTTTGTGCCTTAAAAACCAAACAAAACTCTCTTTTCTTCCCACAGTGATTTTTTTTTTTGGTGTGAGTTTTTCACATCCCAGTTGTGTGACTGGACCATGAGACTATCAGGTGATTCTGAAATAAATATCTGCACTTTTATATATATATATATATATATATATATATAGGTATGTGACATAGGCATTTCTCTTTCTTGTTTCCCCAGGGAAAGTGCCCCTAAAAATTGTAAATATAGTTAGCTTATTTTTTTTTTGGTAGACCAGAGAAGTGGTTTTAGTTGCCAGGTTAATTTAGGGATCAGGATGACTCAGGTTCAGGACTCTCATCCATTAAATATTTGGGCACTGTTATATGGTGTGAAGAACAAGATAAGTGCCCTCTGTGCAGACTCTCTCCTTTTCCTGTGATTTCTTGCATCTCATCCTCAAAAACAGCCTGTCCCCAGACATTAGTTTCCTACCTCTTTCCTCTGCCCATGTTTGCTCCTGAATTGGTGGGCGTACAAGGAGCACGTCCCTCCTTCCAAGCGTGCATATTTCCTCACAGCCTGAAGCTTGCTGAATGGCTCTGAAAACTATGCATATAAAATTTAGTCAATGTAGAAATTATTGCATGCATTTTGAGGGCATTTACATGCTTGATGTGTATTTGTGCTTGTGCGAATGTTTGTCGCATGGATAGGCATGTCATGTTCATTTAAACAGCACTTCTTTTGAAGGTAGCTGTGAAATTAAGGGCCCTTAGAGTTCACCAGATGGACTAGGGATAGGCTAGAGGAGGTGTCTGCAGGAAAAAGAGAATCTGAAATGGGAATGTCGTGGTTTAAGAATGGTACTTTCCCATTTAGTACTCCTGCTAAAACCACGTGCCTCCCCTCCCCTCTCCAACTGGAGGCACAAAAGGCAAAGATCACGGGTTGAGATAAGAATAATTTATGGGAAACAGCAATGAGCTAAGAAAAACTAACATTAGCAGCAACAATATTAACAATAAAAGTGTACAAAAGACAGTGATTCATATGCAAAACGCTCATCAAGCCCAATCTGACAAGACCACAGCCGGTGTCCCTCACCCCAACCAATCCATCCACCACACTTGCTCCCTGGAATAGAGTTCTTTCCCTTTCCCCTGGCAATGACGTGAGGTGGTATAGAATAACTTCCCTGTCTTAGCCATGCCCCCTGCTGTAAAAATTAACCATGTCCTGGCCAGAACCAGGATGGGAAAAAAGGGGGAAAGTAGGGGAGTAGGTCTCTAAAATATGTAGGGTTTTATGGTAGTGAATAAAGCTTGGGAACTTACGAAGAGCAAAGGAGCCAGGGGGTCAAGGGGCCAAAGGGTAGGACGAGAGGATCTGTGAATTTATCTACTCGTAACAGAAATGAATTGAAAGCCCCAGTGAAGAAGAAGCTACACCTCCTTTTTATGGCCTCCCCAGGTGAGAGAGTGCAGAGATAAGACATGGAGCCACAGGAAGGTCTGAATCATAGGCTAGCCGCTCTTTCCTCCAGACACGCTTATGACTGTACTCTTCCCTAACAGGAAAAGGTGAGCAACATGTCCAAAAAAGGTAAAGTGGAAAATATAATTACTGTGAGCATATGAAAAGGGGCAGGTTCTCCTGTGGCTAGTTTTTCTGCCTTCAGCAGGAGTCCCTGCTTCTTGTAAGATGCTGTTTCTTCCATTGCCAGGAAAGGGCCATTGCAGGTCTTTTTTTTCTTCATATTGACATCAGGTGATTTTGCTTTAGGACTTTTCTAAAGTCTGTGAAGGACCTTGAGTTGTCTTGTAGAGTAAAATGAAGCAAGAGTTAAAAGAAGAGATGTGAGATACCAACTCATATCTCATGTGAGCTCTAAATAGGGCTCATGGGACCTATTTAAAAATTCTGAATGCTATTTTTTGAATGCCAGTGTTTATAAAAATGTTTATATCAGTGAAATTCCTTCTAAAATGTTACCATTAGGTCTAAATGAAGTTGATTTTTTAAAACAGATTTGTGACTTTTTTTTATTTTAATGAGTATACTATGTGTGCGAGAGTTTGGGATGCTTCCTGCTTATCTCAAAGGACATGCAGGTAGAAATAATAATATATTATATATTATATAAATGGGTGCAAAACGGGAGTGAATTGACAAACTCCACCAGTGCTGATGAATGAAAGAGTGGGGAAAGGAAGGAAGAAAACATCCCATAAAATGCTAAAGGATGGATATGGTACTTGCTTATCTTAAAATCAGAAGTATATGTGAAAAATATATGGTATTTCCTTTACATCTTGAAAAATAATAACAGCTTGTGACTTTTCTTGTTACTTTTGATCTTATTAACTGTTCGAGACTATTTCAGTCATCTACTGCAAACACAAAATTATATCATTACACAATACACACCTTTGTCCGTATCACATAGCTTGTTAGGAGATGGTGGTGGTGGTTTGTAACTAATTAATGAGTCTGTGTTGTATTTGCTGTAAAATCATATCCATCTGTGTAGATGATTTCAGTGAGTTTTAACAGGGTCTCTGTAATATGCTATTACTTCTGTCATGCAAAGACAACTATATAATGATTTGCATAATTATAGATGGAGGAAAATGTTAGCCTGCATATTTAAAACTGTTATATACATCTCCACCTCATTAAAGAAAATCAGTGGAGCTAGGTAGTGTACTTAGTTTGGAGATCAGGTGGCAAAGTATATACATTACACAATCTAATTTTCTACCGTTAAAGACTTCCAGCTGAACAAAACCAATAGAACTGACCTTGCTCACTGAAAAAAGTTAGAAAACTCATTTAAAGAGTGCTTCTGTGAAAACAGACACGTTCCTCTCTGTCATTGTAACTCTAACCTTGGGGATCAGTCACTTTGGATGTGCTAAAGAGATGCTTTCCTGAATAAGTGATGATAGCCTTTAATATAATTATGGATCTTAATAGGCAGAGCGGGAACAAGATTACAGTGCTTGCAATGTGAAAGCAGGGGGAGAGTTTTGCAGAGGGGATGCATGTACTAAAATCTATAGTTTAGATCCTTTATTCCTAAATCTGGCATTGTGTAAATTTTTGCTTTCTGGCATCTGTGGAAGTGCTCAAGTCTTGACAGCTCTGGATGTCTCAGCACATACTACATGCTATGACCCTGGCGGGACCTGCAAGGAGGCAGATTCTGCTAATCTCATACTTGAAGTCTAGCCCTGTTCTTGTGACTGCTTCAAAATACTACTGAACATGGTCCTACATATGAACAAACACATGCACTTTTTATTCTAATTAAATGAGTGGGAATACAACTTTGACCCTGCTATTAATTTGGGTAACATGCTTGCCCTTTTTCCATGTTTTCTTGATAAAAGCACAAGAACAACTTCTAGGAGTGTGTCTAAATCAGTACAATAAAGAGTGCCCGAAAACAAATTAAGGAAGTGAACCTTGATTATCCACATTTATTAGCTTAGTCCCTGCCTCTGTCTCGGATTGCTCCAGTCAGTTCTCTGAAGGACTGGTCTGTAAGGGGCTAATCAAATGCAGTGTGAACTCCATCCTTGATCTTGGGGCCAGGAGTGCTTCCTGTTCCTTTTTGGCTTGTTATTACAGATGTAATTTAGAGATCTTACCAAATGCTGATGGAGCAAGGATTCTTACAGGCACTGGTAGGAAAGGCCTATTCATCCTGGTAAAGTGGTGTGTAGGGGCTCCCTGTGTAAGGTCCTACGGGATACCCCTGCATATTTCTTGATATACACAGAACTGTCCAAATTCTGCATGAGGATTTTCCAGTTCTCTCTCCAATTTTAGTGCTGGATTAGGAAGATGCTAAAGAAGCTTAGAAGTAGAGATCTCCAGGATAACTTCAAATGACCTGGGGTATCTGAAGACTGGCAATCAGTGCTGGACAGAGGTACATGCTCAAGACTTGGAAAATATACATCCTGCTCACAGTTGATAATCTGTCTGGGGTTTCAGTTGCATGTACCATATCAACTACCGGAAGTCAATCAATGGCAGCTGAAAGCCCTGGCTTTCTGTTCGGGGCTCTCATCATCTGCTCACTGGACCGCGCCTACACCAGAGAGATGTGAGAAGGCAATTGCACAGTTGCAGTTACCTGTTCTGAAGATGACAGAGAAGCTGGATAAGATGTCTAATCAAAAGCATGTCCAAGTCCATCATCTAAGCTTCTGGTGTAACAGAGATTCTTCAGTATCTTCACTATTAATTTTGCACTGAGATTTAAAAATATGACAGGAATTCCATATTTTTTGTTTATGAACTGTATCATATAATCCAAATTTAAAGGAAAAATATTTTGACTATGCTATGATTCAACTGAAAATGTAAAAGACACTATTTTAATTAAGAAAGGTTTGAAAAAGACTTTTAGTGGTTTTTTTGGGAGGGAAAGCAGAAGAAATAAGTTTCATACTTCACTTTTGGTGAAAATGTGTCTGGAATTAAAAATTTTGAAGCAGGATCCACTATGTATCTTTCTCTTCTGTAAGATTTGGCAAAACATAAATTCAACATGCCTTAAACTATTATTTTGTGATCACTAGTTCTAATAAATATTTCTTTTAGGCTGCCATGGTCTTCATACAGTCCTACTTACATCAGATGAATTTGATGAAAAATGAGTGTGGCAACAAATATTTTTGAAGTTTGCAGGTTTTGTTGCAGGGGTGGAACTCGTATTCAAATAAGCAGTGCTAGGCAAATGGATATTATATAAACTCAGTGAATCATGGAAAGTGATGAATGGTACAACACCTAACCCATTATGCCAGGGGAAAAAATAATAAGTTAAAAATATTTGACATGCCAAATTTCTTTCAAAACTGCCAACTGCATTTATTATACATTTAACACATTTTGTACATGCCTCACTCAAGTATTCCCTTACGTGCTAATATGTTTTTTAGATAAGAAAGCTGGAAAAAGAGGGTTTTTTAGTTATTATTGACACAGGCAAAGTAGCAGCAATGCAACATGTTGACACTGGAAAACAAAAGATTGGGTCAGACTGAATTAATCATAGTCCCCCTTGCCAGTACTACTTTTCCTGGTGATTTTAGCAGATGCGAGCAAAAAAATCCAAAGTCACTGCAAGGCAGTGGTAGTTTTGTCACTGATTCAGTACCGTTACACTTTCTCTGTGATACTTATCATTAGATAAAAGCACTGAGTAGTGATTGATCAAGGTCACTGTAGAAGTATTTTTTGAAATACAGGCAGCAATGTCCTAAAATGGCAAGCAAGTTCTAGTTCTGTCATTTAGATGCATGAGCAAAGCTTCAATAAACAGTGAACATTTATAAAACTCCTGCCCTGGGTCTGCTGGTGGTAGTGTCATTTGTCAATAGAGGGCCGTGAAAAGTCAATGCTAAGATGCTTCCAAATGAATTTTGATTCTGCGAGTAGCTACTCACCACAGGAATGATTTGTCTTTACTCCATCTTACTCAGCTTTATAATGCTTCACCTTTTTATTTTGTAAGTTGGCCCCAAGCAAAACTGTGTGGAGTCTGTTGACGATCCTCTCTATCTCATGCAAAAGTACTTTGAAGACAAGAGAGATAATACCATCAGTTTTTGAAAGAAGACTGTCTTCCTCTGTGGTTCTGTGCCAACTTTCTTTTCATCTCAAAGTATCCAACAGATATGGATGAACTTGATGTTTCCATAATGTCCAGAATGACAATTTTATATCTATGTATTCATCAAATACTCCCCTCCCAGGAGCTCTGCTCAGGGACTTGGATTCACACAATGCTGCCTGCAATACAAGCACAGGGCAGAAAGACTTCCCCAAATAATATTCTGTATAAAAAGAAGAAAAGAGGTTGTTAAAGACAAGTGGGAAGTACAAAGGGATAATAAGATAAGACTGAGGGAATCTTGAAAATGAACTGAAAAGAGGTCTTCCTAAAGTTTATGGGGATCATTTCACAGTCATGAGGGAGGCACAGGTGAAAGTGTGACAGATGTTTTTTGAAAATGCAGCAAAACTGTGGCTCTGAGACTGAGCATCAGACAGGATCAGATGATGGTGGTGGCTGGTAAGAAAGGAAGTAAGGGATGAAAAGCACTGTTTTACTCGGATTGTGCCTCCTTTCAGATGACAGACAGGTTCTTCAGTGCTTGTTCTGCTTCTGGTCTGAAGACTTGCATTCTTACCCATCCAGTGTTGCAACTTCAACAGTGAGGGAGGCTCGTCCCTTGTGCTGACAGAGAGTCCACAATGTCTGGAATGCCCTCCAAGGACATAGGGTTTAAGATCCTCCCAGTCCATGGCTGTTTTCTTTCCAAAATTGTGCCGACAGCTGCTTCTGTTAGCCCATTGGTTTAAAAAAATTGCCAGCCCTAGAGGGCCACCAAAGAGAGGCTGGAAGCTTGCTGCACTGCCTTGGCTACCTGAAACGGTCTTGCTGAAGGGTGTCTTACTGCACTGTTCACAGCAGCAGGCAAGCACTTTGGAAGGGCTGGAGATCCCATCAGATCTTTCTTATATGCCAGGGCTAAGCACACAACAGCCATAACTCAGTGTCTACCTTAGTGGCATGCGTTTTGGACCACAGCCTTCTGATGGAACATTGTGTGAGTACTTGGAGTGTGCAGATCACAAATGTCTTTTCTCCTTCACATTTTTGGTATCACTATTACATATACAAACATCCTTCCTCCCCAAACTATTGACTGCTGATGCAGTTCACACCTCCTAATTCTTGACCAGTATGTTCCACCAGTTCATTATGAATAGTCTCACCCATGGGCTGTGCCTTTGTGAGACCACATTTTAAATATCTTTGACACTGTTGTCACCATTGTCAACAAATGCATGAAAAATTCCGAGTATCTCTTGCTCAGAAAGAAAGTATTTCCTAGGATGAGACCCGGGAGATGGATGAAAAGAGTCCTGATCCCCATGCTGCAGCTGTATTAGTCTGCCTGCCTGGTGTGAGCTCAGTACAGAATTGTTTTCTGCGAAGGTCATCCTTGGAAGGTTTCCTTGGCTGCCTTGAGACAGAGCAACCTACTTCCTTTGGAAACAGAGCTTGGATTCTGCAAATGCTGATGGGCTTTTCATGGGAGTGAAGGCACATGATCACATAATCTCTTGCCCCACATATCCCACTCTGTGTTACTGAGGCATCACACTTGTTTAAATGACATACAGTTTTATCAGTTTCTGTGAGCTTGCAAAGTCTTTTTGATGGTGGAATTAAAGATGCACTTTTGCTTCATGTTGCATGAAGGTTATTTAATGGTAAGAAAAAATGCTTTTTTTTTAATATGTCTCTTTGGCTTTCCCAGTCATCTCCAAGGGACATTGAACATGTTGGGTGATTCCTACTGAGGGACCTATCACGTTTTATACTTTCTGTATCCAGATAAACTGATTACCAAAATAAGGGCTTCAGATTTTCTGTCTAGTGTTTAACTAGAGTGTCCCTCATGTACAACACTGAAAGATTTTGGAAAGCAGTGGAGCTATCCGAGACTAATGATGAGAATTTGTTAAGAGCAAAACTAATATCATTATTTCCTGACAGCAATTAGGTCTATCCCCTCCTTTATCCAGAAACAGAGTTTCACCTGATCAGTTGTGGCTGTCTGGAGGTGTTTATGTCTGAGTACTGCTTCTACAGTCTTTTGTAGTTGATGGGATGTGGTAAGCACCTTTGTGGCTCAATTCATTTTGACATGAAGGAGAAGGCATATAAATTCTAGGTGAAAAGTGCCTCAAAATACTCGTTTATTTTCTTAACTATTAGAAGAACCCTTGGGCGGTTGGATCAGATGTCAGAATCTGGTTCTTTGCAAGCTTGAAGCTAAGGAAAATGAATCCAGGGAAGAAGGGTCCTCTCTTAACTGTAGAATGAACCTCACATCACTCTTTTGTGAGCAGTGAGTCTCTCTTTGTGATCAGAGGCACACTAGGGAGTAATGTGAAATCTTCATATGCCTCTAAATCAACACATGTATAGAAGGCTGCCTGCACATTGGATTCCACAGGAATCATTACCAAAGTGCATTTAAAAGATCTGTATCATCAGACCTGAATCTGAATTTGTTTGCCCTTAAGCAAGATGGCCTAAATGTTAAAAGCAAGTTTGAAGGTAAGTATCTGAAAATCCCAGTGATTGACTACTTGATTCTTCAGGTACTTAGGCATCGAGTCCCAGGGGCAGTCCTTGTCTATGGCAATGCCTCTTTTCCCTGTTTTTAACAATGTATTTCAAAGCGTGGGACTTGTGTTTAAATGAAAATTACTCTTTTCGTGTTTACTGAGCTCGACAGGATGCATTTGAGATTTTGAAGCAGTACTCAGCAAATGGTGAAGGAAAGACGAAACTGAACAAAATTGTAGATATTTTTTATGTCTTTTGTTTGTTATTGTGGCATACTACAAAGCATAGATTGTTTGACTTCATAAATGATATCTACTTTTGTAAAAAAAGAGCTAGGTCTCTCTCCATTTGAAGCAAGCTTAAAGAAAATCAATTTTTTTTATCCTTCCAAGATCCCTGAAAGTTTAGATTATCCAGTAAAGGGACTATAAAAGTAGCAAAAAGTACAAAATAAGCAAGAATAAAGGGTGCATTTAACCTGAAAAGCAATCTGCACAGTGCCTTGTGTTTTGTTGCTGTTAAAATAAAGTACAAATGAATGTAGGGGTTTATGTGTCACCTCAGAGGATAGCTGCAAAGATTTGGAGTCACAGGACACTAAGCCTATTGAATCCATTTCAAAATGGCTAAGTAGCTTGTAGTGCAGCAAGCAGCAATAGATATTTTGATAAATATAATTTTTTGCCTGAGTAGTCTTGGGACTAGCCACTAGATGGCACTGGTTTTGCATAGTTGGACGGTAAGCAAGATTTTTCCAGAGAAAAATTGAAATGGCTGGTTCCATTAAATTCTATGTTATGTCAGTAGGTGGCAGATTTGGGCTATTTATGAGGGAAAAAAGTAATGTTCTGTGTTGCTTCTTGCGAAAGTATTTTCATTTTTTTTCTTAGGTTTTCTATGTGTAAAATATTATACAAAATAAAAATTACTGGCTGAAAAAAAAGAGTTTTCTTTAAAGCTTTAGTTTTATCGTTTTAAATTACAAGCAAAAATATACAAGAAAGTAAGAGTCTATTAAAGCCATTTATTAAAAGGGAATCAAAACATAAATGAGTAAGAACACACTTCTAAAACCAATTTCCAGGTAGTGGCAATAAAAAAAAAATTCTAACACATAAAGAATACTTAAAAGGCAAAAATAGAGAAATATCTCTTGATTTAAAAATATATGACAAAGATGCTTTTCACTTCTGTGCTGCTTTCAGTCTGGTATCACAAACCTACCATTTTTTTGGTGTCTGTGAGCCCTTTTAAATACCTTTACAGAGGTGAGTAAAAATGAGTGCAAAGAAAATTATTGCCTCGTAACATCGATTTCATTCTTGGATGCTTGTGCTCTGTCTAGAGCAAGAAATCAGGAAAGTAGGCTTGACTTCCCTGAAATCAAAGAAGTGTTTTTCATGGAGCAACATTTTTCAGCCTAGCTGTCTTTAGGATCCTAACAATCACATCCAAAACTTATTTGCCAGGAAGGAGTGTGTCTACCTGGAGCAGGTAAAGTTCCAGTTAGAGACAGCTGGGTTAGCTCTGAAACAAGAGCAGAGTGGCCACAGTTCATGTGATGCTTTGTCTGGGGAAATTAGCTTTCAAAGGGTTGGGTGGTGAAGTTGCTCCCAAGACCTGAGCTATTATTTCTGCAAGCAGTGCACTGTGAACCAGCCAACAGAGACAATTTGAGAACAGGAATCAGTCTTGTCCCCTCTAATATGCTACTTTAGCATCAGGTACCTTCATCCACTTGGACCCCCCAATTTGTTATTTTACTCTCAGAATGTTTTTACCTCTATTTTCCAAAGTGGTCTCACACTTCTTTTTAATTTTTTTTTTTCAGATCCAAATATGCTGTTGAAACTGTGTCACCTTCCTATGTAACAGGTCAGTGCAGTCACCCAAGAAGGAATAGCCCACGCTCAGCTCCCACATTTCCTTGGGGAGACTGCAATCCATGTTTCACTGCTCCTTGGAGGTACTGTGAACACCCGACTGCAAGGTGCTTGAGTGTGGAAGCTCTTTTTTTACTTGTTCTGTGGATGGTGCACAGCAAAAAACATCACTGGGGTCAGAGCAGGAACATGAGTACAATCCCTGAGAGATGTGGATTCTGGTGCTCTGCTAAGTGGGTGCATGCCAGTCTTTCCTTCTGCTTTCAGCACTTATGAAGTTAACTATTTCCTATGCAGTGGAAAACCTCCAGGCTGAGGACTATAAGCAGCCAACTACCTGAGTACAAGAGACTGTGTTTTTCAGAAACTCCTTTGTGATGTTGTTTTAATCTTGAACCCCCTCGGGCAATGGTGGGGATTGAATGCAGGTCGCCTCTGATCCAGACCTGCTGTAAGTACTGTGCAAAGGCAGGACCAGAACTCTCCTCTTCTGGGTGCCTTTTCAAAACAAGCTGTGGAAACAACAGTGTTTTATAAAGGCCCTAATTGTGTAGGTGTGTTAGGTGAAAACATGAAACTGAAGGGGAGTTAGAGTGGGTTTCTAAATACTAATTGAGGTTGAGTGTGAGATGGAGCTCATCAGCGCTGTCAGAACTGAAGGTTTATCTGTGCACACCCAGAAGATCTTTAGGCACCGAGGGAGGTTTGATGTAAAAAAGCATTTGGATACTTTTGTAACCAGGAGAATCCAGGCGAAACTGAGGGAAGGTTTTGTCTTTCCACCCTACAGTCTATGTGCTGATTCTTGCAGACACCCAACAGCTCTCTTTTGGACCAGTCCTAAATGGTCAGCGTAAGGACTCAGGACTCAGAAGAAATTAATGTATATGCTTAACCAGAACTGAGCAAACATAATTGTTTCCCTCCTATTCACTTGGAAGCTCATGAAGATACAGGAGACTCCAGAGGGGCTTGAGTTCCATGGTCTGGCAGAAGGATAGCAGAGATTAGACCAGTGCATTACACCTAGAGCAGACAGATTCCCTAAGGGATGTGTGTGTAGGATGGATTAGGGAAACCTGGATGAGAAACATATAGTGCATAACAACTCCAGGCACATTACACTGATGCCTGCTGCTTGGGCAGGATAAACACAATTAGTTATACGTGCTGTGCTAATCTGACAAATCCCATCCCAGCCAATTCACTGAAATTGCATTCTCTAGCTCCCCCTTCACTTTTTGTGTAGACATTCCTGTGCCTAATTCTGGGAGCTTAACCAGAACGTCACTCTGCACAGTTGCTGGAGGGGATCATAGCAGGAGTCATGCCCTCACATGTTCTGCTTTTCAGACTTCTAGCAAATGCTGTCGCTGTCTCAGAGTGTCTCTGAGCTCCTGCAATTCCTGTCAAAGCCAACTCAGTACCCTGATCAAATCCAAGCATGAAATTAGCCAGCATCTCCCTCAGATTTAAACAGGGCTCATTTCTTTCAGCTTTAACTGTGTAAAAGGTAGATGCTCAAGGGCATCCTCTTTCTAGACAAGAGACATTGTCATCTCCAAAGTGATGGTGCCTATCTAGTTTCTCATTTCAGACCTTGTTTTATGACAAGATGAGTTTCCCTTTCTTCTGCTTGATTATGAAGGGGGATCACAGAGCTGTCTGAGACTGCAAGTTTAACTTTGAGGGTGTCACGGCTAGTGAGGTGAACTCCATACTGTCTTTGTAAAGGAATTAAAAAAAAAATCCCCTAGATGATAGCTCTACTCCAGAGATATTGGCACTTCTTGTGGTGCTGCCCTCTGCTTCTTAAATCACCACAAGAGAAAATCCTTCCAGAATTTCTTGGGTAGGTTATAAAATCTTTCAGACTGGGATACCTCAGAAGATCTCTAGTCAAACATAGTGCTCAACTCAGGGCTAGCTGTGGGGTCAGACTAGGTAGCAGAGGACTTTATCTAGCTGGATCTGGAAAATCTGCAGTGGACAACCTGTTCCACTGCCTAATTTCCCCTGAGAATGAGAAATGGTTTCCTCATATCTGCTCAGAAATTCTTGCTCTCCTACCATGTACTGCTGCGAACAGCCTATCTCCATCTTCTCGGTGACCTCCTCAAAGGTGCTGGGGTCTGCTGTATGGTCCCTCTGATGCTCTCTCTTCTCCAGGCTGAAAAAACCCACTTCTTTGGCCTCTCCTCACAGGCCAAGTACTCCACCCCAACCATCACGGCAGCCCTTTCTGAACTTGCTGTACCAGAATGGGAGTTAGTGGTTCCCATGCACAGCCTGCAAGATATCTCTCACACACACACCAACAGGAGCTGGACTCCCAGTAACCGCATCCAGGCTGCTGTAAGAACCACAGATCTCCTGCTTGGTCTCCCAGAGGAGCAGAGCAAGAACAGCAGCTAACAGGCTAATTATTAAGGTAAGTATCTCTATGTCTGTAAGACTTCTAGTTTTCCTCCTCAAAATTTTCAAGCATGGAAGACAATGTGTGCTATGTGCCTCAGTTGTGAGGAACCAAGACTTTGGCCTTGATCAAGACTAAGCTTCGTGAGTGTTCTAGTGTCAGGCCTGCAGTTAAGAAACTAAAAAAGAAGATAGATGTGTGCCTTAAGAGATTTTCAAGGGATATCAATGCTTAATCCACATCCATTATGACTTGGCTGACTCCTAACTACATTCTTCACCAACCTGTACACCCATATAAAAGCTGCCAAATTCTTTCTTTGACTCTGGATAGCTTTGCATACTCAGAAAGTGTTATTTCTAGCAGGGTTCAACGCTCATGGTGTTTCTCCTGTGTTTCAGCAAAGCTAGTGTTTCTTCCAGCAACTGGTCTCATTAGGATGAACGGGAGTATTTTTTCTCTCCTTTTGTATTCAGCACAAAACAGTGTGGTTCTGACATGACTGAGTTTAAAATGAAGCAAGCCCTAGCATCTGCATTTATGAAAGAAGCTGCAGTTTGTTCTTGCCACTAGATCTATACGCAGCCTAAAGAGCTGACTGTAACCAGACTACAAACGAGATGCCTGCACTGGTATTGTTTAAATTTGGAGGCTACCTTGTTTTTTTCTGGGGATGGTAAAGACAGCTCAAGTGTCACACCTGCGTCTGCAGTGTCTCTGGACAGTCATCAGGAGGAGGTCAGAGTCACACTGTCCTCCTTTCTGTTCTGCTGTAGACTGCCCAATCTCCACCTTTGGTAACAAATTTTCACAGTAGCTCTAAGCTATGTGGGACTATTTCTGCCTGCTGTGCATGTCTCTGTATGTCCCATTGTAGTCCAGGTGAAAAGGCAACAAGGAATCTGGCTCCCCTGCTTGTCTCCACAAACCTTGTATCAGTAGAGGAAAAATCCTTCCCCTCTTCTCTTTCATTTGCTGTAAGAACAGTCCCAGCCTAGGAT
This sequence comes from Neopelma chrysocephalum, assembly GCF_003984885.1. Lineage (NCBI taxonomy): Eukaryota > Metazoa > Chordata > Aves > Passeriformes > Pipridae > Neopelma > Neopelma chrysocephalum. Next base: position 5,477,128 of record NW_020897694.1, on the reverse strand, counting down.
GTTAACAAGGACTGGGTTTCGTCTCGGTTTACTTCTTTGACAAATGTGGGATTCCACTACTGCCTTGGCATTAAGCTCTTTTTCAAATGTAAATTTCTCAGCTGCAAGGAATCACATTAAAAAAAGTATATTCAAAAAGCAACTGTCTAAATCAAAGACTAATTGGCTGCCAAATTATGGGTTTATGCAACTCCCTCATCACAGCTTGTTTTGCTTTTTTACCAGAGGTAAGTAAAAAAGCATCAGAAAACACACAAAAAATATTTTTGTTTTCCTTTCATAATAAAACATTTGATGTCAACCCATTTACTGTGAAAGCTCTTGCTACCTACAGTGAAAATCCTGTCCACCTGAGATTGCCTGTCCAGTCTAAGAATGCATTCACAGGGAAATGGAAACCACTCTTGTGATTAACTCCTAACTAAGGGGAAACTGAGGCAAGAAGCATGGTCAGCAGCAAGCTATTGGGTGACTTTGGAATGGCAGTAGGTTCCTCAAAGACCTGGCCACCATGACTACCTGCAGAGGGTTCAAAGCAGCAGCACTGAGATCATCTTTCTCTAAATGTATGTCAAAGGGCACAGAGATTCACAGTTTTCTTGTACCTGGGATTTTTTGGGTGGATACCTTCTGAGACTAGGGCTATATGGGGACTGAAATCAAAGTGCAGCAGTTGGTTAACTTTATTGCTCAGGTCTCCATGGTGGCCTCAGTCTCACACCCAGGGAACTTAATGAGAGGAAGAAATTAGTTCCTTGACAGATGTTCACAATCACATGGGTGAAATGCTCTGAACCATGACCCCATTAACCCATGAGGCCCTGGGGTTAATGTTAGACCTGAGGTACATTATTCTGGGTCACTGTCTTTGTCATTGACCCAGTACCGGTGTGGAATTTGGAGACAATCTCCCCAGGATGTAACAGCAGTCAGATCACATTTTCCTTTCTTCTTTCTTTCTCTCTGACAGTTCCTCCTCCTGCCTCAAGCTCTGTACTTGCCAGCCTCTCAAAAACATCATATGCAGCAGACTACCTGGATGCAGTGATCTTCTTCTCTATATGACCTTGCAATGGTGTTTTTCTTTCCCTACTCTGGGCCAGGAGTTTTATCTTAATCCTTTGTTGCAATCTCAGCATGTGAATTCACACTTGCAATGAAGAACAAGGATTCCAGGTAAATTACATCAAAACAATGAGAGTTCCTAGGAAAGCATTTGCCTTATTTCTTCAGTTTTATTGATTACCTTTTCCTCTAAGTTTTCCCAGTGATTCGTGTTTAAAGGGGTAACAAATCCATTGCCACTGGGGAACTGTACACCTAACACTATGCTGCAAAACAATTACTCAGGAATTTCCATAAATAGTGGGATAAGAAATCTGATTCTCCTGCTTCAGCAACACAGTACTTTACTAGAGGATTGGGGAAGGAGGTGCAGGAGGTGAGGGGGGAACTTAGGCAGGCAGAGGGCCCAGTGTATAGAATAGTATCCCTATTTTACCAGCATAAGAGCTTTGTGAAGCAATGAGGGTTTTATCTAGTAACAGGCTTGCTGTGTGTATGTACATACACTAACCAGGGTAGGAACTTACACTCACCTTTGAAATATGCTCTCTGGTAAACAACAACTTAGAAAGAGAAGGGTAAAAATACCATTCCAAGAGCTTTTCCAACCATGCTGCGTCTTTCCTATGTCAAAAATAAACTGCAAAATGAAAAGATGAAGAATGAGCCTACCATTTTGCGTCCTCACCTCTTAAAATAAAAGAGTAGTTTTAAACCACATAAAAATGTTCTGCCATGATGAATTACACATTTATAACCCTATTTAGTGAAGTATTTTACCTATGTAATTTTAAAACTGTCATTTTGACAAAAAATATAGATGAGCGAGTTGGCCTTTCACATTTAATGTTTTCGTTCTTATTTGCAATTCACCAGGTTCAGCTTTGATTAAAGAACTGGTATAAATGCAATGCATAATGGTCAGGACTTGAAGAATATATTACTCTGACACTGCAGGATAAGAATTTTTTTTCTTTATATAAGCAGATTTCTTCACCTGAGAGACTTCTTTATTCTGGGCCTGCTGGCTTTATAATATCTGAAATTCATCTTACCTTCAACTCCAAATTTGCATAGAATAAGGTGCTCAGTTTAAAGAGGAAAAGACAAAAGTCAGTGGACAGACATACTTGTAAACTCACAGTTTCTTTTTAACAGACTTTCAGTGAATTAATCATCCTATGCAATCTGACTTCCAGCCTGAGATGAGGTGGGGCTGCTACAAAAGATCTTAGGGCCAACACTAAGAGGTGATTAAAAAAGGTTCTGCTCTGGATGTGCACCTTCTGTTAACAGGGGCTTTTCTCCACAGCAACTGCTGTGAGTGCTTGGCATAATGTGACCCTGAATTAGCTCAGAGGAGATATTTCCCTCTCTCCTACTTGTCAGAGAGACATCTTTATGTCTTCAACTTATTGTTCTCTGGAAGTCTCAGTGCTTTTAGGTTAAGTTAAAATTTGTGAATAAAATCCTGAAAACAAGACCAAACCTCAAAACCAACCAACAGAACAATCCTCTAGAAAGACTTCCTTTTAAAATAGATAATCAAATACATTAATATCTTCTTTTTCAGTAGACATGTTAAATATAGATTCTCTTCCTTGTGGATAGCTGTAATTATTACACATTGCTTTCTAGCTCCACACTCAAAATGGTTTCCTAATGAAATCACTCTACATCAGTATTTAATGACTGAGGAAAATAAATTCAGATGATCCCTCTGTAAAGACCTTAGGTATGTAAAAGAATTAGTGACTGTTAGGGCAAGTACCTAAGGAGTGAAGTAGGCAGCCATTTAATGGCTAATAAGAACTTTGCGCAATTATCTATGTTTAGTTCTGTTTGATTAAATGAATCTCCCTCTCAAGGGTCAGTGACATCAGAGTTTGCTTTAGGATCCAAGCTTACCAGCTTGGATAAAATGAATATAAATAAATAACTGAATAATAATAAGAAGACAGATGTGAGAAACAAAGGAGACAACAGAATTCAATTATGCTATTTGGAGATGGTCCTGACAGAAGGTGTGAAACATCTACATATCTAGGAAGGCCAATTTTAGGAACGAGGGTGGAGGTACACTGAAGCATTCATTCTTCTTTTTTAATTTCCTTCTTTGGATGTTGGTTTGCAGTAGACCACTCAGCAGCATCTTTGAGCCAGCACACAGATCTGACACCTGGCTTCCAGCCCCTGTTCCAGGGAATTTGATAAGCAGTTTATGCAAAGCTGAACAGTATGAAGAAGAGATATTGAGCCCATAATTTTAGATAATGTACCCTGTGCTGTGTAGGAACTTGTCTTTAGAGGTAGAAGACAGGGGTCTTAGTCCATTTTAAGAGCTCCAGGTTTTCTGTATCTGGGTTGGTGACAACTGGAAGAAAGAAGTCGTTCTTTCAGGTATTTTTTTTATGCCAACCTAAGTTTCAGAAAGCCTTCCCAGCTGAAACTATTTGTCAAATTAATGTTGAATTCATAAAATTGTTTTGGAATGGATGAAACTCTTTTTGGGGATATGAATAGTTCATTCACAGGAAGAAAAATGTGCCCAGCTCTGGCAGATTATATTGGCAGGGATGCACCCAAATGTTGCTAGAAATGACTTCCAGGCTGAACAAGAGTGATGAATCCCACACTTAACCTTAAAAGTGCACTTAAAAGCTTTCCTGAATGCAAAGTATATTCTTGTTACTGGAAGTGCAGGGCCGAATTCTGCACTTCTTTATGTGCTCACGTACATCCGCTCAGGCTAAGTGCCAAAAAAATGCAACATGCAACACATTTGCAGAAGTGTTTGCTACATCCCCATCTATTTCCCGAAGTGTTTATGCTTATGCAGGTTTCTTTGACAGCAGAGAAGCAGGTCCAGTTTTCTAAAAGACCACATTTTTTTATACCACACTGTCTCATTTGATTTGCCTGCAGAGATTGTTAAGCAGAAAGTCTCCAGTGAGGTAAATGAAGTCTTTTGCTAACTGTCCCTTGTCAGGGCAGTGAAGGTATTTAAATCAAATATGACTCTTCCAGGCTGAGTGTGACACATCTGCTGTACCTTTTCTTCCTTCATCGTCACTTATCCCACTTAACGGTGTCTTGATTAACTGACTAGGTAGAAATGCTGAACTGTAGCTGAAATCCTCTCTTTTCCTATCAGTTCTTGAAAAGCCAACATGATAAATGGGATTCATATCTCAGAGACTCACTCGCATCACAAAATGTCAAACCAACTACTACCAGGGTTCAGTGTTTCTTAAAATCTAGTCCATGCCTGCTGTCTTTATCTTCCTATATATCTGTGTAGGTGCATGTGACAACATATGTGTATGTTTTTAAGGCCAGCCTCTGGTTGTCTTGAGTTGTAGGCCCAGAGAATGCGGAAGATTTTAATACATCTCTTCAGCCTCTTCTACTCATCGATATCCAGCAATTCAGAGATCTAATACACAAAGGTAAGAAAAATAAAGGAAGGAAAAGGAAGATATTTTGAAATTCTAGAACAACTATATAAGAGGTATGCAGAAGGACTGACAGAATGTCAGCTTCACTTGAACCTCCTGTTGAACATAGCCTAAAAACCATTTCCACAACTAAAACCCCACCATACCCATTTCCATAGCGAAGATGAAAAGACCACAATAGAAAAGATGAAAAGGTCACAAATATATAGTATTTCTCTGGAGAATCCAAGAGAGATAGATCATGGTCAACCATCCTAAGGTAATTTTTGATCCCAGAAAACAAACCTTTTACCAACAAGATAAGAAAGGCAAGGAGCCTTGAATAGCTCCCATCTGTTGGATTTGGATGGAAGGACCTACCTGCTCCTGAATCTGTGATTTTTTTCAACCTGAATGTGCAAGGAAGATGCAGTTGCACAGCACCAAAGAGAAATTAGTATTACAAGGAGCACTGGTGTGTCCTGCCCTCTGTCTGTAGCTGCAAAATCTACTGTCCTGGGCATTACAGTGCCATTGTATCTTCCAATTACAATTTTATCACCCTGTGTTGCGCACCTGTGACTTTTTCAGGCTTCTAATTGTACAAAGCTCATTCTGGTGAAAGGATCATGAGCATTTTCAAGCAGTTTATAATGAGGATGTCATTGCTTTTCATAGTGTTAACAAGATTACCATCATGTGTTCATGAATACTTAAACACATTCAATAAAAAGGATAGGATGTGAAGAGGATGAGCTATTTCAGCTCTGAGATTGTTAATCAAGGTTGTAAATTATCCATATCCTTTAAATTCATGATGGGACAACAACATCAAAGCACTGTTTCTCCAACTGGCTGTAGTCAGAAAACAAACTTTTTTTTTTCCAGGGACATTACCATATTCTGTAATCTTTCAGGATAGAAAATTAGCTCAGAGTCCCAATGTACATGTGGTCATGAGCTGTATCTGCTTTTGCTTGCTCCTGTCAGCTGATAAATTAGTGATTTGAGCTAGAAGGAACACTTTATTCTATGTATTGGATCTGGGGGAGAGTGTGATACAGGTTGGATGCTTTACAATGTAGGCCATCAGATACACAACTTTGTTTCCAGGCAGCTCCATTTATTTACTTACTGATGTTTGTATTGAACCTTCTTCTGCCACCTAATTCATTCTTGTTAGTTTTCTGGAGTCTGCTCATTCTCACTCCCTCACTCAGAAAGTTCCCATTGCTACACTACTCTAGGGACACAGGACTCTGCTCTCACAATCACTGATGGGTACTTCCTGGGTGGATCAACAGACAGTCGGGCTGACTTCTGGCCCACAATTCAAGTGTCACTGACCAGTTTCTGTCAACACTACTTAGAACAACCCTTGTACTAGAAAAATCTTGGAGTTAGTTGTCATGGTGTAGTACTAAGGAGTAACTAGCAGCTAAGTCATGTGGACAATTAGGTGGACACTCAGGCTCAGTCTTGTTTTTCTCAGCAGAGTGGACAAAGCCTCTCAGTAAGAGTGATGTTTCTCTTTGCCTGCTGGAGTCCCTACCATGAAAACATATTGTCTATGAAAGTCATTTCAGAACTACAATGGCTTCTAGTGAACTCTTCAACTTTGAGCACTACTATATTACCAAAATCCTCACTTGCTCCTTACCTTCTCGGTTCATAAAATTCACTTCAAAGCTTCTGTCACTCTTAAAATTAAAAGGCATTGCTGTACAATGATTTATTATTGCTGTGATACTGTGATAATTCCCAGAGGCCCAGTTACTAACAGGGGTACTGGGATCTTGCTAGCACTCAAATGCCTACTTAAGTGTTTTGTATACAGAGGGGGAGTCCTGAGTTCTGGGCTCTGATGAAAAATCCAAAATTTTGTTTAGTATGGAACACTAGAGGAAGTGGACGCAAGAAGTTTCTAGCTGTAACATGTCTCTAGCATCTATACTAGAGAGATGCACTCTCCTATGTTTTATTCCCTTTAGATCTCTGTAGTTCTTAGTTCTACAGCAGATTGTCATGAACAAGGTTAAAGACAAGTGGTCCCAGCCCTTTTCAGCCTGCTGTATCACTTGGTGGTTTGGACACTCTTGTAAAAGATAGAAGGAAGAGGTGACTCAGAGTCTCCTCTGGCAGAGCAGTGAATTAAAATTAGGCTCATGTGCGATTGCTAAAATGACCAGATTATTGGAGAAAAGATGGTGTTTGTTCAGGGTTATCAGAGGCTGTTAGGCATGTCCTCCCTAATATGCCTTATTTGCTACTGAGGAGGGTGTTGGAAGGCACATTGACCTTGTTGTGCCCTGTTGTACTGTGTTGAATCTAAATCTGTGCAAGACTCAATTAATATAAGCTTATTTGTAACCATCTGAGGGATGAGTCTTTTATATGACACTCTGACACAGGGGAATATAATCTCTAAATCACTCCTCTGCTCTCTCACTTAGGTTGGTGTCAATGTCAAGTGGTCACATGAGGAAGACACATCTTCTGAGCTCCTGAGTTTGATCCCTAAACTGATGCCTCCAGTGTTTCGACTGACACTAACAATAATAAAACATTGGAGTCTACCAGGCTCCCATTATGATTAGTTACCACTAGGTTGTGATGACCAGGTATTGGTCTAAAGAAAACAACTTGTCACACCTGGTGGTACTACAGGAGCTGGATTCTCCTTGTTTGTCTTTAAGAGTGGAGTGAAACAATAGAGGAGGCAATCTTTGCAATTAATGTGATCCAGTTATACAGTGTAAACCTTTGACAAATTAAAACAGACTGTTGCAAACAGACTTTGTACATAATTTCTCCTAAAGTTGACATGAAAATACACTTTTAATCAGAAAGCCAGATAAAGAAATTCTTTCACGTTATTATTGCACTATATCTTTTTTATATTTTTTCATCTTTTTTTTTTTTTGGCACTGTGCTGAGCCTCTAGAATCATAATTGAACCGAACAGATACTTTTCATTAAACACCATGGATCTTTTCTGTGCCCCTCCTCAGATGACTTTGAAATTCTCAGAAGTAGCAATCTGATTTGGTTCATATTAAAAGCTTCCTTCTTGAGAGGACAGTAAAAATATGTATGATTGCTTTAAACCTTAGTTGAGGTAAATGCAATGTTCAATAACTTCATCAAATAAAGCTTGAATTTTATGGTGCATATGCCAGTCTTCATGGTTCAGTGAACTTTTCCAAATAGCACACAGCCTGCCTATATCAAATTTGTAGAGAGGAATTGATTTTGTTGTTGTTGTTGTTGGAATAAGGCCATTTCAACCTCTTTGCACGCTTTCCTGAAATAATAATGCTATATTAAAAGATAAATGATAAACAGATTACTGGTTTTAAGGATTATTCAAAATGTTAACAACAAATATGACAGACTTGATGCTGTGTACTTAAATAGCACGTCTCAACCTGATTATTAAAGCTCAGTTTTCCACAGTCATGTAGGATTATAGGGCAAGGGGTTTTTTTTCATCTTCTAGACAGAAGCATTATGCTTTCAACTATAACCATAGACTGTTGTGATTATTTTTTCCCCCCATCTATTTCCTTAGTTTTGTGGTGGTATTGATAAGATAGCTATGGAGACTGCAAAATGCTTCCTGAGCACAGCTAATGTTACCAACTATGATAGGGGGAGAATATGTGATGAAAGCAGACACATTTAGAACGTTGTCAATTTCCAGACTGATAGTCAATGACAGGACAAGTGGTAGATGTTTAATGAATTATTGTGAAACCTGGCTAGTGCAATGAATTCCCCTTGGATTTTTTCTATCCATGTTTTCTGAGGCCATTTGTATATAGCTATTTTTTTCCTGCATTTGTTTGCTTTTATGTATAGGCAGATGATTAAAGGACTGCCTTTAGCAAACACAGGAAGTAGCACATTTAAAAGCATCTAAAATGCAAATCTACCTAAAATTTGGGTTAGGAAGTATGTAGTAGCAGATTCTGAACTGCTGTCAGTGAACATAACTTTAATAAAGTCACAGGCATAGTGCTAATGTGTCCAAGATGAGCCCATATCCTCCTTAGGTCCCTCTCAAAGCAATACATGATCAAAGCTTTCTTTGTTCCTTCTCCCAAATAGTTTGTAATCTAGCATTCAGTTCTAATTGGTTTATCCTAATTTCCTTTTTGTCAGTGCCTTTTTGTGACACTGGCAATTTTAAATGACATGCATCTTGGGATTTCACAGGCAAAATTTATGCCAGTAATAATTAGACATCACTGATGCCTAGGACTTAAAGAGGAATATGTTCACCTAGTGAAGATAACAGTAGTATTATCTGAACTTCTCAGTATAGTCTGAATGCCAACAACATGGTATCAGGTAGTTTTTGGTGTTCAAATAGTATGGAGAAAATGGAAGCTTATTTCAAGTAGCCTAGAAAGGGCCACAACAAGGCATTTAGCTCTGCAAGCTAAAGGTAAAAATTACCTTATGGTGCCATTCCTTCTATATTGGAATAAAATGAAAAAAACAAACCCAAAACCTGCAATTTGGGAAAGTCTATAAGCAAGAGCTTGTATGAACTTTTATTTGGACAAAGTAACTTTGGACTAAAACTAACAAGTACAGTGAGAAGTGGGTACTTTACACAAAAATAGGGGTCATTTTTTAATCCTCTTTATTCTTAATTTGCTTTGAAGCCCCCAAAACCCCTTGGCGTTGTGTATTGGGTCTGGCTGAGATGGAGTTCATTTTCCCCAGCAGTCCTCACAGTGCTGTGCTTTGCATTGTTAGCTAGAAAGGTGTTGAAAACACACCAGTATTTTGGCTACTGCTAAGCAGTGCTGGCACAGCATCAGCACTATCTCTCAACATTCCTCCCCCTGCCATCGAGGGCAAGATCCTGGGAGGGGACACAACCAGGCCAGCTGATCCAAACTAACCAAAGGGATATTCCATACCACATGGCGTCAGTTCAGGTATAAAAGCTAAGGCAAGGAGAGGAAAGGAGAGTATTAGTTATTTACAGTGTTTGCTTTCCTGAGCAACTGCCGCACATGCTGAAGCCCTGCTTCCCAGGAAGTGGCTGGACATTGCTTACTGATGGAAATTAGAGAAAAAAGTTATTGTTTTTCCTCTTTCATTGTGCATGCACAAACTTTTGCTTTTGCTTTAGTAAAGTGCCTTATCTCAACCTATGGTTGTTTTTCATCTTATTTTCTCTCCCCTGTCCAGCTGGAAAGGAGGAGTGATAGATCAGCTTGGTGGGCACCTGGTGTCCATCCAAGTCAACCCACCACACATTATTAGGCAAATCATCTGAAATCATTGCCTATAATAACAATCAGTTCTCTCACATGTTTTCCTTGGCTTCTTGTGGGACTTTGAATGCAGCTGCCATCTGCAATGTGGTCTTTGGGTCAGTGATGCCGCCTTTTATTTCTCCCCAAGACCTGTAACAATGAGGCCCCAGTCCTCGTGAATTTCCATACTTATGGTACAAGGAATCAGTAAAACAGGGTTTGATGAGAAAGAGGAATTGCACAACAACCACTAGAGAAATCTATGTTGGCGGACTTGTTCTTCAAGATTGGGATTTTTAAACCCATATATCATGAGAACCTGGTCATAGGGTATGCCTAGTGTAGAGAGAACGTAATTTATTCAGTTAAGATGTCCATTAAGTTCTTAAAATCTGGTTATCCTAGTCGTGACAGGTCCTGACCTGCTCAGAAAGTAACCTGAATGTGAAACAGAGTGTGTAGTAGATATGGGATGTCAGGAAATAGATAGATAAATATTAGGGAGTAAGAAAAAGCACTTCATTAAAAACACAGTATTCAGGCAAGGTTAGAAGTAAATTATAGATTCAACCTGCCTCCAGGTTTGTCGGGAGCAAGGGTGTATATGCTGAAATCTCTTGGGTATGGTTGTCATCAGCTATAAAATAAAGTGTACCACCAAGGGCTTATGTGGGTTTTTTTTTTTTTTTGGCTGAACATGAAGTGTAGGGAAAAAATGGGAAAGCTTAAAAAATAATAGGGCAAGGAAGACTGGTAAATACTGGTTAAAACAATAGGAAACTGACCTTTGACCGATGGTGGAAGGTTGACAAGGTTAAGCTGGGATTGCACATTAGAGTGTTTAACATATTGTTCTGTGCATCAACATTTTGATTTCATATTCACTTGATAAATAATACAGTAAGAACAGGAAAAGATGCATATGAACCTCCTCTGACATTGCTTGTAACAGTGGAAAGGAACAGACTTGCAGTGCCTGGAATGTCAGTTGCCACACATACTAACAATTATACAGAAAAAACCTTCAGACAGCAAAATGCAAAATTATCCTCTTTCAAGTAACCCTGCTGCTGTACTGGAAAGACTTAAATAAACTTGAATTCCATTTGCACATGCTGCAAAGTGAAAAGTGTATCTCTAGCCTATTTATTTTGTGTTGTATTTGAATTGGGCATTTTCAAAGCTAATGCAAATGAAGTGTGACCTTCAAACTGAGACAGAATTTGGGTTCTTTTTGTGTATACACACACACACACATACACACAAATGCACACCCACATATATATATATATATCTATGTATATCTAGAGAGACATATGAATATTGCAAATATCAGCTGAATATCTGTAGCTCATCCTAGTCCCTGGGGAAAATCTAACTGGAAACATCCAGTCTCATCTCCCAGAACAAATTGAGACCACCTTCCTGACCTAAGTGACACTCCTCTTTCCTCTTTCCCAGTGCCTTTGCTCTTTCCTTTTGTGTGTGCTTTGCAGCTTGTTTTCTGAGTGAAAACAGCCAGTATTCTGAGACACCAAAGTATTAGTGCACAATCTATATAGTGATGAAGTAATTTTAAAGTATGAAAAAGCTCACCCTTAGGAATAAGAAGGGAATAAGGTTAAGGTTAGGTCCAGTATAATCAAAAGGAGATTTACCAGGTTGCTTTCTTAATGTATGTTGATGACAGGAGTTAGAAGGAGTTAGGAGTTAATGGCATTTCCTCTTTTATGAAGTTATGAGGCTGATTGTTACTTTTGGCTTTTACTATTACCGGCAATCTGATTCAATGAGCAATCACATATAGTATGTGTAATTCTATTATTTATTGCTTTGTTCACTATTCACTTTACAATTTGGCTTTAGATAGCTATCATTTCAAATTACGTGGTTCAGTGCTGCAATTAGACAGTCGATAGTCAGTCTTAAGTAATGCTTTCTTCTGGCACATGGTAATACTTGAAGAATAATTCCCTTCTCTCCATCGAGACAAAGCTGCCGAGAACTGTGCATTCAATTTTCTCCTACTCCAGATTGGCTATTTTAGTTACTGCAGCTTCTGAACTTATGCAGTTTCAGCTGCTTACTTATCTGCAGTAAAACTGTTAGAACTAAGGAGGCCCTGAAAGCTTTTCTGATTAACAGGCTTGATGCCTTGTAGAGTGCATTACTGCTATGGTGAGAACTATATGGGAATTAAGAAGCCCAGTAGCCTTGGTATCCCAGAAATACGAAGGACATGATTTAAAAAAAAAAAAGTTAGTTGGGTTCATTTGTGCTTGTGCTTGAATGAGGTCAGAGACAGCAAGTTGCATTTTTTTTCATGTGTATTGGTCTTATGAGGTAGCCCTGCCATGAAACAAAGTAAGTTCTGCTGGTTAACTAAAGATTCATGTTGTTTAAAGGCTTTTTACATAAGACAGAATGGCTATAAAACAAAAAGCTATATTCAGATGTTGTTAGCTGACTACCTGTTTCTATTTTTGCCACAGTCTTTGTCCCAAATCTGAAAAAAAAGTTGTCAGATTCTGTTTTTGTTACCATTTTTTTCCTCAATAATGAAATATCAACATTTTCATGGTTTGTACACTACATGAAATATAATATTTTGCTGGAATCCTTTGACCTTTTCAAAAACATGTATTTTGATTGTCTGGTAATTCTACTATTTCCCTGCAGGTTAGAGAGGAAAACTATGTTTTGTGGAGGAGGTGAATTTACAATGGCATTACACTGGTCTTTCTGGCGGGTATTCATATGTAGACCAGATAGAGGGATGGTGGTGACTTGTAATAGTTAGTCCTGCAAAATGCAGTGACCTGGACAGATTTACTTTTTTTTTTCCCTGGGTTTCATTGTAATAGGATCTGTTTTGATGAAAAGAAAAAAAAAATCCTCCTCAGACAATGTCCAATTACCCAAAATGAAACTCAACCCAGGCCTCCAGGAATGATACCCAATTCTGTCTTGGACCTGAAGCCATATTCTTTTTTCCCAGGCACACTGATAAACACAACCTTTCTCTTTAGCACAGAGGCTCCAGGCTGACAAAAATTCCCTGCATACTTCCCTGCATGTTTTGTGAAAAATGTCAGTGTTGAGAAAAAAACCTCTTTTCTTTTTGTATCAAAACAAAAATCAGATCTTTCAAAATATTTTATGAGAAAGAACAAGTCTGATTCCTTATCCTCTGCAGTGGTATGAAATAAATAGGTGGGACATATATACATGCAAGGCAGAGAGAACAAAAGTAAATCTGAGCCAGCAGTTTTCTTGGACCAAGTGAGGGTGCTGAACAGCTTCTCGTAGTGTCTCACCAGATTTGGACACGCCTTGGAGGTTAGGGTATGGTTTTGACAGGTTGATACAATAACCATTAAGTGCCTCACTTAAAAGAATTCTGCCTGATCCTACTCACAGCTGGAGAAGTTCTTGGAGCAGCAGCCCTGTCAAGTTGAAGCACTGCTGTCTCTTTATGTACCTGAAGCTCTGTAGGTGCTTCTCTGGTCTGCAGCAAAACCCCTCATCATGATGGACAATCCAATGTTTTCATCTTCCTTTGCAGCTTCTTTCTCCTCTCTTTTTCAGTCCAGCTTAACGACACAACATAATTAGTTTTTCCTATCAGGTATTACAAGTCTCTTATGTACCTGGATTGGTCTTTTTGTCGGTCTCTCCTGCACCTTTTCTGTTTTCATCCCTCCTCACTTCAATTTGTTTTAAGTCTTTTTTTAATCTGAAGCACTCTCTCTTTGCATGACCAGTGTCCACTTTTAAATTTCTGCATAAAAGTAGTATATTTTCCTTTTCAGGTTTGTGCATATGAGGCACTTGTGTTTCATGCTGCATAAAGTTCTGCTGCAATTTCTTGGACAGTCTTTTGCATTTTACTTCTTTTATAGCCTTACACCTGTTTAACATCTTTGTTGGTAACATGGACAGTGATATCAAATGTGCCCTTAGCAAGTTTGCCAATGACACCAAGCTGTGTGGTGAGATAAGATGCTGGAGGGAATGGATTCCATCCAGAAGGACCTTGACAGGCTTGAGTGGTGGATCTGTGTGAATTTCATGAAAATCTACAAGGCCAAGTGAAAGTTCCTGCTCCTGGATCAGGGCAATCCCAAGCACAAGTAAAGGCTGGGCAGAGAATGGATTGAGAGCAACCCTGAGGAGAGGGACTTCCAGATCTAACATAGCTTTCAGACCTTTAATGTTAGCGCTGGCAACCTGGACACAACCTGCTGAGAATTAATTTCTTTTTAACTATGGTATGTGGTTTAATCTACCATCACACAATTTTTGAGTAATAATTTTCCTGCCTAGTCATTTTCACATTTGACATTCAGTTAAACCTTTCTTATGTTGTAAAGAAAATAGCTTTGATATAGGCAGTTATAGTGTAATTTAACATTTGTGTCTTCATTATTTGGGCATTTCAGTTGCTTAATATGACTTGCTTAACCACTTGATTTCTCCTTCCTGTCCCTCAGATCACAGTAAAGCTATGTGTATCAGTGAAAATTTCACTTATAATTCTAGTTATCCATAGAAGATTTTCAGTATAACATGCTATCTTACAAAAAAATCTTTTGACAATGGTATTAGGCATAAGAAAGTGACTGATTTTAGTGAATTTGTAAAAAAAAATTTCCTTGATTACATCAAATCTTTTGTTGAAAACATCATTTTATTGCAGGGAAAAGAGACAATTTTTGCATACATAATTTTTTCTAGAAATTAGTGTATGAGCATGAACTTCAGTTCTAGAGTTGTTTTATTATCTCCAAGGTAAAATCCAGTACTTTGGATTAGATCTGCCATGAGATATTTATATAAATTATCACTTCTTAAACAAAATATTGAAGATGCAGCTCGAATCTTGTACAGAGGAAGAACTCCACTCACCTAGTGTTTCACAGAAAAGAGGCATGCAGTAGATTCCTGCTAAGATTTAATCATACAGTGTTTTTACATGAACTGTTATGAAGCTCTGCTTGTATAAAAAATGCATTATTAAATGTTGATCATGTAACAAACATTCTGAGTTTTCTTTCAGAGATTACGTGGGGGTCTTGAACAAGAAAAACTGTTTCTTCTTCTCCCTCTGGAAAAAAAAGAGAATGCAGATTTCTCTAGCTAAGTTTTGCTACATCAGAACCCAGTATTCATGTGAAAAATGTGTTTCTAAGCTCTGCTATTACTGGCTGTCCTCTTTCTAACATTTGTGGAAGTGCTGTAAAAGGAAGAATTGCAATAGTGATAGTCAACATAAAAGAAATGAAGTCTGCCATGAAAAATTGCATAGCAACTCCGTGCTTCCAGAGCTTGGGCTTAGAGGGTGCTTAGAGGGTGCTACAAGCTCCATTGCTCCAGTAGCTTTCTAAAGCTCAGCTGTACAAACCTATATACTAGTTTTAAAGGGAACAGAATAAACCCTTCCTTTTGTAAGTTCAGTGAAGTCTTTTGCAATTAATGGGTAGGTAATTGATCTAACAGCTCCAAGACTTTTTAAAAAAAAGATAAGATAGTGCTCTGTACACAATTATATGAATTTTAAACTCTAACTGTTAATTGGAATGTATTAATTTTTAGCTTTGATTCTGTTATGGTGTTTCTGCACACATAATGATTTCTTTACAAGATCAGATTTCTTGAACCCATACCTTGGCACAAATGAATATTTGGTTTACTGAATATTTCACAAATTTATTGTCTTTATTTTTTACTCTTAAAACTCACATTATCCTTAACAGAGCTTTTCCTCATACCACACCTGACTGCACCTTTAAGATTTTACCCATAGTGTGTTTATTGGAGTCAAATTACTGCAAGACTTAAAACGGAGATGTAGTTAAATACCTCTCTTTACCTTTTATTTTTTATTTTCAAGCCTTATTTTCTGAGAAACACTTGGGCAGTGTGGGTATGATCATATGTCAGGGACATCTCAGGCTGGAGGGATGAGATAATAGAGAACAGCAACAGCAGAAAATTCTCCTCCAAAACCTAGCCTGACTGTTCAATTTCTATTCTGTCCAGAGGAGCTATAAAACTAGAGAAAGGTGAGTAATAGATTTGAGAGTCATCAGAAATATAAATTGTAGCTAGACATTTGCTATCAGCATCCCATGCAGTTAGTGATAAACAGTCAATGAGATGTATGCACTTCTAGAATTTTTATAATGAATCTGTTGCTTCCATGACAGCTTACTGTCAAACATTATGCTTTGGAATTTATAACTTTTGATACCATTTTAATAGATGGTCTGGATATGCTAAAATCTATTCATTTTCTTTTGTAGGAGTATGACACTTTCACCTAATGAACCTACTTAATGAAGTCCAAATGGTTCTGCAAACACATGCACCTACACACAAGGAGGATTTTCTTCCTTCCTTCTTTCTTTCTCCCTCCTTTTCTCTCTCGCTTTCCTTCTTTTCTTTCTTCTAAATTACTGCCAATCAAAAGAGAACAAACAATATTTTTAGAGACTAACATTTCAGTGGCTCAGAGGAAATGAAAAAAAAAACCACAAATGAGATTATTTAAAATCTGTAATTGCATAAGAAAGGATCACTTCTGTACTTACCTCCTGATTTATTACTGATCTTCCTACTAGTTCCTTGTGTGTTTACAATCTTATATGCTAGGTGTTTTCAAAACCATTCAAATAATGACTGCTCTGCAAGCATAGTTCCTCTTTGCATCATTCCAGATTTATTTGCCCAGGAATCAGTGATCAGACCAGATTCAAGAGGTGGGAAAATGCAGTATTAGATCCCTGTTACCAGAAAAGCAGGTTTCACCTTTGAAATTATGCTCAAATATCAACCTTTTCACTCATTCGTGTTCGATTCTGATTGTTTGTAGTGTAAATATTTACATTAAAATTTTCCTGCCCTTTGCATGCACCCTACCCCAAAGGAGGCCATGATTTTAGGTGACAAGAAATGCATCAGGTTGAATGCAATTTTTTTTCCACTAAAAAGGTCTGTTTTCCCCCATGCTACTTTTATGCCAGCTTAACTCTACTGATTTTATTAGCTGCCAAGGCAGGTGAGCTGTTTGTGAAATATTTCCCTTTTCCCACACTGCCTGCCAGGCAATTGCAGCCTCCTTGTCCTCAGACTTCTTCATAGTGATAGCTCTCAAAGGTAGATCAGCTTTTTCCTGGCTTTATTGCTGGTCTGGTTTTTCCTCACAAGCTCTTCTTCCTATTTTTTGCTAACATGTGAGGGATGAGGCCTCCCTTGTAACAAATAAGTTTTGGAAAGAGTGGGTGACATATTCAAGTCATGTCTAGAGGACTTGCTTATTGCAAGATAAATAGCAATGAGCATCAAAATGTGTGAAAATGGCAGTCTAGGCCTTTTGTTTAGTTTTGTACTTTATAATTTGAATATCAATCCCATCATTTAGATTAGTATCACATGCTCACTTTTTTTATAAGTACGGGCAGGGCATTTTTACACACTGTCTTATAACAGAAGTCTACACAGGTGATAATAAGCCTGATGTTTTTTAAATGATTTCATGGTGAAGTTGAAAAATCACAACTTTCTTTTGTCTTGCAATAGAAGAGCCAACAATTCGCTAACATCTCATAACATATGCAGGTTTCATGTATGTTCATTACCTGGAGTATAGGAACTTCTACCTAATTGCATAATCAGGCAAGCAGTTACAGAGGAACTGGTAGCTAATAGAGCTAACGTCGAGCCCCTCAGCTGCTACAAAGGTTGCATATAAATGTGACAGCAGTATGTGTGGCTATCCTACTTACTAAAGTCAAGATGGGAACAAATGAAAACATGAAGGGAGAGCTCCACAGAAATGGCTGCAGAGCAGTATAATCGACAGGCTAAATGGCAGAGGTGGTGAGGCGGCAGCTTAAAGGCAGGAGAGAGGGATGAGAAGGAGAATTTGTAATGAGTGCTATGGACTCTATAATCAGATTTTCAAATGTTATAGGGCACTTGGAGCAGGGATGTGAACAACTAATAAGGGCTGTGAGCAAATTAGGATGGAGAGCCCACTGGGATGGGGGGACTGAGACAGGCCAATTTTCCAGGAGATAAAGCTGTTGCTGTCTATCTGAGAGACTAGTATAGGCAAGATTGTTGTGAATGGATGTACTGAAGAGGAAACTGATAATGAAGCCACAAATATGAGTAAGAGAGTGCACAAAAGAGAGAGAAGATAAAATGGAAAAAACTATGATAGGTGTTCTGGAGAGGAATGTATAAGTGAATATAAAACAAGGGGATCTGCTACATCATCCCACACTGCAGGAAGAGAATGAACCTTAGTACAGTCCTGTGTAAAGGTGTTTGGTTTTTTTCTTTCCCTTTAATTCACTCACAGGGACAACTACAGGCTGAATTCTGTAATTTTGTCTTTTCTATATTTTCTTGACGCAGATTATTCTAAAGTCTTCTTTCTGGTGAGTAACTGAAGGGTTCATAACAAATCATCCCTTCCAGGAGATCATTCATTATTAGACATATTGATGGCATGTTTGAATCTCTAAAGTGGTAATTTATGCTATTAGCTTAGTTGTCTTGATGACCTTCACTACACTAGTATTTTACTCATTCTTTCATATTCTTGTACTTCATACATACCAGAGAATAATTCATATCCTTGGTAACCTTTGCAAATGATTTCCCCAGAGGTTTTTCTTCATCAATACCAGAGAAAACTAACCCATTGTCATCATCCTCTAAAAAGTAATTAGCCATGAATAATTGCTCCTTTCTGACATCTTTCTAACTTTGCACTGAATTGATTTTTTTTTAAAGTAGATCTATTAATTGTGGAAGCGTTAGGCTGCCTTCACACTTTTATTCTCTCATTTCTTATTCTATGCTTTTGTTACAAGTGCTCTGGATTACATTTTGTTTGTCTTGTTTAATGTTGCTTGCACAGTTCCCTAGCTTTATGATACTTTGAATTCCAGACTGGTAGAATAGATTTTTCTATGCAGTGTTATTAGATTCGATTTTGGAATGCTTTTACTCTGTGAGTTATTTCTGTGGAAGTTTTATGCCACTTTCATGGGACATTTTTTCTCTTATTTACCCTGCACAATTGACAGTTTGTCTCCGCCAAGCAAGATCTAGGGAAGAAATATTGATCAGAACTGTGGTCCCCTATCTTTTTGTAACTGATCCTTGCTTTATATATCTGGCACAGTTTGTGCTTCATAGGGTTTTCTGCAGTTAGCTAAGCTACTGTCCGGGGTTCAAGGATGTGGCCTACCTGTGATACACTTATGTCTCACCCTAAAAATTCTAAAAAAAGATGTTTCAGAAGTAAAAGAGAGCAAGAGAAATGCATTCACATGCCTGCACCGGTGTTCTCCTGAAGGAAGAACCTCTTTTCATCAGTGTTGACTAAGTTTCGCCACTTCCCATGGAGGTATTTTTATAAAGATGGGTTATGCTGGAAATGTTTCTTCAATGGACTATGAGGGAGAAATGTGTTTTCCTTCAGCATAAGGGAACCCTTCAACCATAGTGCTACACAGCGAGAAAAACTGTTGTTTTAAACTGCTGCAGCTCCATTGATTTTAGCAGAGCCATAGTTCTTTTTAATAATACGAGAAGATGCAGGCAATACACTGTTTTGTGTTCCACATGTCTACTCCCGTGCTTGTCCATACGAGTAGAAAATCACCCTATTTTTCCCTACTGGCATGTCTGAATCCTTCCTGATACTGTCTGAGTCCTGCTACACTCCCACCTCTCTTTCATATATAATGCAGTGGTGCTCAGTGTATGCTTCAGAAAGCTTTGAATCCATTTTAATAATTAAAATAGCTTTTTATTTAAGTTTCTAAAGAAATATCTTCTGCTGCATTCCTACACATTTTTTCAGCCTTCTGGATTTGTGGGCCTCTTTCACCCAACGTATTTTTAAAGGTATTTTAAAAATTTTTTTTAATCAATCCTGCTCTTTTGCTTGTCTGGTTTGTTTGTACTACATAATTATTAGACTAAATGACTATATTTTTGTTGGTTTGCATTCCCATCTTTTATGTAATAGATTTTTAAAATCTCCTGTAATTGTTTGCTTCATCTAACATTTTATTCTCTGTATTCTTTCTGGTTTTACATGTAAGTTTAGAGACTTGTAATGGAGTTGAAAAATGTGGTGGATTTTAAAGCTTTCTTCCCATTTTTCTTGGTAGCTTCTTGTTTTTTTAAGCCTTATACATGTCAGGGTCTCCTTGATTTCCATTAAAGTTCTGCCTTTAGGACTGAATTCTTGTTTACTTAAATCCTCCAAGTGCTCCTTTCTGAACTGAAAACCTTTACACTGCTTTATTACATGAACTCATTCTTTACTCTGTTGGATACAAGCATCCAGTAGTCACTGTTTTCAGGTTTATCTATCTTTCTTTTTTTTTCCCGTTTCTTTTCTATCTGTAAACATTACTATAGGCTGAGGACACCTTAGCTGCTGACTTTGGTAGTTGTTTCATGAATCCTAAAATTAACTTCAAAAGGATTTAGACATTTGTTTTGGTACATATATCAGTATACCCTAGAAATATAACAACGTAGCGTGTTAGCCCAGGAATATTTTATACTTTTCCTTTTGAATGTTTTGATTATGCTTTCCTTTTCTATTTGTATCCCAACTATAGCCTGTTGAGATAGCAAATATTTTCCTGGACCATAAGACCACATGGCTTCTCCTTGTTTTTCTGTCTCAACCTCGAATGCAATGCTTAGATTGAAATGACGACTGCTTAGAAGGCAGATTAAAGGACTGCCAGGGAGGTACCCAAGGAAAGGGAATCTGTGTTCTTCTGTAGGTAAATTCTAGCTATAGTTACATATTCTGGTTACACAGTTGCCATCCTAACAAAGGATTTATATGTATTCACTAGTAAAAATCTATCATATTTATGTATATACCTATGACTGAGTAGGATCAGCTGAAAATGGAAAACATTCAGATTATATATGTATGTGTACAGTAGGGAATGGAACTTGTTTTAAAGAATTTAAAAAGTTAAATGTGTTTTTCTTTTTTCTTTTTTTAAAAATACCTTATTCTGATTAAAACATATTGGACTGTATTAATAATGGACTTAAATACTAAAGCAGGATCTTCATTGATTTATATCCTTCTGGCATAGCTCAATCTACAAAACATCAACAAACAGAACATAAATTTTCTCCCTAATGCACAATCCTTTCATGCCACCACAGACTCTGAGAGACTCCTTGTTATTACTTTTGATCTCTTTGGGTTTTGATATTACAAAATCCCTCTGTAAACTGAGCTGCACATTTCATCTGTACAGAAAACACTTAAGTTGACTTTATATTTTTTTCCACCTTCAGAATTCTTTGTTTCTGTCCATACGAAGCTAAATTTCTCAGGGAAAGAGGGATTGAAGCCTCAGTAGAATGGGAAACTGGGAGGAAAATCCCCTGTTGACTACTGGGTATGAAAAAGATTCATAAGCATTTCATTGGAAGTGTTATCTAGCCTCAGATACTTCTGTGCTGCCTTATATGTAATCTGATATTTTTCATTTGGAGTCCAAGTGCATCTAATTACTTTTACAGAAATGTAAAATAAATCTGCATATAAATTATAGATTAGGAATGAGGATACCCTGGTAAGTAATTCCATATAGTTCAACTACTTTTTTTGTTTCTATTACATTATTGGTTTAAGTTTGAAGCAATAAAATCCTTTTTTAAACTTTTAGAATTACTTGCATTATTCCTTATTTCTTCCTTCTGAAGCCTCCCTGTATGAAAGGTTATTTATTGTGGCACTAGCAGTTGCTAAAGCTTAATAGGAAAAATTCTTGTAAGCGTCACCATGGTATCTGTCACAGTTGCAAGTAATAATTTTATTTCCAAAATCTGTTGTCTCCTTCTTTTTTTTCCAGAAAAGATACTCTGCTGATATGAAAATTGCCTGTGCTCTACTCAAATGGACAGAGAAAAAACACCCAGTGCTAACTTTTTTCATAGACAAGTCTGGTAAAAGTCTTTATCTAAGTGACTTTTCACCTTATTCAGGTGAAATTACTTATGTAAGCAATTAATTTGGCCCCATATTGTTCTAGAAGGCATTTCAAAAGTTAACAATATGAGTCTCACTGTACCTGGAAATAGTGCTGACTTTTCCATGTCACTTCAGGGTCACAGTATTGTCAGTTTCTGATTTTAATGGAGTCTCATGATATTTGTTGTTTGGTTTTTTTTTTCCCTTGAAGTCCCAGATTCTGGGGCCATAGCTCATATTTCATTTTTAAAAGAACAGGTTTATAGGTCTTGTGGTACCTCAGAAACCCTTGATAACTTGACTCTAGTGCACCTTATGGTCTCAGAAACACAGACTTAAATAAAAGAAACAAGCATTCATGAGACTGCTAAAAATTTCATGGGTTTTTTTTGGCCAGTATTATTCCTTGGAAACTGATGTAGAGATAATTTGTGACTTTTGAATGCATGCAGTTAGATGTGCAGAATGCAGTAAAGCATGCCTCTGACTGGTGTGTGCCCAAAGCTCAAGGAAGCTCCACTCACATACTCTGAGTAGCACCTTTTCAACTGGAGAGAGGGCACTTTGACCATATAGGCTTGGGCAAACAACAGACTGATATCAAACCACAGATATCCTCCAGCTTGTCTTGGTGACTACTGGCAACCTATGTGTGACTTCATCTCTGTGATAACAAGATAGGACTGATATTATTTGCCCTTGGCAAGGCTGTTTTGAACATTGACTTATTATTGTTTGAAGTGTATTTGATTACCATAAAGGGGTGGAAGGCAGAGGCACATTGAAACTGGTGGGCAAAGTATGTGTTGAGAGAGAAGGAAATACTGTTATTTACCCTTCGTAAAATTTTGGGTATATTTATCTTTTTCTGATACTTCCAGATACACAGGAATATATTTATGCAATATGTGTATTTTATGTATTTATACATACCCATATATATTTGCAATTAATTTCTTTGTAGTTAGCTGAATCTCTCATCCCTTTTTCTCTTAGGCATGCCCAGCACAGCGTATTGAGGATCAACGCAAACTCTGCTTATGTCTTGAGGTGGCCAAAATCTGGGTAACTGGGGGAGTGTGTTGCAGCATGCTGATGACGAGTACCTGGCTGAAAGCCCCTCTGAAGGTGTGGGTCCCACCTACAGCTCTGGTGCAACTCCCACCATGATGCAGAGGTGTATGATGGTTATCAGAGCCATAGGTGGGGTAAGGACTGATAGCTAACCCAGCCCCTGCTGGGTATAGATAAGTCAGCAAAGACAGAAGATAAAAAAAAAAGAGGATTTTAAAACAACAAAGGCCAATTTGCATGTCTATCTTACTTGGGTTGCTGCCAAGTGCCGACAGAGCTACTAAATAGGCTTCCTGTTCACTGTCAGCTCTAATGGCTTCGGTTAGAGCTGTAACCTCTGTCTGTCTGTGTCCCTTACTTGCCTGGGAAAAACCTATCCCCCTCTGCAGATAGAACTGTATTTTATTGCAGGAATCTTTTATCATCTCCTCTTCCTGCATTTGTAAATCTCCCACGTGTTTGTCAAGAAGTATCATGTCTGAGGTTGTTTCTTGGCTTTCCTCATTATTTCCCAATTTCTGTGTTGATTTTACACACCTTTCTCCAGTAGGCTATACCAAGTTAAAACTTCGTATTTGGGAATTAACACAGAGCAGCTCCATTTCTGCCACAGCCTGTTTCAACATTACAAATAGTCTTTGGGTTTTTGGTGAATACTCATTCCATTTTTTACGGCATTGAGTGAAAAAAGACCCGCTTTAACAATCAAGGCATTATTTTACGATAAGCAAAATAACATTTTACAAAGTAAAGGCAAGGTTGCGAGAAGCTTTGAAACAGAATTTTTGAACCTCTCAAAAATGCATGACTTCTTTTCTTACACTGTGAAATGTTTGGACAAGGGTTTTACTGCAGCGATTCCTACTCGGTAGTTTTGTGAGACTGTGATAGTGCAGGAATCAGAAGCAGGTATGATGGGGGAAATCCTAGTCTGGTTAGAAAGCTGCCAAGGACTTAAACTAAGCCAGGGCTTTGCCTGAAGTTTCTGCACAGCAGAAAGCCTGCTATAGGAGGAGTGGAGAGCATTCTGATGTAGTCTCCTTTCAACCAGTACTGGAAGTCAGCTCATCTAACTTAAGCTGCCTGGAAGTCCAGTATCTACTCTAAACTGGTTTTCCAGGCTGCCCTTATAATTAATAGGAGGAGATAAGCTCCAGAGGGCAACTCATGCTGCTTTTCTGAGACACCTGCTTTAGCACTGGATAAATCAGTCTCCTCAGTGTTTTTCATTCTTTGCTGACTACAGGTGGATGCCAGACAAGTAGCTTAGACTAGATGTTTCCAGTTAGGGAAGTTGATAGGTTGCTTGTTAGCTGCACGGTTTCGTGCCTGTGGAGTGTGAGTACCAGTTCCTGGAGGAATCCTGCTCTCTTTCTCCTTGTGATTAAAAAGGTATTCGATGTTTGGAAGTGAATTTGCCCCTTACTGTTTTCAAAATACAATCCTCAACTGTGTAGCAGGCTTGGTGTGGAGTAGAACACAAATTAGACTAGAGACATAAAACACAGATGCAACAGCTTGTAACCAGGAGTGTCTTGAGGTGGTCACCATGCTCCTCTCAGGCACTGTGACTATTATAGTATTGAACTTCAGCCCACAGGATCAGACTGCTGCCTGCTGCTAGCCAAGGAGCAGACATAAACATAATACCCATATAAAACACAGTCTATACAACCTGGGTGAAATCAAGAACAAGCAGGAGTGACTGCGGTGTGACTTGCACAAGGGATACATAGACACATAGTAAAGATGAGTTTTTGATGGCTGGATTAACTTTTCTGTAAGCCATGCAGTCCTCATGCATTACTGCATTGTGGTGCAGTGGCGTGTGTAGATGTTCATTGCTCCACACCTTGTTATTTATAGCAGAAGAACTAAAGGAGAAGAAGACTCGCAATAGCTGTCTAAACCCTTGTAAATGGCAAGGGGGCAGAGGGAGAGTCTGCAAATGGCAGAGAGAGACAGTTCTTGAGTTTGACAGGCTAAAGAAAAGTTAAAAACCAACCAAACAACCAAGCCTCTAAGTAATGTTTGTTTAACTATTTTCAAAGACGGCATTTTGAGCTTTATGTTGCTTTAGTCAGTGATGTGTTTTAGCACAGAAACAACAGGAATTGCATTGAGCTCATCTCAAACACACATAAAATATTTTCTTTTCTTTTATCTCCTCTTTAAGATACAGCTCAGGAGAACTGTGTTCCAAGTGACAGCATCTTTGACAACCTGTACTTTTTTGTTCTACCTTTTGTTCTTCTTCCTGTGAAAAGACACGTGATGAAGATTGCTGGAGAACATTGATACCATCCCAAGAACAAGAAGTAACTGTATACTTCCCAGAAGGTCAGACTGAGCCTTTAACTGCAACATCAATTGAAGGGCTCTGTATCTCTGAAGCTGCCTGGGGCAGGATGTATCCTTGCCAGTATGTATCAAAATGAAGTAGTAGAGCATTGAACAGAATTCCTCACTCTACTGCTAACAAAATTCCTCACAATAAGCTAATAAGTCTACGCAGCACCATGGAATTGCCATAGACTGAGTTTTCTGAATGTGCTTCCTCCCTTTGTGCCAGCAAATGCTGCTCTGATGCTCGGAGAGACACAGATTTTGAAAATGTAGGCACTGTTTCTTAACCTCGAAGTTATTGATTTCTTGAATTGGAACATCACCTTTTTATTTTAAGAATTTCAAACTTCGGGTTTTTGCCTTAACTTCACCTTTCTTGAACTTGGGCCAAAGACAGCAAGCACTTATGAATGTATTAAACTTTAGTCATGACTAATGATAAGCCCAAACAAAACTAGTTTTTGAGAGGCTTTTCCACAACCCTTTATCTCTTGTAGTAGAGGCTTTCACAAGAATAATGAATTTTCTTCACAGAATCCCAGTGAGATAAAGCAATGTTATTATCCTATTGTACAGCTGGGAGAAATGATGATATGGAAATGAAGTGCTTTTCTTAAAGTCTTATTTTCAGTTAAAAAAGAGGTTACTATTCCAAAAAATGTCATTGTATTATTTTAATTTAATTGATCTTTCTGTCCCAAAGACTTTCTGTGTATCCATACACAAAGCAAGTGGTGCTCTTAGGTTGCTAGTGATCATTTATGATGACAGACCTCTGCTGGGAAATGACTAAAAACTCTTTTATAATGTGAGCCTTGTGTCTGTAAGTGCATGTGTGCTTGTTTGAGAGCATGTTTTAGAGTTTAGAGCTACTGAACTAAAGTTTAAATCCTCTAGGTCTCCCAGCAGGGCAGAAGTTTCCAAGAATGCTGGAAATCAGAAATCAGAAATAGAAATCAGAAGAGACTGTAGAGAAGGAGTGAAGAAACACACACGGTGTATTTTCAAAGCAAGGTCATTGTTCATTAATATTGCTATGGAGAACTTAGCTACACACAGAGTTCTTCACAAGCTTTACTTATCAAGGTGCTTGGTACTCCAAATCATCGCCTGCTTGTAGAGCAGCATGACTAGTCCTGCACTTACACACGTGGGAGAGTTGGCCGAGATATGAGGACTTGACTTCAGATTCCTGTTGTTTTACTGTTTGGAGGTAGCATGACATTCTTTGAGATCTGTATCCCACTGACTGCAGAAGTTCAGAGGCAAGCTGTCTGGAGTAGTTGGAGCAGAATTCAATCGATTTCAATTACAGACAACTGGAAAACACGATGAGGGGCACACCCTCCACATGGCATCTGCTGCGAAAATCCACCCATTATTATCAAACTTGTTGTTCTCTCCAGATTACAAATCAAGTCTGTGGAAAAAGTATCTCCTTACATAAAAGCGAGGTCAGTCCCAACCAAATTTCAAAACTCTTCTAACTTCATGAGCAGGAAAAGGATAATGAGAGATGAAGACCTAGGTGGAAATTAGAGGCACAGGAGCCTTGTACAGAAAGCAGAAGACACAATGGTCTCTGATGTACTGGAAGTAGAGTAATGAAGAGAGCCACAGAGGCACTGGAATTGGAGAAGATGGAGGAGGTGAATGCAGACATGGGAGGAGAATGGGGTATTTTGGTGCACAGGGTGAGTATAGAAGCAGAAAAAAGCTATTAATCACCAGAATGAAAGAATTACAGATCCTTGATATACAGGAAGGAGGGCTGCAAGTCCCTAAAACAAAGGAAAAGGGTAAATAGCACACAGAAGGAAGGTGAAGGTGAAGGAAATCTCTCCAGCGTGTCTGCAGTAAATCTAGGCTAGTCTTCCAGTAAATCCAGGCTGCAGAAGATACAAAGTGATTACCAGTTTATGAAGCAGTATATCCTTGGATGTGCCTGTTCAATTTTGAATCTGTTCAAGTTCCCACGCTGCCTTCAGAAGGATGGGCCAAGGACCACAGTTGAGCCTCCTCCCTTAGATAACTGTGAACACTGAATAGGTCTGAATCTTGATGCCTTCACTGGAAGGAGCATTTGGGAAATTTGGTGTTGGAAGCAGCTCTTACTGACAGGAAATTACAGTACTTCTATTTCAGTGCCCAAGAGTGATCACAGCGATCCATAGTTAAGTGGAGAAGGGAGCATGTTAGTTAAAACTGAATAGACAGTCAAGATCTGAAGGCAGTAAATTTTTTTCTGTGAGAAAACTATAGGATCAAATGATATGTTACCAACATTACAAAATATTTGTTTATTCATTAACAAATGCCCCCTTGAAAGAATTTCACAAGTCCCCTCTCCCTATTCAGTTAAATTTAATACCTGAGGTTTCCCAGTTATAGGGATTTCATTGCATTACCATCTTTCATATGAAAAACAGATGACAGCCCGTGATAGGTCACTAGTTTGCAAGTACTGTTCAGGTGTATTTTTACCCTTCAGCTGAAACCTCACATGTGGAAACTGTGTGAAGTTGAGGAAGCAGATAAAGGCAGTGTGGACAACTCAGGAAGAACAAAGAGGATGATTTTTTTCCCAGTGTTTTGAATGTAATTTAAAACACTGCTTCCAGCTACAAGAGAAAAAAAATACAGGCTATTAAGGTGTAATGAAGATAAAACTTCAGATCTTCTTGAAGTATAAGATATATGTAAAAGCAATAGAGTGTTACAGTGTTTTGTAGCAGAGACTGTCAGACCTTTGAAGAAATAGACCTTCCAGGGCCCCTGCAATGTGTTTGAGCTGTTGTTTCCATTTTACAGAAGATTAAAATGAGTCCTCGAAAGATTCATAGGACCGAAGTAAAATAATTGTGAAGGCCGTGACAGGTTTTAGTATACCACCCCACTCCCAGGCCTATGCTTCATCTGCATAGCTGTCTTTATGTTCACCTGCAGCAAAACAGAAGTTTAAAATAATAGGCAAGTTGCAATACATGTATTAAAATTACTTTCAAAATACATGAAATTGTATGTTAATATGCAATTCTATTTTTAATGCTTTCATCTAGTTCATAGACATAAACAAGAAGGGGAGGATATTTATAGGCATGTTCTTAGCAGACAACATTTTGTAGCAGGAAAGTTTATCTTCTGTGTGTTAGAGCTGCTGCAATCTTCAAAACACTCACTACAGCATTCTGCTTTGGTAGTCCCAAAATTTTCTTTCTTGCAGGTACTGCACATCTCGTGAATTCTATGATTTGCCTAGCTTGTAATTAAACCAGATAGCATGTGGATTAGGACAGTGGGCCAAAAGAGTTTCACCTACTTAGAGCTGGACTGAATTTTGTCCTGAACAACACTCTGACCGCTTTTCAACAGAAGAAATAATCAGAAGGACATGCAGCTGCTGCATAAAGGCCAGGGGAAATTAAAATGTTTCCCATAAGGAAACAAATGAACAAAATACACATGCAGCTTGATTAGAATTTGCATTGTAACATCATTAATTACTAAAATGCCACAGGTGGGAATGACATGAGGCATGAAAATATTATTACGAAGGGGGAAATGATTCTGTGTCAATAGCACAGTCCTTGCAAAGGGGCATCAAGCTGGTAAATGGCTGTCAGAGCAATATCTTAGAAGATGAAATATTTCATAAGAAATAAGTACAAAACAACAGAATGTTTTCAATGCTTACTTTTTTTCAGTCCTTCACAAATATAATTTTTTTTCTCCTGACAGAAAACTGTGTAAACACTTACTAAGCTACTGGCTTTCTATACACAATACCTAACCTTGGCAGTTTATAATTTTATATTAGGGAAATGAAGGAGAGAGATGCTCAGGGTAAGGCAATGAGTTTGAAGCAGAACTGAGATTGACAAACCCTGCATTTTATTGACAGCACAGGCTCTCTTTGATTGTGATTTGTCTTGTGCTACCTTACTCTTCTGGTAATTCTGTATAGATGCTTCTGCCTGGGAGCTTTACTCTAGGACTCCATTGTTGGCACATTCCAGACTTTAAAAGGTTGTTGCAAAATTTACAGAAATATCTGCGAATTTCACATTTTTTAAAAAAAATGAGATAATAAATTGAAGTTACAAGGAAGAACACCAGGAATAGATCCAAATAATTGTCTTTACAATTATTTAACTTAGAAAATTTTAAACCAATTTTACTGGACATCAGGCTATGTAGGTAAAGCTAGTTTAGCTAACTAGCTAAATGTTGGAGATAAATGTTGGAGAAGCTGACAACCAGCAACTAATCTGTTCTTTTGTGCTAATCTTTTCTTGCCACAAATGGCAAAACAAATGGAGCAATACTTGGAAGATTTTTCTATGCTTCTGAACACAAAGATCCGTCCCCTTTCAAGGAATTCAATAGTGGAATTGATAAATGAACTAAATCTTCCCTTAAATGCCGAGAAACAGATATTGATGCCTGTGATGCTAGCAAAATGAGTAATATTCAGAAAAAGGAGTCTTTCACACTTTAAGGATATGCTGAGATTCTCCTCAAAGAACGGGTCTGACCCACAAATAATTTTAGATTGGTGACAAAAAGCACAACAAAAATTTTTAAGATTGGGCTGTGGTCACCAGGCCAGAGCCTCATGATTATACAATATCCTCTGACTGCTATCCCTCACCCATTTGTGACAGATGAAGTGGAAAACCACGGATTTATGTACAGGGCAGTTTGGGCAGCTGACTCCAGTGAACATGCCACTGTGCTTTTTATCCCTGCTGGGTGGCTTAAATGAATTTTCAGCTATAGATATTTCAATGCAATTTGAAACACAAATTCTGATATGGGATGAATGAAGAGGAGAAATATCAAACAAAATGAAACGACTCAGCAGCAGCATATGACTGTGCAGCAATACAAGTCTTTACATGTAAACAGCAGCATGGATAAGAACACAGCGTCTGAAAGCTGAATAAAAAGTCAGTATGAGCCTCAGCCTGTCTGCAGTGCACTGAAGCCTTTTCCCTTCTTTCCCCTCAGAGTATAAATTTTTTTCACCCTTTTTCATATTTTCTCTGAAAAGAGACTATTCCACCATGCTCAAAACAAACCAGTAAAAAGTAAAGCAAACAATCTGAAGCAAAACCCAACAACTTTTGTTGTTATATGATTGTTTTCTATCTCAAGTAAAGCAATAAAAATATTGATTGCTGGAGGAAAGCCTAAAAATCAAAATGATTTGTCTCAGTAGTAGTCCTCAGAAGAATGAGCTCCTCAGTAGCTGTAAATTGGCCTACTTCTATGGACTTAGATTTTAGTGCAATCGTCGCATGTGTCTGAAATGTCACAAGAGCTATGAAGCATTAGATATTAGATGGTAAAAATAAATAGAAACTAACAAGGTTTGCCTTCCTGCTCAAGCCTTTCAGTCATTCTCTGCCTTGCTTTTTCTAACCTAAATAAAACCAAAGGACTTCACTTTATTGCTGCTAGCACAACTCAGTGATCACTTGTAGTCATGGAATGATTCAGTCCTTGAAGCTTCCCTCCATCACTACCTGAATTCAGATCAATCAACCCTGCACAGCATAAGCTTCACCATGTCATTATCAACAGCAGCTGGTTTTCTTCTGTCTGTATGAGACTGTGCCTTAGAAAGGGGTAGGATCCCCAGATTCTTTATAAATGAGGCCAGAGGGTGGTCTCGAAGCCCTATCAGCAATGTGCATGCTGCACACAAATTGTCATCCTATCTGAAGAAAATGTACCTGCACAGAGTTTCATTTTGCTGGGCAATTTGAGGAATCACAGCACTGCTGCCATGCTTGTGCTTTGGGGACTAGGGTTAGCAGGGGTCGGTTGGGAGGGCTGAGGGGGATCCTGCCTTAGAAAGAACTACACCATACTGCAGGAGTGCAGCTATTCACTTCAATTCCTCATCCTCAGGCAAACTTGTCCTTTTTAGACTTTGTCTCATAATATTTTTCACTTGCACTGTTTTCCCTTCTGCCTTCATATATATCCTCCAGTTATTTTTTGTGCTCCTTTTGTGTTGCATGTCCTCTGTTTTCCACTGTTGATGCTTTAGCATTCTGAATCCAAACTCAGTAAGCTTTGCCTGTGGTCTAATCATTGTGCCAGCTATGTCTTCAAATTTGCCCTCTGCCTTCTCTGTTTCAGTAATCGATCACTTTATTTGTTAGTTTAACATTTTCATTCCTTACTCTAGTTATTGTCATTATTCTACTTATACAGACTCACTAATGTTTAACTCCACAGTCATTATATGGAGAGAAAAGCTGCAAGCAATTTGGAACAGTAAGTCCCTCTAAAAAGAGGAAAAGCTTTAGAACAATTTTTCCCCCTCTCTCCAAAGAACTGTTTTTCAAAGCTAATCAACTAATACACCAGAATAAACTACTTCGTCTAGAGAGTCAACACATGGCCATCTGTCCAGTAACAGGAATGAAACAGTGCCCCATAAATGCCTCAAGGAGAATGATATTTTCTGCATCTTCCACATTCAGGAGAGAGACAGTGGCCAAAATATTTACTGCTGATAGACATTAATATGCCCCTTGAAGGCTGCACTAGAGAAGTTGTTTTAAGATAGGCCAAATCTCCAAATATGCTTCCTGCTCATGCTGCTCCTGCAATTTTAATTAAAGCTTTTCTCCTTAACTTTGCAGTATGATTTTAAAATAAATACGTTGTATTTCATTTTAGAGGCAGCAGCTTGGCTTATAAATCTAGCCTCAAATGGCCTAGGCAGGCCATTTCAGCCATCCTCAGCCTT
The DNA here is from genome assembly GCF_003984885.1 of Neopelma chrysocephalum. Lineage (NCBI taxonomy): Eukaryota > Metazoa > Chordata > Aves > Passeriformes > Pipridae > Neopelma > Neopelma chrysocephalum. The sequence goes on along the minus strand of NW_020897694.1, from coordinate 5,445,124 downwards.
AAGACAGAATAGCTATGAGTAAACATTTCTGTCTTTCACGTATCCCTTTTAAAAAGCCTGGTGGTAAGACTCCCCCATATACATCATCCAATCCTTAACATTAGGAAGGTTTTCCTAATGTCTCATCTAAAGCTTCTTTGAAACAGTTTAAACTTACAACCTCTTCCCCTACCTATAATAAACAGAAAGATCAATTTATCACTTTCCTTTTTTTTTTTTTTGCAGCAAACTTTTACATGTTTGAAAATGGTGGCCTTTTAGTCCTATGAGTAAATGTTTCCAGATGGACTGTTTTTTAGACATCCAGTCATTTTTATTTTTGTCTGGAGTCCTTCATGTTAGTCAGCTGTTGTCTTGAATTATGAATGTTCAGTGGTTGACATGACATTACAATGAGGCTTTCTTTGCCAGATGCTAAGGTTTACTTTTACGTATGACTCTTACATATAACTTTACATATAACATTAATAGGTTTCAGCACAGTGCTTTTTTTTTTTTATTTTTAAATTAGTTGGACAGAATTTGTTTATAGCAGCTCTAGCAAAAATGTGAGTTGCTAGCTCAGCTACAGAAGAGGCTGCAAAATATTAGAAAACATGTATTTTCATGCTTGTCTTTCCTTTCCCTTCCCTGACCTCTGTATAGCTGTTGCAAAGTCTCTGACTAGTCAAAAGACTTTGAGAGCTAATGTGATGCTTAATACCACTCAGTTTTTGAAAAAGAGTTTCTCTTTCAAGAAGCAAATATTGGTGCTGATCCCTCTAAAACTTGCTTTCCATGTACAAGGTTACTGCTCCCCTTCCTCTGCCTCTTGCAGAGGACTGGACTGATGCTTCCCTAGTAATCCTGAAACCCTTTTGCAAGCATGTGGCTAGTTTTGGAAGTTGGTAAAGTCTTATATAATCCTCAAGTTACATTAAAAATGCACTTTATCTCCAAAGCTTGTGAGCTAATACAGTGTAAAGAAGGACAGTGCAGGGTGATATTGATCAATGGTATTATACTTTGCATACGTCTTCCTTGTCTTGAAGCCACTTACTGAGTTATCTTGACTCTAATCTTTCTGGCGCCCTGCATACTGGGCTTCAGCTGAAGCTAATGGCAGAGCTGCGTGTAAACTTCCAGGTTCAAGCCCTCTCTCAGAAGCAATATCTCCTACACTTGCAGATTCTGTGATACTATGAAAGCTTTACTGTGCGATTGCTTTCCTCTTGTAAACAGGATCAAAGGCAGCATGTCATCTTTTTATTTTATTTTATTTTGGTCTGCTGTCTGGTTGCTGTCATCTCTTTCTATTCTGGCTCATCGTGTATTGCACCTTCAACATTATATCTCACAGCACTTCACAGTTTGGTTCCACCCTTTTTGTGTGGTACATGACACATTTGAGTATTTTTTTGCTATCAGGTATGGCATTTTGTATGATATATGCTACTCTGCTGAAATAATTGTGATAAGTCATGCTGCTAGATCCAGTACAAATGTCCCTTTTCCAAGGTTTCTCTTGTGCTTACCTATCCTTCACTTTCTAAGCATGCAAGTTCTGTTTTCCTAACTGATCTATTTGTATGACAATTTGATAATGTAAGCCCTGTTGCAATTTTCCTAGGACATAAAAATACAGGCTGTTCTGGATGATACCTGAGAACGGTCCTGAATATCTATCACATGGATGGCATAAAGTACCTAGGTTGCAAGCACCCTAAATGTCTCAGCATTCCAATTGTGAGTATTCAAACAGTATTTTTCCCCCTTAGTCCTTATTTGTAACCCTTTGGCAAAACTAAGCAGCTGAAGTGAATGCAAACTCCTCTGAGCTGAGGAACCTCTCTCAAATCCCAAATTACAGTAAACAAGGCCATCCCTGCAGTTCTCAGCAGTTTCAGGAATGTAATTGCAATCCTTCAGTCAAAGATTCAGTCTCAAAGCCATTGAGTATTTCAGTCCTCAAAGGCATTTTCTTTCTTCTTTCACATCTGGATTTACACTCCTGCCTCTCAGAAAGCAGGCAAAACCTATCAGATGAAACACCGACTCCTCAAAAATAAATTACATTGGGGGTAGATGAGCCTAAGTCATCAGAGGTGGATGTAAGGGGTTGCTGTGGGATAAAAAAATGGGTTTCTATATATAAGAGAGATAACTGAGCAAAACTAGTGCAGTAGTCATTCCTCTGTGCACTGCATTGTTAGGGGTACTATGAAAAGGTGCCCTCAGCTCAAGGAGAATGTGGAAAATTTAACAGGGATAACATCAGAACTTACCCTCTTCTACTGACTGAAGAAGTGGTTGAGAGGCAGGCACTGGATTTATTTACTTTTCATTGGATTTTGCTAGTTCTCTACAGAGAGGAGTTCTAGTAGCTGTGTGAGATAGGTAGAGAAAGGCTCCAAACTTGTTGACCCACACCAACTGAAGCATCGCATAGAATGCCAAAGGTAGACATTATCCATAAATAACAAAATGTATCTTTGTAGCAATGAGTTTTAAAAGAGATTCTCAAAATTTCTAACTGCACATGGGAAACACTAGTTCCACGGATTGCTACCACTTGAGGAGAAATCAAGCTAGACAAATACCACAAAGGATGTAAAAGCTCCCCATTCAGTCCTCTGCTGAGGCTGTAGGGAGAAGAAGTTGGGTGTTCCCACTAACACTGAGTTGACAAGCATATAGGTTTTTGTCTTCATGATCAGGAAAACTCTCCCCCAGGGCAGAACTGGACACTGCTCCTTTGTGGTACAGATGACCCTCTGGTTTGGTTCTTGCCCACTATGCCAGGTTCACACATTTAGAGGCAAAGGTGGCTTCTTCCTGATTCAGAGCATCAAGGGCTCTGGGTTCTTCCTGCTGTACAAGAGTACGGCACCTCTTTGTTATCTGGTGTTGCAAAGGTCGTGGGCATTTGTGGTGGCTCTGTTTCAGCTGATCTCGTCTGAAGCACTTAACAGTAAGGTCTCAAGGGAGCTGAAACGTTTTAATTTGAGTAACATTACTGGATTTCCTTAAGGGGAAGAAATGCAATGGCCTGTGATACAGAAGAGGTGACCTTCAGCTCTGATTTTAAATCCTTTCATGAATTCCTATGCACAGATATTGCTGAAGAAGGTTTTGGCACAATATGCATTTAATTTAACAGTCTTGTTTATTCCATTAGTGCAGAGGTGTTCTAGCCTCTTGTATGAAAAGTTAAATCCAGAGAAAGTAATTTTAACCAAAGAGCGAGATGAAAAGCCAAGCTACATTATAAAGATACTTAAGCAAACATACTATATTCTACTCTCATCTTAAAACAACTTCCAGTTTTCACTTTCACTTACATTTCTAATGCAGTGGTATTTATTACTTATTGTCTACCTTACCAAATGAGCAACAATATCTAGAGATACCTTCTCTCTGATTAGAAAGTTCTCATGGCAAAATAATAGATTTATGAAATATACATGAAGAAACTTTTATTAAAATTACATTAATAGCCAAATTCTGCACACAATTACACTTGGCTATTGTGGAAATCAATGAATTGCACCAGGATAATAGAGAGCAGAACTTGCCCTGACTGAATAATTTTAGCTGATTAGAAACAATGAAATGAGATATTAATATTGACATTCCCTGTTTGTAATACTCTTGTTCTATGGACCCAGGACTGATGATTTAGGGCTTTGTGTGGAAGAACAAAGTCACTCTGCCAGCAAGCCCTGACAGTAAGACCATATATACTTAGACAAATGGTCTCATATATAATTCCACTTCTGGGAGGCAAAAAGGAGGAGAATCCTATTCCCTCCTGCTTTGCACCAGGTCACATTTAATATTCCCCCTCAAGTAGCTGGTAATACATACCCGACTAAGCTTTAAACTCACTAGCTCAGGTGTTGAAAGCAATGGAGCTCCAGCAGCATAGAGTTCAATAGAGGCTAAGCACCTGAATACTCTGTCTGTTCTGTCACTAGTTAGCCGTGATTCCTCTTTTAGGTTAGCTACAATATGAGGCTGGCTGCAGTCCAGTAAGCAAGTTTATTACCTCCAACACAGAACTGGGTGTATTAGCCTGGGTACAGTACTGCTAATGTAATATATATGATACGGGATAGATAGGGAAGTGGCTTTAATTTTTCTGGTCTGCAAGGTAGCTCATGGCTCTGCACTGTGTTTTATACTCCAAGGGAATTATATTCCTCACCTGAGGAAACATCAGGCCTAGGGGGAAAAAAGATCTAGGGCTAATGACTGTGCTCAACTGTTTGGATGTTTAGCTGAGTGTTCAGATTTTCATGCAGAGGAAAATGGGGCCTGGGAGAGATGCAAACTTAGACAAGGACTCAGAAAGCAAGGGATGTTTGGGAACTCATTGCTACTAGAAGAGGTGTTCATGTTCATCAGGGCTAAGCTTCGTGAACGAAGATTTAGGAAGGCTCTATCCACATTTGTTGCAAGCATGCGGGTGACTAATAAGGCCAATACGAGATAGACATATCCGATTGCAAAAGGCACAGCAGAAAGACTCCTTAGGCTGTATATTCTGCAAGGCACGATTCTTTCTGCGTTTTGTCTTTTCTCCTCGAGAGTGATCCTGCGTGCGTTCTCAAAGGAAACAGCAGCGTTAGAGATGGTGTGTCTCCAGACCTCCCGACTGGAGGCCAGAGTAGACCAGTTATGGTGGTCAATATGGCCGAGGCTGAGATGTTGTTTCAGGGAGTCCTTGTATCTCCTCTTTGGGGCTCCTCTCTTGCGGCAGCCGGTGGCAAGTTCACCATAAAGCAAGATCTTAGGGAGGCGGTGGTCCTTCATCCTGGAGACGTGCCCTGCCCAGCGCAGCTGCGTTCTCAGCAACATAGCCTCAACATTTGTAACTGCTGCCTGTTCAAGAACAGCTGTATTGGTCACATAATCTGACCAGTGGATGTTTAGGATTGTACGGAGGCAGCGTTCATGGAAGCGTTCTAGGAGACGCAGGTGGTGGCGGTAGATGACCCATGATTCGGAACCATGTAAGAGAGTAGACAGCACTATGGCTTTGTAAACACTGATCTTGGCACTTTTCTTCAAGTGTTTATTACGCCATACTCTTTCATGGAGTTTTCCAAAAGCACTATATGCCTTTGCTAATCTGTTGTCTATCTCTCCGTCAGTCTTCCCATCCGAGGAGATGAGGCTGCCTAGGTAATTAAACTGCTGGACTGATTTGAGCTCTGATTCACCAATGGTGATATGGGGATGATGGACGACTTCCTGAGGTGCTGGTCTAACAAATGCTGTGTACCCTCCCTGTGTCAGCTGGAGCAAAGGTGAACTCAACCCTTTCTTCCCCTTCTGTTTGGAACTGTAGGGTTATGCTGCAGGAGGGTTTCTGAACTGTGTGAGAACTTCTTATCTCTTAGAGCTGTGAGACCCTAGTGTCTTTAGAGCTGCCTAGGAGGTTTGCACAGCTCCTTTGCATAGGCTACTTACCAGCCCAAACAACCAGACCTCAGCAGGCTCTTCCCTGCTTGACTTGTCAGCATCAGAGACTTGGTGTAGTACAGAAACCATCTTAATTGCAAAAAGATATAAAGACAATGTGTAAAAAGCTGTATTGCTCAATTCAAAGGTGTTAAATGTCTGCTTCCAAATCACAGAATAATAGAATCATAGAATAGATTGGGTTGGAAAGGACTTCTTTAGAGGTCATCAAGTCCAACTCAGCTGCAACGAGCAGGGACATCTTTCAACTAGGTCAGATCTCTAAGAGCTCTGTCCAGCCTGACCTTAAACATTTCCAGGAATGGGGCATCCACCACCTCTCTGGGCAACCTATTCCAGTGTCTCACCACGTGCATTGTAAAAACCTTCTTCCTTATATCTAGTCAAATTTTACCCTTTATTAGTTTAAAATTATTACTCCTTGTCCTATATTACTGGAGGATAAGTACAATAAAAGAGGGCTAATATCTGAAAACTGCTAAAAGAGAAGAGTTTGAATACACTGATAGGCTGGGAAGAGTCCCACAGAAATAAATAAATTACACTTCAAATAATGCGGGTTGTTCTTCCTGACTCAGGTGTTGAGGACCTGGAGAGAGGAAGAAACTTTAATGAAATACATCGCTTCTCTCCTTCTCTTCTATGTCCTGTTCCCAGGCACCTCATTTGCTGGGGTAAAAGAAAAAGCTATATCTTTACTGGAGAAATCATATTGTTCAGCCAGTTAATATGTCTCTGGTCACAGGTTCCAGGTAAGAATATTTGTATAACTGAAATGGGACCTGGGGGACTGCAGTGCTTGGGAAGCAAATGTGCCAAGGAGTTCAGGGGTGCTACTGCAGAAACCCACAAACTGAATGTTTTCCTCTGTGGTACCCTGGCACAGAGGTTCTCTAGAGACTACTCCAGGCCCATGACATGGAGTGGCAGGAAGAGGGTGGGGAACAAGACTCCTGCATCCTTCTCATTGTGTATGCTGAAAGGAGCAGCTGGATTAAGATGCCTCCTTCCCTTTGCAACTCTTCTTATCTGCACTGAAATCACCAGGGCAATAATATGTTGGAAGTCTGAGGACTTCAGAATGGATGCCCTATTATTTCTCTCTTTTGTTTTCTTATAATAGGTGTGACCTTCAACTGCTTTCACACACTTTTCACTCTGTGGAGAAAATACCATGCTGAATGGCTTAACTGTGATTTCAATACAAAACCGACCAACAAAAAGAGCATTTGGGACAAAAGCAACAATGTGGGCAACGACATTCAGAAGTGTTAGAAATAAATCTAACTGCACACAAAGCAGAGTTCAGCTGAGTGTCACTGCCAAAAATCATCTTCTGTTCTCTATGAAATAAAGTTGGAAAAGAGCTTAATCGAGTACTGAAACTCATTGGGTGCATAAAAAACCATTGGGAGGAAAGGGATATACCTGCTCTGGAGGACTGCAGGCACCTGTTCTGCATCTATGTGTATTTGACAGACAGGATGCAGAAGGCCAGTCTTTGAGCTGGTGTAAAAGCACACAGCGATTGCTTATGCAGAGGATCTGCTCCACGGCCTGCGCTTAATTCGCCCAGGCAACACTTTAGGAAGTAATCAGATAGTCCTTCATATCTGATTTTGAGTGTACAGCTGGAGGGAAATGCTGTAATTCCTCCTTTTTGAAACATGTTTTCATAAAAAAGCCATTTATTTTAATTTCCTTCCTTATCTTCACCTGCTCTTCTCTCTCAGTTTTATTGCTGTTTGGAATAGGTTTAGTCCTACACATAAGGCACACAAAATGTCTCCTGGCTGGACTGAACGAATAGAGGAAGATCCCCCAAATTTCTGAACAGTGCTATGCTGCGACATACCAGTTGCTTTCAGATGCAAGGGGTGATGCACAAGCCAATGCGTCATTTGCATGCTAAGGAAGGTCTGAAAGCCTGCTCATTCTCTGCTTGGATCACTGTAATATGCATGAGTGAGAAAGGAGGATAATAACCAGTAGAAGGAGTTGCTTTTATTAACATGTAAATGCTTCTGCAGTTTTTCTTTTAGATGAAAAGTTTGGAGGCAAATATTTGCTTCCTTTGCTTATGTGTGAGAAAACATCCTTTTTGTCTGTGTTTCAAATACTAAAAATAGGAGGAAAAGGTTTCAATTTTGATTTTCTAATCAGAGGAAAAACGAAAATACCCATATGGTTTGGTAGGAGACATAAAATGCTTCTTCAGAAAACACCATTTTCCACACAGATGCAGTGAACAGGGACTTTGATATTTACTTCAGATTGATGCCAATACCACAACAACACTTCAGGTGAGAAGTTTGGCAGTCCCACTACCCTGCCCACCTTGCACAAATAAACCCTTAAAGCAATTCGTCCTTGTCCAATTCTGGGGTTTGTTTGTTGGCTTTTATAAATGACAGGAATTCAGGAAGAATTTCAGGCTGGTAGGGAGTACCACCATTGATATTCTCAGCATCCTTCATATATAGGGCACAGGAGAACAGTGATCACTGTTCTGGTCAGCTTCACCATTGCATGTTTTTTTCCTGAAATCCAGGAAGCCTACAGTGAAGTATTTTGCTTTTTACAGAAAACACAGGATCAAGGAGCAACAGACGGGAGAAGTAGCAAACATTCCAAAAATAATTGCTCAAGAATCAGAAGGAATTAGAATACCTTGTTCATCTATAGTTTGCAGCAGGAAATGAATATTTATGTCTCATATGTTATGTTAAAACATTCTTCCTTAATATGTATTTATATACAACCTTCCACAAAAAAAAATCTGCCTTCAAAAGCAGCAGGCACTGACATCCTGTCTTGCCAAAAACACAACATCTCATCAGATGCTCAGAAAGAATTTATATGAGACTTTGTGAAGTGCCTAACAAATAGCAGGCATTCTACTGAAGAAAGTATCAGCATTTCAAGATGAAGAAGTAAATCTGTTCAGTGCTTTAGGAGTTTGAAGCTACTTTAGGAGTTTAAAGAGACTTCCTTAAAAAATGTAGACTCCCAGACTAATGTTTCCTCTGGACCCCTCTGGCTAACAAATGACTTTTTATAGCATTTCTAAATATAGACCCAGGTAACTTGGATTAAATCCCATTCAAACCCCACTTTATTTATCAGCAAAATTAATAAAGATTGTATTGTTGTCATAGTTTTTATATACATATGTAAACAAAGCCTCTGAAAAATTCCTTATCAATGTATTCATCATTTTCATGTGATCCAAATATACAGTCCTTTTTCCAAATAAAACCCAGAATGTTTTTGAACACTTTTCTGCATTATTACTGACAGTACCACTTCACTGATTTAGGATAAACCCAACACTTCTGGCAGAATTCCTTACATTTGGATTTTTTATTACATACAACTGTATAATCCCCTGCTTTTTACTTTATTCTTTTTTGTTTCCTTAATCAGTTCCCCAAACTTTCTATCTTCTAAATTTATATACATTTCTGTCTTGTTGTCCTTTTTTTCATTACCTCCCACCACAACCCTCCCCACTGACACACGCACACACACATCACAACTATATTTTAGCTTTTGAAGGTGCTTTTATTCTTTCTGCTAAAGTCAAAATGTTTTGTAACTAACATCACCTAATTTTTCGGCGTTGGGATGGTAGCTTTTTGACCATCAAATAAAATATTTAATCAGTTCTCCCAAATTATTCATATCTTTTTAAAGTTCTATCAGCCTATAGTTGTTTTCAGTTTTATGAACCTGTCTCTTTTAAATCACCAACCATATTTATTACTGACTTGAGCTTTTTTCAGTCTGCACATAATGAATGTAATTAAGTCATGATGACTTGCTCCTAAAAAAAATGTTTGTTTTTAGTTCTTAGATCAGTGCCCTTTCATCTGCCAAGATGAAATCAAATTTATCTTTTCATGACACTATTTTTTGAGTTATGAAATTGTCATAATTTTTTTTTAGAAATTCCAAGGTAGTTTTTGTACTGACAGATCTCTGATATATATCACTCACATTAGGATGTCAAGTTCTCAGCTTTTTACCCCTAATATAGGACAGGCAAGTTTTTAAGGAGCTGTTGATGCTGTTCTGAAATGTGATATGATGGTAGGAGCTGCCAGTGGTTTGTGCCCCAGCTTGCACTATATTGGCTAGAAAATTGATCCATAAACCTTCAAGATCACTTGCACAGGGCTGTGTTAGTGGCTCAGACTTGAGTATTTTGTGGAATTTGAACAGGTATATAAAATGGTACTCTCGTCCCTTGTTCTGCAAACCCTGATCTGTCATACAGCTTGTTCCGTAGTGATGGGTCCCTGCTGCCTTGAATCTTCAACAGTGGTGTTTTCCAGATGTGTTTTTTCAAATATCCCTCCTGTATGTTTTGTGCAGTCATTGTCTTTCTTTCCAATCTTCCTTCATCTGCTTGGTTCCAAAGCACATCAGGCAAATGATTTATATATAAATTCTCACTGCAGAGTCTCATTCCATCAGTAATCTGGGAGGGATTAGCTACTTGATGATTTCAAGCACTGATTCTGATCAAAGATCCGCTAGTCAAGGCCAGATAGGTCTCACAGAAACACTGTCAAGTCAATCAATATAGCCTAATAGGAGATTGAGACACTGTCCCCACAGCCTTCCCAAAGGACAAAACTTGAACAGATAATGCACGCAGACACACAGACACACACACACACGCATGCATGCAAATGCTCTCCCAACTCACCTTCTGCAACTGCTTTATGTCTGAGCACAGGGTCTGTAGCTAACGCTTCAGAAACTCCCATGTTAGCTGCTCTGTTTGCTGGGCTCAGCTGTTTCATTCAGCTTTTGATTCTGAGTAAAGTTATTTCAATGGCTAAACAGAAGGAATGATGCATGCAATGCCCTTCTGGATTATCCCAAGTTATGAGCTGTGAGTGATGGTGCAAACAGTAATATACATGTATCATGGTGAAGTGAAAGATGGCCCCAGTGATCACAAAAGAGAGGCAGAGGATAAACAATTGCCAGAAGTAGCCTTGCTGGCTGAAAGAAATATCTGATTTCTACTAAAGCCAAAAGAACAAAAAACATTTTCAAGTTTGCCGAAAGACAGATGGAAATGACTTACGGAACTTGACACAAAGCAATTATGGATGCTCAAACACAACAAAGATTTTGAACATGAAAAGAGAATACTAAAAGGATTTTTATACTTGACAGTTGATTTCATTGTATTCTCTTTTTATATTAAATTATTAAAAAGAGCTATATCAATGTGTATATTTTTGGTCCCTTTTTGCCAGTTCAGGTTATTAGAAAAGTTTAACATTTCCCAACAAACTAGTCTTTCATCATCCCCACATCACCATTGGTGAATCAGAGCTCAAATCAGTCCAGCAGTTTAATTACCTAGGCAGCCTCATCTCCTCGGATGGGAAGATTGACGGAGAGATAGACAACAGATTAGCAAAGGCATATAGTGCTTTTGGAAAACTCCATGAAAGAGTATGGCGTAATAAACACTTGAAGAAAAGTGCCAAGATCAGTGTTTACAAAGCCATAGTGCTGTCTACTCTCTTATATGGTTCCGAATCAAGGGTCATCTACCGCCACCACCTGCGTCTCCTAGAACGCTTCCATGAACGCTGCCTCCGTACAATCCTAAACATCCACTGGTCAGATTATGTGATTAATACATCTGTTCTAGAACAAGCAGCAGTTACAAATGTTGAGGCCATGTTGCTAAGAACGCAGCTGCGCTGGGCAGGGCACGTCTCCAGGATGAAGGACCACCGCCTCCCTAAGATCCTGCTTTATGGTGAACTTGCCACCGGCTGCCGCAAGAGAGGAGCCCCAAAGAAAAGATACAAGGACTCCCTGAAACAACATCTCAGCCTTGGCCATATCAATCAACATAATTGGTCTACTCTGGCCTCCAGTCAGGAGGTCTGGAGACACACCATCTCTAACGCTGCTGTTTCCTTTGAAAACGCACACAGGATCACTCTCGAGGAGAAAAGACAACACAGAAAGAATCGTGCCTTGCAGAATATACAACCTAAGGAGTCTTTCTGCTGTGCTTTTTGCAATCGGATATGTCTATCTCGTATTGGCCTTATTAGCCACCAGCGTGCTTGTAACAAATGTGGATAGAGCCTTCCCAAATCTTCGTTCGCAAAGCCTAGCCATGATGATGATGATGATGATGATTTTCATAGTATTTCACAAATGTTACAATTTGCCAAGTAGATTATTATTGGTTGTAGCCTCTGATGAGCTAGTCTTCCTCTCTCAAATGAAACTTCCTTCATAATTTAATAAAGCACCGAGAGTGGGACACAGATAAGAGAAGGTGCTGATCCTCTTTGAACCCTCATCTTTAGTACACCACTGAATTCAACAGCACCATTATTTTCAGAAGGTTTTAACCTCCAAGAGCTTTAATAGTATGTTAGAACAATATAGACATCTAATTCCTTTACTCATGATTCTTCCATGTAGCTGAATGTAGTTAGATGTGTGCTGGAGCTTTGGTGGTTACAAATCAATTTTTACACTGCTTATGATTGCCATGTTTTTAAGTTCTTCCGTATCACATTATGTAATATAATATGTCGATTACAGGCATCTGTTCTGAACTGTTCACATGGGCCACTGCTATAATGTATTGTCAAGGATGCCTTGAGAGAAAGCAAGCCATCCCACCTCAAGATAACTGTGTAAGTTAAGAACACTAACATTTCCGTGGAAATACCCATCTCTGCATTGAATGTAGGAGCTTGGAGACCAGCTTAGCCAAAAGCTAAACATTTGAATTGCTAAAATTAGGTGAGATAAATCCCATCGTAGGAGCTCAGTCTTGCTGCACAGTCAATGAAGAGGCAGGAGACAAGAGCCTGAGTTAGGAGTTTGTGTCTCTCTATCAGCTGTGTAGAGACTTCACAAGTCTCACATAAGCATCTATTTGAGACAGTGTAATTTAAATGTCCACATTTAATGTCAACACCTATGTGATCAAAGCACTTATTCACTCTACCAGGACGCACAAGGAGCATGCTGTGCTGAGGTTATACAGTTCTACAGTAATTTGGGTTTGCAATGTGCTTACAAGCCAGTTTTGCTATGGATATGTACAGAGTGACAACAAAGTTAAAATCAGCTCAAGTTGTCATGTGATACTATTTAGGGAACAATTATCTGCTCTTCTCCACTCTATGAGTTATTACTTTCTGCCTAAATGCAGATTATGTGCAGGAACCAGAACTTTTATATGACTCAGAGGTGCTGTGTACTTTCCTGGCACTACAATAATACACAAGGACTTGCATGCAGCCAAAACACATTGATACTGCTAACCAATATTTTAAATTCTCTGTAAGAAGTCTGCATGTAACTTCTCCTCACAGGTACCCCCATCCCTGTCACATGCATCTTCTCTTTTAACATGGCTTTAAGCAAGAACAAAAAAAGACCTTGTTTCTAATTTATGTTTTCTTCTCCTAGCATCCTGGCCAGCTGCTGCTTCTGTTTACTACTTGACAAACCCTTGGAGTACTGGAGGAGCTGCTAGCTCTCAGCAAGAGCTGGAAAAGTTGGACATTATTGCAACTCAGAACTTGATGTGTGCTCCCTGCGGGTGGCTGCTCACCAAATAAATTTTGGGTGAGATATGTACTATTTGCAAAAACCATATCATATGGGGGAAAAAAAGAGTCTATAAGATGTGAATTAAAATCTCTCTGATTACCTTTACAAAGATACTTTGTTAATTTCACTAGGAATTAATTGCATTACTAAAGTGTGCTGCTGTATCTGGAATTCTTTTCCTTGAGTAAACAATATTCAAGTAACTATCAGGTATAGGTGCTACTTTTGCAGTGAAGAGAAATACTGAAGCAACATAGATGAACCCATTTCACCCATAAATGATCTTTCTTCCACATTCAATGATGGTGTTGGGAGACAATATGTGATGTTCGTTATTGCTGATCTTGGATTCTGTCACAACTTTTTGCCCAGAATAGTCTGAAGCACTGACAAGAATAAGGAGACACAAGGAAATCAAGAGAGGGTTAGTAAATGACCACGCTTGGAGAATGAGGTGCAGGTAGATTCATACCTTCTGTGGTTGTCACTTTGGTAATCTTTCACAAAGTATTTGATTTTTCTAAACCTAAATGTGTGAATTCTTATACAGTATCACAGCCAACTGCAAGGGGCAGTCTCTTTCCAGCTGTTCCTTTTCCTTTTCTCAGAATGGAGACCTCTCTGGACACCATGTGCCAGTATTTGACCACCCTCAGAAAGTACAATTGTCTTCTTGTGTTCTGATGGACTTTCCTGTATTTCAGCTTGTATTTCCCCACTGCTACTAATCTTGTTACAGGGAACCACTGAGAAGAGCCTAGCTCTGTCTTCTTTACACCTGCCCTTCAGGTATTTGTAAGCATTGATAAGATTCCTCCAGACCCTTCTCTTCTGCAGATTGAACAGTCCCATCTCTCTCAGCCTCTCCTTGTATAAGAGATGCTTCAGGCCCTTAGTTATATTTGCAACTCTTTTCTTGACTCTCTACAGTATGTCCATATCTCTCTTATGCAGGTGAACCCAGGACTGGACGCAGCAATCCAGATGTGTCTCATCGATGCTGAGTAGAGCGGAAGGATCAGCCAGTTTTTAGCCTGCCTTACTGTCTGTTTATCTTGTCTGTGCTTTATCAGTTTGCCAATGATGATATTATGAAAGATGGTTGAATGCCTTGCTAAAGTCTACTTCTGCTCTCCCCTCATGTGCCAGATTACTCATTTCTTTGTAGAAGGCTATCAGGTTGGTCAGACATAAATTACCTTTATAAATCCGTGCTGATTACTTCAAATCACCTTGATGTTTTTGGAGATGGTTTCTGGGATTATTTGGTCCAATACCTTAAAAAGAATTGAGGTCAGGCTGACTGATCTGTAACTCCCTGGATCCTCTTTTTGCCTTTCTTGGTGCGTTATTTGAATTTAACCAGTCCTTGTGAACCTCTTCCAATCATGATGACTTTTGAAAGATAATTCAGCATTGACTCACAATGAAATATCCAGGAGAGCTCCCTCAGCATGGGTACATCCTATGAAGTTCTGCGGACTTGTGTTTGTCCACTTTGTTTAAATGTTCCCTAACCTGATCCTCCTCTACCAAGGGTAAGCCTACCTTGCTGCAAACTTCCCCACTAGTCACAAAGGCTTTGGGTTGGTGAGTGTGACTTTTACCAGTAAAAGCTGATCAAAAAAAGGTACTGAATTCTTTGGCCTTTTCTATGTTGTTTGTCACCAGATCACGTGCCCCATTTAGCAGTGGGGCCACATTTTCCTTCACATTACTCTTCCTTTTGCTGCTGATATACCTGTAAAAGCCCTTCTTGCTGCTCTTCTCTGCCTTTGTCAGATTCAAATCCAGGTGGGCTTTGGCTTTCACTGCCTCATCTCTGCATGACTGGACAGTGTCTCTGAGTTGCTCCTCAGTCACCTGCCCCTGCTTCCACCTCTTGTCTGCTGCCTCTGTATGTCTGAATTTTTCAGGGGCTCCTTGTTCATTCATGCAGGCCTCCTACTGTTTTTATTCAATTTCATGCTCATCATATTGACAATCCTTGCACTTGGAAGAGATATTTGAAAATAAGGCAGTGCTCCTAGATCCCTCTTCTCTCCAGGATGGTATCCCATGAGATTCTTCTAAGCAGATCTCTGTACAGACTAAAGTGTTCTCACCTATATTCCAGGATTATGGTACTGCTATTTGTCTTGCTCCCTCCTCTGAGAATCATCATCTCATGGTCACTGAAGCCAAAGCTGCTCCTGACCTTCACATCACCAACATCCTTCCTTTGCAATATCAGGTCCAGCAGAACTTCCCTCTCTCTTGGCCCTTGTCTTGCTTTGCCTTCCCTTCCCCTCATACAGAGCTCCTATTTAATCCAGTGCAGGATGCTCTTTTATTGTTTTGCTTGTATTATTCATTTTTTTTCAAACTAAATGAACAATGGAGCTATTTGGTCTGAGGACATTTCCAAGTGAGTCTTTCTTAAGCAGAATCAAGTACCAGGAGCTATGAACACAGCCTTTTTACAGACTGATTGGTATATTAATCCATATTTACTACTATTATTTTATGAATTTTGAAATCTGGATTCGCATCTTATTCAGATAAATCTTCAGCTGAAGTGCATGTAAGTTTAGTCTGTGTAACAAATTGGTAATAAATGAGTAAGACCTTCAGGATCTGGCATGCTAATCATTATAATTTAACACTACTATAGCTCTTTCCATCTTCAAAGTGCTTCACGAACATTAACCATTCTAATTAATTTCATTTAGAGTTGTTCCTACTGTATCTTTCTCTACTGAGCACTGTAGTACACTTACTACTGTATTGTAATTCAAAGGTTGTTACAGTAAAGATTTTGACAAGAACAGAGAATCCCTTGTGAAAATTTGCAATTGTGCTAATTACATCAGAGATCAGATGTCAAGATTATCCTTGAAAAGGATTTTAGTACACACCACATATGTACCAAGTCTCTCAGTAGAAGGGCTAGGTTTGGTCAATCCACCACTTTCTGACATATACCTGCTGCAGGGGTAAACAGATTTAATAACTTGCAAAATTGATTGAAGACCATGTTAATTTTCAATCTTGGGCTGAGAAGACACAGATGAGGAAACGAAGAACCCATGTAGCTATCCTACAACTACCAGTCAATTTATCAAAGGCAGTAGGACAGAAGAATGACATATGACACAGTCAGTCATCTGTGTTCCATAATTTTCCTGTCCTGAGATACAGTATTCAAAGTGTTATCTTGTTAGTCTACATTACTGGGAGTTACAAAAGACAGTTTAATATCAGTCACTTGACAGATTGGTCAAGTTTCCTCACTGTGGGGAACTGCCTGCCAGTTTAGGGACTGGTCTTTGCAGGCTTCCAGAATGTGGTGGGGGTAGACTGTGAGTGTAATTGCTGGGCCACCCAGGGGTACAACAGGAGATGCCCTTCTGCTGAGCCTTGCTAGTTGTTTGAACAGCTATTTTTCCTGCTCTTTCCTTAGAAAAGGCTGTAAGGAATCACCTTTTGGAAGCCTGGCAGTCAGCATGCTGGCATTGTAAGTTCTGTGCTAGAGCACCTGTGGAAGTGTTCATGGAGAGGTACCCATCAGCCTTTGAGCAACTGTGTGAACATCTGGTGTGTGGAAAATGTGATTTGAGTGTCTAACTAGAACATCTAGAGAGGTCAGTACAGTTTTTCAGGTACAGCTCGTGAAAGAGAGCTCAACATACACTGTTTCTTATAGGTATTGAGGATATGACAGGAAGGTGAACAGAGAATCATAGAAACATTTAGGTTGAAAAAAGACCTCCAAAGTCGTTGATGGTGATGATGACTCAACCACTTCCTTGATGGTTGAGTCAAAGTGAGATATGTAGAAAATTCACCAATAAAGTTCACCAACTCTTGGCCTATGGCAAAATTACTAGCTGAAGGAACTCCAGGACCCTGAGGCCAGCTGACACTGACTGCTTCCCAGTCACACTGTTTAGCATTAACACCCTCCATAGGTTCCTTGGAAAGTCTCAGTTGGAGGGCTACAATATTAATTGGAGGGATAATGTAATAATTTGAGAGTGATCACAGAGCCTGTGCTCAGTCTGCATCCCAGATCTCGTTTGTAAAAGTTTCAGCTGAATCCTACTGAATAGCCCCATCTCTTTCTAGCAAGCCCAAATATTTTCCTGGAGATGGAGAACAACGCTACAAGCTGGAGGATGGCTTGAACTTTTGAGAGAATTTCATCCTCTATAGGAATCACAGCTCTGGTCTACACTGATTTATTTCAATACTGCATCATTCAGACATCTGTTTCTGTGGCAATGGCGTATATATCGAATGATCAAATGCAGAATCATCTGATTAAGTATTTTTCTATGTGCCAGTGGATATCTGTTGTTTAATAGCATACAGCTCTAGTTCACAGAGGCTCCTAGAACAGCCCTTCTGATTTCTCTTTGTAATGGGTGTTTCTGTAAGGAAAAAATCCCAAATGTAACATTGTTTTTAAATCATACAGTGGCATTTAACAGATGATTATATTCCTGAAATGGCCATTTCAAAATAAGGAATAATTCATTTAATTATCGATTATCATTGATAAATGATAGATGTTTCCGGGACAGCTCCTATAGCATCTTATTACGTTTCTAGAGAATCTTATTATTTTAATGCCTGCTCCTTTTCTCCTTTTTTCCTTCACTGTTAAACTGCTTAACTAATGGCCACTATGGTCAAGGATCTTAGTCTCCCGCATTTGAGACCTGAATTGTTCATGATGTGACAGGACAGTAGATTTCCTCTTTTTCATGTATTGATACTTCTCAGTTTGCAGAATATGACTAAATATTAGTTGTTAATGTAATACAAATTTCTAATTATATCTACTGTTTTTTGTGAGATCCTGGATGTTTCTGCAGTGGGATTTTATAGAAATGTGTGGTTTTAACCAGTAGTTTGTAGCCCTTTTGCACTGCTACGCACATTTTTCCAATGAGCCTTGGTGCAGTTATACAACAAATGACATTATGGAAGCTGTTAAATCACAGATCTATGAATTTTTATGAGTTGCATAACTTCCCTGTTTCATGGCAGCAATGAAGTGGGCTGGGACAAATGCCAGGTGGGTCAGTGCAATGGTGCAGCCGTATGGTACATAGTCCTGAGACTGGTATGAAGTATTCCCAGGGTTCCCCAGAAGTCACTGAGGTTCTTCTTCTTCCTGGGTTCCCTCTGGGGTCTGTGCCCCTGGAGTCTCTTTGTAAATTCTTTATTTTCCGAAGTTACAGGAATGGCAGAAAATACATGCCTAGTGACTCATCACTACTAATCCCACTGTCTTTTTCTGACTTATGGTTGGTGCTCACAATCAGCTGCTGTGGTTGATTCTATTTCGGACAGTTCTGGACAAGTCTGAATCTTCTCAATTTTCAACAGGATGTGTGTGAAGCTTGGCTGTTTATTTTCCTTGAGCACACAAAAATTGTTCAAAGTACTTTTTTTTTTGGAACAAAGGATTCATCTACTTCTGAAACAGTCAATTAAAGCTCATGGACCTATGCTAACAGCTCTGCTAACCAGGCCTAACTCATGGTAACTCCTGCAAGCCCTCAGAACCAGACTTGCTGAGGCCAACAAGTTGTTGACAAGTTGCACAGCTTGCCTGATGTCTCAGAACAAAAAGGTTATAGAAATCTGGATTGATGTTCTGCAGTTCAGAGGGTACAACACAAACAGAGGAAAAGGTCCAAAAGACTAAAATCTACCTGCATGCTCTGAGGATCCCATGATGCTGGGGGAATTGTTGCTGTGGTATAAAATAGTGAGATTACTCTACTACTGTTGTGTAGAGTGACTTTAAAGCAATGAATCTGATCTATGTTAGTATTTTCCACAGCCTGCTCTATTTGCTTGCACCAAGAATTTATCCTCAGAACTTAAATGGTTGTTTCAAGCTCCACAGAGCATCTTGAGTAGAGGAATCACCATCCCCAAAGATTAATCAGTCCAGCTTTACTCACACTAAGTACACTTCCCACCTTTGCCCCTTCAGAATCCTGAGGTGATTGGCATTTTAGTGTTTCACCTTGATTCCTCTGAAGCTGTGATTTAGTGTGTAGAAAATATAGTGCAAAATTATGTTAAAACTGTAATAGAAGGTGTTACTGTACTTAATTGTCATAAGTCATTCTATTAAACTGCTGAGGAATATTAACAAGGGATATGATAATATCACCATCTAAAATTCATATACATTTTTTAGCAGTTGTAAAATGTGTTATAATTATTTAATAGCTTTGCAACTGGTTGTGTTTGATACTTTAGTGCTGTGGTTAAGGAACTGTGCTATTATTTTAACTATCTGGAAAAGACAGCCTCAGTTTAACCTGACAATTACCCACAAAAATGATCAAATGGCAGAAAAGTGTTTTTATTATTTTTTTCTCCCCACAAAGGCAAACATAAGGCAAAGGTAGCCTACATCTTCCAAATGTGCTTGTTTATTTTGTCTGCACCAACATATGGATCAGATTACTGAAATTCTCTCTACTGAGGGACTGCATCTAAAAAAAATCCTTCAGAAACAGCAGAAACAGGTTTTGTAATACTCATTATCTGCTCCTTAATTGCAAGCTTTGTGCGGGAGAGAAGAAATGTGTGGAATAGTATTGTCATGACCTATAAATCACATTTTCTAAAGTATTTAGGCAGGTGTTTAGGTGTGAAGTCCCACTATGGGCAGTGAAGCTCCCTACTCTTACATCCTGTAAATCAAAAAGATGCTGCTACCTCCAAGGAGAACTGGGAAGAATTCAGACATCAAAATATGCAACCTGAAAATCCCTGCTCAGCTCTCATCCAAACCTTGAAAAGCCTCACAAGCTGCCTCTGGAGATGCCTCAATTTTTAACCTTTAAAATCCCTGAGAACCTCCTGTTCTGCTTCTGTGCCTGCCCAGAAGTGCTCAGCCTGAGGAGGACAGATGAGAAGTGCTTCATTCCCACTGAAGTCCACACAGACAGTCCCTCTCGCCAAGAGGCTCAGTCTGATCAGGCATTCTTAGAAACTGCTTACGGCATGCCTGAGAGAGATCTATGACAAATGTACAGCAGTGGCTGCTGCTTTCCCTGAAAATGTGCACGGAATGGCTTAAAGTCTGACTACTCATACAGCTATGGGAGACACAGATTCAACTCACTTCCCCATCTAAAGCAGTTCAAGCACACCTTCCCCCACCCCTGAAAGGACAGAAGTTCTCGGTATCATCTTATCTCTAGCACTCAGATATGTCTGAAAGCCCATTTAAGAACTTCGCTTTTCAAGTGTAGAGCTGAAAGTTGAAATCAATCATAAATGAAGAGAGGGGGATGCCTGATAATGTTTACTTGCATTTGGTGCCTATTTCATTTTGACAAGCCATTTAAAATGGCTGAAGAACTGCCTGTGAGGAAGATCCTTCCTCTTGTAGTGCTGCATCTTACTGCAGGTGCCTTTGACTTGAAGTCCTATCTGTCAAGCTAATGGAGATTTTTTGGAGTGGTATCTTGGTACCATTCATGGCTCCATCTGTACATGTTAGAAAAGCTGACACTAAAACAAAAAAAACACTTTTGGGTGGACTACTACAGGCATGTGTTTCAGGGAGGAAAGGGCTTCTTAGGGCTAATGGGCTTCCTGCTTCCTTTTCCTGTGAGACCTAACGCAAAATGGCTGGCAAATACGGAAGCTGTGTTTCCCCTTGCCTGTCTGCATATTTTTTCATCTTTTTGAGTAACCTGAAGATCACCTAGTATGCAAAGGTGCATATTTTATCTTACTATTTGGTATCAATAATCAAATGAAATAAGCAATAATAGATTATTGATTAAAAATCTGTCAGTAAATAACCTAAACTCCTACTCAAGCTCTTTACATCTGGCCCTGCCACCAGTTACACCTTGCAACGGATCAGATCTCTAACAATAGGAGTTGTTCATTCTTGCTTACAGGGAATTTTCTGAGAAGACTGAATTTTGCCTTGCTCTTGCTACCTGACCAAAGTCAGTGGAGAACCTTGGGACAGAATTTGACCAAAGAAATAAGAGATGAAGGCAAGGAAAAACAGACAGATAAGGTCATCCTTCAGTCTCCTTCAGGGACATTCCTTTGCCTGACATGTGTCTGCAGCTGATCCTAGCAGTATCTCTTTGTCTGCCTGCCTTCTCTGACAGCTCAGCTGTGATTCAGCCCTTAAACCAGAACTGAGACTTTAAATCAGCTGATAAAGCCAATTTAAACAGGAGGTGGAGCTCTCACAACACTTATGGAGAAGTTTTGAGGGTGTTGTTTACCCAAGGCAAGCAGAAGACAGAAACCTGTCCTTGCTTTTATCAAGGAGGAAGAGGTGCATGCTCATGGGAAGCATTCAGAGTTTAGGTTGCCTACTGCACAAAAAAGACTAGAGATTTGAACATATTTAGGAACTAGGGGTATCCACAATCTGCAAATTATTTGGCCCCTGTCTGTGTTCTAACTCATGAGAAGGTGTCCACACATGAAAGGAGAAATGCCATGACTTTCCTGCTGCAGTCAGCTGACCTGCTCCAGCACTGGTGGTCACTCGCACAGTGTGACACGAGTGTTCCAGATAAGGTCCAAGAGGGCGGTGAAATGCAAATGAACCTCTTGGCTCGCTGGGCTTGTTTGGGGAAAACTTACTGAGGGGATACTAGCAGAACCGACACTTGCTTTCCCTCATCCCCTTGTTTCCTCCAAAGCCCCCACCAAAAGGCTCATTTTGCCTTTCCAGAATTATGCCTTTTGTGCTTACAGAGACAATTAACCTAAATAGTTAATTAATGTTTCCAACAAATTAATATATTCAAATATCCCCTTTTTTAAGAAAAATGGAGTGATATGTGCCTTTATTTAGTAAAAAGGTCTTAGGAGAAAGGACAACATATATTAATCTTATCATAGATTTTTGGTATCCTGCAAGAGAACAGATGTGCATCTCTTCGCTTTTCTTTGCCTACATCCCTTCTACAGAAATTTTTTTGTCCAGTATAGACATTATTCCTTTTTGCTTTTTATGTGTGTGCTCAAATGAACAAGACAATAATGACAGCACAGCTATGGGGAAGTGAGAACATAAAAATTTGTAAGAACCAATCCTGCTTTCAATGTGATAATATAAATCCCAAGCTTCTCCTTTGGCTGCAGTGAATATACTGCTGACTAAGGCCTTAAGCATGCACCAAAATCAGTGCATGTTTAAGACTGTGCTATAGGACATCATTATTAATGTCAATGAAACTCTCCTTGTATACCAAGGCTTTTTCATGGGGAATCTCAGTATAATTTCCAGAGAACAAGGAATGTGTCACCAGAAATAAAATGAAGCTGAAAGACTTCACATACTAATTTGAAACTAACCCTTTTCCTTTGTTTTCTTAGATGACAGGAAGAGTAGTGAGTCATAATCTGTCATAAATCTGAGGAATGTCAAATGATGAGAGATTTTTCAAAAGGAGACCAAGAACAGAAACTTGTTATAGATTTACAATGTACACAGATATGTAATGAAAATGGTATACAATCCAATCAGAGACAAACCCCCACATTTAAACAAAAACCCAATACAACAGAACATCATTGTCCTAATGACACAGCCAACTTGTGAAACTCTTTTGACTTAATGTTTCAAAATTATAAATGAGTTATTCCCATTTACCAGTAGTGTAGGAGTCAAAGCAGTTAGCTGAAATGTGGAAGAAAATGCTATCTCTTCCTTTTTCCATCTGAAAAGTTCAAATCCTTATCAGAAGTTCCTAAATGCCACTCCACTAGGGATTTCCTGATATTGTGTCGTCCTCTAAAAATAATTAAATACAAGCTGGAGTGAAGATCAGAATCTGTCCAGCTCTCTGGCTGGAGAGCCAGACTCACTGCTTTGTTATTACTCTCAGTAACTGTTTATATGTGATACATGAAATAGAAAAACACTAATAAGACAGAAAACTGAAACCTTTTTTCAATGAATAGTTAATTTTAGCAGTTGAGGACTTCCCTGTGGAAAAGCCTGATTCAGATCTTCTCCATTCAGGAAGAGATTCTGAATCAAAGAGAGGTCTTCACTGCTGGATACTGAAGACATAACTCTATAAAATACATCACCAGTTATTTGGTATAACTTCTATCCAGGAGATGAAGACATTAATCTGAGGGAAGTGGGGCTATAGTCCCTATTCTAGCATATGCTTACTTGGCTCTGCAAGGACACTGAGGCAGCCCAATATTTGTCCAGTCTCATGGATGGTGGATTATGCTGTTTCCACTCCACCTAGAAGGGAGCTAAATCTGAATCACCCACGCACTTGACCTATGCTCACAGAACTCGAGTTTTGGATGAAACAGAGATGATGATCTTTTTTGATAATTTTCTAAATCTAGGTCATCATCACATTAATTTCTTACACGCTCTGGAAACGATGCATGGTGTCATCAAAACAATTTGGCAAGAAAAACCAAAGTGTTTTAAGTCTCTTTCTTCTGGACTATTCTTTCTAACTCTTCAATTTTCCACCCAAAGCTAAAAATAGTGATTTCTATGGCTTTAGTTTTGACTTGGTGTTGCAATTCTTCCACACAGACTCTGTTTGAAAAGGGAGTTTAGCCTGCTATCCTGTTGTAAAATTGATATCTCATCTTAAATTAGAGAACAGAGCAACAAAATTGATTGAGGAACTGAGAAAGTGAAATGTAGAGTAGGAGAAAGATTAGAATTTATTGTAGGTTTAACATTGATTGTTGAGGGAATTTATTGGATCTTATAAAATCCTCAACAGCATGCATAATATCCCTGTAGTTTACTGTTTTCTTTAATATAAACTAAAGAATTATAAATATGGAACAGATGGTATAAAACACGTTTTCCACACTGAGAATCATAAGTGCATCTTACTGCAGAAAGGTTGTCAGAACAGTCTCCATGGGGGAACAAAAAAATTCTAACCTGTATTTTATCTGAGTGGAAAATGCATGTCAGAAGTTTTGATCACTTAAGTTCATATTAATATTTGAACTTCAAAAGCCACCTCTGCCTACTAGATAACTTGATGAGATAGAGTCATGGAATAATTTGGGTTGGAAGGCACTTTAAAGATCATCTTGTTCCAACTCCCCTGCCGTGGGCAGGGGCACCTTCCACTAGACTCCGCTGCTCAAAGCCTCATCCAAGCTGGTCTTTAACACTTCCAGGGATGGGGCATCCATAGCTTCTCTGGGCAACCTCTTCCAGTCCTCCACCATCCTTACAGTAAAGAACTTCTTCCTAAAATCAAATCTAAACCTGTTCTCTTTCAGTTTAAAACCATTGACCCTTGTCCTGTCACCCAGAGATTTGTTGGATGCTGGTTCCCCAGGGAAGTGGTCAGATCACCAAGCCTGACAGAGTTCAAGAAGCATTTGAACAATACTCTCAGGCACATGGTCTGACTCTTGGGGAAGGTCCTGTGCAGGGCCAGGAGCTGGACTCAGTGATCCTTGTGGGTCCCTTTCGACTTGGCATATTCTGTGATTATGTGATTTTCCAGTGTCTGAAATCCCTTTTTAGCCACCCCCTACAGCCTGTACATTTGAAGATCCTATTAGTATTCCCTGAAATGGCATTGAAAGTTGTCTCTGAACTACCTATCTAAACCTCTCATTCAAAAATATTGTTCAGACCTATTTGTGGGGAGATTCACTAAATAATTCTGCTGACTTGTAAGTTCCACTGTGTGATGATCAGATATGGTTAAGAGGAAGGACTTTTGAAGAAGAACCTAAAGGTCTGCAAGATGGAAATGAAGTTATACCCAAACAACCGCATAGTCTGTGAAGGTAGGCAAATGTCCCTTCAGGTTAATTCAGGTAATTTCAGAGTTAAATTCTTTTCTGGAGTTATCTTCCTACCTTCACCACTTATATGTCAAAAAATTTGTCAAAAAGCCTAATCCTGAGTTCATTTACACTGAAATTAATTCAGAGTTATCTTATTGTAACTGAAAAATGAAATTATGGTAATCAATCACAGTATTTCCAAATGAAATTACAATCTACTGCTTCCGGTTATATCAGGGTAAATCAGGAGGGTTTTGATAGTGATTTTTCTGGCATTACAGTTCAGTTGAGACTAATTTGAGCCTTTATTTCAGGAATTGATATTGTATGTATATTTTAAATAAGGAGGGATGAAGAAATGTATCCCGAAGTCATGTCCATGTTGGGGATTGAATGACCATGGAATTAGACTTCAATATTATATTCCCTTTACTTAAAACATTCTTTACTGGCTAATTTCTTCTTTATTGTTATTAGCATTGGATTATTTTCCAGAAGATTGCTTTATAGACTACTGTGTCCAGTGCTAGACACTCTACAAGCACAGAACAGATCTGCTGCTGTGAAAAATATATTGCTTGAGACAAAAAATTGGTGAAATCTACATGTCTGTAGATGTTAATCATAGGTAGACAGGAATTTCTCTTTTTATCCTTTGAACTGGTTTAATGTAACACTGTCTTAATCCAGAAATATATAACAATGCTAAAGTGACACTGTGTCTGTGAATGTATTGATGGAGCATAGTCCTTTGGACACTGTGCTGTCCAAACACGATTGTTTCTCTTGTGGCATCCTGCCAGTTTGAGCATGAAAAAAAGACACTGGATCTATGTACCCATCGATAAGAGGCATGCACAATAACGCAAAAGCACTCAGCACGTGTAAGACCCTAGGTGCAAGCCACGTGCTTGCCCCAGTGTTTTACTTATATTTAAGACTCCAAGAGTTGGCCTCCCAAACTTTTTCAGAGCCTTTGGTTCTTCATACCTTGAGATAGTGTAAAGAGAAAATGCTGTATACATTTCCCAAGAGATTTCTTTTAATTTAGTGACAAAATAGGCATTTCGGCAAAAGTTAAAAGGGGTAACATGCAACCAAGAAAAGCATTTCACCAAAGTACCCAGCACACACTAACCCACACAACTGAGTAAAATACAACTCATCAGTTTTAGGCTACCCAAATGAGATTAAAGAAAGAGTAAAGAGAGATTAAAAGAGTAAAGAAAGAAAAGAGATTAAGAAGAGATATGAAGAAAAAAATAGCTACCATTGAAGAATCCTACAGAAGTCTGGTTCCACATGGCAATGGCAGTCCTGAGAGAAAAGGCAAGATGGAGCCCCTGTGCTCCTACATTTATGTGGTTTGGCTACCATGGTAGCCCCTCCCAGATGGGTTGTCCAGCTCACTGACCACTCAGTGCCCTCCTAGCTGGAGTGAGGGGTGGTGTAGCCAATCAGAGGCTGGGTTGGGGTTCCAGGGGGTGGCCACCGGGTGGGCCTTTTGATTGACAGCTGCCCTATCCGGGCTCTGTGCACCCTGCCATGTGGCTCTCCGGGCTGCCCTGAGGCTGCAGGCCTGACTATGTGGACTCCAACTTGGTCCCTCCTCCAACAAACACACACGTGTTGGTTCCGACACAATAATAAAATCCAGTGAGATTTGATTCGAATCCAGTGTCTCACAGCATGGAAGCCAAGAGATGCTCTCAACATCTGTGAGACTATGGGAGAAAAGAACCATGCTGCCTGAGAAGGAAGACTGAGTGGTGTCATTATGAATGATCAATAAAGTATCATTGAAATGCTAAATTTCTTATTTTTATCTATTTCCATCTACAACTATTTTCTACTGTTCTCCCTTAGTGCAAGTGCCATTTGCTTTCGTGATATATTCCTCTTTTTAGTCCCACTCCCTCTATTTATTAACCAGATAATCCATCTTTAGTATACAGCCAGTGCCGTGATTGCAAATCCTACAGGTTTTCAAAATGGCTATAAAGTAAAACTTTTTTAAGAGCCTCAGGATGGTGACTGGTTGCATAAAGCAGATTATTCCTGTCTGGGGTTTCCAGGAAATTGTTGTATTCCACTTATTACCTGTCTTTGAAATGAAAACATCAAGATAGTTTATCTTTGAAATGCTACACTCCACAGTATACGAGACCAAAAACTTAATAGCATCATGAATTTCATATAAAATAACAATACATTTTTCCAAGATAGCTTTCTCCCTATTCCACATCATGAAATCACACTCAATAAACGTATTCACTATTGTGTCATATAAATGTATTAAAATCCTTGATTGACTGAACTAATCTTTTTTCAAAGTAGGCTGTAAATAAATAAGTATGGTGCAGGATACAAACCTTGGCTATATGCCTCTCATGAAGAGGAAAGTCCAGTCAGGTTCTGACATTTAAGAGCAGTATAAGTGAAATGTTAATGGGCACAAAGCGCTTTTGAAGAGCCCTGCAAATTACAAGCAATCCAAACAGCCCTTAATGGTCTTCCTATCTATTGACTATCTTTTGCTGTCACTTACATCTCAGCAATTACTTGGTCTGCAGCAGAGTTACAAGGAGGTGTAGATTTAAATTATGCATAGACATAGGGGCGTGGATTTATTCTATTCAGTTTAGACATCTCACTGAGATGCTGGAGTTAGGAATCTGATCACCTTAAATTCCATAGTCAGTGGATAAAGACAGAAACCTCCAGAGGGCAATGCAGCTCTTAAATGGGCAGAATTGTCCTCTGGATGTCATTGTCCCTCTCTATTTACTGCAGAGAGAGCTTTGGGCAAAGATACTCTTTGCTTAGGGACCTCAGTTAGATTGCATTAAACCAGAGGCAGCATTTTCCCATGTAGTGAAATAAGTAAGTTCTCTGAAGTCATTAAGTTTGCACTGAGTTAAAATACATGTAAGTGAGAGAAAAAGAGCTCCATCTATTTTAGGAAGTGGACATAACTATGAATAAGTTGTTTCTTGTAGCTATTGGAGGCTGGACAGGGCAGAAAAACGGCACATTCACCAGACATAATAATTTGTGCTTTCCACTAAACAACTACCAACTACTTCTTAATGCTCATCTTCTCATCCTTCAAATAGTTTGTTTCTTCAGAACTTTATGCTTGGGACCCAGA
Organism: Neopelma chrysocephalum; assembly: GCF_003984885.1. NCBI lineage: Eukaryota > Metazoa > Chordata > Aves > Passeriformes > Pipridae > Neopelma > Neopelma chrysocephalum. The sequence continues at coordinate 5,417,085 of NW_020897694.1, read as the reverse complement.
TACATTTAATGTAATTTCTCTGTCCTATAACTGAGCTGATGCTGCAGTGGCATCTGAAGATAGACTAGAAAGCCCCAACTCTCCCCATGAATCAGCAACAAGAGAAGTAAAACTAAGCAGCAAACTCCTGCATCTCTGGGCTCAACAGCAAAGTTCCCATGGACTCCCCTGAGCCCAGGGTCTTGCTCAGTGACCCTGAAGCAAACATAATCACTTCTGTCATTTTGTCTCTCTCCCATTCTCAGTTGTCTGCAATGCTGTTTGTAATTTTCATATTTTAGATTTTAAACATTTCATGTAGGGACCCTACCTGAATATGTCTGTAAATCACCTATCACACAGCTGTGCAGTAATACAATAATAATAATAATAATTAATTAATAATGGGCCTCTTCCTTAGAAGTGTCAAGAATCTGGCAACTGACATTGATGTCGACCCCTCTCAGAGGAATCTAGTCATTAATAATAAATAATAGCAGGAAAATAATAATATCACATTCTGTTTTTTCTTGGTGCTGTGATGATCAAATCTTTCTTTCCATTTGCTAACTACATGTGTATAGATCAAATTACATGTAGGACACACACCTGCAGTTGTACTAGCTGACTGCCCTACACAAGCTTTGGGCTGTCTTCAGCTATTTGGCAAGTTAGTGAAATTTTCAGTTTCCACAGCCTGAAAGTAATATATCTGAGGGACCAGAACTCCAAGTGTCTTGCAAAACAGTGATGTGAAGGTTAATTAAGCGCATAGCCAGTTTTATAGAATCATAGGAACATAGAATCATCTAGGTTGGAAGAGACCCTTAAAATCACTGGATCCAACTAGAAAGCTAACAGTCAAGTCCACTATTAAACCATGTCCCTAAGCACCACATCAATACATTGATGCTGAGCAAATGCCCCAGCTGTGATTTTGTAGAGGGGTCCTCCATTTTCTGCAGTGCTTATGTGTACAAGGTGTCTGTCAAGACAATGCTACGTGTTAAACGTTCATCCTTCAGCTGCCATATCTTTAACCTTGACTTGGAAGAGTGATTGGGCTGTGCAGTTCATCAGTCCACATAAAATTAAGGACATCAGTAATTTCATTATGCAGCCACTCCCATCTCTCTTGATGCAAACCAAAAAAAATCCCCCAATATTCCTACAACGAAGGTTTCAAAATTCAGGCTGGTATTTATACTACAGAGTTGCAAAACTCCATGGACAAGATGGAAACTTAGTCTGTGAGGACCCCGTTTTTCCTTGCTAAGTCTTATGTAAAGCAAATAAACCAAGTGTCTTATGACAGGCCAAACTAAGCCTCTCCTACTGCCTTAGCATGCGGTCATGTAATGGCACATTGCTTTACTGGGCTTGCAGATAAAGATGATTGTTAGCATTGGGAGAAACTGAGGATTTTCTAGGATTTTCTGCCCTTTTCAGCATTCGTGTTCTATATCGCATTTGATGTAGTTTGATCAATGCTGAATAAATATTGTTGTGAAGGTGGCTAATAATCCTTATAATGGTGACAATTTTTAGTATAATTAAGATCATATTACTATAAATAACTCAGATTTTAAAGTAATTTTAAACTCATTTTATTTAAATCCCAAATAGACTAATATCCCTAACGCCCTTTTCTTCTCTCTTGATAGAATTTGCTTACTTTCACATACCATGGAACTTCCCCCTGTAACCCTGTGGATCCAGCCTGCCTGGATAACCTTGCAACCTAATCTAAGGCACTAGTGTCGCAGGGAGAGTGTTTGTTTCACTACTGGCTGCAATGAACTTTCTCTGCTGCTACACAGAGGACTTCCTCTGAGGCTGTCAATCAATCATCTTTCAAACATAAAAATCACTTCAGTAATGAAAAGGTTATTATTCACATAATTCTCTGCTTTTCTTAACTACAGTTTTTCTGAGTCCCTCATGTTATGTTATTACAAAGTTGATTGAAAGGAGTTAAATGGTAATCACTTGATTTTTAACATTGCTGGAATCTCACAGGACTGTGTTACTTGTAATTACGGCATTTTTCTTTACTTCACTCTGAATTGTATTAGACAATGCTTTCTCCAGTATTCCTGGTTAGTCTGCCTTTAGAATAGCTTTATTTCTTCAGCTCATCAATTTTTGCAATGCTAGCCGACAAAACACGAAACTGCATAATACTTACTTTGCTGCCTAGCTGTGTATATATATATACACATATATATATGTATATATACATGTTGTATGGCCAGTCTTCACGAACGAAGATTTTGGGAAAGGTCTTTTACCTTTCAAGCCTGTGCGATGGATTTTTTTAGGTGAGACACAGCACGCACTGAACTGAGCCCACCCTTTAATCCTAAGGTTCATCTGCCGGGGCCAAGCGAGCTTGGACAATGGCAGTGAGGTCCTCAGGACGTAGGTTTGTTTAGAGTGACCTTCTCATAGATGGATGGCCTTACAGGGCTGACGAGCTCCATCTGCCCGGGGGAGTATCCCTGACCGGGAATCGAACCCCGGGCTGTGGCGGTGAGAGCGCTGCATCCTAACCACTAGACCACCAGGGGTCCCCATATATATATATATACGTATGTATGTATTTATATATGCGAGACCCCTGGTGGCCTAGTGGTTAGCGTGCAGGACTTTCACTGCTGCGACCACGGGTTCAAATCCCGGTCTCCTGGCCTGATGGAGGTCGTTAGCCCTGTGTGGCCATCCATCTATGAGAAGGACACTCTAAACAAACCTACGTCCTGAGGACCTCACTGCCATTGTCCAAGCGCGCTTGGCCCCGGCAGATGAACCTTAGGATTAAAGGGTGGGCTCAGTTCAGCGCAGGCTGTGTCTCACCTAAAAAAATCCATTGCGCAGGCTGGAAAGGTAAAAGACCTTTCCCCAAATCTTCGTTCGCGAAGATGGGCCATTATTATTATTATTATTTATATATGCATGTATTTTGCCAAGACTGTCTAAAATCTTAGGGGATTTCTGCATCTTTGCTTAAAAACATGTGTGAATGAGGTTTCTGTTGTCTGAATTTTCAGAAGAATTGACATTCTTATACCATGAAGTTAGCAAGTACAATTATGAGAAGAAAAAAGAAAGGGAGAACAAGAGAAAGCCATATATATTAGAAAGAACAGTTTGCAATTATTGATATGACATTAAGGTTTGGTTTCTGTTGTGCTTTACACTGCTTTTGTTGTGTTCTGTTTTGTAATAAGGTCACTAAATTAAAAACCTGACATCCAGAGGAGAACCAAGGCTGAGAGAGCAGCACTAAGTCACACAGAGAAGGGAGACTATGATGGAAGCCATGCTTGTTCTTGGTAGGAATACAGAATTCAATCCAAATTCATATACTTCAGAATTGGATTGTTGCATCCTTGAAAGAGAAAGGAAAAAAATTAGACTTTTTTAAGCAGCATGTTTTTTCTTTGGTAGCTAGGAATGCAGGCTCAATTGGAATGCCTAAACACAGACAGCTATTGCCACTTCAGATACTTCCTGGTCATTTGCTGCACTCCCTGTGGCCATGGACTTCTGGTAAGTCCTATGTTAACTCTGCTCTCTTGAGCAGAGATTTCTTGGTTGCAGCAGACATTTCAAGAGGCGTGGTAGCCTATTTTATCTAGAGCAGAGTCTTAAGCTTTCATGTCACTTCAATCAAGAAATAATTCACTTTGAATTTCATGATAATTTTTCACATCTCAGATCAGGGATATGACAATTTTTGGGATGTGTGTGAGTTCTAGATAGAGGAGTGACTCTATGAGTGCTATTAGAAGTTCTAAAATGGCTAGTGTGTTTTGTAATCATTATTATATCTTTATGTTTGCTGATGTAGCATGTGCTAAGCTAGGAACTCCATTGCAGAACTGGAGCTGAGGGTACATGTACAGAGTTCCCATTTAAAACAGAAGTTATGTTTTTTTGGTTTTGATGTTCTTTAGCATGAGGATGCTGAAACATCAAATAATTATGTTAGTACCTGAAATAATAATTTGCTTGTAGAACAGATATGTTGGTTTAAATTTTTAATTTTAATTACTTTCTAATAGCATGAAAGCTCACAGTTATTGGCAGCAGTTGTGGCCTGAAATTGATTAATTTAAGACATATTTGAGAAAACTTGTGAACCTTATGTGGATCCTGTATTAACAGTCACAAATTTTAACCCAGCAGAAAAATTAAACTCTCACAGAAATTTAGGACTCTGCCAGCTCAATCTTTCATAATTATGTTGTGCTTATTTTTTTTTCCCACCTAATCAAGGTGCTATTTGAGAGTTCCAAAAAGGTGCTTGACTATTGCAGTTCTCAGAGCAGTTTTTCACATAGCAAAAGTTTGAATTTGTACATTTTATATTAAGCAGGTATTTGATTGGAGACAGACATCTCTTGGAGTGGGAGCCAGAACTCCATCTACCCGTCCCCCATATAATTCAATTTCTGACCCAGTGAAGCTTAGATCTTTCCTTAGGTCATATACTCTTTATAGGGTTTAGATAAGGCTTACTTTTGAGAGAGAGTTTTAAACTTTTGCCTTTGGAGTATTGCTTTTTATAACTCAGAGAAGAATTTGTACTTCGAATTTCTTCAAGAGAATTTCAGTATTGTAGAATACATTAAAAATATATATCCCCACATTCTAAACTATACCAGTAAACAGAAAACCAATTTAATTTCTAAATTATGTCTTTAATTTTATTACACTTCAGTAGGTTTTCAAAGGGTGATGGCATTCACTGTGGGAGAACTGTTTCATACCCTCTGGTATATACTTTCAGTAGTTATTAGATCAAAATGTGTAATCAATGTCACTGTAATGTCCCTGACAGTAACACTTCCAGGGATGTCTATCCAGACATGATTTATCAGTACAGGACTATTTTAGGGTGCTATTGAATGATGTATCTTTGAACCCCACAAACAGATCCATTACCAAGAGTCAGCTACTTGTATACACTATTGATTGTGTAGATTTTTCGGGAGGGAAAGGACTGAAATAACTTAATGTAAAAAAATGGGAGATATTATAAATATAATTATTATTTTTTTCAGTGGACCTTTTGTAACAATTTGGGTATTATGATCTCCCATGTTGTAATTTTCTTCAGCTGTAAATCTATTTCCCTGAATGAGACTGTACCTGATTCATTTCTGCCAATACAGACAGACAGCAAAAAGCTTCACGCCTCTCTGAGAGTAGGTAATGACGATGACAGTTGTCCCAATCAGTGCAATGCAGAAGTGCAAAAAGGTGTATGGTGCTTGTTACACCTGCAGAAAGAGTCCTTGGTGTGCTACAGCCAGTATCACTGCTGGAAGAAGAGGAAAACTGTCACTGTGTTAAGCTTTGAGTATCTTGTAGGCACATCAAAGGTGAGCTGTGAAACTTGCATTGCCTTCCTGATTATATTGGATATAGGGTACAAGTGCAGACCAGTTATATTAAAGGCGAACCCAGAATTTGTGACTTTTTCCAAAGCCTTTGCTACAGAATACATCCCTTCCCATGGCAAAGGTGTGATGTCCCACCCTTAAGGTGAAGGGAGCACTCAAGATTCACAAATGGGTATCTTTTTATGGACAGGTTTCCCTGCCCTGGAAACAGGTTCCTTGCTTTCTATGGGAATTAATTATCACGTGCAGTCTCTTCTTTCAGATCTTTCTGGAAATGGGTCAGGGGTCTTCAGGGCTCTTGCCTGGTCTTGATGCCCCTCTACAGTCCATGCCCATTTCTTGGCCTCATTCCCGTGCTTGTGCTGTGTCTATCTCCAGGAACTAAACCAAGAATTTTTGTCCCATGAAAGTGCTGCCCTATCTCCTCATGTCCCCCTTCTCCAGCCACATCTTGTTCTTTCACACAGTATTTTATTAGTAACAGTCCTTGGCTATTACCATCAATCCTTTTCTGTCCCTACCAACAGTCCTTGGATGGCTCTACAGACATCTGACTATTGGTGTTTGGGGCATACATATTGGCCCCTTATCTTCTGAGATTCGACAAAAGACCGTCCTCTAAACCCCTGGCTCTAAAACTGAATATGAAGTATTTGCCTATGAAATATTGCTGAATTATATTTTGTGTTTCTGAACTGTTTTATTCTGTTCCCAAAATGCAGTTGTCCTTGAAAGAAAGTAGATCTGACTGTGGTATGCTACATTCTCTTGCGTTTCAGACATTTACATGCAAAATGCTATTTAATTTTTCTTATCCAGCGCTTCAGTGCGACTTGTGGTGTGACTGAGGACAAGTTGCATGAGTAAGAGCTCTTAGGATCAAAGGCTTTAAAATATTCTATGCTTGTTAAGTCGCTGATGGAAGTAGAGTAGCACACACACACAAAAAAAAGACACAAAGAACTGATTATGAGCAAGCCTCATTTGAAAGCAGGTGCTGTTGTAGTTACCCAGCAGAAGACTTGGTTCACAAGTTGTCCGCAGACTAAAGAAGAAAGAAGGTTTAATACAAAAAGACTGTCTCATTGACCCAGCTTGATCTGTGTTTCAAAGGCAAAGTTGTAAGTGTACTGCAATGGGCTTCACATATTGATACCTACAAGGAAAGAATGACATAGCTCAGCCCATGCCATTGTCCTTTTTTTTTACCTTTTGTCCCCTGCCCCTACTTCTTTTCAAGGTGAAAGAAAAGTTGCAATTAGTTCACCGTAAAGAGATTAGATTTCCTGCTCAAAATCTGGAAAAGATGCTAAGAAATCACAGGTATCTTGGAAGGGTTTATTTTTGCTTTATGAGTTTTTAACTTCACATAACTAATAAATATTTCTGTATGAAAAAGAGGCAAGTAAGAGAAGAATTGGAAACACTTTTTTCTTTCTTTTTCTCTCTCTCATACACACATAAATGCACACATACACACACACACACACAGACACACACTAGTTTTGCAAACTGAAATGAATATGGACATCACTGCAAATAATCTCTCAGCTCCTCATTTTCCATTTTTGTGAGGATAATGAAATCTTATTAAAAAGACTAACAACAAAATGTTTTCCCATGAGTCAAAACTAATTTTCTCATATGAATGAAGGAGTTCTGTACAGTGAATAGTGTGGTGTATTGGAAAAATTTTAATGACCTAGATTTGGATGTTTGTATGTGGCAATTATATAGGTCAGGCTCAGCAAAAACAGATGTCTTAGCTACCAAAAGTCCTACTTGCAGAAATCAGAAAGAGGAAATATAACTAATTATTTTTTTAAAAAATCTTCAGTGGAGCTGTTGCCTTGCTATTAAAATGGCTGAATGTTGACTCACCTAACACGTACTTATTTATCCACCCAGTAAAATTTGCATCATCTGCATTAGGTCTCTTAGGTAGGGAAGAGGAATGATCAGTTAAGCATGTGGTGCACCAAAACCAGCACGCTGATTGCTTACTCAAAGATAGTTAATAGAAAATTCAAGTAGTTATTACCATTACATTGGCTACATCCAGAAAAAAATGTTCTAAAGCCTTACTTGCTTTATGGACTGACCATCCTAGTCAGTTTTTGTAATAGATTCAGGTTTTCTTAGGTGGGGGTAGAAACTGAATTAAAATCTCCTATGTCTGAAGGAGGGCTCCTGATAAAGCTGGTAGATCCTTATAAAACCGGGAAGGGAGGTAGGCAGAAAATTCGTCAGTGTGGTCAAGGCCAAAGTGTGCTGGGATTGCTCAAAAGCAGAACTGTGTGTTTCAAAGAAACTTTGTGTGTGAAATCATGGATGGTTCAAAAGTCTGAAGACTATGTGTACATCCCTGTCTAGCTAGCAACTAGGTGAAGGCTGAAGGACTTGTATTTGGACAGGAGACATAGCAGTGGCCATGAGATATCTTCCATAAAATTATTTATGGAGCTACTGCCTGGTCAAAAGTGACCCCAAGACTCTATAGAAAGACATCTGCATATGTGAAAATACTGTCCTTTCCATCTGTATTTTCATGTGGAGTAAATATAGCCATCTGTGACAAATAGCTCTTTTTCATACAGAAGTCTTTCTTGTGGAACACAGGACATACATTAAATAATTTTTCATTTGGGATCTTAGGATTTCACCCATTTTTTTTTTTGTCCCCAGTGACATATAACTTGGTTTCTAGGTCTGCAGGTCCATCAGACTTTTGACATCAAAGTTGTTATGTTTTCATTTGTAATAGTTTTATTTGGCTTATTGTTTGCAAGAAAAACAAAGCTGTGCAATTCAGTCATTATAAAAGGTCATTATTAATTTATTCCTGTTGTGCTAGAACTTGATATTCTGTCTGTGTGCTTAAAATGCCTTTGTATCTTGTACTTTGTTATTTCCTAGGCATGTAATTTAATTAACGCATGTACGCTGCTTTGAAGATGCAAAGAGATATATAAATTCTTAAAGCACCAAATTAAGGCTTTCACGGGTGAAACAGAGGGGCAGCAGATGGGAAGTATGACATACAAGCAGAAGTGCTTGAAGGTAACTCTGCAAAGGATAAGAGCAAGTATAATCCCACTAAATTGCTGTGGGGAGCAAAAAATCCAGTGTCAATCATTGAAAAAGCACCTGGGTCTTGATACCATCCAATGATGAAGAATCAGGTGCTTGCTGCTATTCAATTCTCTAGTTCCTCTAGATGGATGGATGGATGATTTTTTGTGGTGACTTCGCCATGTAATCCTGGGAATGAGGAAAGAAAGTACCACAGGGGAGTATAATGCCTAGCCATTTAGGTCTGTATTCTGCCAACTGTTAAAACGGGAAGGAAATGGATTCATTAAGTTCGTGTTAATAAAGTTAAACAGATTCATGCCTGTCAATTATAGACAGTATTGAGTAAGGGATAGGCGACGTACCATCTATCTTAGTGAGCTGTAGATCTTGTGAAAGCTATTTTACAAGGAAGGGTCATAAATAGCAAAACTACTTTAGGACTTCAGCTGCGTCACTGGCATTAGTCCCATAACACCACCATAAAATGACACAATGTCTTACATATGGTATGCAAAGATCTCAGATGAGAGGAATAAACTGCTGTTAAGGAAAATTCTTTGGCTTGGGACTTAGAAGCTTTCTGATAGTTTACAGTTAGGAGACAATTTTAATCAGCAAGGGTGGAGTCAGATGCCTAAACGCAGACATCTACTGCCGTTTGAAATTCTGTATCTGAGCCCAGGCTAGCAGAGACAGTCCAAGCCCCATGAGAGATGTATGCCCTTCCAGAGCAGCAGTTGAAGCTTAGGAGAGCATTGATCTGCCAGTCTTTCTTGCCAGCCCTGCGTGGATATTAGAAGTAGTTAGGATGTTTCAGATGGCATTGGTTGCCTATGTTTATGCAACTGAATCTCATCCATGCAGTCAAGTGCCACCGTTTGGCATCAGAAAGGGTGATAGTGTCATGGCTTCTATTCTATTTACAGGCCATTAATCTCTCTTCTTCTGGAACATTTGCATGCAGCACACATCAACGCAGTACCACAAGTGTTAGTTATAGACTGCATTAATAAAATTAGATTTCAACTAGAAGAAAATAAAATTTTTCCGATGCATATTTCAGGTATAATTCCCTATGAATGAGAAGGTTCATTCCATTTTGGATTTGACAAGCACTTTGAAGTTGTCATGAATTCTTATGACATCCCAACCCAAAGATGAGCCAGTCAACACTGATACCACGTTGTAGATACCATACAAGGGAAGCATTTATTTTGTCTCAGGCGGAAATTGTTCTGGTGCATTTTATTGTGATCTTAAAATTTGTTACCTTATGTGGGAACATTTTAATTTTTCTATATGTGCTTTGTCGTGTTTTGGGTGGAGGTGGGGAGGAATCAACAAATCAGCATATTTATCACTCTGACTGACACATTCACTTTTGATGGGTTTTATCTTGCACACATACTTATTATATTATTCACAACAGGATCCTTATTATGAAGTGGATGGATGCTACTGTTCATTCAAAACAGATGCACATTAAGTGACAGTCACTGAGTCATTGCCTTTTATATGACAAGGAGATCACTACAAAGTTGGCTTTCATTTGACACAGTTACATCAGTTTGCAGAGGATAGCTATCCTTTAGTACCAACAATACCATCCTAATTTCTACTGTACAGCTTGCTGTTGCCATGATGTCCTGCCTTGTTTTTTTCGTTGCTGTTGTTATTTTTGCAAGAGCCGCCAGATATCATGAAGCAAAACTCATTATCAGCTTTCTTAGGCTGCAGTGCTGTATCTCTCTCTTTCCTTTTGTGATAAACAGTGAACAGACAGAAGGGTTCATCTTTTATACAAATATGTAAAGCTCTGTTGCCACTAGTCTTCCAGGTTTGACTTTCATTCTAATTGCCATGGGAAAACAATTTACAGATTTTAGCTTTTTTTCCCTCTAGAGATGTGTAAATTTTCAAATTCAATCATTATAATGATGAACATGTGTTGAAGAAACATACTAAAAGTGGCATATACCTGTCAGGGATTTTTTTTATTCGGTATATCCAAGTAAAATCTATCGTAATCACCGTATCTATTTTTCAAAGGCAACAGAACAACAAGACATTTCTAAAATTGCAGTTAATGATGACAGCTGAAAGATATAATAGTATGTGAAAAAGCCTATATGTAGAGTCACATTTTTCTGTTTATTGCTAATGCAGTGTATCTTGCATATTTTCTTGGTAAGCCTGTGTAGTCTTAGTTTCTGTAGAGGCTTGAGTGAAATTAAGGAGGCACTGTTATGTTGTTATCAGCAGAAAGTTGAGATTTTTCTAGAAGAAAGTCACCTCATGCCAACATATCAGCTTTTAAAAAGCTCTGCTTTGCTGTCACGTACATGAGTGAAATTCAACTCTAGCAGTTCATAGAATTGACTTTCTTTTTTGCTTCTGGAGAAATAAAAAGATCAAATACATGTACATGATCTAAAAGTAATCCTTCTATATTGCCTACTGCCTGAATAGGTTGACTAATGATAACTGATGATTATCTTCTTGGAAAATAATGGGCAAATTTCCCTTTCTGTAGCTTCACCGACTTCAGGCTGCACTGTGTTTTAATTATAACTTGTTCAGACCAAACTCAATAAAGAACTAGTAGATGTGCTAAAGGGAGAAATCTTCCTTTGGTCAGGTGTCAGAGTATTACTATTTATTTAAGTGGTCTAATGTGACAGTCTTGACCTATTTGTGCTTTTCTTCTGCTAATGGATGTGAAATTGAAACAATTAGCTTGGCATTTTAGACTGTCATTAAAAAAAAATGCCCAAGCATGCCAGAATGGAGACATTTCTTGCCCATTTGTGCCACTGCAAGCTGCTTAAGAGTTGCCTTGCTGCACTGTTCACAGTGAAGAGGACATAAAACCCTCTTGCGACAAATTATTGTACTCAGAGTACAAAACCAAGGTAAATTCGTTTCAGCCACTCCATGACTAGTTGGTTTTGAGGATATCAGACAAAATCTTTAACCTTAACATCAGTGAAAGTTTCTTATTCAGTTCGATTATACTTGAACTCATAGTGCTTCTATCACATTTCTTTAAAAGTTATGGACTGACAGTTCCCACAGTGAGAAACTCATCTAATGCAGTATGAACATTGAATAGCTCTGGGGTGACTTGTCATTGTGAAAATATGCTTGGGGAGCTGAATAGAGCAGTAGGAAAAGGAGCTGAAGGTCCTGACTGATGTGAGTTTAATTTGTGAGTTTAATGTGAGATAATTTGTGAGTTTAATGTGAAATAATTTCTTCTGCATCCCTTTCCTTTCTTTTTTCTCCTTTTTTTTAAAAAGTAATTAATTTACACTCGTAAATTTTCTCTTTTCAATAACGTGATGCTATTTTGGGGTTTAATCAAGCATTTGTCAAGTGCTTTATTGATGAAAGACACAATATCAATGCTCTCTGAAGTGTGTGCAGATCCACATTTAACAGGAAAACATTCTTTTAGGATACTGCTGTAAGATAGGAACAGGAGCATATGTGCTGAAATCTGCTCAGCAGTGCAAGGAGCTATTTGGGAGGAATCTGTACACAAAGAAAGTAAGGACAGATCCCTTATGCAGCTACTTCCAATTCCTCCTTTAGTCTCAGCATCTCATCAGACTTCCCCACCTTCCTCCTACCCCTGTCCTCCTACCTCATCCTTTCTGTTAACCAGAGTCCCATTACAAGACTGCAGCCTTTCTCAGACTGCAGTCTTGCAGCTGGCATTCGCTCCTCCATAATTCCATACCTCCCTTTCCTGCCTGTTTGGAAAAGCACTCTGAAAAAGATTTATGCTTTTGTCAAAAGAGCAGGGAGAACAAGGAGAGAGGTGCTATGCTACTGGAAAATGAACAAAGAGGCCTCTCTCAGTAGCAACCCTTCCTCTCTTGTCCCTCTAGCAGTGGTGACAACTTTCCTTTCCTCCCTTGAGCCACAAATCCCAATTTCTTGCTCCCCAGATCTCCAGTAGCCACATCACTTTCTATTGCAGCCCATGAGTAAGTGGGGGAGGATGAGGCCAGTTTAATGCTTACATAGCTCCTCCCTGTTTGATTCCTGGTTCTATGGGCTACCAAATGGACTATAGTGGCTCACATCCTCATATATTCACATGTCCAGTAGGGTTGAAGAACTTAGCACAAGGTGCAGAAGACCAAGAATTATTCCTTTTAACAAATTGGAATAGTTTTTCAATTTATTCAAGCTGTCCTCTCTGCAAGTAAACTGAACAATTAAAGGGCATTCACTTATTTTTCATGTACTGCAAGTATGAATTTTCATTACATTCCAATTCACAATTTTTTTCCCCAGCTTCATTAACTGTCTAGTGTGAACTTTACTGTCTACTCATTCATACCCTTTAACTAGCTGGTGTGTTTGGGGGAATATATTTTGCAGACTCTTCCTCTGCACAAATTTTGTTATTCTCTGAAAGGGAAAAGAGAAAGAAAGGGGAGAATAAATAATGATCAAAAAGCATGTTTCTTTTCAGGCATCAGCACTCAGCACTCCACTGCAAACCATGCTGTGTAGGATCTTGTAAAGCTTGATTGGAAACATGTTATTATATTAAAAATGTGCATATCTCTTCCATCCCCCACTCCTCCCTGCTCTTACAATTAACCAAAACATGGGTTTCAAGGGGATTTTTCTCTGGCAAACAGCTGTGTTCTCTGCTAAAGTTACTCTTTCTGTAGAGCCTCAAAGACACCAGTTTTTAAGACCTTATTAAAGACAAAGTCAGAGCAAATAGACTGGCAGCGTTATGGCCATTTCAGGTGAAAACGACAAGTCTTTTCAGAGACTCCTCTGGGGGCATGTAATGAAAACTGTTTGGGAGATATCCCCGTCGTGAATGCCCAGCTGCCTAACTCAGATCTATTGCAGCAGTTCAGGGATGAAATAGAGAGTGACCTGACCCAATTAAACCTTGACAGCACCCTGCTACCCACAATACACGTGCTCTAAGTGCTGCCCCCATGCACAGGCGTGTGTGCACATTGTTAATGTTGTGGGCTGTGTTTACAAAGTCATTGAAGTCAGCATGATGTTGGACAGTGGCAGAAGCAGTCTATTCCAATCTAATGCACAAAAAGGCTGTCACACAGGAGGAGAAAGATTACATTCACTTGCAGTGTAGCTGTGAAAGTGGGCTATTAACTTCTAATACAGCCCTTTTTTTCTTTCAGGAAAGCTACAGAGACATGACATTAAACCTGTGACTGTCAGAGAAAGCGAGAGCAAATAGGAGCGTGTTGGTGAGGTCTCAGGTCAGGGTGTTGTGCTGTGAGTGCAGCCTTCCCTCTGGAGTTGGAAGCTGCTGCCCTCCATCCTTCTCCACCTTTTGGTGCTAATGCTAGAGGGGCTCCTCTCACTCAGACATGTATGTAGCCTGCTGAAAGTCTAGTCCTGTGTGCTAGCAAGTGGGGAGAGAGAAAAGAGAAGATTTCTGAAATAAATCCAGGTGAGAGTGCTGAGATTTTGGCATGAAATATTTTTCTTTAGGCTGTTTACAATGATGGCATCTGGCTAATTAGGAAGCATCAACGCTACAAGGACTTGAACTGTATAGGTTTATCGTGCTCAGTGTGAGGCTGCTTGAATCTTGATCTGGGGCTGCTTCATCTTCTAATAAGTGCCTGTCACCGACTGCATTTTAATGTTTGTGGCTTTGTATTTTATTTGGGTAATAATTTCTGAAGTTTGGCAAAAACCTGAAAAATTCATAGGATTTGTTCCTCAAATGTTTCCTTCCTTTTCCATTTCTTCACCATTTTAATTTCTGCACTGCAGAACAGCAATTTTGAACCACACGCCAAACCCTGAGGTCAACTCTGCTCACTTTGGACATGCATTTTGAAACACAAAGTTTCCTAGCATCTGAAACATAATCTGAATTTAATTGTTCTGAATGCTATCTAAAAGAGTAGAGAAGTTTGAAGAAAAAAGAATTGTGATTAATTTTCCTGTCACAGAAATGTTCTCATTGGTCTCTGACCCAAGCCCTCCTCTTAATCGAAGGTCCACCAAGTAAAAGATGGCTGAAGGTAACAGTCACATAGCAAAGTTCCTGGATTTTCAGATATTTATACTGGAGTTAACTTTCTTTCTTGCTTAAATATCCCTTGCTGTTTTAGATGGGGTCTCTGGAATTTAAAAGGGTCTCTCATTTGCCAGGATTTAATCACAGTTTATGAGGATCATGTTTCCAATTGTATGTTTTGGTGTAGTTCAGAGGAGCTTTGGAGATAGGTCAATAACAAAGTATTCACTTGTTAACTTTAATATTTACATTACCTCCTAGAGTCATACACTGAATTGACATTCACAGTGGCAGCTCATCTACCTATCTGTTGGAAGAGACAAGTTTTAAACATTAAGGTTTTTTTGATGAAAATGAAGTGTTATTATTACCATTTTATAGCAAAATACTAAGCCCATGGAAGTTAGAACTAAGCACTGAATTCAGATCTTCAGTTGTGCTTTTCAGTTCAGTGCATTCCTGTTCAGATGTATAAATAGACCCTTTACACTCGATGTGTAAATTCCCTGAGAACCTTAAAAGAGCTGATATTTCAAAGTCAGATTCCACATTTCAGCATGAATGTGTGATAAAGAAGTGGGAAGAACAAGAAAAAACCATGTTATATTAACTTGAATAGTTTACCTTTGACGTTTGTGGAACCTGCCTCTGACTTAAACGCTGTAATGAATGAATGAATTATTTTACATTTTAGGCAAATGTTGGGAAGCCTATTTGTACCACAACATATGGTGAAATGAGCAGTTTCCTACATGTGCTCAGGATGGGGAAGAAGATGTTTGTGAGAGCTTCATTCCATCCAGCACCAATTAGTCAAGGCCCCTGCCTGCTGCAGGGCTCAACACTCGCTGTCCCTTGGGATTTATCTGTGCAACCATCACAGGGCAATATTTTTTTTTGTTTTCTTTCAATTGGGTTACTCAGTTGCAACTAAGGGTGAAAATTAGGCTGCAGTATTTTTATTACTGGTAAATATGCATGTTGTGGAAAGAAGACAGGTTTTTTTCCTAGCTCAGGTTGAATCTGCATGCTGTCAATAGGAAAAAAACCCATCTTTGTGTGAAAAAATAGGGAATCTCCCTTGGGTGTCTGAGGAAAAATAAACATGGAGCCCCCTGAATCCTGAAGTTTTTTTTACAAAGTCAATTTGAGAGCAGAAACACACTTTAACCCCAAATTGGTATAAGCGACTGTGCCAAATTGCAAATACACTATCTGAATAATTACATATACACTATCTGAATAGGGAAGTTGTACTCTAATTGTTAGATATAAGCTTGACTGCCTTTGAATTAACAGTTAAAGCTGTATTCATTAATCTGAACAGGGAAGAGTGGGCAAACTGTCACAACATACCTCAGTTCAGTAGTCATGCAGAGCAGGTGAGAGAATGCTAACTTACAAAGTGAAACAGTTGATCTCTATCAGCCCCAACACTTAATGATGAAGAGAAAAAGACAACCAACTGCAATATCCAGATACAGATTTATGATGTATCTGAGAGTCCAGAGTCCCAACAGGCAATGTACAACCTACAATTACCTAGAATGATTAGTCTTAATGTTTTTAAATGCTTTACTAACTCAAGAACTACTAAGGACCGAATCTGTAAATGTATTATGGTCCATTTGCTGTATCCACAGCTTCTGGGGAAAAAGAAATCTCTTAGGGAAACAAGCATGAAATTCACTACTTTTGAAGGAAGCATTGGAAATGAGAATGCTAATTCAGAAAGAAAAGGACCTGACCCAAAACTAGGGATGAGATAAGGTGAGACACAGATTTTCTCCAAAAAGGATTGATTAAGGGAACAACCTGGGTTCATAAAACTGGATCAAATGCAATTTCACTGCCTACTGAAATTTTCATTTCTTCTTTGTCTTTTTTTTCCCTTAAGAGACAGGTTAAGGGTTAACTGATTCACCACTGAGAACTGGAATATTTAACTTTTAAATGGCATTGTTGTTGAATGGAAACTGCTGTAGTGTATGAACTGTGAAAAAGAACTCTAGCAAGTCTTGCTGGGATAACTTAAGATGTTTCAGTCCTCAGTTGTCTGTCCTCCCTCTTGCTGGAGGATACCAGTACTCTCACGGAAACTGGTATAAAGGAATTGCCAGCACTCCACCCACTCTGCTTTACATTCTGGCATGTTAGTTAAATTCACCTTCGTCAGCAAAGAGATCTAAAACCAGTAAGGCTAAGATATTGAAGCTGTGCCTTCTTTTTTTTCTGCAGCCTTTATTACTGAGGTTATATCTGCCAGCAGAGAGGTAGGTGTTGGAGTTATCTGAGTCAACATTTTAAACACAGCCAGACTTATAAGAGCTAGCACATAAAACCCCTGAGTTCTTTTTTTGTTTTTGTTTTTGGCTTATTCTTGCCTGCTGACAATATTATGGAGTGGGATGCAGCAGAGGCAGCAATTCCATAGATAATAGTTGTGAGAAGGAGCATTCATCTGAAAGAAATTAAATGGTTTCTGCAAATGTATCTCAACTGGAAGTGTAGTCACAATTTGAAACAGCTTGGAAACTGCTGATCATAACAGTCTTGTAAACAGTACTTCTGAGAGATCTGTGCTAGTGCAAGTTGCTTGTCCAAATCCCCTGGGACAGGTCTTCAAGTGACCGATTCCTTGTGCTGTCACTCATTCTCTGAGCTGAAGCAACACCTTTCAAGAGTGATACATAAAATAAGCCCTAACAATACACATAATTGTTTTCAGGTTTCCTACCTGGATGTTCCCAGTTACCTAATCAGTGACTCTGAGCACTACAAGCTGTACCATGCCTCTCATGTGTGAAGCTCACCTGGGAAGAATCCAGAATATTGGGGGAAATAAAGTGTGCTAAAAGATAGCTCTTGGTAATGAGATGAGGAATGAGAGATCTCTCATAGGGCAAAGTCAGTGGGATCAGCCATGTGGAATCACCTTCTTTTCAGCACAAATTGAATATTTTCTGTCTTCATTTTCCTTTGTAAGAAAGGCTTTGTAAAATTTGCTCTCACTGACAGAACTTTGTGGAGGAGCAATTATCAGACTGGGAAAGATACAAGAAGTGGAGAGAGCTGTATGGGAACTGAATGGACTATGGATTTTAAACATATGGAATGGACTTTCTCCCCACGGACTGACTGTTATTTTCTCAGTTTTACTGTGTTATTTGTTCTTACTGTTGTACCCCTGTTCGCCACTGGTTTTTATGAAATTTTAATGTACCCTCCATTTTGTCCCTTCTTCTCCCTCAGGTTTTCCCGCCTTAAGTTGTTTACCTCCTTGTTCTCCCCTGCTTTCCCGCTCCTCTGCTGCTGATTGGCTACGGTTTGCCGCAGTGCAGAGTGAGCTCTCATTGGCCCTTTCCCCTAGATACTCCGAGGTTACACCTACCTCTCCCTTACCCTCCAATCACCGTTTTCCCTGGGTTGTCAATCCCATGCTCCTCCCCAGTTCTGAATCCTCCCCTCAGACCTACCCTATTTAAGTCCTTGTTTTCCCTGAATAAATCGGCATTGCTTCCCCGACCTTCAACTGTGTCCTGACCCTTATTCGCAGTGCCGTGTCCCCATTCCCTTTACCCCCTCGGGCCGTGGCAGAACTTGGTTTATAGTTTCTCACTGTAGCTGGATCTGGATAGCCTGGAGACAAACATTATATGAAAGAAAGAAGGTTTTCCAATCTATCTGAATAAAGCACTGGTGAAACTTTCATGAGAAAACCTATGCTCCTTTATAAGAAATTTGTATATATCTCAGAAAGACTGCCTGCTTCTGAATGTGGAAATGACACAAGTAATATATATTATACCATTTTCTGGTTTGAGATTAATAGCCCATAGTCAACATGTAGTCTAGGATCTATTTTTGCACACAGAAAATGATGCCCTCTTGCATGAAGCATGAGGTATGAATAATCTTGCCTCTTACTGAGATTTTTTTTGCCCCATGGCATAGAATTCCCTTGTCTAGCTGTAAAAAAAAAAGAGCTGTGAAGCAAATCTGTTATTAATGGTGTGCCATAGTAAGTCTGGAATACCAAGCCTCCAATATCAGATTTTGTGGACATTGGATCTACGTAATCATAGATGTGTTGGTATTTTCTCTATTATTTTCCATAAATATCCACTAAAACTAGACTTATTTGCACTTGAGGTGGAATACAATTCTGTGGCGTGCAGAAGACTTTGCTGCCTGAACTGCATTTCAGTAAGGTAGATCCCTGACTCCTTACATACTGCTGCCAAAAATTACTCCTTATTGTGATACTCAGCCAAGCTGAGTGTTGTATACTTTGAGATGCCTGTGAGAAAGGTAAGTTCATCTTTTAAATATCTGTTAGGTAGTTCAGAATCTCAGTACTTATGAATTACTTGAATTGAAATGAGTAACTCGTAAACATTCATACAAAATAAAGTGAAGGATGAAGAAAGTGTTGTCTGTCTGTTAAACTTGAGTATAATGTTTATATTTTTCATATTTGTTTACATTTCTTGTTTATTTCTTGTTCCAGAGCCAACCTGGTATTTATAAGTCCTTGTGCATTTTCTGACTTTTTCTTGACCACTGACGACCATTTTTATTTTAGGCCCATAAGGTGACATTATGTCTAAAGTGTGCTGACTAAGCAGTGTTCATACTATGAAAACAAGAATGGTGAGCATGTTAGTATTTAGTTAAAAATAGACTGATGTATTTGCTAGTCTTGTGAAACACACTTTTTTTCTGTATGTATGTGCCTTGGCCTCCATTATACTTCTAATGCCAAGGTTGTGGGTTCAATCCCTGTATGGGCCATTCACTTAAAGAGTTAGACTTGATGATCCTTGGGGGTCCTTTCCAACTCAGAATATTCTGTTATTCTGTGATTCTGTGATTCCTCTACAGGTACTGATATAGAATCATAAAATGGTTTGGTTTGGAAGACACCTTAAATCACAGATCATCTACTTCCAGCACTAGACCAGTTTACTCAGAGCCCCATCAATAAATAGATAACCCCAATAAATATCTCATCTGTGAATTGACAACATGAAACAAAAAAGAGAAAGCAGCACATGTGCTTATTCACTTTGAAAGTAAAAAATATGAGTTAATTTCTTAAGTCAAAGCCTAGGTGCTCAGCAGTACATCATATATTATCTTCGTTAATCTACTGTAACAGAACAGGAGCAGAGTAGTGAAGCATACTTATTCAAAACTCAGATACACTTCTTGAGCATCATGAGTAAACACAGCATTTAGTACTCGCCTTTGTATTCCTGCCTGCTACTTAGAAAGTAGGAAAAAAGAATGGGTGTGCTTACATGAAGACAGATGTGTAAGCATCTGTATTGGGCATTGGGTGATTTAGAAAAATGGCAAAATATGCCAATGGTATTAGTCAAGTCTTTACATGTATTTCCATGTAATTTTTAGAGATCTAGAAGCAACATGTTGGTATAGATTTTGATTTGCAAACTGAATGGTGAGTGGATGATGGATTCCATGCTGTGCTTGGACACAGTTCTCAGCTGCCTCCTACTCTGTGAGAAATGACTGCAATCATAAAGCCATCACATAATGAAGACTTCAATAGGAGCAGGAAACACTACCACACCAGGAATTTGCAGGACATCTGGTAAATCAACAACATTATCACAAACATCATGGCCAACATTCTGAGCTGTAGCAACAGTATATTCATTTTCCAAATGTTCCAACTGAGAAAGATACTCAGACCATTCCCACTATACACCAGATGGTTGATTGGGAAGCCAATATTTTCTCTATACAGAGAAGCTTACTCTTTCATCATTAGGAAACATTTTGTATAGGGACCAGATATTTTATTAGAGACAGGATTTTCTCTGGCCCATGTTCTACTGAAGAAATATATGTACCGTACAACATGCACACCACAATATGGGTAACTGCAAGATATTGGAAGAAGTGTCCCGGCAAGCCACAGACATATGAGAAATCTGTATGACAAAATGCACCACCTTTTCATTTTTAATGATGGTAAACATATTTTAAGTGAACTACAATACATTAAATTGTATTTAATATGAAACAATGTCAAATCCATATGAAAATGAATTAGTCTGTAATACAGCAACACCAGAGGGCCATAAAAATAGTCTAGTGATGTAGTAGCTCAGCCTAGTGCTTAGTGATATGATAATTTAGGCTTTGAATAATTAGCATAGCACAATTTCTAGTGCCTTAGTCGAGAAAAACTGTCTGCAAAAATCAGTGGAAGTTTTGCCTTATTGAATATGTACTCGGGAATAGAAAACTAAATTGACTTTGTGTGTTGACTTTGCCAAGTGCTCTCCAAATCATAATAGTGAATTTGCCTACAGAGAGAGAGAAAAGTCCTTGTATTACTAAAATTTTCAGTCTTGCTTTCAGTTGGATAACAAAGGTTTTGATGTAAACCTTTTGTCTTTCTTCTGTTTATCTGTGTTTTAGCTGTAGTTGTAAATCACTGGATGGGCTCCTAGCTCCATTAATCCAAGTTTTAGCAAATGTCCTATAAAAGACAGGAATTTCCTTAAAGTTGTTCCAGTCTGATATTTGACTCTTCTATGAAGCCGAAGAGAAATACAATATGTTTTATATGAAGGATGTGTGGCCTATACTTTTTAAAACACTAAGTTATTTTTTTCTTGCAACTTCTCCAAACTCTTACTGCTTGACCCCAATATTTCCATTATTAATGTATACGTCAGACTGCTGGTTTTGAGAAATCATCAGCAGCAATAGTTAAACTTCTGCAAAGGCCTAGGAAAACACGTTGTCCTATTATTTTTAAATTCTCCTAGACTTTGTCAGGGGAATTTTAGTGCTATATTTGAACAAATATTTGAAATTAAGCAGTGGAATTAGCCTGGTTGTTGGGAACATGTCATCTGCTTAGTTCTTCATCATCATGGCTGGGCTTCGCGAACGAAGATTTGGGAAGGACTCTACCCACTGGTAGAGCGCGCTGGTGGCTAAAAAGGCCAATGTGAGATAGACAAGTCCGGTTGCAAAAGGCACAGCAGAAAGACTCCTTAGGTGGTATCGACAAGACAAGATTCTTTCTGCGTTGTCTTTTCTCCTCGAGAGTGATCATGCATGTGTTCTCAAAAGAAGCAACAGCGTTATAGATAGTGTGTCTCCAGATCTCCTGATTGGAGGCCGGAGTAGACCAGTTATGGTGATCAATATGGCCAAGGCTGAGATGTTGTTTCAGGGAGTCCTCGTATCTCCTCTTTGGGGCTCCTCTCTTGCGGCAGCCGGTGGCAAGTTCACTATAGAGCACAATCTTAGGGAGGCAGTAGTCCTCCATCCTGGAGACGTGCCCTGCCCAACACAGCTGCGTTCTCAGCAACATGGTCTCAATACTCGTAACTGCTGCCTGTTCTAGAACAGACGTATTAGTCACATAATCTGACCAGTGGATGTTTAGCATTGTACGGAGGAAGCATCGATGAAGCGTTCTAAGAGTCGCAGGTGGTGGTGGTAAATGACCCATGATTCGGATCCATATAAGAGAGTAGACAGCACAATGGCTCTGTAAACACCGATCTTGGTACTTTTCTTCAAATGTTTATTACGCCAAACTCTTTTATGGAGGTTTCCGAAAGCTCTATATGCCTTTGCTAACCTGTTGTCTGTCTCTCTGCCAGTCTTACCATCTGAGGCTACCTAGGAAGAAAGGGTTGAGTTCACCTTTGCTCCAGCTGACACAAGGAGGGTACACAGCATTTGTTAGACCCGCACCTCAGGAAGTCTTCCATCATCCCCATATCACCATTGGCCAATCAGAGTCCAAATCAGTCCAGCAGTTCTAGGTGTCACGAAGTTTCTGTTGGAGCTTGCTGCATGCAAGACAAAAGGCTGCTTTTCCTACATGACAAGATGGCTGAGCAAGGTGTGCTTGGTGAGCAGTTCTCTTCTTCCTCAACCATACCTGGATCTCTTGATTGTTTTCATCAAACCAGTCCTTGTTCTTCTTGAAGGAGAACCCTAAGGATTCTTCAGAGGACTGCAGGATGCTGCTTTTAATATGTTGCCAAAGTGTTTCAGGAGAGGGATCTATGGAATGATCTTCGAGCCTAGTTTGAAGATTTGCCTGGAATCTGTCTCTCACTGTGGCAGTTTGAAGATTGTTAACTTGGAGTCTCTTCCTTGGGATACTGCCCCTTTTAGGTTTGAACTTAAGGTTGAAGTTAAGTTTACAACGCACAAGTCGATGATCTGTTTGGCATTCTGCACTAGGTATCATGCGGATATGATGAACATCGCGAACATCTCTCTGTCACACCAAGGCATAATCAATGAGGTGCCAATGCTTAGATCTAGGATGCATCCAGATTGTCTTCAGACTATTTATTAGCTGAAAGATAGTGTTGGTGATGGTGAGCTGCTGCTCTGCACAAAACTCTAGCAGAAGGCGTCCATTATCATTGCAATTTCCAACACCATGCTTGCCTAGTACTCCTTTCCAGGCTTCAGAGTTCTTTCCTACTCTGGTGTTGAAATCACCAAGGATAATGATCTTATTATCTGCAGGAACCTTTTGGGTAAGGTGGCACAGGTTGCTGTAAAATTTGTCTTGTTCAGCAGGGTCACCTTGGAGAATTGGGGCATATACACTAAAGAGGACAACATGTTGCTTGTTGTGTAGTGGAAGGCGTAAGGAGATAATGTGGTCAGAGTGATCTGTCGGCAGATTTTCGAGTTTAGGGACAATAGAGTTTTTAATCATGAAGCCAGCTCCTGAAAGATGCCTTTCAGTTCTGGGTTTACCTGACCAAAACAGTGTATAACTGGCACCGTGTTCTCTAAGGCTGCCTTCCTCTTGGAGACGAACCTCACTGACAGCAGCAATGTCGATGTTGAGACGTGACAGTTCGTGGGCAATTAGAGCAGAATGGCACTCAGGACATCCACTATCCACAGCATCAAGCATGGTTCTGATGTTCCAGCATGCGAGTGTCAATTTGGATACACCTTTGAAGGCAGGTGTGTGCCTTTGTCTCTTGATCTTTGTTTGACTGCATCAGAAGATGCCCGTTGGCCGCAGTTAACCAACTGGGTGAAGGGTGGAGATGAGCTTTGGTTAGGCCACCTTTTCTAGGCCCCTCTCCATGTGGAGCAAGCAGTGCTCTCCTTGAAAAAGGCTGTTTGGTCGTTCAGGATGCTGCTGAATGAGGCTGTCATCTCCGAGGTCAGTCTCAGGCGACCAATGTCCTGAACTGTCTGCATGCAGGGTTGGGTCTGAGGCTTCCAGTGCACCTTTCACCTGCCGTTTTGACCCTCGCCTGTTGCTACAGGGCTTTGCAAATGTGGGTATAGCCTTCAAGCCATGTGCAGAACTGGACCCACCCTTTAATTCTAAGATTCATCTGTCAGGGCCTAGCAAGCTTGGATGGTGACAGCGAAGTCCTCAGGATGTAGGTTTAATTAGAGTATCCTTCTCTTGGATGGATGGCCTTGCAGGGTTAAGCGAGCTCCATCTGCCTGGGTTTGGAATTAGAGTTGTCCTTCTCCTAGGATGACTGCCAGAAGGCTAGTGAGCCCATCCTGCCCCTGGACACAATTTATCTAACCCTTCAGTTTTGACCTGTCTGGCATGAGAGACCCTGCTGGAGGCATATACGACCATCAGCATAGCTTGCAACCTCATGAGGGCACACAAGCTGCTTAGTTCAACATCCCTTAGAAAACTCAAGAGAGACTTGGTAGAGTTTGAAAGCTACATCCTCTGAAGTGTCCACACTTTGTGAGCATTATTGATCAAGATATACAGAGGATGAGCTGGATTTTTTCTGAAACTGCTCTTCCTGGCAGTTAGAAGAGTCAGGCTGGCTATTGGGGCTGGATAATGTAGTGACATATTTCAGTCAGCACTTGCACACTTGTGCATGCTCACTCAAAAAAGTATCCAAATGGACACGTATGTACTTACATGTTTTACTCAGAACCTATGCTTCCTTTTGTCTTCCAATTTTTTCAATTTCACTTTATTTCTTTAAACCCTGTTTGCTCAAAGCCATACTCATATGCTTAACTTAAGAACAGTAAAACCACTGCAGCCAACAGAACTGATATATGTAAAATTCTAACTATGTTTGTATGATTTAGCATTAAACTTTAAGTCTGAGATCTCTGAATTTGGAAGTCTAAGAGCTTTATGACCTTTCGAGCATGGATTATCCTTATTTTCTACAGAAGTGGTGCTAAACATACTGCTTGTGCTTAGGAATAACAGAAGCTCTCTAGGAGTGTGCTGGCCTCCTTTTGGGTAGAATTGTGGTATTACTTTGGTTGTGAAAGATGAATAACAGAGACAACACAGAGGTCTCCAGACTGGATCAGCCCAGACAAAGTAGTTCAAATCCTGGTCTCGGTAAAGTAAATGGCAGCTATGCCTTGTGACTTTAACTGTCAGTGAAGAGAAATGACTGCGTAATTGCTAAAATCTGATACTAAGCTGGTAGCAAAGAGACCACATTTCATGGGTACAGATATTTTTAGGTTTTTTTCTTTTTAAAACCCAACCTAACAGCAGAAAAAGGCAAGCCAATGCATTAAAAGAGGATTTAACAGAAGGAGTTAATTCTGGTCATACTTTGCTTTAAAAAAAAAAAAAGGAAAGATTTAATATACTTTTCAATCATGTCAGCTGAAATGCAACTTTTGCCAATGATAGACTTGCCTACATCTATCACGAGGTAAACAATCTGTGCGAAAAAAATAAAGACTTATTTTTCCTTTATCCTTATCTCTGTGAAACAGTCCACTGACAGAAGCGCCTTTTGTTTGGAAGAGATTTGGTCGTGTTTCACCCTAAACTAATGCAGAAATAGAGGTGTATTAGAGAAGTTTTGACTGCCAGCAGCAGTGGAATTCATTGCCCATTATTTTAGTCTCTAACAGCTTACTGTTGCCAAATAACTACATGCAGATTTGCAGTTCCTTAATAGTAACTTATTAGCTTTCTCAAGAGTTAAAAAGTCATTAACGACAGGCCTTGCAGAAAGAAAAGGACAAAAAGGCATTAACCTAGGAGACTCCATTTTGATAAAACTGAGTGATAGGAAGCAGTATTCCTGAAGGAACAATCCTCCAGCTATTGAAACTCTAAGACAGGAAGTATGTGGAAGCTGTTAAGGTGTAACATGAGTCTGAAATTAGTGAGGATTTTTTTTTAAGCTGGAGAGTGGGTTGGTTTGTTTTGCTTTAGTGCCTTGCAGAATTTGGCCTCTCCGTACCAGATTTCCAAGAGTTCCGTCAGGTAATGTGTGAATATCCCAGGCAAAGCTGTCACATCTCGATGCCTGTCAGTTGGAATCTGTTTCCAATGACTGAAGTCTGGAAGAATCAGGATGGAGCTGAACAACCGAATTTCTCTTACAACCCCCTGTGTGAGTGTGATTTGCTCATAATAGCACATCCAGGGGCATCCTTAACTTATGGGACACAATTTTTCGGCTTATGTCAGTTATCTGCAAAATGAAAATACATTTTCAGTATTCTTCAGGCCTTTTTCATCCTCTTAAGAAACATAGCTCATCTGTCTTTTGAAATCTCTTTTTGGTACAAATGGCATGAGTCCCTTCTGTCTTTCACATTGTACGGTAACTTTCAATTGTACATGGGCACTTAGTGAAGTAAAAAGAGTAACAATTCCAGTTTGATAGTTCTTATACTCCATTCTATCATTATTAAATGTAATCAACTGTAGGCATGTAAGCTATAGCATCATAATGATACAAAGTTTTAAAAGACTGAAGTATTAGCATATCATCTGCATGACAGATTTGGCTAAATCATCTGAATATATTTATGTAAATGTGATGTGCTCTGCACTGGAAAGAGTAGAATAAATTTATTGGAGCTCCTAGTACCTCTTAAATTTATAAAGTAAATTTGTACCTGTGGTATAGTAATAAAAAAAATTCAATTGCCTTGCCTCTCCCTGTACCCAGAATATCATGAAATCAAGTTATATGCCTACCTTTGTCCTTAGCTTAATTACAGCCTCTGACACCTTCTTAAAAACACTCCTGTTTTCTAGCCTTTCACCTTTACTATGCAATATCTTAATTACTCTTTCAAAAAAGAAGATTAAGTATGACAGTCTTGACCTCCCTTTTTTCTCCCTCTTCCTCACACTCTCTAAAGCTTCGTTACATTTCAGATCACATTTTTCTTTGTGGTGTTCTATCCTTTAGTTAGGTATTTCGATATTCACTGTTGGTTTCCCAGTTGCTTTCTCTTGGTGCTCTTCCATTATCTTAGTGAAAAAACCCACCCTTCTTTCCCTTGTTAGATGCAGGATTTTGTTAGGGATTAATACCTCTTTAAGAGACTAACTGAAGACAAAATTTCATTTATTATTTTTACATCAGTCATTCTCATATCAACATCTTCATTGTCATCTCTCCCTTCATCAAACTTGCCTGCATTGTCTCTCTTAAGATGTTCTGTATGTTCCACCTCCCCTGAAGTATAGTAAAAATAAAAGCAAATTCCTTACCCTTTTTCTGAAACCCTGTCAGCTGCTAATTGCCTACTGGTGCTGTTAACAAAACTCATTGACAGATACTGTAACTGTGGAGATCATTTTAGACCCTCCTTCTCTCTAGCTTTGCAAATGAGAAAGCATCTCTCTCTGTGTTTCAATACCACTGTTTTACTGCTTCTACAAAATGTCTAAGAACCTTCTCTTTCCAAATAGACATTGAAAACCCTCCTATATTCACACAGTTTATACAGTTTGGGTTCTTGTTAAATCTTCCTTGTCATATATGCTTAGGAAGCATGTAATTTTTTTTCTGTAAAACATGCAATCACAACATTTTCCTCAACAATTTTCTTTTTTGGGTACTGTTGACTCTCATCATTGGTTCTCTGTTTCTCTATCTGCTTCAGATATTTGTTCTCCAAATCCTTCCTGAATGTTATCTCATGCCAACTTTTAGGTGAATGGTGGAGGATGAGTGAACTCATTATTTGTCTACAGGAGTGTAGTAAGTTTGCATGTGTAGCTGAAATCCTAGCACCCAGATCTTGCAGTTTAAGGGTGAGTGGTGTAAGCATCTGGTGAAAGAAAACAAACACTGGCAGAATAAGATACATTTTGAATATTATATTTGAAGAGGTGTTATTTTTAAAACCAGATAGTTAACTAAAGGAGCAAATATAATGTAAACATCATTTTTCTCACTGATGTAATTTCCAACTGGATAGATAAATTTCCTCCATTTTATGTATTTGATCCCCAGGCATCTAATTTGACTTTATGTGTTACACTGCCAGCACAAGATGTCTAAACCATTCTGCTTGAATGTTTGAGTTAATCACGCTAGACATGCATTCTTAACTTTAAAATCTTTAGAAAGAAATATTTGTACACCTAAGGATCTTTCTTTAGCCAACCTAACAGCCCAGATTTCGGAGTTGTGCAACCAGACTGATTCCATTCTCCCCCTCTCATCTTTTCAGAACTCTTTCTTTCCCCACGTTTCTTCCCATTTCAGCTACTTTAAGTTGTTTGAAAACGGGTGTCTAGATGCTGGCCAGAGATGGACACAGAGATGCTTTCCAGATTAAAAAGGGGTAGTTAAGTTAGGAAGAAAGACTTGATAGATCAGCAAAGTAAACTCAACAATTAGTTTAGACTAGACCCCTGTCTTCTGGACAGTTAGCTGTCTAGTTACTCAGGTGAGTTAGATGAATATCACTCAAAGGCAATACAATTATTTCAACAGGATATTACCTAAAAAGAAAATAACCAAGAAGAAATACAACTCCATTATTATGGTAATGGTACTATGGTAATGGTACCAACTCCACTAATGTTCTTTATTTCTCCATGGGGCTAATGAGCTTAGGGGTAATGCTGCTATGCCTTGTGCCATATGCACAATATCCTTCTGACTCTGACAGCAGACTAGACTAGACCAGTGCACAAGGCACAAGTAATGGTAGATGATTCTCTGTACTGTTTAACAGGTAGCATTTTAGCTAGGGGCAGTTAGCATTTTC
Source organism: Neopelma chrysocephalum (assembly GCF_003984885.1). Classification (NCBI taxonomy): domain Eukaryota; kingdom Metazoa; phylum Chordata; class Aves; order Passeriformes; family Pipridae; genus Neopelma; species Neopelma chrysocephalum. Next base: position 5,388,558 of record NW_020897694.1, on the reverse strand, counting down.
TAGACAACAAAGAGGGCAAAGAGGGTTTGTTCCTCTCAGACACTGCTGTATCTTGTCTTCAGGACCAGAGAACATGGCTGGATGTAATTTCTTTAATGATATACCTTTAACTCTGCAACTAGCCTAGCTAACCCTTCACAACACAACGCTTACCCTTAGTAACCTTGTAAAATTTCACCGCTGGACACTCCTGAACACTTTACTGATTTCGACAATAGATAGATCCCTTTACCACTGAGATTCACAGCCAAAAACAGATTGTGGTATTCCTGCACTGGTCTCTGTAGTGGGTTGACTTTTGGATTCTTTAGGCCTTCCTTAACAACGGGGATCAGAAATCTAAGGAAGTATTCCATATCATCCTTTAGCGTAACACAACGTATAAATAAGGCGCAGATAAGAGAGCTCGCTCTCTTCTCTCTTCCAGTGGCTGAAGGCGACAGGTCTCTCCGCAGGCGGTCTTGGCTTGTATAGACCAAGGCCTGTCTGCTTAGACCTGCCGTTATCTCCGGTCCCTTTGGGAGGCGTGGGGAGTTGGTTGGTGCTTCACACGGTTCTGCTGTCTCATTCAGGGAAGTATTTAATTCGGTTTTTTTATTTGTTTGTTCGCTAGCTCTCTATTAGTGGTGTATATTTGGAGGGTATTTGTTTTGGTTTTTTTTTTTTATCCCTGTTTCCCTCTCCCTTTTCCCCTTTTTTCCCCTCGGGAGCTCCCTATTGTGTGTACAATATATTCAAATTGTATATATAATTGTAAATATATGTAAATATATATTTTTGATATAATCCTGTTTCGCTCGGGCTTCTTTCGGTTCTTCTGTGGTTCATTTTTTTTTCTTCACTTGAAGAAGTCGGGGAGGAGGGGACAGCTCGGACTTAGCAAGAGAGCCAGACCAAACTGATACAGTCTCAAAAGTCACATACTATAACAGCAGATAGGATCACAGATTCACAGAATTGTTTAGGTTGCAAAAGACTCTAAGATCATTCAGTCCAATCCAGCAACTGCTAAATCTACTGCAAAACCATGTCTCTAAGTGCCACATTAACACAACTTTTAAATACCCCCAGGGTTGGTGACTCAACCACTTTCCTGGGAAGTATGTTCCAGAGCTTGACAACCCTTTCAGTGTTGAAATGTTTTCTAATACGGAAATGAAATATCAACTCTTTAACAGCTGCAGCCACACTATCAGCTCATAGGTTTAGGATGGAGATCCTGGAAATAGTATAAGCAGTTTCCCTGAGACTCTGAGGTTCCTATTGAAAACTTTTATGGTAACTGGGTCTGAAAATTTTCACAGGCCAAGGTATAAATCCTGTCATGGCTCACTAGAAAAGTACATGCAGAAGTTTGATCAAATCATCATTACATGATCTCACATCTCGGCCCTTGCTGTCATTAGAAGATCAGGAATTCTGTATCTAATTATCACTTTGTTTGTTTGTGAGGGAATCTGTTTTGGGAAGATGATTTTGTTATGAGACTGCACAGCAGAGGAGGGAGTAGTGATAAAAAGAAATTATATTCCTTGGAAACCAAGGGAGAACTACAGGTTTCTCTTGCTTAGGACTGAGGCAAAAAGGCAAAATTGATCCCCAGTTTCTCTCCAAGTGTCACAGTCTAACCTGATAAGGAGTTTTAGGAAGTCTCATTAACTCAGTGTTCCTGCAACTAATAAATTTTCTTGCAAATAGCTTAGCTTATTTTGCTAAACCAAACATGAATAACCTCCAATTGAGTCATTTGGAAGGTAATACTAACTGTCTTTATTTATATTTGTATAGATTGGCTTCATGGCAGGATCTCTTACAATAAAATGCAGCATAATAACTATCTACTAATGATACTTTGACTTGAAATATCGCCAGGAAGTTTAAATTGGTATCCACCTATTTTTAGCAGAAATAGCTGCAAACAGTTCACAAAATAAGCCCCAGCTGTAATAGCAAGAAAAAATTGACATAAACCAAATGCTCACCACGGGTGAATTTCCACCTACTCTTCACAAATAGAATGAGATCATAAACAGTGGGAGGCTGTCCTGTCTCTAATTTTAATTGTTTTATTTTTCAGTTCACAGCCTGATTAGATTGAGAATGGTAGGCAGGTATAATTTAATTTTAGCACTGACCCCCTACAGGATGGATTACAAAAGTGATGAGCCCTAGTATGAATAGACTGTTTACTAGTTCATGTGCATGCAAAGACCTTGTTATACAATTTATCTTCTGCAAATTCATTTTGCAGTTTGAAGTGAAGTTCACTATGTACCCTAACAGAAACCGAGCACTATTATGAGCATACACATATCCTTCATGGATTTAACAAAGTGATCCAATGAAATTTTCCCTTACGTAGTGTGTGATATGTTTATATAATTGTCATCATCTTATGAGCAGATCATTACACATATTTTATGGATTGGTAGGGGAAATAAAATATGAAGAACCGTAACCATTCAATAGTCAAAACTGAAATGTGACTTCCATTTTAAATCTGATACAGAAATTCCATTCAATTTTGTAATCAAAGACCTACCTGTCTGAAAATGAAGGTCACCTGGGATTTTTTTTACTAAAATTCAAAATTATTTACTTAAATATTTGTAAAGCTGATGCAATAAAACCAGTTGCTTGTTTTAACTTACAAGTAGGAAGGAAAACAAGCAGCTTCTGTTTGAGATGCAGAGTTTACCACAGTTTCAAGCCTTCAGACAGTTTTTTCTTTGTCAGTTCAACAGTGTCATGTCAATGCTTTTACTGGATTCTCATCAACCATGATACAGTATTAACTGTTCTGTTCCACTCAATACCATCACCATCTGGTACCCTCCAAGGGAGTCTTCTGAAACAGGAAATCTATTGATAGGTAAGGGAGCAGTGAAGAACATGAACTCTACAGAGGTAATAAAAGAAGAAATTTGGAACATCATTAGACTAACAGCACTTTGCAAGTCCTTAACAGTTTAAGCTCCTGCTATGTGTGTAAATGATTTTCACATTTAAAAATAGGATAAAACTCTACTGAGCATAATAACTAATGTGACATTTTTTGATTTCCCTCCACTTTTGACCTGCTGAGATCCGGACTTGAGCACATGAATGATCTCACATCTGCCATCCATACAGTATCTGTCTATAGAGAATGACTGAAATATTGCTTAGGATTGCTTTAGAATTAGAATTATTTGAATTAGAATTAATTACAAATCCCCAAGACACCTTAGTAAAATTCAAAGAGCTAATTAAGTATGTAATATTTTCGTAACAGAACAACTTATCTGCATGTGCTCAAGACTGAAGATTTAAGGAAGTGAAGACCCAAAAATATGCCCAAAACTCTCCATGTGCATGCAGCACAGCATGACATATTGTGCATGTGAACTGGAAATAATTTCGGATGGTGCCAGGGATCTGCAGCGCTAACATACACTACAGTTTTACTAATCTGCCAATGTCTCAAAGCTTTGGCAGAGCTGTTGCACAGCGCACAGATACACAGAAAAACTGTTCTGGAATAAGCATAGGCTGTTTTATTTTCTACATTTACAAGTTACTAAAAAGAGTTTTCTTTCCTTTAGACCACAAATTTTATTAACTTGCTTACATACCACTGTGTGACTTCAAGCAGTGCACAGGTCTGAATTTTCTTCCACTGTTGTTTGCTCTTGTATGCCTTGGTTTTGCATTTGTACAATAAACAACCCTGTTCTCACCTCACATATTATTTGGTAGAGAGAAATGAGAGTGATTTTATTCAGCAGCAAAGTGAACTTCTGTAAACATTTGGGTTCCTCTCAGGTATTTCCATATCCCAAATACACGGCTATCAGAGCTCTATTAAAGATGGAATGCATGGCATAAGAGGTGAAATGTAAAGATGAGGTTGACAGTGTGTTTGAACTAGTACCTTTGGGGAAATAAGGTTCAACACCGTAAATTAAAGATAGATTCAGGCTATGTTTTGAAACTCCTTGGAGACATGCCTTCAACAAAGAAAAGGAAGAAGGGCTGCATGAAAGCCTTGGAGGGAACAAGGCTGTGAAAAACTGAAAGTTATAAAAAAAATACAACTGAGGGCTAAAATATGCATATTAGGTAAAGTTGTTTATATTCCTTTATACCAACTCCTTACAGTTTCTCCTCTCTTAGGTAGATGTGTCCCTAAGGGTTTTCCTGAGATATTGAAGAACTGGTGACTACATCAGGTTTGTACCTTGTGGTTATATATCACTTTGGATTTGGCTTACATTTGTAGTGATTTCAACTCATCCTTCTTCTCACTGTGTATTTTGTAAGCACTAAGGTCTTGGTCTCCTGGTCATCTAGAAAGCCTTTGAAGAGCATGGGCATCCCTATCCAGGATGGATGGTGGGCTTTCCTCTGGGTAGCGAGAGGAAGGATGGACATAGTAATATTGCCATGATTCTCATGGGACTCTTCACCTGCACTCTGGGCTCAGCTGCTGCCCAGTCCTGGCTGCTCAGTCGTGCTCAGACAGTATGGACACAGCCTGCAAGAGGAGAGCAGCAGCAGACAGATGGAGGATTTTAGCAGAACAGAAAGGGACTTAACTGCGAATCTCAGAAGCTGTGATAGCTCTGGAGGAGACTGAGCTTTGCTGTATTGTCTGAGTGCTGCTAGAGGATGGTTACACTCACATGTGCCATTAAGCATGCACAGCCCTACAACACTATGCTGGGGTCTTCTGGGGTGAGTCTTACATACATGTCAAGCCAGGACTAATTCTGGGGTTCAAGGAGAAGGCAGTGAGTTACCAAGCCAGGCAGCAGGCTTTCTGGGGCTCAGCTGACCTATGAAGGAAAGGACCTCACAGCACTGTTAGTGGTACCAGTGTTCAAAGTGACTTGTGTCTTGTTGCAAAAATGTTCCTTCTGTCCTAGGAAAGAGGGTAAACTCTACTGTAGAAGGGAAAACTACTACAATAGGACACTGTAGCAGCCTCTGCTCCAGTGATCAGCCTTCACACAGCTTTTGTTTTTGAGAGTCTATAAACATGTAAAAAATAGCCTTTGAACCTGAGGAAACAAGGTGGTAGCATCCTGCTTGTTTTGTGGGGCAAAATTTTAATCAAAATGATTAAGAATCTCAGGTAGTGAAGAATGCTTTGTGGTCTTGTTCCCTAAATGCAAGATCTTAACTCCTTGCTTGCCCTAGTACTGCTAAAGGATACCACCTTCAGGATTTTGTTTATCCTGTTCATCAGGTACTATTTTTCTCAGGAGTTTTACAAAACTATTTGAAAACACTATTTTCCTCTTGTTTAGACACTGCTACTAGAGCTCTTCTTTCCCTGCCATAACAAAGCTGCCAGTCAATCTACCAGATCATGCCCTTCCTTTTCCTTTTAAAGACTTGCTTTGTTCAAACTGAATTGCATGACCGACAATCTCAGCACATCTGTGCTCTTTTAAATGCTGCAATATACTATTAAAGAGATACATTCTTTCTGCTGCCACATCCACATTTAATAAGGCCATGGGAGACATTTAGAAATAGGTAGTAATGTTTATTCCTTGGGTTTTTTGCGGAGGAAGCAAAGTGCACCTAAAACATTGCTGATTAATTCCAACAGATACCATTTTCCATGAAGGTACCCTGCACCCAGCAGGCATCCTAATAATAGCAGCAAGAGATTCAGCCAAAGGGAAAGGAAAAAATTCAATCCATACAGCAGTTGGACAGGTTTCCACATTTGATTTTACTTGTGTCCTTTATAATCGTTCAGAAATAATATTTTACAAAGTACAGCAGTGCACGCTCTACGTGTTGCATTATATCAGGTTTTTGACTGTAAGTAGCCTACGCCCGTTTCATCCCAGATGCAAAGCATTAGATTTTCAAAAGAGGAGCTGATTTTAAATGTGTTCATTCTGCTGGGGAAGGTTTTATAAATCCATACTGAACAACTTGCAAACGTGAACTAAGTTTCCTGTCTTTGCAACACAGCAGGCAAAGTCTGAAACATATTTTTCTGCAAGTGATAGCTTTGAAAGAAAAGTATATGGGCTTTCTGTTTTGCTGTCCCTTTGTCCCACTGCTAAAGAGATCTTCAACCTCTGTGACACAGCGGTAAGAGGGAGGTGAGGTGCATTGGTGTTGGCATGAGGCAGGGGGCCTTGAACTCCAGCTTTCTAATCCTGTCTCTGAGAGAAATCAAACCAAATTAAAATCATCTCTGGGCTAGATAGTGCATAGCATCACTGTTTTGGATCAGAAGTAGCTCTGAGGTGTGCAGCCCAGCAGGAACTCCTGGAGACAATGTGCTGTCATTCAAACCAGCACTGATGCTCTTGAACTCGGGCGAGCAGCCTGACCATGGGGCTCTGAGGACAGTATGTGTCCCTCTGTCTCCAGCAACAACACTGCAGCTTTGGAGAGGGAGCAGCATGTGTTTGTCCCCAAAACACTGCATTATGCACAGTCCTTTCAGTACTTTTTATGTTCCCTTTCCCTTTTCTCATCTCCTGCCTTTGTTTCCCACTGACCCAAAGTCACCTACACCCCCCCCACAGGCTTACAACAGTGCTTGCATTGCCCTGGAGTTTGAGCTTCTGGCTCAGAGCTTCTGCCATGGTTGAAAAGCACAAAGTGCATCTGAGACATTGGACTGAAAAGGAGGAATCAAGCTAGTCTCTCCCTTGATCTGTGGTTGGTTGAGTGCCTAGCTGGTACCCTTGGGTATATGAGAGTAGTTTGCAGGCAAACAGCCTTAACTAACTTGCAGCAGATGCCAACAGCAGCCAGGGCAGCTGGACATTGCCAGTGCATGATGAGACCTTGGATGCCACTCAACAAGAACTTTACCTCCCAATTGTATGCCACTGGAGGAGCTCCATCAGCTTGAGTGATTCTTCTGCATGATGGCTGCAGTACCAGCAGGCGCTGAAGCAGTGTGTTAGCTGTCCTTTTCATGATTATAATGCATTAGACTGAGCAGCTCTAGGACCCAGTTCTAAGATGCAAGAACATTATGCTTAGGTGATATGTTTAATTCATGTGTGTGCTTGCAAATATGACAGGCAGGTTTCATTGTCAAAAGGACAGTGGCGTTGTGCTCTGGGTTCTAATTGGAAAGCAATAACCTGAAATGCTCATATATGTTGCATATTTACCTTCAAATTTCAAAGGCTATGGGTGTTTCCTTCTACTTGGAAAGTTTTAGTTGGTCACTACTTAAATAGAAATCAGGGTATGTAAAAAGATATTTGTAAGAATGGATTCAGCTCTTTACTCATTTGAGTTGCTATGCAAAGTAAATAAATCTAATCACTTCTAAATATAGAAAGTGTGATGTGGTAAAGTGCAGGATGGAATAAAAATATTTAGGAATATATTTCCCCTATCTGCTTAGAGAGTAATGAATATGCGCTCCAACTTGAAACTCTACTCTAAACCAAAAAACTCAAAACAAAACAAAAAACCGAAACAAAACCCCAACAATAAAAAACCAATTGTCATGGATTAAAACCCTCCAGTTTGGGGTAAAACTGAAATCCCTGCATTTTCATATTTCTAATGCTGACTGTAAGAACAAAGGCTGCATTTTTCTACCTTTATTTTCCTTGTATCTGAATGCAAGTTTTGGCAAGATTTATTGCTGAGCATTTCTCATAGTGAGTAAAATTATCAGAATTTGACCTCCTGAAACTACTTCTAATCTAAATGGAGTCAGAAAATCTTCACAACATTTCTAGAACAAATTTACAAAACTTAAGAGAGCTGATTTGTTCACAAGATAGAGATAGGAATCTAGCACTGAATGTTTGATTGAAACTTTGAAAATTGCCTGTTAATCATTAATGTTGATATAGAATCAGTGAGCTGGAAAGCGATTGTACATTGTCCTGTTTCTTTACTTCTGTATTTTCCACATACAGTTACTTACATGACTCTGTCCTAGAAAGCTGATGTGTTTCCTTGGCTCCTACTTTCCCTGAAAGCTTGCAGTGACCTCATATATGTATTCTTTACATTTGGAGCCTGACATGTATGTGGAGATTGAATTAAAAACAATGTGACAGAATGAAGGTTAACCAAAATGATTTGAAAAAATCAATGGGTACAACTTCAAAGTCTACAGGACTGGGCCCTTTTGTCTCAGCAGCTTTTTCATTGTTCCAAGACTTGTCATCACGGACTTCCCCTATCAGCTGCTGTGACTGAAGCTGGATGCTGAACAGCGACAATCTGAGAATTTTTTGGTAAATGCAAGTGTACAACAGCTTTCCTTTCACCTTGCAGACATAGTGGCTACCCTGAGTGGAAAGAAGGTAGGAACTTGCTTTCTGCTGCTATATTTATATCCAGAGATACAAATTTTTTGGTGTTTAGAGAATTCTGTTTAAAACTCAAGTGTTTCTAAGGAATCAGTCTGATGCCTTTAAGGTCAGAACCAATTTGTTATCAGTTATTTCTTCTCGGGGAGAAATTTTTGCTTGGTTCAAGGAGTCATAAGGCACTGTTTCTGTGCTTACTGAAATGATTCCCATTATGTGAAGGGAATCTTTATCCCCTTCCTCTGCTTCATTTTCATAAAGATTTTAAGTAATTCACTTATGGACTCAAGTTAGTTCCATTCCTACCACAGATCTAAGAAACATTATTTTTCCAAGCAGGCTCTGTGAAAAGAAACACATTTCATCCTGCCTCTCTGACTCTATTTTCAAGGCAGACTTTCAGGTATTTCAAAACCTGCTTTGTTAAAAAGACTTCTTAATAAGGTGAGGGTATGTTCTGCCTGACTGAAAAGCAAAGCTCTTCATTTTTAATAATGGGCAAACTGCAACATAAGTCCATGAAGATAGATTTAACCTTTAGAATAACAATATGGAAGCTATAGAAGCAAATGGCTTTTTAAAAATTCAAACTTAGTTGAATTTGTTTGGCTATTCTATATACGAATGAAGGCTTCCACTTTGGAAAGATAATTTAATGTCTTCTGTGGCACTACTCAGACATTTAGAATGAGGCCAATACTTGTGGAGCTTGATGAATCACAGTAAGACATAGAAAGTGGATTACCATGTGTTGCATTAAGTATCTTTAGAGTCTGTAGCACCATTGAGAATGTTTGCTAATAAGATTGAACCTCCTTCTCCCCTTCATTCACCTATTAAAGACAGAAGAAATGTTAACATCCTGCAGTCTAATTTACCCTTCACAAAGCGCTTATGTGATGTGTTTTTCACCATTTTAACTTCTCTGAGCACAATGGTACCACAGTTGCTCTCCTTAAAACAAAGTCTTGCTAGCATTATACACACAAAAGAAGACAAATTCACGTAACTTCTCAAGAGACAAACATGGGAGTCTACTGAAATGCATTTATACACTCTCAATTAGCACACTTATTAAGAAGCGTTTTGAGCAAACTAATGAACTTTTTGCTTCTTGCACAAGATAAAATTTACAATGGAAAATGCATAAGTAGAGATGGCTGTAATAAAAATCATTTTCCCCTGCTCAGAAATGATAGATTTTAGTCTCTTGAACTTGAATAATAGTGTTCATTGTAATGCACTTCTTAGCCCTCTAAGTGGCTAGTAAAAATTAATCTTCAACAGCAAAGAGCAGTACTAGGGTGATTCTTCTGCTATGAGATTAAATTACTCAGACTTTAAGTCTTTATAAAAAAGAATGGAATATGCTGCATCCTGTTTACCAGGTGTTTTAGGAGCAATCAGCATGAAGTCATGGAAATTTAGTCATCAAAAAATATGAAGGCACGCTGTGAAAAACCAGGGGGACTTTTAATTCATAGCATTAATTTACAAAGGTTTGGTGTTTGCTTTTTGTTTTATTGTTGTTTTTGTTTTTGTTTTTAATTATTATCCTTTTGTTTTATTCCAGTAACAGAATAAACTTGAATACGAAATAATCGCTCTCAGGCATTTCCCTACTGCAATTGCTAATATAGCCTAATATTTGAGGGGCTTTCAGATCTTCTCTTAAAGAATTTGAAGGTTTCCTTAATGTCTATGACCTGTACTGTAATGATAGTTCAGAATTGCTTATGTCTTCTTAGTAAATGGAACTTGGGAGAATTATGCTCCTGTTGTCGGCACTTCTGTTGAGTTTAGATGAGATAAATCTGACTTCATAAACACAGGAGAGGACAAACCTTTGTTTTGGGTGACATTCTACCATGACACACCAAAATAATGGGACTAGACCACAAAAAACTGAGACCAATTAATCCTGGAGCTAATGAGATAATGAAATTATTTGCATGGCATTTTTATGAAATTATTTGCATGGCATTTTTACAGTTAATATCAGAGCTGTCTTACATGGTACTCACATGTCAGAAAGAAAAAGGAACCAGCTATATGAGTTTTTCTTTCATTCAAAACACTATCTTCAGAGCTGGATGTTCAGGTTCATAACCTGGTTGCACCATGGTTGGTTGTGCAGAATTTCCTGTCTCACACCACACTACTGAAGCTGAATGAACAAATCTTAGCTGATCAGTATAGGAAGGCAGAAAGGAAGTGCATAAGTGAGAGAAGGAAGGAAAAAAGGCTACAATGGAGCTATGTAACAGACAAAATGTTTTGTTGTTTGTTTTTTTTTTTTTAACAGCTGCTTGTATGGGAGGACACAGGACACAAATAACCATTACTTGAGTAAGTCCCTCTATGAATTTGTATGTGAGAAAGAATTCAGCTAGAAATTTGAAATTACTGTTTTCAGCTGATTTTTTTAGCTCTGTTCTGCTTAAATAACAATACCTTTGGCAATGCCAAGCTTGAAGAAAGGGGATACATGGATTTCTTATTGATAGAATGTTTTTTAAGAATGAAGAAAATAAACCAGGTTTAGAGGTACATAAAATGACACACATACTGCCAGAATATCCTGCCCTGCTTGCTATATTATATCCACTGGGTTGTCAGCTGTGCTCTGTATCATATGTATAAATACCAATCTATTGGTCTGATTTCTCATTAGTAGTAGTAGACTACATTAGTAGACTAAGAATTTCCAGTTATTCTATTTTCAACAATCATTTTTTCAGTTCCATAAAATCTTTCTCCTTCTCATTTCTTTTGGAAAAATAAGGGGAGAAACTCTGTTTGTATGAATTTTCTCAATTTTGCTAAAAAACTCTGTCTTTTCTGTGATCACTGATACAGTTATTGTGAAGTGTTTTGTAGTTATAATGGACTTATTCCAGAAGCCTTGCTGTGGTGGTCCAATCCCTAATCCCTGCTTTAAATTGTTTCTTTTGGTGCCATATCACAAAATTAATCTTTCCATTTGTTTTACACTGAATAATTTAACAGCGTGTGAATCCATATAAAGAGCCATGAGGCAAAGTTTTTAATGAAAGTTAGCTACAACTAAAGCAGCCTGCATATCTTATTTGGGAATAAGAAAATAAAATTTTCAGGAATGGCAGGTTTAACTGCAAGTTTTAATTTTTCTCCTGCCTTTCTGGTAGAATACATACTCCATTTAATAGTTTCCTTTTATTTTGAATATATTTTGCTGTGTAATCAGGTGGCTGTGAGATATGACTGAAATACTGGTCATTCTGATCACTTGTTTATTCTAATGATTTGAAATAGCATTATAGTAGCAATGCCCCATATGCAGAAAAGCAATGCCAGCAGCGAGATTTCTGCTGAGGATCTGAGTGTGGATTTAAATGGCATGGGGCAGTGGTCATAAAAGTACTCTGGGTAGTAGACCAGTGTTTGGGAAAAGGTTTATATGACAAATAGAGAACACCTTACTAGCCCTTTGAATCTGATCCCACTATAATGGTAATATTAATGATAAAATTTGTTGGTTTCACATAGCCACTCAATGGACTGTATGAGATGGTATTTGTTGAATTCTTGCTCTGTGGGAGCCTGTCTTCAAATTAATACTGCGGTAAGGCAAAGTGACTGAAAATACTGTCAGTAGGAGAATCTGAGGGGATGCTGGAAGTGCACTATTCAGAGAAAGTTAGACTAAAAGAGGTGGGCTAGACTGCAATTTGAACAAGGTGCAGTAAAAAGTCTTAAATGCTGGAAAATTTCTGACCAGATTGTCCCAGCATTTTCTTTATATTAACTAATCTAGTATTAGCTAGCTTGACTTGAAAGACAAAAAGGAGAAAATAAATTGTAGTTAAATTTAATATTTGAAGTGGAAATCACCTTGTCTAGCTTTCAGGGTGTGATTCACTCCAGAGCTGGTCATCTGGACTCAGTTGCCCATTTTGTATCTATGTATCAGTCAGATGTTTAAAATCTCACTCCAGTCAGAATTGGACATATGCCACTAGCAGAACTTCAGTTTTTGGCCTTATCCCAAGCCCAAAAATCTCCTCACTCTCATACTTAGTTCTGATCCTGATCTTTCTTTTCTTCCCTAGAAATTATAGATGGAAAACATTGTTGCTTCTAAATCCAGAGCATACCAAATTTTTGAAATGTTGGTTTCTGTTTATCTCTGGCAAAGTGCAATTGCAATCAAGATACATTTTTTTTCTCAGTTAGCTCAGTTCGGGAAGTCCTTACTTAGGTCTCTATGGAAGAACTGACAAAGTAACATGAAGAATGAAATATTTATTGAAAATATTTAAAAATTATGATGCAAAATTGAGTATTCCTGTAACAAAACCAAAGGACACAATATTTTGTAGTTTGCATGATGCTAACCAAATGTCAACATTTCGCTGCTTGTAGGGAACCATGCTGAGGGAAATCATATAGACGTGGTGTAGATTCACACTTAAGCTAAAACACTTGGTTACCTGCAGCCAGTTATCCTCACGGTTGAGTTATTACAATGCTGGGGTACATTGTGTTAGTGTACAAGCTTCTCACTAAATGGAGCTAGCCACTGATCATCAGATGCAATTGTCCTCCTGTGACAGAATAACTCAGGATGAATTTAATCATCATTGCAGTCAGATGGGCACACATGTTGTAACACCAAGAAAATACTTAAACATCTGCTTTATATAAAGCAACAGGGTTCATCTCATTGGCTGCATTTATTAATTTCTTCAGCAGCAGTCCCAGGAGCATGGGAATGCAGTGTGGATCTGACCTTTTCTTCTCTTTTCCCTTTTCCATTCTGTCTTTAGGAAACTGCAGGAGCAGTTGGGTTTTTTTGTCTTCTGGAGTATGGAGGTGGAGAGTGTTTATGAAAACACATCCGAGTTATTTTTAATGACTTGATTTTTGTAACATAGTTGGGTTATATTTCTAAATTGTTCTCTACAAATATGGTAGCAATATGTTTTAAAATTCTGAATTGTTCCTATTCAATTCCAAAACTAGGGCCCCTAGATCTTATGATGAAATCTACTGTTATGAGAATAATTAGAATTTGAAGCAATACTACAACATGGAGATTAGAAAGACTTGAAGTAAGTTGAAGAAGAACTTTATATGAATTTCTTGATTCATGCTAAAACCTGTTTGATCTAATTTAGCATTAAGCATCCTTCACTAGTAGAATTCTTAAGCCGGGGGGAAATTTCAGCCCCATAGATAATCTGTGTGGAAAAGAACATATTAATTCTTAGAGCCTTTTTAGTTTTTCCCTTATAGATGCTAAAGCACCTGTGAGATATTGTCTGAAAAGTGTTGTATTATATTATTTTCTATTTCAAAATGAATTTAGGTAGTTAAATCCTTGTCTGTTGAGCTGAAAATGAACTCCTTGGGGCATACATCTGATGCCAGCAGGAATGAGTAATTTAGAACTTGAAGCCTGTACTTCCTCCCCAGAGGATGAGGGAGGTATATAAAAGTGCTTTAAAAATTATCCTTCACATTTGCATCCAGAGGAAAATACAGCAGCTCCAATTTATTTGATTTGTTCATTAATTGCTCAGCTAATGCTTAAAAAAAAGCACAACGAACAAAATGTAACCGGGCAACTTACCAGGCAGCATTGTGAAAAATTTTGAGCTACTAGGAGAGGGAATGTAACACAGAAATTGTATTGCATATTAATCCAAAATAAACATGAAAGAAAAATCAATTCATATTTAGGTCTCTACTCTTTAGCAGTGTTAACCCATAGCATATGGGAAAGAATATGACAATGTGTGCCTGTGTGAAACTAGAATGGAGAAAGAATTTTATGAAAGTATCCCGTATGTCATAAAATGCATTTGATCCAATAGGGGTTTATAGCTAACAAATTTCAGACAAATATTTTGTACAGTCTTGCTGCTCAGACCCAGATGTGAGTTCAGAAGTGTGGCAACCCTACCCAGACCTGTAGGATGGATTACTAGTTGGTGATCATCAGAGAATCTATTAATTTAAAACAGTAAGTTTTCTTCCAGAAACCTCATGTCTAAGTTTTCAAGTCCTGCCATCTGTTACTTTACTTGTTTCTGCAACAGCATTTCTGTTTGACTTGCAACTGCATATATAAGTCTAAAAGCCTGATTTGGGATCACAGCTAGTTGGTTCAAAGATCCTTTACATAAAGCTGCATCACAAAAGGTTGTGAGTTGTTACCTGAATGAAAAAAAAACCAAACCAAAACAACAAAGCAAAAAATCCCAACCTTTTCTGATTACTTTTTTTGTTGTTGAAGAGAGATCTATCAGATTGCTCATATTGTCCTAATCCATTGGCATTCCTGGCTCCACTGGCATTGGTTTACATTAAGTTGAATCCACCTACCTCTGTATTACTTAGAAAGGGATTTCTTCACCTGTAAACATTATAGAAAATTGTAAGAATGGCACATATAAAACTTCTCATTCAGAAAACCTCTACACACTGGTAGATGTATCAAAGTAAGTTGTGACTCCATGTACTTGTCCTATGCAACAACCTGACTGTTTCCCAGCTTTCTCCATATTTTTTTAAGGTTTTTTTGCTTTACCCCAGTTACAATACCAGTTCGCACTGTTCTGGACCTATAAAAAAGCTAATTCTAATTTAATTCCTTTTTATACATATAATTAAAGGTGGGGGTGTTTTTGTTTGTTTTGGTTAGTTAGTTTTTTACTACTAAAATGCACGTGTCTTTCAGTTCTGAGAAGTATCCACAACATGTATAGTTATCCAACTCTGTTAGGGAGACAAGGGACAGACTGAAAATAAAGATAGCCCATGTAGAGGAAAAATTAGTTTCAGTACCAGAAGTGTGTTGTAAGTGATTTGTATAGTATGGAATAATGCAAATATATCAGGGCTTCAGCTGTCTGTCTGCAAAGGTTGGGAAGATTTTATTATTGTGTTGTGATGGATAGCTCTTCTCTCACTCTCTTTCTCAGGAAGACCAGAAACTGGACATTTCTACAGAAAGACAGTGATCATCTCTATTACAAGAAAGCAGTAGACATCGTTCAGTTTAAAAGTTAGATTACTGGCTTCACATCAAATATTTTGTCAAATTTCTAGTTAAGAAGAAAATTTATCCTAGTTCCAGGTAGAGCTTAGGACATTTTTACTCTCTTTTGTAGGGTGGACTGTGGTCTACATCCATCACCTGGATATTGTCATCTATCACATTCTCTGTTACAGGAAGAGCCTATGATATGAATGGCACATATAATGCTCATTCTTTCTTCCTGTAGCATTCACTAGATTCAAAGCCTTTGATTCCTTGTACTCAAAGTCCTTAGCTGTAGAAGTTTGGGTGTTTTGTGAATTATGTTATGAAAACAGACTGGAGCTGCGATGTTTGTAATTCTGTGTTTCTACTTTCTGAAAAGTCAGAAGATCTTGATATGTTATACTGAGGATGAGAGTTATCTGACTGAATGACTGTATCTACAGTGAAGATACTTAAAAGAGAAACACAACTTCTTTTATAGTCAGTCAAGAAAACTAGCAGCTCCTCGTTGCTTACTGTATGAAGCAACTCATTCCACGATAGACACCTGAAACTGCTCAAGTGAATTATCCTCTATGAGTGCCTCCTATCTGTAAAGGAAACATAGGATGACAAGGTGAGATGTAGGCATATAGAATGGGATTCAGTTGCTCAAATGTAGCCTCTTAGTACCGCTGACAGTTTTTATTATCCAAAGTATCCACACAGGCTGTAAATTTGTCACAGATGGCAGATCCATATCTTTCTGATGGAAGCTAAAGGGCAGAAGGGATACTTTTTGGAACGTAAAGCAGCACAAAATGGCCCTGTTTAGATGATGAAATTGTACATTTAGTGTGCTCCTTCTGAATTTTGCTTTTACTTTCTCCCTTCCTTTCAGCTGCAGCTGCCTGGTTAAAAAATAAAGCTATTGTGTCTGTTCTTCTGGAATGTCAGTGTTACTATTTCCCAGGAAAGAACTGCTTTTACTACCTAGAATTCAACTTCTTGTTTCATTTAGGTTATTGTTTTGTTAGAAAACATGGTCACATGGGAATTAAGGCTTGTCCCCCAAACACTGTGACAGGATCAATAGCTCTGCTGAAATACATCTACATCAAAGCACACAGCATGGACAACAAACAGGACAAAATGGATGCCACTGTGCAGCAGGAAAGCTATGATATAATTGCAATCACAGAAAACTGGTGGGATGATTCACACAATTGGAGTACTGCAATGTATGACTGTAAATTCTTCAGAAGTGTTTTGGCAGTCTAGAACTTGATGGTGGTGATGATAGGGTTGAGTTTTATGTGCCGGAATCAGGGGTAATGCCAACAAGGCAGATGTCCTGGTGAGAGTCTGTTATAGACTGCCCAAAGAGGATGAAGAGGCAGACAAAATACTCTATAATTTGGGGGCTTCATCTTACCAGACATCTTCTGGAAATACAATACATCAGTGAGGAAACAATCTGAGAGGTTTCTGGAGCAGGTGGAAGAAACTTCTTGAAACAGACAGTGAAGAAGCCAACTAGGGTTGGTGCCTCACTGTACCTGTTGTTTGTGAGGACTGGTGGGTGATGTGATTGTTGGAAGCTATATTGAGTCTCTGTGTGAGATGGAATTAATTTCCCCATAACAGCCCTCACAGTGCTGCGCTTTGCGTTGGTAGCTAGAAAGGTGTTGGTAACACACCAGTGTTTTGGGAACTGCTGAGCAGAGCTGGCTGTCAACTTTCGCCCCACCCCATCAAGGGGCTAAAGGTGGGCAAGGTTCTGGGAGGGGACACAACTAGGTCAGCTGATCCAAACTAACCAAAGGGATATTCCATACCATATGATGTCAGCTCAGATATAGAAGCTAAGGAAAGGAGGACCAAGGGGGGCATTTGTTATTTACAGTGTTTTTCTTCCAGAGCAACTGTCACGTGTGCTGAAGCCCTGCTTCCCAGGAAGCAAATATCACTTGCTCATGGGAAGTAGAGAATAAGCCTATTTTTTTCTCTTTTTGTTTGTGCATGTGTAAACTTTCTCTTTTGCTCCAGTAAACTGCCTTACCTGAACCTAAAAGTTGTTTTCCATCTTATTTTCTCTTCCCTGTCCAGCTGGGAAGGGGAGTGATAGAGCAGCTTGGTGGCCACCTGGTGTCTAGCCAGTCAACCCACCACAGAAGCCATCTTGGGTGCAGCAATCATGAAATTATGGAGTGTTTGGTTCTTGGAGAAGTAAGGAGGGGGCCAACAGAACTGCCATCTTGGAGTTCTGGAGGGCAGATTTTGGCACATTTAGGACACTAGTTGAGAAGGTCCCTTGGGAGGCAGTCCTGAAGGGCAAAGAAGTCCATGAAGGCTGGACATTCTTCAAGAGGGAAGTTTTAAAAGAGGCAGGACCAGGCTGTCCCCAGGTGCTGAAAAATGAGTTGTCAGGGAACAAGACCAGCTTGATTGAAAAGAGAGCACTGTCTGGAACTGAGGAGAGAAAGGAGAATTTATGACCTGTGAAAGAAGGTGCAGGCCTCTCAGGAGGACTAAAAGGATGCTGTGAGGTTATGCAGAGAGTATTCAGGGGTACTGAGGGAACTGGCGGAAGAGCTCTCCAGGACACTGTCCATCATTTGCCAACAGTCCTGGCTAACCAGAGTGGTCCCAGTTGACTGGAGGCTAGTAAATGTGAAACCCATCAACAAGAAAGGCTGGAAAGAGGATCCAAGGAACTACAGGGCTGCCAACCTGACCTCAGTGCTAGGGAAGGTTATGGAGCAGATCATCTTGAATGTCATACTGCAGCATGTACAGGACAATCAGGGGATCAGGCTCAGCCAGCATGGGCTTGTGAAAGGCAGGTTCTGTGTGACCAACCTAATCTATGACAAAGTGACCCACTTAGTGGATGAGGAAAAGGTTGTGAATTTTATTTACCTGGACTTCAGTAAAGACTTTGACACTGTTTCCTGATGTTTTTCCTGGAGAAACTGGCTGCTCGTGGCTTGGCCAGGTGCACTTTTTGCTGGGTAAAAAACTGATTGGGTGGCTGGGCCCAGAGAGTGGTAGGGAATGGAGTTACATCCTCCTGGTGCCCTGGTACAAGTGGTGTTCCCTGGGGCTCAGTATTGGCGCCAGTCCTGTTTAATATCTACATTGATGATCTGGATGAGGGTCTCAAGTGCATCCTCAGTCGTTTTGCAGAGAACACTGAGTTGGGTGGGAATTTTGATCTTCTGGAGGGCAGAAAGGCTCTGCAGAGCAATTTGGACAGGCTGGATCCATGGCCTGAGGCCATTGGTATGAGGTTCAACAAGATGAAATGTTGGGTCCTGTTCTTGGGTCACAACAACCCCATGCAGTGTTACAGGCTGGGGGCAGAGTGGCTGGAAAGCTGCCTGCAGAAAAGGAGCGGGGGGTGCTGGTCAACAGCTGGCTGAACATGAGCCAACAGTGTGCCCAGGTGGCATCCTGGCCTATATCAGAAATAGTGTGGTCAACAGGACCAGGGAAGTCATTTTCCCTCTGTACTCAGCAACTGTGAGGCTGCACCTCAAGTCTTGTGTCCAGTTCTGGGCCCCACACTACAAGACATTGAGGTGCTGGAGCAAGTCCAGAGAAGGGCAATGAAGCTGGTGAAGAGCACAAGTCCTGTAAAGGAGCTGGGGTTATTTAGCCTGGAGAAAAGGAGTCTCAGAGGGGACCTTATTTCTCTCTACAATTACCTGAAAGCAGGCTGTAGCGAGGTGGGTGTCAATCTCTTTTCCCATGTAAAAAATGATAGTACAAGAGGAAATGACCTCAAATTACACCAGGGGACCTTTAGATTGGATATCAGGAAAATTTTCTTCACCAAAAGGGTTGTCAAACATTGGAACAGGCTGCCCAGGGAAGTGGTGGACTCATCATCCCTGGAGGTATTTAAAAGACATGTAGATGTGGCACTTAGGGCCATGGCTTGGTGGTAGTCTTGGCAGTGATAGGTTGATGGTTGACTCCGTGATATTAAGGTTCTTTCCAACCTTAATGATTCTATTGTTCTATGATTCTTCTCTTTTTTTTTTCTACTTAAAAGTGTAGCTGCTCTACATACATCAGTCTGGTGTATTACACAGTAGCTCAGACCCAAAACTTCATAAGCAAACCAAAATTTTACTACTTCAGTGTGAAAATGCTTCAGTCTAGCAGTTAAAAACTCACATCTGGCAAAATCTTTACTGTATCCGATTGTATGCCCAGGAATTACACGGCAGAGTTTTCATAAAGAAATCTTGCTGTCTGCTATCGTCTTTATCTGAAACTTGAGCATCCAGAGTAAATTGTTCATGTTCAAAGGAGAGACACAGGCTTCTCTGCAAGTTCATTCTGTTTGTCAGGATTTTGAGAGTTGAAGTGAAAAGAAACACCTATGCTAACCTATATAACTTGAATCTGGACCTACAAGTCTGATCAAATTATTCAATATTTCCCTCCTAGACAGCGATTAATTTTATCCTAAATAATGTGTATAAGATTAATCACATGAGTCACCTTCTAAAAATGCTTATTTCTATCTGTTGACTAAGAAGGATGCTTAAAGGTATTCCTAGAACTTCAATACATAACTGTCAGAAGTCTAAAGCTGGTTGGGGTGAATCCCTAAAATACATTGACTGATTTCTTCTTAGAGTTATTGTTTTTCTGTTGACTCTTCAAAAGGTTTACACAATTAGCTTTACAGAGATACTTAATGTCTGGGTGACCAAATTTAGTGAACTGAATCATATTCAAAATGAAGCTCAGATTTTAAATGCATGTAGGACCTTCGCTACATGTAGAAAAAGAAAGGAGAGAAAAAGCAAATTAAATGTGTTCCATAAGGTTTCATACTGTGCAATCAGAATTCATGTCATGATATATTCCTATAATAAAAATATAAATCCCCAAAACATAGTAATATGATCAATGTACATTTTACTTGAAGTGGGAAGTTTCCCCTGCCCATATATCCAGTATAGAGCATTGATCAAAACCAGATCATCATTACAAGTACTGAAATAATGCATCCCTTGTATCAGGGTTTACATACCTATGACACTTTTAATAGTGGGTGCTTGGCATCAAGACAAAAGACATCAATATTACTCGTGCCTGACAGGAACTGTGTAACATATATTAAGTTCAGCAATTCAGCAAAAGAGGTCTGAACATTTTTTTTTATTACAAAGAAATTAAAACTTCATTCATGAATTCATGAATTATAGCTTGTCATGATGCGTCTAATGTATTTTAACTTGTGCTCAGTGAGTGATTTAAAAAGATAGAGCTTACATATTTAAATGACAACTTGCTGTATCTGTCATCTTTCCAGTTGTCACCGGGGTTTCAAGAAAGTGTTGCTGACTTTCTTTTTCTCTTTCTTTCTTTTCCTCTTTCTTTCCTTCTTTTCTTCACTTTGGAGGTTGGGGGAGGGGAATCTGCCACAATAAACTAGAAAAATCCATTCTGTCAAATTGCATGCCCTGCTGGTTCATCACCATTATTATACTGAGGTTTTACATTAAAGTACCCTGGATTTTAAATTGAAAGTCAAATATAATTTGCCACTAGAAGCATGAAGTGAGTGACTAGAAAAGCTGATAGGTAGGCGCAGCATGACAAATTGGTATCTATCTAATAATGAGCCTTACAAGGTCATGGATCACTACGAAACTCTAAATTTTATGTAAGTAGAACTGGACTACATTGTGTCAATTGTTGTTTCGGGGGAAAGGGCAATATATTTTAGATTGGCCCATACATTTTCAGAGCTAAAGCTAGACAGCTACAGTAAGTCCCTTTTTGATAGAAAAAAACCCCAGGGAAAACAACAGAGAAAGGAAGGGGGAGTAATTTTGTAGTTCCACACACCCATTTTCAGGATAAATTATGGACTAATAAATTGTTTCAATGTGTAGGTTTAAGCTCTAGAGAGGAAAAAGCCCACAGCTTTATAAACTTTTTGAAAAAATCTTTAGGCAAGTGGTCATTTACTGGGATTTTTAGGGTAAATAGTGAAATTGATTTTGTGTCAACAAAAAGAGGAAAGGACCACCCTTGTTCCTTCCTATTAGACCATTACAACATTTGAAACATTCAGATCAGTTCTCAGCAAATATTAAACTATAGACCCCTAGTGAAATTGATAAAGGTATGACTATTTATACCACAAAATAGATGACTTGATAATATCATCCCTTAGTGACATCCACAGAATTTGTGCAGCTGGCAAATGTTGTCATTTGAGACTTACACTCAGCTGAGATCATTTACTAGGAGTTGCTCTTCTGAGACACAAAGACCTTTATCAGTTTGTCTTATGACATTATTTTTATGTGCCTTTATGAGACACTGTGTAGGATTCATGTCCCATAACTTTGATATCTAAAATGTAGTTAATCTTCTAAGTTCCTTTGCATCACTGTAGTGAAATAGATGAATATCATCTTTTGGAGATGTTGAATTCTAGGCAGAGATTATTTTATTACAAAATAGGCCTCTGGGACAGATCGCATTGTCTGCTAGAAGCTAGAAGGGCTTCTTCAATAAGGGGAGCTTAGAGTGGAAATTTGGGCTTCATCACCTGTCCTTTAGATGTCTGAAGCTGGATTAGATGGTTCCCAGAATATCTACCTCTCTTCTTGTCTGTCTCACCTAATAGTAGAACTGAAAACAGTGAGAATTGAAAACTCATTTTAGAAATAAATATATATTTGTGAGGGACAATGGCTGGAAGGTGTGCAGTGGGGGCAAGAATTGTAACACTGGGGACAGATATGTTTTAAGAACCTGTGGAACTGATAGGTAGCTAGAGGGCCCTGTTGGGTAACTGCTGTTCTGACACAAAGTGGAGAATGAAATTCAGCAGAAATAACCCAAAATGCCCACATGCGTCATTCAGCCAGACCGGTAACCACACTACTTTTGTACGGAGAACATTAAATTTCACTGGGAGATTATTGTGATTTGATGTTCCTCTGTTGTCTTAGAAGTAGGATAGTAGTAGCACTACCAAAGTAACAAATAGAGCAGTTGTCTCCCTGTAAAGGTGCTGTGTATTGAAAATCAAAATGCACAAGTTGTGATCATGTTAACAGTTCTAACTGTGGAGTTTGGCTTTATAAAGTATCTTGTTTAATCTATTTCTATGTTGGAGGCCCCTTGTTTAATCTCTGCTATGTCAGGTAAAAGGGACGCAACTGCAACAGCAGTGGCCGTGAAAAAACAACCCATAGTACTCAAAATGAATACAATTGTATTTCCTGGGCAATGACCCTTTCAAAATGCTATGAGTCTGTTAGCTGGAAATGGCTGATGTTTTTTCTGTAATTCGCATAAGGGACACATTGTGGCTTGCTTCTTGATTCTTCTAGTTTTGCTAGTTTTCTTCAACCCACAATAAAACTCACATTTATGTGGGAGAAATAACCCAACCGTTGGTGCTATGATTTAACCTATAATACACTGAAATAAATATAAAAGACTGTCGCTGATTAGTGCTGAAACAGACCCCTAACCTAGTGCTGAGCCCCAAAAATAACATGCTGATCAATGATTTTGCTTTTTGGGGGACGAATAGTCAAATCAGAGTCAATGTGTGGAAGAACCATCCCTTACAAGCAGAGAACAGCCCCCAGAGCATAAGAAAACCATGAGAAATAAGCAGCATGATTTCTGAAAAGAAATCTTATCAGAAATCTTATTGCTTCTTCTGATAGCATCACCAAATAAACAAATGAAAGGAAAATGGCAGACCTAATATAGTTTGACTTCAGTAAAGCATTTACTATAACATCCATGAAATCTCATACAATTAATTCAAATTGACAAATATGTGGACTGTCACATGGATTGTAGATTAGCTCAAAGGCCATAAACAAAGAATATTGATAGATCAAGTTGAAGGAAGATACGTAGTAATTTGTTGCAATGCTGGTACTAAATCAAGACTGGTTTAACATCTTTCCTGATTTGGAAAAAAGAATGCATCAGCTCACTGAGAACATTTACTCATGGCATAAAGTGGGAGGAGCTTTGAATGCCCTTATGGGGAAAGAAAAATACAATGTGTCAGAGATTGATGTGATAAAATAATAAATAAATTATAAAAGTGCAAAGCACCACTGCTGGTAAAATTTGAATTGAATATTGAACGAGTATTTAACAATCTGGAAAAGATGAGAGAATAAAATATAACTGTGGTAGATAATGGGAACAACTTGAAAGGACAACAAAAAGGGCAAGTGAAATTATAGGTGCATATGTATTATTACCCAATGGAATAAGGTGATACAGTAATATGTGAGAATAGTTGTCTAATTTTGATCACAGAAACAGACGTAGTCTATACAGCTCTGGCACTCAAAGAACAAAATTGGATTCTTGGAATGATCAATGAAACAAACTATAAGAAACTATAAGTGATATCCAAATGGTCAGATGCAATGAAGAAAGATTAAAATGGATACACTGTACTGGACTAGATTAAAAATATTGGATCGTACAAGTATTGAAATACCTTTCTGCCATGAATTTAGTAATCAGTATGAAAAAGCTTAGATTACCTGAAAATATAGCTGTCCATGTATGCTTAATTAACAAATAGAAGGTACCTAGTTGTCTCCAAACATCAAAGAAGTACAAATCTCAAAAATGTAGAGGAGTTTTGTGAGATACAGAAAAGCATAAATAAGAACAATGGGAGAAAGTTGAGAAAAATACTAAGGTGATTACAAGCAACACTTGTCATATTAGAACTGTATCGTGAGGGAACAATATTGCGTGACTAGAAATGCACTATATGTATTTGGTTGGGTTTCATGTTCATGGTGGCACACTACACTTGCAATGAATTTTTTTTGTTTAAGAGAAAGTTTCCTTTAGTGGGAAGGGTGTTAGAGAGAGAAAATATTTGGGACCATACCATATCCCATATGCAGAGTCTTTACCACTCCAGCTGGCACACCAAATGCCAATAACTACTGAGTTATTACCTTCCAATCATGAAGCAGACTAAACTAGCACAGTGTTTATAATAGATCCTCCTGCAAATGCTTCCAAAATTAAGGCTAGGTGCCTCTTTGTATATGCAAAGCCCAGATGGTACATACAAACCAACTGTGAACTACATTGCTGGTGTGATGTTTAAACCCTACAAAAATGTATGCTGATATAAAAAATGGCCTCTATTTACAAATGGAAGACTGAATAAATGAGAAATGCAGTTTTGCAGTTTGCATTGAAGATCTTCAGTTAGATAGACTTTGGCTATCACTCTGTATGACCATTCTTATATTAAAATTAGATGTAGAACAAGTTTTACCCAAGTAGGAATATTTAAAATGAAAATATGGAATCTAATGTCTGAGCTTGTGAAAGTTTAACTGAAATTCTTGCAGCAAGATCCCGATCATGGAGTAACCACTTAATACACCTAAAGTCGATGCCTTTCTTGACTAAGTAAAGGAAAAAAAGAATAGAAGCAAGGGAATGATTTTCAGCTGAACATTTGAAGAAAATCAGGGCTTTGTATTTGCAGTAGTTTGTCAGACTTTTTCTCTTCAATATCTGTTAGATCCATTAGCTAGTTTCAAGCAAAGAGATGAGGAAATTTAAAGACTAATACTAAATAAAAGAGGAATTAGGCAGATCCATGGCTTCATCACAAGTGGCATCACCTGCTTTCATGATAATGGGACTGAGCAGAGGAGGAAATTCCTAACTACTTTTGCAGAATGAAAGTCTGCATTACGAGTCCTTATAGCCTTCCTGCACTGAGAATGCAGGAAAGCAATATTAATTGAAACAAATGTTTTGTGAACTAATCATGAGTTTAGCTGGATACTAGTATACCTAAGACCGAGGTGGTTTTTTTGTGCAAATACTTTGTAGCGGTCCACGCACAAGCTAAAAGTGAAGCTTTCCATGTGGCATTCTTAAGGAGTTTCTCAGCCTCTCTTTCTTGCTCTCTTATCTTTTTCTTTCCTTTTCTTTCATTACCCCTCAGAGCTGTTCTTGTGTATATTCTGATGCCTATTAGTGTGTGCAGTCAGGCTGCATCTGTAATGCAATTAATTTTAAAAGTCAGTTAGGGATAAGGCAGGGTTTCAAAGATGGCACAATCGTCAGGAGGCTGAATTGGGTGGTTCTTTTCTGGACTTAGGAGAAAACCATGAAGAAAAAAAGGTGTTATCTGAACTGTAGTATAATTCAATGAAAACTCAGCATTTAACACCAACTCACTGCTCTGCCTCTGATATCAGATACGTGAATATATCAAAGTTGGGACAGCCTTATCTCTAGGACAGTGAGTGGTGAATCAATAGCATTTTCTCTGTGCTAGCTAGCAACCTGATGGAAACAAAGACATACATGTTGCTGATACTGTATCAATAAAGCATGACAAATTCTGATGATCAAATTAGTATTTTTTTACTTGTTTAGGCATATTCTTAACAAAAGGAAAATGTAACAAAATGGTAAGATCATCAGGCTGTCACTATATGAGGGGCTGTTAAGGGTGGCTGTAGAAAAGAAGACTAGATCTGTTCTCTGAGTCAGCATTTTAGAAATTCCCTATATTCAGATATGTGACAGCATATAGCTGACTCGTACTTCTGCAACAGGTCTAAATAGGTATGAAAAGTACCCCATACATGATATACATTTAATCAAAAAGTTCTGTATTTTTAAGTATATCAACTTAAACAACTTCAGCTTCTCTGAACAAATTTGAGCCATGTGTCATAACATCCAAGGTTACCAGAACATCTTCTGCTTACCTAACTGCTGAATGTTTTGGGTCTTTTGAGCATAAAGGTCATATCTTCATGCAATGACTTCAGTGGATGCACACCAATTTAAACCAATTGAAAAAACAGTCTGTAAGTGTTTGTGGCCAGGATTTCTCACAATAAAAGTCTTGGCAAATCTGAAAGTCATTATTATAATGGCACTGCAGACAGCTATTGTTAAACATGAGGCACAGTTCTAGAGTAATTATGGCATTATAACATTACTTTATAATTCAGCTTTTCTCAGCCTAAATTACCATCATTGAATTGTGTTTGTCTTGCTCCCATCTAACCAAGTATTCTGCGCAGAGAGTGCAGAAGAGGAAGAGAAGCTCTGCTAGTCCAGTCACCAGGAGTTTGTACCTTTTCTTTTTAAGAGTCTCACCTAGGAATAAAGCAGTGGACAATTCTATGTGAATTCATGGTGATAAAATTTTGCAGCTTTCTGCACTTTGGCAGCATCTAGCTTTACCTATGTGCCTATATGTAAAAGAAGTGCCCACTGGCTGTAGCTGAGGTTTAAATTGATACATAGAGTGAAGGAAAACTTGGAAAACTGGGATCCCTAAATTAATTTCTGGTATCTATTCCAATAAGGAGTGACGTAGCATACGTGTAGAATTCTTAAAACTCATGTTCTGAACATGAGTCATGTGTCAGCTGGCACGATGTCTCATGGCTTGCAGACTGCACTTCACAAGACACAGCTACCCAGCTCACACAAGGGGCGTGTCTAACACTGAGGTTTAGATATGTCTCTCCCCATTACAGGCTCTGGCCACATCTCCTCTGCCGTCAGGTGACCCAATCAGGGAAGAGGACTTTTCAGGGCAGGATCTTCCCCCTTTTAATGGTTTTCAGATGTGTACAAGAGAGCAGAGCTCCTCTCGGGGTTCTGTAGTACTTGTGTGTGGAGCAGAAGAGTAAAATCATGGCTTGTCATGTAATCCCTTGTGATGGGACTGGCTAGAATTGCCTCTGTCGCTGTCGTCACCAGTTTAGGTGTGATTTTTAAGGATTATCTGGAGCAGCAACTAAAGTAATAACCACCATAATGACAAAAAGCTCAGAAGGTGCAATGTATTACTTGGAAAATGGGAGAACGTGAGATTTTGAGTTTTACACAAAAGCTTTCGGGTTTATTTTCTCTAAACTTAGGGGCTCAAAATGGGCCAGGTTTGGGGTTTTTTGGTTTGGGTGGTTTTTTTCTTTTTTTTTTTTTTTTTTTTAGCTCACCTCCTGTAGCTTTATGAGAAGGTTTATTTGGCCCAGCACAGCTCTGCAAGAGTAAACTGAATTGTTGCTTGTTCATGCATCCTGATTAAGGGCCTTACTCTCAGTTCTGTTTCTCTCTGCTGAGGCTTGAAATGTTGGTATTGAGTACTTGCTATATCATCATGGTACTGTTTGCCTGAAACTGAGCTTCGAAAATGCGGAAGAAACTGTCAGGCATTCTGGCAAGTCCTGAATTGCTTTTCAATTCACCTGTGTTCACGGTCAAAGGGAGTAATCCTTGGGGGAGACGATTAGCAACAAAATATCCTGACTTGTCTTTGACTAGAAAGAAGGGTTGTAGGTCCCTGACAATGTGGGATTCAGGTGCCTCACTGGACTAAAGGGACTCATGTAAAACCTGCTAAAATGACACGTTAAACCCATACCGAACATTTGGCCAGTGTTCCTGTTTGAAGGATAATTTGGGAATGGACCTTTCCATTCATTAACCAATAAGCTTGCAAACCCAAACCCATTTGCTTATGAATGCAGATATCTTTTTACCACAGCTATTCTCCTACTCCGTTTATGGACATTTAGAATTTCAGGCAAGTAGTGATGGAAACTGCTATGAAACTGAAGTTGCCAATCACACCCTTTGAATAAGAAATAGTGCATGCTGAATAGTCAAGGACATAATTAAGTGAAAAGTTTGTAACAGGCAAGTTGATTGAAAAATGTTTCTACAAAGCACCACAATAATTTAATGAAAATGAACACATTTATAGGGATCATAATACTTTTACTAATAATCTGCCAACAAAAAAGGGTCTAATTTATTAGCTAAAGTGTTTCCCAAGAGTAGTTTGCCCAGGTCTAGTGTGAAATGACATACAATTCCATGCTAAATCATTCCTTTGAAATAAAATTGTTTGCAGCTAGTAAAATATCCCTGGATAATCACAGAGGTCAGAATCTATGACCTTGTTGTGTTACATGCCTATTTACAGTTCACTCCCACAGCAGGTAGTCAGAGCTTCAAGTACTTGCTCTACTAAGTACAAAAAAAGAAGCCTCCATATTTGGCATTGGGAAAAACCCAACCATCTCCCTTTCCTCCTAATTTAGTCCAATTTTCTTCTTAACATGTAGAAATATCATAACATGACTTACACACCTGCTACAGTGCTAAACTCTTGATGATACCAAACAGTGTCACTTGCCACATTGTTTCATCAAACTTTTTTCATATTCTATATATTCGTTCCTATTTACAGTATTTGTCAAAGTTCCAGTACAGAAGTACTGAGTCTAAGCATACAAAAATGCTTAAGCTACTTTGAGAGAATTCATTCTGGTCATTTCTCTCTTTTAATCCTCACAAATTTCCTCAGGGTTGGTAAATCTTTTATTTTTTATTGAATGTGTTTTTCTTTCCTTCTCCTCCATTTAATTTGAGCAAATTTGATAGCCATGGGCATTTTATTTTATTTTTGCCATCTGTTTTCCATTTTTATTAAATAGTTATGTTTATTGTTAATTGAAATTGCAAATTGGCCATATTATGTTTATACTATAATAATAGTGTCTGGATTTAAAACTGTGGGAAAGATTGCTTCCAAACTGTTCTTATGATGTATGGGCCTAGAGCCTTAAAATTACACCTGTCCTATGGGGGATTTCCTACCCTTCGAGTTGACCTCTTGAACAGCCACGTTTTTTCTTGAGAAATAGTTCTCCCTTTCTGTTCAAGAAGAGAAAGGTCAAACTTCTAGCATAGTAGCCTCAAATATTTTTAGAAGAAGTCACTTGCAGTAAGGTGGGTTCTTTAAGGGCCTGATCCAAAACTCCTCCTTATTTCTGAAAGACAACAGCTGTACAAGAAACATATGCTGAATTACAAATATCTTCAACCAGATTTGAGAAAGGTTTAATTCTGTACCCTTTACAGTCCAGTGTACTATTACTAGAGACATTAGAGAGGTGTTGCGGGGCTATTGAACACTGCAAACTTACCCAATGTATCACAATTACAGAAACACCTGTTCTAAGTAACATTTTGCTGAGCCACCATGAGAATTCAGTGCTCAATAGCCCTCAAAATTTCTCATTTCTTTCCTGTGGTGAGGTACTTTAGCAACTTCTCTCTGGACCATAACAGAAAATGCTTAAGGTCAATGGTTCAATATGTCTTAAAGAACAAGGCCCCACTTCCCTCCCCCTCTCCCTCCATTTCTCACTAATAATGCTTTCTCAACACAATTTTGATTCTTTTCTTATCGGTGTCTATTTCTTCATCTCTATATTTTTGTTGTTTAGAGCTGAGGAAGAAATGAAATAAGTGGCAGATTAGTTACTGGTGTAGTCTAAATTAACATACAAAGGTGTTATACAGAAAGAAGAGGAATTTATAAGACAGAACAAATGCATGAAGATTATTGTTAAAAAAAAAAAGTACAAAATAGGAGCTCAGTCCAGACAACCTTGAAATCCTATGGTATGGGTGAAAGACCTGATTATGTATGGAGTTGGTGGGAGACACCAATTCTCTGCACATTAATGGCCAAGATTAAATGCTCTGTTCTAGACATATTTCATGGTACTCTATGTCTCACTTGAGTACAAAATAAAAGGTCTATATTTTAAAGAGCAGGATATTAATTGCTGAGTGATATCAAAAATTTCACTCTCATTGCAACTCTTGCGTTGAAGTACTCTGGCTGTTTTTGGTGTGGAGTAAAAAGAGAAAACTGATAACAAACATATTAATCAAAGGCACTAGTAAAAGGGTCACCATAAAACTTCTATAAAGAGTATATGGGATGAAGGAGATTGGTCTCTTCTTATGCTGTTTTGGATGAGACACTCTGCTGCTTTTTCTCCCATTCTTTATCTTGAGCTTGTCTATTTGTGCTAAAATATTTGAAGGTAAAGACTGACCTTCTGTGTGCTTGTACACTATTATACATAAATCTTACAGGTCTCATGATGTGCTTTTGCAGTTAGTATCTTATATTACTAGATGAAGACATGAGAATGGATAATGGGAGAAAAATGAACCAAACATTGAAAGATCCATTAAAAGCAATAAACAGGCACCCTTGGTGAGCACAAGCACCTGCTTCTTCTCCAGCGCATGACAAAAGCAACTAATTCTGCCAGCTGTAACTCTAAACATGAAGTAAATGGACCCCAAACTGGAGCTGGATGAGGTAAAAACGGCAGTTTATCCAATAGATGTCACCTTTTTTCTCTTTTTTTCTTTTTCTCTTCCCGGATGATCTGTGGACAGCTCTGGATTTGAGTTAAAGTATCCAGCTTTTCTAATTTTGTGAGGAAAGCTTTTCGTGTGTGGGACTCTTTGAACCTACTAGGTTTGAGTAAATCACCTCGCCTTGTTCTGTTAAGGAGGAGGAAGCATTTCAGGTAAGAATATTGATGTGTAAACATGTAAGCTCATGTTCAAAAGCAAAATATATATTTTCTTGAACATCCTGTCCCTAAAATCTCAAGGGTGAAGATTATGAAGATATGACCCTTCTAGACTGGAGCAGGACTAAAGCCAAGATTGTGAAGCCTTAATTCCTTGTTTGATAACAGTAATCCCCAAAACATAAGTTTTTAAAATATGATATGAAAAGATTAAATACTACTGGACATATTTGCTTTGATTTTATAAAGTAATTTAAATAATATAAATTAAAAGAATTTATTTTCTGACTAAGAGGGAAACCAATAGGCATTGCTAAGTTAATGTGCTTTTTTTTATTCAGTGTTCAGTTATGCAATGTGCCACTTGAGCCATCTTCTGTTACAAAACTGTAGTAATTGAAGTGTAGCATGTTTAAGACTGCTATCTGTTGCAATCTCTTGATCCATACAATTGCTGTCACGCTGGAGAAGACAATCTCCGACTTGACATTAATTTCTTGTCCTTCCAAATTGTATATGACACACCGTCTTTGCCTTTGCATGTTACTTGCAGGACCACAGCATTTTAAAAGAAACAGAAAAAAGTCTTGCTGGGCTGTCAGTTATTGACTAGTCTTGGAAGACTTTTCTTCTGTTCACAGAAACATAACAACCACCATTTCAGATGTCAGCTTTTCAAACACCTCAGTGTATTATATGAAGTTTTGTTTGACTTCCTAACATGGAACAATAGGGTAATGCAGTGGAAGTTCTGCATGTGTAATTCCTTGAAGAGAGCAGTTCAGCTAGTAGTTGAGATCTCAGTTAGACTTTTTACCTTCTACCTCATACATAAATTTTCTGTGATGCTATCATCTCCTGCTTTTCAATATTTCTGGGAGAGATTAAAAATCCTGTAATTCACACAGGAAAAAAATTACTCTCAAAATTCCACTCTCTAAAGAATAAAGCAGATATCTGATGAGTATTACTCTTTATGGGGCTGAATAAGGAATGTATGATGAAGAAGCTCTTCCTTCCTAGCCTCTGTAACCTGGGAATGATAGTTTCCTATGTTAGAAAGCACTATGACGATAAAAGCTGGGGACTTAATAGATCTTATGCTGCATTCCTTGTTAGTTTCTGAACTCTCATATGGTTCTGTAAAAATCCCAGCCAAATTCATTACTGTTCAGGTCTGCTCAGAAACAATTGTGATGGGAAGTATTATGGTTATAATTCAGCATGTCTGGGGTGGGGTAGGGAGCACTTTTAATTTCCCTTTACTGCTGGTGATGGATTTTTGCAGCTTCACCTTTCTGTGCTACTGATCCCAGCAGTCCCAGGCTCTAAACAACAAACAGCTTGACTTGCAGAAACTTTCCACTCTCTCTGGGGAAGACCACAAACTTATAGCATATTTTAAGCTGTTGTTCGATTTTCTGAGGGGAGAGAATTGTCTCTAGGCACAAATTAGTGCTACTGGTGGAAAACGGAGTTCAGCTGTTTATATACTAATATGCAGCAATTATGATAAAACAAAACTTATTCTGAAATTCTGCTGTAACTATGGTAACCTACATTCAATGTATTCCATTAAAAATATGAAAAAGTCTTCCCAGCAGGAGACAGTAAATATTATCTATTATTGATTGATGAAGGTTTCAGACTGTGAAAAGTGGTTAATATATTTTTTGGAATGAAACACAGTTGTTAAATCTTCCTTTTTATTAATGCTTATTGTCTGTTTAAATAGCATCAGGTAGTTATCATTAATTTTTACATCTATTTTGAATAATTTGCTTCCGTCATTAGAAAGTCTCCATTTTACAAAGGGTCTCTGAGAAATTCCTTTATTAATTTTCTTTTATCTGATTTCTAGTCTGGGACATTTCCATTAGTATTTGACTAAATCTTAACAAAGAGGTTACAACACCAAATTCAGCTGGTACATTTGGATAATTTTATATTTAATAATAATAATAATAATAATAATAATAATAATAATAATAATAATAACAAATCCTGAAGGATTCTGCTGTTTAATGAGGAACCAAGAAGTTATGCAGATATTCTTTTGCTTTACTCACTAAAGTATGGTTTCCAAGTTATTTAATTAAATGTTGCAAATTACCTATGGAATAAAAAAACTTTTTAAGTTCAGTCAGCAACAACAATGTCAAAGCATAATGATATGTGTGTGGCTGGGAATGAGAGAGAAAAAATCGGCAGCACCATGTAGGCACATTAGCAAAATGCTTACTATGTCTGTACCTCTGCAGAAATCCATGGACAGAGCTGCTGAAGGGGGAAGCAGGATGGCCATGTTGCAGGGCAGTCCCCTATGCTGAAATAACCCCCCAAAATGCTGTTTCCTATACAGTTACAGTACAGTTTACTATACTAGCAGTTCAGCTGTCTCATCCTTTGGCTGCTGGTCTAGCAAAGTGTTTCTCTCCTGTGTATGTTCTGACATATTTACCAAGTCTTTGAAGCTGTCACAGGTACCCTAAATGATTTTAAAAGGATACCTGTATGAACCGTGACACTGATTGGAGCCCTTGACCTCTGCTCAGCATAATGGGAGCTTAGAGATATGAGTGACAGATGACACACAGCTAAAGACGCTTTCATTTGAAGCTAAATCCCACTCATGCTATATATTCTGTATTTTCGTGGGCATGGCACAAGATAACAATGGAGATATGATACATACCATTGCAATTTCCTGACAGAGACAATATTCTGGTTTCTCGTCTCCATTTCAAACAGACTTTCCCTTCACCTAAAGTGTCTGTGGGAACACAGGTTAGTCAGGTGCATCAGCATTGGAGCATTACACAAGCGATAACATATTATTGTATTAGCTGATGTATCTTTTAGAAGAGATACAAAAGGAGATCTAAAACAATATTGAAAACGTTTAATGGAGAATTATTTTCTTATTTTTAGATCAAGACTGAAATCACTGTCAGGACTCTAAAAAACACATATTGATATCACTTCTGTAGAGGAAAAGCTTAGGTCTTCAGCAATATATCCCTCAACTACTCACTGGTGACAGAAAAGGAAGAGAAAAAATGGAAAATAATGATGATAGAATTTCAGGGGAGGAAAAAAAGAAAAGATATTTTCTTTTTATTCACAGCCCAAACAAACTGTCTATCTTCTTTTTTTGGTTTTGTTGTAGGAACTCACTCTGAAGTGATGATACGGATTACTAGGCTGTTATCCTGAATAAAAAGTGCTGTCATTAATTCTCTTTTGCTTCAGCTATGGACCGTTATTTCCAATAGCTGTAGGTGTCACTTCCAGTACTGTGACCCATCAGGAAATCTCTCAGGAAACCGAAAGAGTTTACACAATGGTCTGGCAAGAATATAATTTACAGGGCAGCAGAAGGGGCAACTGCCTACTGGTCTCAGATTTATTCCTCATTCCTGTAGCAGAGCTTAAATAAGTACAAGGAGATGTACTTTTCCTGCTGTTGGGCTGTCCTCCTGCCATTTCACAGAGAGCTTTGAGCACCCCAAGACACTATATCCTCCATTCATTAACTACCTGCTGGTGTTAGAGCTTGTGTCAGGATTGCAGCCTTCCTCAGGGCACTGGCAGCAAAGAGGGCAGGCAATTTCCATTGTTGTGGGGGTTCCAGGAAGCAAAACAAAGCTGGAAAGCATAAGAATGAAGGAGGAATTTTTAAGACGTTCGTAGCAAGTATAAGGAGGAAGGAGAAAAGAGGGAAGAGAAGCGATATCTGGTGGGGAACATCTGGGACTACAAATTCCATAAATTGACTGAATTTTTAATTAATTTTATTTTTCCTTGTGTACTTTCATTTAAAAGAAAATCCTTTTAGTCTCTGACTTTTTGTATCCACAATAATAATTTCAAACAAAATACGTAAGTTTCAGAG
Organism: Neopelma chrysocephalum; assembly: GCF_003984885.1. NCBI lineage: Eukaryota > Metazoa > Chordata > Aves > Passeriformes > Pipridae > Neopelma > Neopelma chrysocephalum. Next base: position 5,353,908 of record NW_020897694.1, on the reverse strand, counting down.
CTATTAATTTGTTTACACCATTAGGGAATATTTAGCTACTGTGTAAGAATTTTTGCTGCTTATACTCAGATAATACAAGTTGATGGGAAGAGTACTCCTTATACTTGCCTTTCAAATACTGGGAAATGATCATCTGAAGCTGAAAACCAAGCTTATTACTATTGGGATTTCTCAATAACTTGTGATTGCTGTCTTTCTTGGGAAGCATTGACTTTCTTTCTATTTGATAATAATCTTTAAAAAGGCTATGGCTTTTTTTTTTTGTCATACTCCCCCACCATGTGTATTCATTATTCTCTCATTTTTGAGCATTTAGTGATTTGTGAAGAGTTATGAATGGTAATAAAATGGTAATCAAAACAGAACCTCTGAACTGATCCATGCATCATCATGAGTTTTTTTGTTCCTTAAATCTGAATGCAGTAGTTAGAATGAAATGTACTGTGAAAAAAAAAGAAATATACTCTCCATAGATACTTCACAAATTATTCCTCTGAATACTGCTTTGTATTTCATATTTTTGTATGAGCTACTAGCTGAAGGTATGCAGAAAACAATTGTAAAAGGAGCAGTAATTAAGGGCCAAATTATTTTACTCTATAAAACTGTTTACAGCCCAATTTCTTTAAAGTTCTTTTTGACTTATGTGTATATATTTTTGGCTGTCACTTGTTGGTTGGGTCTGTATTGATTGTTTCTGGTATCCTCATGGACTTGTTTGAAAGAATGGAACCTAAGATTCTCACCCTCCTCAAATATAAGTAATACCTCATAGTGTCTAGGTCTATATCTGTGTTTATCCTTGCCTCCTTCAAAACATACTGGATTTCTTTACTAGATCTGTTTAGTTCAGAAATCAAAATGTATTGCTACTGGAAAGTACTAATTACTAACCTAATTCTACCAGACTCATTTGTTTCCCTCTTTCTACATTATCCAATACATTTTACTCTGTCTCTACAGTGTTTCTGCTACAGCTGAAGAACAATCAGCAGCTATGCTATGTTGTTGCACTATGCCTTATACAAAATTAAGACATTATTAAGCAATTTGACAACATATTAAGAAAGGAAAAAAAAGAAGTAACAGAAGTAATCACTTTACAATGAATTTCCACAACTCTTGTAATAAACGCAACATACTGGTCTTGATAGAATACAGAGTAGATCATTAATGAGACAGTACACAGGAAAAATAATTTTTAATATAGTTGTTAAAGTATTTTATATAGATTGTAAATTAATTGAATCAGGGACTGTCTTCATTCTTTCTGAATGATGCTTGACACTTCATGATACTTACAGATCTTAAAAAATAGTTCATAATGCCAGAGAATGGAAACATGCTATAATATGACCAAATTATAGGAGAAATAGATTATTAATTTTCATTTCTATAAAGAGCATAAACTGGTAGAAAGCTAAGCATTTCTGCCCATCTAAGCACCTACAAGAACTACAAGGAATTGAAATTAACATTTCGTAGGATATGTAAGAATTTTAACTTTTTTAAGTCACAAATAATGCAACTACAAGTGTATTTTGCTTTGCAGTCCAGTTTAGTTTTTATGTATTGCCTAGCATTTAAAATTAAGATTGTATAAGAGCCAATTTTGAAAGAGAAATAGGTATTATATTTGAAAGGGTAAAGAATTTCCATTTTAGTCTTATTTGAAGACTTACCAATTTATAAGGAAAGGTAATGAAAATTTCTCTGTTTTCACAAAACTTTTTGACTGTTTTCCAACAGGTGTTTTGTGATGAAAAACAGTTATACCAATAGATTGCCAGAAGTGTTTTAGTGCAGCTTTCAACTGTGTAGAGGTTTAAGGAGGGAGGGAATCAGTGCAAATCCCCAGATAAACTTTTGCCCTATTTCTACTGAATTGAAAATAAGATGGTGTTAGCTATTGTGTTTCTACTCCTTCAAGTATAAAAGTCAAACTTCACCTGTGCTGGGCCATGTTTCACAAACAAACAAAATATAACCTGGAGAAACAACATTGTTGTGGAATATCGTGGGAATGTTCAAAATTTCAGGAAGGAAAGCCAAGCTACGAGACGATCCTTCTATTTTTGTAGCACTGTATAGTTATCCAGGTACATCTTGCCACTGAAAATATTACACCCGAAGCTCTGTTATTACGGTTTTGTCACAAGAGTGAAAGAGATATAACTCAGAGAGCCTCAGGCAATAGTGAATTACCATGGACTTTCCAATAATTGAGTGAAATATATTTATACTCTTCAAGAGGTGGAATAAAATATATTTTGGGTAAAGAAAGGAAGGTAAAATGTATATGAGACAAATTGATTGTGCTATATATTTATTATTAGGAAGATAAATGAATGCATATGGAACTAGGAACCTAGCCAAGCTTTTACAGTAGTAAAAGCAGTACAGAAGTAAAAGGAAAAGCCTAGTTTGACATAAAAAACAATAATTAACTTTGACTTCTGCTGGTGTTGTTATATTAGTGTTTACTAAAACGTGAGACAGATTGCTGATAAGAGACACTCTGGCTATTCAAGGATGTGGGTGAGGGCACATATATGCACACGCATACACACCCTGAAGATGCACCCCCAAACCTAATTTTTATTCGCAGGAGCCACTCCCTAAGGCTGAGATATAAGTCAGCTATTCAGCTGAATTTGTTTCACCTAAGATACAGTACCTGACTTTTACTCTATGCACATCTCTGAGGTAAAACACAGAAAAATAAGGTCTTTCACTTAAAGATGCATTTACTTCCCATGGTTTAGCTCACTGTGGTATTCCATTGTAATTTAACCATGCTTGTGCTACTTGACCAAGCCTTTTGGTGCTGAAACATTTTCATTCTGGAATTTAGACTGATACCTTCTTTCTGTTTAAACTATGATTGAAGTTAGTGGAGTTTTCACACCTTACTGCTTAGCCCAGGCAACCTCATTACTCTTCTTTGAGACACAAAGTGGAAAAGTAACTCTCACAGACATTAACTGAGGTTACCGGGCTGAAATCAGATCTATTTCAATATCTTGCAATAGAAGAAATAATTCATAGATTAGTAACATGCTGTCATTGCTTTCTACTACAGAGATGATTACCTTTGATAGCTTTTTGTCCTTGCAAAGACAAACACAACAGAGCAGTTAATGCAATTATGATATGGTTAAGCACAATCACGATAAAAAGGAAAAATAAAAAAGTCTGCTTAAGGCTGACTACATTTTGAAGATTTGTCATTTTGAATTAAAAATTGCATCAGAAAATAGTCTGTAAATAAAAAGTCTAAAAATGAAAATTAAAAAAATGACTTAAAACCACTTGCTAAAACTAATAAAATTTTAGAACCGTGGTTTAACAAACACATATTTTTCTCATATTTTTCAGTGCCAGTAAAAGCAGTGAAGGCTCCCTACTGAATATAATTTGAATCCTAGAATCCCAGCTGAGGGGAAGAAAATCGTCTTTCTGACACACAGACCATATAATTACAGAGATCATTTTCTTCAAACTGATTTTTTTCTCTTCAACGTCTTCCCCAAATAATGACACAACACCTAAAAGCTGTGGTGAGTGTATGCATACATTCTACTCCTGAGCACTTTTTTCTTCACTCATGCATGAGAACTCTTCACAAACCCTTTGTTCAAACAGGTACTACCAAAACCAAAATATTTGAAGACATTGCAGATATTGCTTGTATCAGTAGGAAAAGAATAGGTCAGTATGTCATCTGGTCCAAACCCCTTGCTCAAGTGGGACCACCTAAAGACAGTTACCCTGGACAATGTCCAGGTGGCTTTTGAGTATCTCCAAGGATGGAGACTCTATAACCTTCCTGGGCATCCTCTGCCACTGCTCAGAAGTGCTTCCTTATCCTCAGGAGGAACTTCCTGTGTTTGTTTCACTTTTTGCCCTTTGCCTCTGGTCCTGTTACAGGACATCACTGAGAAGAATCTGACTCTGTCTTCCTCATTCCCTTCCATCAGGTATTTGTACACATGGATAAGATCCACCCTGAGCCACCTCATCTCCAGGCTAAACAGTCCCAGCTCTCTCAGCCTCTCCTTACAGGAGAGATGCTGTAGTCCTTTCATTGTCTTTGTGGCTCTTTGTTGGACTCTCTTCACCAGTATGCCCATGTCTCTCTAATGCAGAGGCGCTCAGAGCTGGACACAGCACTCCAGGTGTGGCCTCACCAGTGCTGGATAAATGGAAAGGAACACCTCCCTCAACTTTATGGCAACACTTTGACTTTATGCAGCCCAGTATACCATTGACCTTCTTTGTGGCAAGGGCACATTACTGACTCATATTCAACCTAGTGTCCACAAAGATCCCCACGTTCCTTTCTGCCAAGTTGGTTTCCAGCTGAGTGGCCCCCAGCAAGTAATGATGCCTGGGATTGTTCCTCCTCAGGTGCAGTACTTGGCAGGTCTCCTTGTTGAACTTCATGAGGTTCCTGTCACCCCATTTCTCCAGCTTGTTGAGGTCCCTCTGGATGGCAGCACCACACTGGTGTATCAGTCACTCCTCCTGGTTTTTGTACCCCTGCTGAAGTGCACTCTGGCCATCATCCCGAACATTGATGAAGATGTTGAACAGGATTGGAGCCAATACTGACCCTTGGGGTACTCCACTAATTAATGGCTAGACCAGCTAGACTTTGTGGCACTTATCATCATCCTCTGGGTCTGGCCATTCAGCCATTTTTCAGTCCATCTCACTGTCTGCTCATCCAGCCCATACTTTATCAGTTTCACTATGAGTATCTTAAGTGAGACAATGTCGATGGCCTGGTAGACAGTGAAGAAACTTAAGTGGTGGAGTCCAAGTTGGCAGTATTCACTGCTCTCCCCTCCTCTACCAAGCCAGTCATTTCATCATAGAATGTTATTACGTTGGTCAAGCATGTTTTCCCTTTGGTGAATCCATGCTGACTATTCCTGATGATTTTCTTATCCTTACTATGACTAGATATGATTTCCAGGATTAGCTGCTCCATCACCTTCCCATGGATCCTGGGGAGACAGACTGGCTATAGTTCCCTGGGTATCTCTTCTTGCCCTTCAGGAAGGAATTTTCTTGGGTGATATCTTCATGTTTATACATTGCTATATTACAACCAAAACAGCTAAATTCTGTTCCCATTTCCAATACCTTTATGCTTTTATATTGTCATGTTACTATAGATAACAACAATGGCTACATACCTGTTTTCCTTTGCAATCAAATTGTTCTAAAATAAATAAAAAATATATATCTATATCTATCTATGTATCTATATCTATATATGTATCTGTAAACACTGATCATCTAGTATTGATTGACTTTAATTCACTCCAAGGGATTTATTAATTAAACAAAAGTTACTCCTTCTTGGCAGGGCATGTTATAACAGGCTCATGGACTTATACATGTTCAGTTAGCTTAAATATTCCTTGACCTGACCCTCTTCTGCCAAGGGTACCTCTTTCTTGTTCTAGCCTTTCCCCAGGTCTCTGGGATTCCTGACAGCTGGTCTTGCTAGTAAAGACTGAGAAAATGGCAACATTCAGTACCTCGGCCTTTTCTGTGTCCTGTACAACCAGATCCCCTTCCTGTTAAACAAAGGTCCAATACTTTACCTAGTCTCCCTTTTGTCACCTGAGAGTGCTTAAAGAAGTCCTTCTTGTTGCCTTTGACATCCCTGGACAGATTCAGTTTTACTTTATCTTTAGCTTTCCTTTGTCTCTGGATGCTCAGACAATGTTTCTGTATTCCTCCATCCTTGCTTCCACCTACTGTTAGCTTCCTTTTTTGCTTTTGAAGAGGCCAAAGTCTGCTCTGCTGAAGTCTAGAGTTGTGAGGTTGCTTTTTACCCTCCTCCCTGCCCTAAACTCCATGGTTGCTGCAGCCATGACTGCCTTGAACTTCATATCCACAACAAGTTGCTCATTGTGAACATGAAGTGCAGCACAGCACTTCTTCTCATTGACTCCTCTATTGTAGCAGCAAATCTGATGAGAAACTGTTGTTTAAACATGCTTCAAAATGGCTTTTTGTAGTCTCTTTGCTGCCTCGTGCTTTCTTCTTCCCAAGACCCCCCACGGTAGTGTTATCTCAGGAATGTCCTGAGAAGATATCAAGAAGTTTTCCCATTGGACTCTTTTAACCCCTTCCTATTGGTTGTTAACCCCTTCCTGTGACCTGTAATTGGTTACTCTGTGAATCCGCCTAAACCCTATAAATGTAACACCCCCAACAATAAAGCTCTCTCTCTTCTCCTCTCCATGCCCGGTGTGCTGTCTGTGTGTGGCTGCCATGGGACCTCGTGGTTTGGGGGAGGGGTGAGCAAGCTCTCCCCTCCAGCGTCCAGGACCTGAAGAAACCCCTGGTGCTGGAGTTTTCCCCCTCCCTATCCACATTCAGCCGTCGGAAATGGTACCTCAGATGGAAATGGAACTAGAACTGGTGCGCCCCACACCATGTGGGGAAAGAGATCCAGACTCTATCACTCAAAAGAGGAAGCTACTATCCATGCACTGCAGGAACCTTCTGAATTGCTTGTATTCCTCTGCGTTGTTCTTCCAGAAGGAATCAGGGTGGCTGAGGCCATGGCAACCAGGGCTTGTGAATGTGAGTCTGTTCCTATCTGTTTATAGAGGACCTGATAAAGGAAAACTGACTGAGTCCTCTGAGTAGTCAACAGACCAGTTCAGTGCTCCCCATTAATGATATATATGAGTTTGGAGAAAGGGCACAGTGCCAGAAAGTTGTTGACCAGGAGTGAGAGACAAAATGTTCTCTGAAAACCACCATTCTCTATAAGGCACTTCAGTAATTTCATTTTGTAAGTTTCAATGTCATGATAACACATGATCTACTCATACTACAAATAGGTTTCACACTTTGATGAAGAAAACATTACTTTTTGATTTAACCCCCCCTAAACCCCATATCGTACATGTAATTTATTCATTCTAGCAAGGTAAATAAAAAATCAGTCTTTAAACTTCAGCATAATAAGAGTGGAATCCAGCGTAAAACTAAATTAGAGGCAGAATTTAATTATTGCTTTTCTCTGCATGATTTGCTCCCTCGCTCCATTGCAAACTTTCTAACACTTATTTAAAATTCCTCTTTTATCCTTCATCTATTGACATTATTTACATACAGAACTCTGATGTGTTTACCATACAATTAGAATAGATCTTCTTTTTAATTAAATATCAATTCAGGATCACAACTTCAAGCTATTTGTAAGTACTAATAGTGATCAATAGAAGGACACGCTGAACAAAGAAGACAAATAGATTTTCTGAGTAGTCAAATATTTTTCATTTCTTCACATATCCCATTTTTTTTAATAGAGGATGAAGAGATTAAATTTCTTGCATCCTTTCAGTTATTCCATGGCACATATTTAGAAAGTAAAATGAAAAGCTAATTGCCACATCATTATGCTTAATTGACATGCTACCTTTTTCTCTGTAACTCACCATGACAGCTTTGTTTAACTGACTGCTGGTCCCAGGAGTAAACTTTTGGTAGCTGTTGGCAAATTCCTAAAAGTGAAACTCAGTTAGGAACATGGAATTCACACCAGGCCCCTTGGGGCCGTGAATACACCATCTTGCTAATGCAAAATCCACATCACACAACCTTGTAATTTACAGCTTAAGTATATATCATACTCAGTTTACACTTATTTTTGTGCTCACATCATTGTTGAGCTTTTTCAGGTTTTTTTACCCACTGACATATGTCCCTTCATGATATGTTTACAGTCATTTCCCCTCTTAGTCTTCTTTTACCATACTGAACAAGCAAAGGTCTTTTATTCTTCTCTCTTAAGAGTGTCCAGTTTCAGATCATCATCCTGATAGTTCTCTGCATCTCTTGAATTTACGTGCTTTGAAAAAGTGTGAACAAGGTTCAATGGGGGTGAGCCCAGTGAAGCACAGGGATGCATCCTCATCAACAGTGAATACATTTTAGCTGATACATTTGCATCACAGTTGCCTTTTCATGTTTGAATTGGAGACATAGTGGATATGGTGTAATTGACTATTACCTCCCATATTGTTAGATTTTATCCATCTCTTAGTCATTCTTCCCACTCTCCCTCTCTTCCTTCTCCTCGTCCTCCTACCTTCCCCAGTTCTCCCTTCACTCTCTCCTTCCTGCTATTCCTTCCTTCCTTGTTCCCCTTTGTTATCCATTCCTTTGCCTGTCCATATCTAACATCGATATCAGTATGGAAAATAGCAGTACAGAACTTACCTTACAATGAAAATTTAGTGCAAAGAGAATACAAGTGAGGAGAATCTTAGTGCTGAACAGCTGCTTCATGGCTTTTTGCATTTGATGTATTTTAAATACAGATTGGAGAAGAGAAAGCCCTGGATAGACCTTATGGCAGTCTTACACTACCTAAAGAGGGTCACAAGATAGCTGGAGAGAGACTTTTCACAAGGACATGTAGTGATAGGACAAGGGCAAATGGCCTTAAACTGAGAAAAGGTAGGTTTTGATTAGATATTAGGAAGAAGTTCTTCACTGTAAGCGTGGTGAGGCACTGGAACAGGTTGCCCAGAGAAGTTGTGGAACTGTTCAAAGGCAGGTTGAATGGGGCTTTGAGCAACATGGTTTAGTGGAACTTGTTCTTACTGTGGCAGGGGGTGTGGAACTAGGTGATCTTTAGAGTTTCTTCCAACCCAAATCATTCTAAGATTCTGTAAAATACCCATTACAGACATTTGTATCCATGAAAGATAATTCTTTCCCACTTTGTAAGAAATAATTCCTCAGCAATTAAATTGGAGTACTAAATTTTGAGTCTTAACATTTCCTCAGTTTGAAGTTCTAAATTTCAAGACATGAAATTTAACTAATGAATTTCAATTTTAAAATGCCTTTATTTTGTAAGAGAAATGGGCTGAGGAAAAGAAGAGAGTGAAAGAGAGCAGAGATATTTAAATTACACCATATTGGTCCATCACACTAGGATAACAGATGAAAGGAGATTACAGTTTGTAGAGAGATTGGGAGATCAAACAAAAATGAAGTTCACTAATGGAAAGGTATCTTTTCCCTGTAGTAAATTCAAATCTGTATTAAATTTCTAGACTGAAACATTTTAATACTATTCTTGCCTTTAGCGGGCATAAATTTTAACAGCACATTTCTAATTGTTTATATTTTACTTATGTGTCTACTGTGTATCAATTTTTGTCTCGTGTCCTATTCTAATAGCAATACCTATTTACAGGTACTATGAACCTATGTACAAATGTATGTACAATTTGTGTGTGTATAAGTGGATGTATAAGCATGGATGTGTTAAGTGATGGTTATTGAGCCAGTTCCACAAGGCCTTCATGCAGTGAAAAATGAAATGGATGTGAAAGAGGGATTGAAAAGACAAATGAATGAAGGGGCAGAAATGGAGTGTCAGCTGGTACATATCTAGCCAAATTTTCATTTAGCAAAGCTCTGGTTGAGTAGTTCAATATCTTACCCTGCTATACCAAAGAGGTATTCCTTAAAAAGGTATATTGGATGTAGCATACGCAGTGATGCTGTGATTGTAACCCAGTAATACGTGTACGGTTCACTCTAGCTGCAAATAGTGTGATTGAAATTTTTTTTATGGCTCATTAAATAGCTCTTTTATTTGTGTCAAATGGTATTCCCCTTCACATATAAATGCCATATTCTTATGTGAATATTTGCATGTCCATATTTATCATTCACATTTGCATTAGTACCCAAGCATGTGAACTAACAATTTTCCACTACAGTTTCTTACAGAAAACAGATGTCAAAAGTCTGAAAGAAGCCAGATAAGTAAGACCATAAGAAGTTAATTTTTAGTTTTATATTTGCCCAGCTTCAGAAACAATAACAATCACACCACCCTTTGATTCCTACACAGTAGTTATATCTTAAGATGTGCTAAATAGACCTATTAAAAATAAGGTTGAATCAAAATCCATTTCTATATAGAAAAATTACTGCAAAGTCACACCTCATTATAAGACTGTAAAGATCAAAGATGTTGTATTGTTACTGCTAAATGTATTTTTATGCATGACAAGGTAGGGCATGAGTGATTAGGAATTCTCAGTGTTTAAAAGTTGTGACTGGAAATCCAAATGATAATCAAGTTGTCTTTATAGATTCACATGAATTAATTAAAATAGAATTTTATCTAGTCACAAATACTCTGGAGACTTAATTGTTAATTAAATGTTCGCAGTAGAATTTTTGTATATGTTAACTTTGCAATTTTGAAATGTGCTGGACCAATAAAAATATCCACATAGATTTTAAAATAGATAAACGTATTTAAATAAACAGAACCATATTCCCATTGCTAGCCAACTGAAAAATAGCACCAAATAAACACAAAGTGGGACTTAAAACACCATAGAATTCTTCAATAAAGGCTGTTACTCTAGATTTCTAGATGTTGCAGTTTTGAAAACCCTTTGCCTTCTATCTTGGCAAGCTTATTTTTGGTTTAGTTTTTTTTTGTTTTTCCCTTTTCTTCCCTTACTTTAATATGTTTTGGCAGTTTCAAACCTGTTTTGAGAAGGATTTCAGGGCTGCCAGATTTGAGACTCATCAGTATGACTTGCTTCCCCCTCATGCTCCTCAGCTTTTCTACCTATTGCTCATTGCCTGTGGTTCAAGTAACATATCACAAATAAAATTTAAACATGAATTGAAAAATCACTTGTTGATCTATCTAATATTATATGAGGACATTGGCACCAGTTCAACAAAGTATTTAGACTCTTTACTGTTATTTAGGCTCTGAATGTTCTTCTGAAATCATTCACTGACGTTTATTACCTCACAATTGGGGTAGACTAAAAGCCTGCCCACAGGCAATTAAGTAAATTCAGCTAATGGCTGATAATTTATTAGGCCACTGTAATTCAATTTCACCCTGTCATGTGCCTTAGCTCTTACCAAGCTCTCTCAAATGAAGTTATACAAGGGCTTTACTTAGTATGTTTACGGTAGCGTAGACAGGCGTTACCAAATTTCTCAAGGATATGTTATTATATAACACTTTTAACAAAATTACAACCTTTCTACCTATTTATGCAGACCAGAAGTATTACCTAAAGCCATTTTACAAAATAAATGAGAAAAATCAGATTTTCTCCATTATAAGGACAAATGTGTTATATATAGGGAGGGTAACATTTAAAATGCAATCTTCCCCATGTACAGTGATCCTAGGTGTGCTAACTAAGCAGTCCAGTGTTTATCAGTGCTTCTTGTGTGTGGCTGTGTGTACACCACTGGGTCAGCTGGCAGATACCAACTGCCAGGTAATGATGTACTTTGGGTCCAGCCTGGTTAACTCGTATTCCTGTGAGTCACCCTTATGTGTGCAACTGTTCCCATGACTGCTGAAAATTCCTGCACACAAAAATTGTACAGATTGGTCCCTACCAGTTTTTGCTTTGAGTAACAGGTGAAGCAGAAAATCTGTCCCTAAGTGGATTTCTCTTGAAAAAGATGAACTTGATGGAACATTCAAAATGCCAGATTTGGCAAGGAAAAAGATATCTCCCTAGGTGAGTGTGACTCAAATCCTAAATTACTCACAGTGAAGCAGGCTGGCAGTGTCATTTACAGAAAAGCAGGTGTAGTGTTACAACTAAAATAGTTCACTTCCCAGTCCCACCCACCACCTCTCTGTGAGAAAACCACCACCTCACAGCTACCAGTAGGGTTGATACTTATGAAATTATATAAAAAAAAATACAGCAAGGAAACAAGAAACTGAGTTTGTATCAGACATATTTCTCAGAATAAGCAGGAAAATATTAAGGCAGGGAAGCACCCTAGGTGGTTACTATAACTGTAGTACTTCTTAGAGTCATCCAAAGGATGGGACACTGATGTGCTCAGAGTTGTTAGGCATGTGGTAGGGAAGACTGAATTATTTTTTCCTTTAAGAGTAAAGAAAATGTCTGCTAGCGCTCACAGTTGTAAACAGTTTCAAAGTATAGGAAAAAAACAATGTAAGGAAAAATCAAAGCATCCATATGTATCAACAATAAACTAGGACAGTAAATTTTCTGCAATTTGCCCATCTCTCTTATTTGTATGAAAATATATTTTGCACAAAGATTGTTTCTTTTTTTCTGTGAAAGTCAGGAAATACAGCCTGTTTCATGAAAAAAGCACTCACCCTGTACTGAGCTCTGAATATGCTGTATGCACTTTCCTCATAGGGAATCATGACATTAAATAATCATGGAGTGAGGAATGATAGATGAGTGAAGAGGGCTATCTGTGCAATTGTGACAGAGAATGTATTTCAGCAGTTGTAAGCCAGACCAAACAGATCTCATTAAAAGACGTGGTAGCTGAGAACACTATAGCTGTATGAAGGCCATATTGAAAACCGTAATTCCAGTGTTTGTGGGGCTGTGTTTTAGAGCTGAATTTTTTGTGCTGTGCTGTTGTGTGTCTACTTGTGTGTGAGAGAAAGAAAAATTTAAATGGACAAAAAAAAGAAGGGATGTCAGAGTGATTCAGTCATCTAATATTTGGAAACAGAGTTTTTTCAACAATTTGTTTCCAAACAAAATATTATTTGAATTATTTTTCCATTATATGTCCAGCTGAAACTGAGAGCCAAGGGATATATTGATCTCTTGAAAGAGCCCAAGATTTGAAAGATAAATAGGACTGTGGTGGCACAAAGACATATAAAAATATATACATTATACAATGAGGGAAAATAGAAGGATGATGAACTTAATACCGAAATTGTTTTAGAATAGAAAGTCAGATTTTCAAGAGAACCTAACCCCTCAAAGGTGATTGAGAAGGAGATGGACCCCTGAAAACAGTTTTAATGAGTTAGTAATTTATTAGCTTAGGTATGTGGCTGAAGTGCCTCAGGAAACTACAGTTACCTGGGATAGGACTCAGCCCTTACCTTAAGACATCTACATGCAGATATCGACAGGTTGAGGAAGCGTGATGCAAGTCCCTAAATATAAACATCTCATCCTGCACCCTGTCCTCCATCTGCCAGTCCAGATGCACTCAGAGCATTTCAAATGCAGATATGTATTTATGCAAGTGTTGCCTATCCTAGGTGACTGAAGCCTCATTATCAATAAGGGAGATTTAGTCAATAAGGTCAGTCAAACCTGGAGATTTGGCTCAGCAGATGCGACTAACCATATCAACCAAGATTTCTGTTCGGCTTCCTGAATGCAGGTGTCTTGTGTCACTTTCAGATGCCATAAAATACCCAGAAAATCCATATACAATAAAGCAGTTACAGGAAAGGGGTGGGGAGTGGAGGCCAGACATGATTGTCACAAGTGCTTCAAATACCAGTCAATGTTTATGCTAAATAGGTACCTGGAATGCTTCTGATTAAAACAGGAGCTCAAAAACCTAGCAGATGGTCCATACTTACATGTAGACATCTACAGTCCAGAACTGAATCCCGTGTTTTGGGATTTTTTTGGTTCTGTTTCCAACACAGACCATATCTTCCATGATTTATTTTCTTTGTCAATGTGAAATGAAAAGAGCATTTTAAAAGATGGGGATTTGGGGACTGAGTTTGCAAAGGATACCTCTGGAACAGCAGTTAGCATGAGGTTGCTATTTACACAGCACTCAGGAATATTGTTTACTTGAGTATTGAGTATCGATTTTTCTGCTAATAGCTAGCTTTTAATAAATTGATTTCTTGCAATGTTAAGATAACAGAGGTGTGAAGAGATAGAACTGAACCTTGGTTATAGCATATGGGCTATGCTTTTCACCATACTACTAACCACTACTGAGTTTTTTCTCTATATTAGCATGCTCTGCAATGTCAATCAGGAACTCTAGCTTAAAGTTCATTGAAAAAGAAGGACAGAACAAAACCAGAGTCTTTGTCTTAATTAGGAATAGAGATGGACTTCCAGAAGACCTGCAAATGAAAAAAAAAATTAAAAAAATATTTTGGGGGGTCCTTTGTTCCTGAGGAACCTCTGGAAGAAATAAAAACTGTCTAGATCTACTGCAGACCCTGAGGCAAGGTATTTAGTCTTTCCATGGCATGCCTTCTGCCAGAATTAATCTTCTCAGAAGGATTAGATGGTGCACAGAGATATAAATTATATATAACTGTACCACTTTGTGGAAATTTGGTCTCTGCTGTCAACTCAGACCACTCTGGAAATTTCCTGCTCATTTTTATTACCTACTAAACTGCTTTACTGTAAGGCTGGAAGCGATAAGTTTTTTGATGTCAGAACTCACAGGATAATGCCTTCTTGAATGGCTCACAGCTGTGTGAAAGATGATATTGTCTGCTACTAAAGAAAAATCAGAGATATGGTCAGTGTTTGTTATCGTGTCATTTTATACATCATTTTATCACTAGCAATATCTCCAACACCTAGAATTGTCTACTCAAAGCTTTTACCCCTTTACTATAAGTTGCTGAGTTACTGCTAGTGAAAATTACATTGCCTCTTGAAAATGGGTAGTGATGTAGTTAATCAAAGCAAACAGTAAAGGGATGCTGAACTCCACATAAGCTGAGGGTCTGATTCTGCCACCCCTACTTTCATTGAACAGCTGTTACTGAAGTACCCTCACAGAGGATAATTGAACAATTCAGATGAAATAATGCTATCCACTCTATACAGACATTGGGGAAATCAATTCTGTATGCTAGATGCTGTAAGAGAACTTGCAAAGAATTATGAATTACAGGAAAAAGAAGTGGTGAGATTATTTTTAATTTCAAAGAATGACAATAAAACTTTTCATCTGTTAGTTTTCTTAGACATTTTATGTCTGTCATGTAATGGATGGCAACCAACAACTGTATTTACCTAGTGATGCTGAACCATCAGTCCTGCTCATCTCCTTAATAGTAAGGATGTACTTTTAAATAACCAGTAATACCTGATACTGGACTTGATCTGTCCTGAAAAGCAGGTGAAGAGATGGTTCTATGAAAGGCACTGACACTTCTTAGAGTCTGTTCTCGTGACAGTTTCTTCTAGTCAATACTGACAAATTACTTTGCTGCCTGCATATATTTTCTAGGCAAACCAGATTTCTAGCCCATATAAGTGTACATTTTAACATTTGAAATCTAGCAGCTGAAGTCCCTTGATTGTTAAAAGAAAATTTGGATTTCAGCTATGTTATAGCTTCCAGAAACTCGCTCTTAAATTAACGAGTCACTGAGTTCTTCAAAACTTTTTCAAGTGCTGATTAACAAGGCAATGCAAACCCTTTAAAACTTTTTGCCCTTTTCCTTTATTAAATGCCTGACATTTAGCAAAACTGGTTGATGGAATATGATGAATCTTACTACGTGTGCTGTGTGATGGAACATGATGCAAAATCTAACACAAAATCTGAACTGAAATATTGCCATTAGTTTAGACACCTACTGTTAAATGTGATTTTTCTTTTTTTTTGAAGAAAATTACTCACAGGAGCGAAGTGTTCCAAAATGATGTGGTATTACAGGAGGATGGCACAGCTCCACATTAATCTTTTTCCAATTAGAACTTGGTAACATTTCTGGTGCCTGGAGGACTCCAAGATCTCCTTAAATGTTACCTCTCAGTTAGCAACTTCAAGATATTTACTCACAAAAATACAAACAATTTTCTCCAAAGGAGTTGAAGTGCAGGTGGAAACAAGAAACAGTGCAAATGTTTGAAGTATAAGGCAAAGAGCTAAGGCCAAAAACCAAAGCAGACAGACTGGCATGCTGGGTAGATAATAAGCAATAACAGTGGTTAGAAATACAGTGCAATAATTATCCCGAATAAAATTATGGTATGTGTTTTAGGGAAGAAAACAGAAGTAAGGAGGGAAATCATGTAATAATATTGAGTACTGATGATGTGTAAAGACAAGAAAGTAGAAATAGTTGAGAAAACATAAACTGCTAAGGTATCAAAATGTGACCTGGATGAATTTCAAAACAAGTGCTATGGAGGAGGTGTTAGAAATAAAACATGGATATCTATGCTCAGATTCAAAAAGCAGACAAATAAACTAAAATTCATATAATGTTATAAAGTAATCATAAGCACCTTTAGCCATTGAAAATAAATTTGGATCTACAACAGACCTAGTTCACATCAAATGGACAGAAAACAAAATTCAGCCATTTCTGTTCCAAAGAACCAACCTTGGCAAACTGAGGAAAATGTTTAGAGAAGTCAGCTAGACTAAAGCACACCTGACCTTAGAAAAAACTTAACTTTTTTATGAATACCAATGGTCCAGAAATTATTTGAAATTGTAATGGCTCTTCATCTATTCTTTTAATATACACTTTGGACATGACTTCCAGGCATAAGTACATAAACTAGCACTACAGACAGGACCTTGGTGATTAGTTAAGAGTTAAGAAAGAATGAAAAAAAATATAATCAGTAAAGAAAGCTACAGCTTACAAATCCTGAAATGTAAGGCGTGCCAAAACTCAAGATTTTAGTGGTCATGAAGGAAATTAAAAGAAATATTAACTAGCTGTTTAAAATGAAGAGGGGGTGCAGCAAGAAGTGCAATATTTACTGGGTATACACTGTCTAGTTAGTATTAAAACCATCTGTGACCTAATTTGCCTGAATATTAACACATGATAAATTGCAAGGGTCAAGCTAGGATGGTCCGTGAGAATGAGGTATGGAAATAGGAATGGCAACATTTAATTCAAATAAATTACTACAATTAGTTGGGTGCTCTTAGTAACAGATTAATTGTGAAAACTAGCACACGAAGTCAGATAATAAGGATTCAGATAATGACTCTATTCAGTGAGGAATGGCACTGTTCTCCACAATATGCCAAAACAAGTTGTGAAGAATATGGAAATTGAGAAAATGAGAATGCCAAGCAAACTTGAAACACTTTTTGATAAGGTAGTATATGTTCCCAGTAAGGGAAAAAAAACCAAAAGGATCTCTTTGTTCTTTTAAAACAAACAGATATGCCACATGGGAAACTATTAATTCATATGGAGAAGATGGCTGTAATTATGTGAAAATTAACAAATTGGCTGAAAGTTAAACAGAAAAGGATTATGTTAGTAAGTGAAACTCCTGGTTTGAAAAGCAATTTTCAATAGAAATCCTCAAAGGAATTTGAGAACCGATATAAACGTTAATTTTTTACTTAAAAATTGTGGGGAGGAATGTGAGGATGCAAAACTGGGAGACACTGTAATTCTTAAGTTTGGTCTATTAACACAGGAAAAACTAGTCATCTTAGAGGATAGAATTATAAAGTTGGATGAAATCTAATTGTATCTCATGCAATCTATCAGGTGTAAATGGTAATTTAGGTGATTTAATACTACAAGGGTGCCTCAGACCTATGAATGAGATGAAAAGGTAAGTATGATAGTAGAATGTTAAAAATTATGGAGAAAGCAGAGTAATATTAATTATGCAATGTAACAGCAAAAAAACCCCCACGTTTCCAAATTGTGGGAAGGTTATTCAGAACAGGATCATCTGTAAAGAATGCCACCAAAATAATGAAGTTAACTTGATGCCTTAAGCCCCTAATGGTTTTTTATTTTTCTACCTTATAAGTTTTATAGGTAATAGAAGTAGATTTTAGAAGCAACCCTTTCTCCCTCCTCCCCGTAGCACCCCTTAGTTTACACATTCCATATTCCCCATATCAGCCCTATCCCCGTATCCAGTAGAAGATGTTTAGTCTCTTGTCAAGGCAAGCCTGTCTTGTTTGGGGAACGCTTGTATCTTGGCCTAAACCGCAAGACAGAGTCAAAGAACTGGGTGACTATGCTCTCTGTACCCCGAAGATGATGAAGGATGATGAAGAGAGGGTCCCAAAATGCACCCCAGACCCAATTTCTAGGGGGTGGGCCAGGGGGTGGACCAGAGCAAAAGTTACGGGGTGGACACACTTGGGATTGGCCAGATATTGTTATATATTGTAACATCTCAGGCACAGCCTGCGCGCGCATCGTATACCATCAATTGCCTTGGCATGATTAAACCCTTTCCTTATCTCACCCTAATTAATGGCTCCTGGATTTTTTCTTAGCACCAACCGAGCAGGTATCAACTTCATGAGTTAAAGTTTAGCATCTAGTTTGTAAAAGGAGAAGCCACCAGGACCAAATAACATCATAAACTAACCACCACTCCGCCATTTCTAAAAGCGAAAAGACAGTGGGAAGGTAAAGGTGTGTTCAGCTGATGTTACCTCTCTTGAAGATGTGAGTCTTGCATCTGATTTGACCCATATTACAGATTGAAGATTCTACAGATTCCTTTTTCTTTACTGGCTGAGAGATTTCATTTTCACAGAGATCCATATCCAGCTGTGAGGTTGACCAAGACATATGTGTATCGACTGACTGAGATTACGTTTTAATTGTAAAGCAAAGGCTAATATAATTGAAATCTCAGTGGTTACAGTCACTGTAAGAAGGAAACTGTCCTGAACCATTCTATTGCTTAGAATTTTTTTCTACAGTGATCCATATCAGTTGAATTAAACAGCTGCAGGCTTTTTCAGGTGTAAGGGCTCTGTAGCATGAAGTGTAGAGCTGGAGCTTACATGAGTCCAGAGACAGCACAGATTTTATGGGATCTGTGATGTCTTTAAGACAAGGAGTCTTGCTAATATTGATGGGTAAAAGCACAGCAATCATTTAATTCAAAGTAAGCATTTGTGTATAATACAAGCACTTGGGCTCTGTCCTGGCAACAGCATTAATCCTTTGAAACTCCTTCCAGCAACTCCTTATGCAAAAACAAGAAAGCAGTAGCATGCCAGAGAGCTCCACTTCCTGATGAAAAAGCAGGTCTTTTAAGTTGAAAAGACTCTTAATCTCTTTTGACTTCCTAGTATATCTAGTCTGCAGGATGTCAATGATTTTGTTCAATGAATCATTTCCGAATATGATGATTGAATATAACTTTTCTGACCTAGGACATTTCAGATGAACTAAGACAAAATCACGACAGGTAAACCTTGAACCAAGATTTGGCCAGGTCCTCAAAGTGTTAGGATATAGATTGCAGATAAACACTTCTCAGGTTTCTAAACTTGAAAAGAAGATCTCCATACCGAATACCTATTAGGTGGTGTTCTTCAGGATGTGCTCATACAAAGAAACATTTGTTCTATTAGCCAAGGATTTCTGTCTCTGACCTAGATAGTAGGGAGGTCACCAGTTGTGAACTGTTGTGCCTAGATTGGTTGCGTGGTCTGAGAAAAGCAGAGAACCAACATAAATTGTAAAGCTTTTATGATTTCATGGCTGAATTGTTTGCTTGATTTGCTTTTATTGAAGATCAAGAATTTTAACGGTAGCATAAACAAGATTGGAATATTAGACAATTCACTGATGACATTTTCCCAATTAGATGATGTACAAGAAGTGTGATTGATTTAATCTGTTTTTAGTTGTTAGCAATGTGTTCTTCTATCATAATTCTGTTTATCTTAGGCTTTCTCTATAGATGGTAAAAAAATGCAGTTGCTTTCAGGGGTGTAATTGAACTGGAAGTTTTGAGAAAAAACATACTTCAATTCTCAGTTTTGAGTTAGACTTATTATTCTGTCGTATTTTCATTTAATTTGCTTGACATTCTACTCTGTATTCAGCAGAACAGCTATTTGCTTGAGATGAATTTCAATTACCTTCTCATCAGTTGTATCTTAAATATTATATTTCCTCCCCTTCTTCAGGAGATTTCTCATACATTATAGAATTCCAATCAACATTCCTCAGAGCATCCAGCTTTCTTTCACTGTCCTCTTTCTCAAAGTCAAAACACTTCTAGTACACAGCATTCTCTCGTGAGTATTTCAGACTCAATGATAAGATGATAAGTAGATCCAGGATGCTCTGTATCTTAAATGTGATTCTTACATCTAGCTCATTTCTTAGTATTAGACATGGAATAGCCTTGGACTACAAAAACTGCTCAAGGAATTACTGGAAACAAAACATCTGCACTAAGAATATGTAACAACTAAGAATATGTTCTTCTTTATAATTGCATTCCTGTTATCCTACTCAATATCAGAGTAATTAAAATGTCTCATGATCAATGTTTCTGCCTTGTTCAGGAGGTGTCTCTTATCTCTAAAAGGTTGCCATGATCTACTTTTTCTAACCTCACTAAATTTCACTTTGTCGAAATTCATTTGACTTCCTATTTGGCTATAAATTACACGTAATCAGACCCTATTGTCAGATAAAATTACACAGTTTTTCCTTTCATGCTACATACAATTGCTATGTAACTCAATTTTTCTATGCACTGAATGATATTTTCACTGCTAGAAAATTTAAACTTTTTATCAGATACTTTTATTATCCTGAATCTAATATCCATCCTCCAACCTCAGGTAGACTTTTATTTTTCCATATGTTTTTAACCACCGGCTTTGTACTTACCATCCCTACCAGCAAGCATTTGGCTTGTTTCATGCTGTGAGTTCTGACAGGAGATAAAGGACAGTCTTTCAGCCACTATAAAAACTGAATAATGCTGGCTTGATTTGAGTGTCTTTGCCAAGTTGTACACATGGGCCAAAGACCTGCATGGAACTCGTGAGACTTAATTTAGGAATCTAAAAGCTAGACATGAAAGGGTCTCCTTGTAAATGCAAGGAGACACCCACTTCCAAAGAGCTTAGTGACCGCATCCTCATAGCAGGACATGGAAGATTCATCCTCTGGAAACACCTGACATCAACAATATTTGACTGTGTGAGATGGATCACACCCATGAATGCTGCAGCCTCACAGAATCAGCTTGATGACATGCTGCCAAACTATTGTCTTTGAGGTCCTGGTCTTACTCCTTTCACCTGCATGCTCATCTAAATCCCTCTCTGCATCCTAGCAACTACAATGGATGACAAATGACATCTGGAATCCAGTCACCAAGATATTCAGTGCTCTAACAGCAGTTGCAAACATTATGGTGTTCTTTGGCCACATTTTGTCAAGTAAAAACTACAGCAATATTTCTATTTCTAGGTAACATTTCTAATCTTTTTTGGTGGTGGTACCTTTTTGCCTTATATCACCAGCAGAACATGCGGAATAGACATAGCAGATGATTCCAAATTTTCTAACTTGTTATAAAACTTTTAGTGATATTTTGAGCTTTTGCAGACTGATTCTTCTCCTTTATCTCAGCTTATCTGATAGAAATGGCTATCTATAAAGTGCTCTATTGATCCTTCTGTTATCAATACATCTCTATTTTTATGCTCAATAGCTTCCTCACGTGTTAAGTTACAATCTTCTTCCTCTCCCCAGTCTTTCTCAGGCTTACTGATATTGAGTGACTCAATTCTTGGAGACTATTATTCCACTCTGTGGTGGGTTGACCTTGGCTGGACACCCATTCGCTCTATCACTCCCCTTCCCAGCCGGACAGGGGAGAGAGTAAGATGGAAACACCCGTGGGTTGGGATAAGGCAGTTTATTAAAACAAAAGCAAAGCAAAGGTTTGCACTCGCAAAAGTGAGGTGAAAGATAACAATGTTTATTTTCTACTTCCCATCAGCAGTGACGGTCAGCCACCTCCGAGCAGCAGGGCTTGAGCACGTGTAATGGTTCCTCAGCAGGCAGCCATTGCAGACAATGGATGCCTGCCTTCCTGCTCCTTCCTTAGCTTTTGTATCTGAGCTGACATCATATGGTATGGAATATCCCTTTGGTCAATTTGGATCAGCTGGCCTGGTTGTGTCCTCTCCCAGAATCTTGCCTTCGATTGAGGAAGGAATATTACAGTGCTGATGCTGTGCTCAGCAGCAGCCAAAACACCTGTGTGTTATCAACACCCTTCTAGCTACGAATGCAAAGCACAGCACTGTGAGGGCTACTGAGGGGAAATGAACTCCAGCTCAGCCAGACCCAATACATGCTCACTCTTCTAAGTACTCACCTTACCTTTGCTTCTTTTCCAGACATTTGCTTAGTGCCTTTTCTTCTGACTTCCTTTTTTTTTTTTGTGCTGTGCTTCAGAAGTAAACTTTTTGCTGTGAATTCACAGC
This sequence comes from Neopelma chrysocephalum, assembly GCF_003984885.1. NCBI lineage: Eukaryota > Metazoa > Chordata > Aves > Passeriformes > Pipridae > Neopelma > Neopelma chrysocephalum. The sequence goes on along the minus strand of NW_020897694.1, from coordinate 5,331,855 downwards.
TTGTACACCTTTCCTGATGTTGTGACTTCCTTTGCATCTCATCCTAACTTCATGCCAACTGTCATTCTGTCATACACATCAATCTTTGCAGGAAAATCAACCAGTTACTCTAATTTGGCTGTCTGATCTTCTAGTACCCCAGCTAACTGACAACACTCACACCCCAAAAAGTATTTTTGAATGCCCTCAGGTTGCCAGTCACGAGCATTTCACAATCAATATGTACCATTATATATATACTGAACTTCACAGATACCTCCAAATGAAATAATTCACAAATAAACTTGTCTCAACCTTTGAAGGGATAAAATAAAGGCAACCAAATGCTGAGGATTAAGACACTTTTCAGGCAGGTTTTTAAATTTACATCTTCAATTCAGAATAAAACATAAAAGAGCATTCTTTAAACTTTGAAATGACTGAGCATAGAACTGTTTGCCTGACTGTTGTTCTCAAAGAACGATAAAGGACATGGTTCTGTGCATTCAAAATCTGCAAATTGTCTTGTTAAAAAAAATAGGCAGCAGAGGTACTTGTCTGCTGCATCAAGGGAGCATGAGCTGGGTGCCCTGGAATCGAAACCCCTGCAAACATGCTGACACATTGCTGGACCCAAGCTAAAACCCCCGCCTGAGTAATGTGACTACTGTTTCTAGTTGTAAGACTACATCATTCTGTGTCCGCCATATCGTGCTATGTTATGCTGTTTGACAGGCCCTTCAATATTTACTGAAAACCTTTAGTTTTTCTCATGCAGGTTTAGAACAGGATAACAGCTCTGGCACCATGCCTCCTGCATAAACTGGGGATAATAGATTAATTCTAAAGAGTAGAACCAGGTAGAATGAAGAATTGGAGTTTACAGTCATTGCACATTGGAATTATTGATGCTTAAGCGGCTTGTCTGCCTGTTACTCATATTAAAATAATAATCTGTGTTTTATAGTTACATAAATATATTGTTGTAAGTTTTAAATTCTTAAAAAAATTCCAAAACTTAATTTCCCATTTTTGATGCTTCAAAGAGATCAAATATATAACTGAGGAAGTATATAGCAAATAATAATTACAAAAATCTGGACAAGAGTTTTGCCTTGTTTTTCATTCAGTTCATCTACTTTTGCAATAATGTCTAAATAAAATGAACATTTTGAAAGAACAATTTTTTCCATTTATAAAAAAAGACATATGTGTGACATCTAATTTAAAAGCCTTACAAGATATGTAGACCAAAATAATTCATCAACAAGTTTTCAATTTTCAAGAATTAGATTTCCTTTCTGATAAATTTAAGGGAAAACCAGTTAGAAATAAAGAAGCTAACTTCCCATGGTTCTGAAATTATAATAATAATGATATTGTTTAATTTTCATTGCCTTTGTTAAAGCAACCTTCAGGAATCTGTGGACTAAATCTAAAAGGTAAACAAAAGCATATATCAATGAGTCATATTTTTGGATAGACAACCTATCAGAGTCTAAGTCACTGTCAGATGCAGGGCTCTTAGAAAGGTAGGCATAACTCTTCTGTTCAGATCTAAACTAACCCTTTCTACCTACCTTCATTTCTAAAGGTCTTTTAAACTTTTTGAGAGATAAACTGAAAAGTTTTTATCATCATGTACAAAACATGTCTCCCTCATGTTTCTCTACAAGCGCTCTCAGACTTCCTAGGTGCGAAAATCTAATTTCCATACCAGTTAGTTTAATGTTGAATCCTTTATATGTTATCTTATTAATTAAAAAAAAGATATTTTTATGGTTCCTGCGTGATGCATCATAAAACTATGTCTTTTTTGGGGGCAGATTTATAGATTTCAAAGCAAATGAAATTTGTAGGTTTGAAGAGATGACTTTAAAGAAGTTGAGAAATGGACAGACTGTGAAGATTGTATAAATAAAATAAATTATTGTTATTATTATAATATCTGAAGACGTACCTTAGCAGATAGAGCTTCTGAGAATGAACTCCTTTAGCCACAAATTAGTAGTTTCAGGTAGTGTATGCTACTTCTGGTGTGATAAAGTACTTGGTCACTTTGTCAGGAGTAAAAACTTTGCAGCTAAACCCAAATAGCAGACACAATATAGTTTTAACGGCATCCTGTAAATACATTGAATTACATATATGTAGTATTTATCACATAATTTATGTGTTAAGAATAACATAGAAATTCTAATTCTGAGAAAAAAATTCTCTACAGAATGTCCATTGCTGGAAGTCTAAAGAGAGATTAGATAAATATCTGTCTGATACAGACTTAATTGATCCAGCCTTGGACAACAGAGATGAACTTGATGACCTTCGAAAATCCCATTCATCTTTAATTTTCTGATTCTATGCCAAGAAGCATTTCAGAAGAGGGCTAGAAATTTAATCTTTGAAACTTGCAAAACACCTGAAAACAATCTGAAGTAGATTCACATCTGATTCTTTTTAGATACTGGATTTTCTTGAGTGCTTTTCAAAACTGCTTGGTCCTACACACCACCTTTGTTTTACGAAGTGCCCTAATATAAATGAGACTTAGTAGGGAAGCTAAAGTTTTTGGTACTAAGGTTTTCCTTTGCTGAACTTTATTTGCAAGTTTATTTTATGGAATGGCGTACACTGACGAAAATACTCTTCCTGACCTATATGGCAATCAGCCTACACTCTGAAGTGTGACATTTGATTACCTTGTCTTAACATGCAGAACTGCAAATGTTATTAATGGTCATAAAATTATTCAACCCTTTTAAAAATCAGACACAGTATTTGACTTGACGACCTTCTGCAGTCATGAAATTCACATTCTGATTGAAGTGATATCAGTCTAGAGGATCTGATAGAGCTCTGGTGCAAGTGTCACAGCTCTGTCACTGAGGTGGAAAAGAATCTTAATGAGCTGTTATCTAAGCAATGTCAGTATCTTTGAGTTTTACTGTTTTCTGATTTATTCACAAAATATAGACCACAAAATATAGGTTTGCGATACCTTGCATTTTCACTGGTAGTAAGCAGGTACTGGGTCATAGTTCACTAGCTTTCTTGCCCTTTAGCAGCATGTTGCATCCACTGGAGCAGATGTCACTTGGAAACCAATGTGGTGAGCAGTATAGATGTAGCAACGGATAGCATATTTATGCACATCTTGTAATCATGGTCACCTGGGACATTAAGAGTTTCTTTACTAATTTTTTTTTAAATGTGTGTGAAGAGCAAAGAGCACATCATTTTGTATTAAATGTTCCAAAACAGGAGTTGCCACAGTGGCTAGTATTGGTTGAGTAGGAAAAAGGACTATTCTTAATTTGGAAATGTGATGGCAACATGTCAACATTATGAATAATTTAAATTGCCAATTATCTGAAACATCTGTTTACCCATCAGATTTAAACCATTTTTCATATGGCCAACCCCAAATCTTGCCCTTATGCTAGGAAAATGAAAAACCATTCATAATACAATAAAATTATTTGCTTGTACCATCAGTTGACAGCAATGTATCATCTTAAGTATTTGTGATGGAAAATGGTTCCCAGCATGGTTATTATGCAGAGGGGTGGTCAGGGTGTTTAGGCTGAAGCAGACACATAATCCTCTAATTTCACAAGTTTTCAAGCTTCTTTGTAGCTAGAGACTGTTTCACTTTCTGCAGTGCAACCCTGTTCAGATCAGGCTTGGGCTTTATGAATTCAGTGAATGTAGGATGATGGATGAAACCCAACGCTTAATGTTTTCTCTTGGTTGTCTCTAGGTTAGTCCTGCATTTGGTATTGGGGAGTAGTTACTCGGCAGAGACAACACAGAGTCAGTGGGGAGTTATAAACCTCTGTCATCTATGTAGGAACACACATTAAACCCACAAAATTGCTCAGTTCTGTAGCATAATACCTTTTCCCAGAGTTCCAACCTGAGCTATGAAGGGGCTTCATGTTAAGGGCTGCTGATCTGAATATGCGGTGCCAGATTCCAATCTCAACTGTCTTCAGGTGTTGAGACTGAGATGTGCCTGCCATTGTGTGGACTGTCAGAGAGACTTTTTGTTGGATGTGTAGAGAAATATGAGCTTATAGACTGGAAGCAAGTGTGCAGATGTGTACACACACAGAAACTGTGTCCAAGATGACTGTGGGAACTCTTCTGGGCATAGGGACCTTCTTTTAAACTTTAGATTACTTCAATAAGGTGTTTGAGGTGGGCAGTTGACATAAAGTCTCAGATGAACAATAGCAAGAATGTTATTTTTACTCCTCAGTTCCATTTGCTAATTTATTTGAAAAAGTTGCTACTTACTCCCCTCTGCGTCAAGTGTTTTCTGCAGAACTTGAATGTAGCTTAAGGCAGAGTTCACAAACAGCAGGGGCTGCATATGCTTCCCCTTCCTTGCATCCTGCCTCCTTCTGCCCCCTACAAAGGCTGAGAAGCTGGTCTAGCTACTCCTTTTATACTCTAAGCAACTTCAGCTCGCACGAAAGAGTCTGTACTTCGAGTCAGTTTGACATTTTAATCTCAGTGGTTTGCTTTTTATATTGAATCAGTATGGAAGATCAAGTTTAAATTGTAAGAGGACCATTCTCATCGGGCTACTGCTCGTAGTAGAGTGTAATAGCAAACACTTCTGGGTTGCGTGTTTGAGAAATTAATAAATGATATGGAGAACTGAGATGAAAAGGGATTATGTTTTTACCAAATACAGCTGTAAGGTCCCTGTCTCAGAAAAAAAGAAATCCATAACAACAACTAGGTATGGCAGCCCTGGGTTCACAGATCCTCCCTGCAGGCTAGGCTGGTGGTGACTCTTTATTACATATTATGTATGAAAAGGCCCCATATACGCATTCTTTTGATAATCACATCGCTAAAAATTTCCAATTTGACAAGGATTAAGCATTGTGCGTTCTTTCATTGTGAACTGAATCTCTCAGACAACAATTAACATTTCATTGCTAAGACTAGTCAATTTGTTATTTGTAGCTGTGGCCAAATTTCTGCTTTTGAACTTTAAACGCTTTTTTTTTTTTTGTGGTCCATAGCACACCAGAAAATGACAAAATCAACTAAATCCTCTGCAAATAACATCATCATCATCATCGCTAGGCTTCGCGAGCAAAGATTTGGGAAAGACTACCCACATTTGCTACCAGCGCGCTGGTGGCTAAAGAGGCCAATGCGAGATAGGCAGGTCCAGTTGCAAAAAGTACAGCAGAAAGACTCCTTGCATGGTAGTGGCAAGACAGGATTCTTTCTACGTTGTCTTTTCTCCTTGAGAGTGATCCTGTGTGCGTTCTCAAAAGAAGCAGCAGTGTTAAAGATAGTGTGTCTCCAGACCTCCTGATTGAAGGCCAGAGTAGACCAGTTATGGTGGTCAATATGGCCGAGGCTGAGATGTTGTTTCGGGGAGTCCTTGTATCTTCTCTTCGGGGCTCCTCTCTTGCGGCAGCCAGTGGCAAGTTCACCATAAAGCAGGATCTTAGGGAGGTGGTAGTCCTGCAACCTTGAGATGTGCCCTGCCAACGCAGCTGTGTTCTCAGCAACATGGCCTCAATACTTGTGATTGTTGCTTGTTCTAGAACAGATCTTATTAGTCACATAATCTGACCAGTGGATGTTAAGGATTGTACGGAGACAGTGTTGATGGAAGCGTTCTAGGAGTTGCAGGTGGTGGCGGTAAATGACCCATGATTTGGTTGCTCCTCTCCCTCAAATAACATAAACTAGAAAAGACCAGCCTATTGCTGAACTAATACGATCCTCTCTATGTATTATTACAAGATTTACTTATTTGCTGTTGTTAAAAAATATCTACAAAGTACAGTCCTTATGAAAACCACTTAGATACATTGGAAAAGCCCAGAGAAATTAATGGGTTTGATTCCATTGTCAACAAATAGGTGGTGCGTGCTATTTAAGTTCGCAAAGTGTCCCAGAGGGCACTTAGGGGTTGTTCCAGGAGGGAACAGATCTCCCTCAAGTCCCATGTTACATCAGCCAGTTCCATGTCTCTGGTGTACTAAGCCATCCCAAAAGGCACATAGCAGGTACAATTAATGTCAAATTTGTGGGTTCCTAAATTTAGATGTCCAGTTGTGGGACAGAGGTGCAGAATGGGATTTTATTGGCTAATGTGGATACTTAGGGTTACTGTGTACCTGCTAGAGTATCTGACATGTCAGTCTAGAGCAGTTAGATGTGGCGCAGATCTTACAGGAGATTCATGCACTTCTTGAAGGGTAGATGAAAGTGGGGTTGGATAGTCTAGGATGACATTAAGCACCTCAGTTTAGACAGCTGTATGATGTCCAAGCTATTTAATGGGAAGTTTATTCAAGTAGTGAAATAGCTAAACTGGCAAATATGTTATGGATGAAAATTTTGGAAGTGAAAAAATATATGGTTCTATTTCTATTTCTGTTCTGTCTTTGAATTTTTTCATCTCTGCTTTTTAGTTGTTTATTTTACCTGTGCGTATATCATTTCCCACTAAAATATAAACGAGATTACTCTTTTTATTTGAAACATATATTCTCTTTAAGCATGAATTTTCTTCAGTCATATTGTTATATTTGTGCCACATCAAATGTTGATATGACATAGGAGAAAATTTGTTGCGACTGCTTATTTATTTGTGGGTTAGTACAGTATGTCAAGGCAAACCAAAATATTCTGTGCACATTTGTATCAGTGAAAAGCACTTGTGGTCTTTGGAAATGGAAAAAATAACATGTCTATGTTCATGCTGCATGACAAAAGGTGCTTTTGGAAAGGTTCTCATGCAAGAAAAGAATAATCAGCTTTTTGATGCACTATTCCAAAATGTGTAGCTGAATTCCAGAAGGGTTTGTCTTTTTTTTCCCATGGTGATCCTCTTAGTCAGCAGTAAACCAATATTCACAAAAGCATTATATCAAATATGACCAATGTACCCGTCTTCACACACCTGATGCTATGCATCTTTGTGGAAAAATTTTTTGTAGTTTTTTGTATAACTACTGAACATGTATGGATAACTTGGCACCTGCCATGCATTGTCTTCTATATAAGTCATCAGTCAGCCAAGAAAGCCTTGCCACCAACATCAAAAAAACCCCTGAATTTTTAACAGTTAAAATTATTTGTACTCCCTTTGACACAATACATAATCTGTCAGATTGCTTCTCGATACGGTCAGCTGTTCCATGCTTTGGAGAGTCTAACAAGAGTTAAAAGGTATACAAAATTTAGAACACATAATAAGTTAAAGAAAAGAAATAAAGAAAAAATAACAAAATAAAAAAATAAAGAAAAAATATAGATAATATTTTAAAAACTATCCTTCAGTACTTTCAGGGGACAGTAAATACTTAAATTTCATGGGATTCTGAGCAATACCTTGACAGTCACGCATTCATAAGCAATGCTGCTAGTTTCAGTGTTTCCTGTGGTATATCACAAGTGTGATAGTTTCAGCCTGGGACATATTTAGTTCTATGGTACAGTGTCATCACAATTTCCTAGGATGAAGTCTTTGAATAGATCCTCTTCAGAAAAGGAACACTTTGTAAAAAAAAAGATTTTTACTTGGTTATGCTAAGACAATCTTAGAGTGTGGCAAAACCACACAAAAATTTTACTACATGACTCAGATATTTAAATATGTGCACATGAAGTCCCACATCAGTGACTGTCAGTTACAACACATGCCCACAAAGACTGCAATGCTAAATGTATTCTGCTATGATAAGCATAATTGCTTTCTGAAACATATGATTGACAGGAATAAACAAAAGAAAGAGGAACAGAAGATCAATTTTCCACATCTTAGTGTAGTCCATCTCTCTTCAGAAACATTTTGACACAGTAAGTGTTTTTAAAACACTGTGACCAAGGGCTGTAAATACCTTTTAGCATGTCCATGACATACTTTAATAAAAAAGCAATGTGTTTTGCCTTCAGGGGGATGGAATTTCCTGCTGTCAGCCTCCCAGTTCTCTTGGTTCATTGTCTGTTCTCTTTTAAACTAGGACACCTATTGTATAGTTGGATATAAAGAGGAGGATGTATTTAATCTTTTATAAGGAAGTCCAAGAGGTAGAGTCAAAGACAAGAATATCTGAAAGACGCTTTGTCTTATGATGAATAAGAATTAGATCCTGGTATCATACTGTCAAGCTGCACCACAACTATCCCTTTATTTAGGTTTTGTTCTGTAGCACAAGGACTTAAAGTCCTATTCATCCTTAACTTCAAGGGTAAGTGCTTTCTTTATCAGCAGAAAGAACAAACTCAAACCAAACGTCACATGCATTTGGAAATTCACAACAAGTTTAATAATGATTATTAACCCTCAAAAGGGATATATTTTAGCTCACAAGAAAAGAAACAGGCAATTTGGATGTGACAACCAGGTGGAAATACTATCTCCTTATTCCCCATTTTTCCTTTACTTGCATTGTCCAAAATACAACAAACTGATACAGAATTTGCAATTTCAGTTCCTGAACACATTAGGTGGGTTAATTTCCTGGAGCAGTCAGCATTCTTTAGTGATAAAAGATGTTGAAAAGGTTATTTTTTCTTCAATTCGTGGGTAGGATGAAAAGAATCAAATGTTCAACTTTTTTAGCGTTGTAAGCTTATTTTTTGTGCTGAAACTGAGGTGAAACAAGGTAATATTGTGTGTTTTACACTTGCAGTAATATGCTAGTGCAAGGTTAAGTTGTGATCATGCACTGAAACTTGAAATTTCTCCCAGACATAAGTCATTAAGAATCTGGATATTTTTTGATTGGTGTGATTTTTCTTACAGAAAGGTATGACTGCTGTAGTTCAGCACACAGCAACATTAGCTGTAAAGAAAGTAGAACACTTTAATTATTGTGGAAGAGTGGGCGCCACATAAAGTTACAGTTTGCTAACAAAATTTAATGATAACTTGGGTGGCATTTTCAGCACAGCAGAGGACTGGGATTTTATGTAACGAAAAATTTCAATGTCTTGAGAACAGGAACAATAGAAATGAGATTAATTTTAATAGAACAAAGTGGGAAGTCCTAGTTTTAGGGAATAATACTAATGGGGTGCTGTCATAAGTCATAAGTAGAAGTAGATAAAAATTTGTGTACTAACAAAACAGTGTAAGTATGAACTGCTGTTTTGATATTTGTTAAAAAAGTTAAATCAGTTCTGGGATATGCAAGTGAAACAGAGATCAGGGAAATCTAAGGCCATGATGCTGTGCACTTATGGGACCCTCTTTGGAAAACAATGTTCAATTCTGGACACCTGCATGAAAGAAAGGTGCATTTAATTTAGTGTGGGGGCACAGAAGTCTCAGAAATATATTAAAATAACTGGAGATTTTGTTTTAAAGAGAAGATGAATAGAGCTAGGTTGATTTAGACTGCTGTCCCTACGGAACTGAAAGAGAAGGAAGGACATGTTACTGTCTGTAAAATTATTACAGGATAAAACTCTCATTATTTAACTTAGGAGATGGCATCAATAGAAAAACAGATGGATATAAACAAATCATGAATACATTTAGCCTGATAAATACAGAAAATTAACACATGGCATTTAAGAACAGGTTTTCAATAACAGTTATAGCTACAAAACAAAGAAAACAGAAATATTTTAATTTTAATTGTAATAATATTATCAGCACATGATATAATGTCTTGCTTTCAGTGGTAGAAAATTGGATGCACAAACCCAGCATGTCCTTCTCAGTCCAATGTATTTGCAGGGTGGTAGGCATCTATGTCCAAGATCAGAAGACATAAAGAGCTTTCGGTCACAGAGAAGGGGAGGCATATGAGAAATATGGAGAGGCAATACAATGATTTTTTTTTATTATTTTGGTTTTGATTTTTTTTTGTGGGAGAGATATACTATAGAAAACAGTTATCTGAGTTCTCTGTAACTCACAATGATGTATTGCATCACTAATAGTTTGTTAATGGGAATAATAGAAGGATTAATAGCATTAAACACTGAGATGGTCCTGAGGACAGTTCCATTAATGATCCACAAACCAGTTGCATTTCACATGCTCAGTAACATCGTTCTGTTAAGAAAACCTGTCTTTCTGGAGAATTAAAAAAATGTAAATACACCAACAGTGAAGACAAAAAGGAGACTTCTGACATGCTGAAGCTCCAACTTTACACATGCTAGAGAACTGCAAAACCCCAGATCATAAACTTACCTTTTGTTAATCAACCATTGAGTGAAATATTATGCATTTAATTTTCCTGGGTCAGTTTATTCCTCATGTAACTGTCTTTCTTGAGCCAATCAAATTGCAAACATAAATAACAACAAAGCAGTATGGATGCAGAATCACTGGAGGTACGGAAAATAGAGATTTAAATATTTGTAATAAATCATGCAATTAGTAAATAATTAATAAATAATCCAGTAAGGCAAACTTGAAATACCTTTGGGACAAATTTTCTTCACTAAGGGTGAAGGTCTTGACCACTGTCTCACTGGCTGTGATGGAAAAACTGGGTTGCTGCACAGCTGTGCAGCACTCAGTCTTCCCATCCCATCTGTCTCCTTTTCCCAGTATCCTTCTCCTCCCTGACTTTTGTTAAACTTCCATAAGCAGGACATTTATATGCAAAAGTACAAAGGAAAGCCAGTGTGTGTTCTAACGTGTGCCTACTTTAGATGATAATGGGACAAGAACTGAAAGACACTGACCATTTAATTGTAGGTGCAGCATTTTTCTCTCTTCCCATCTTCCTCTCCCCTTCCCAAGAACTATAATAAAAGGTCTAGGCTACAAGTGAAGCAGAAGATCAAGGATTTATATTTATATGTACCTGGTTTGTGAACTGGAATTTCAGCTTTTTTATATCTTAAATGCAATCCACCTCCAATAGCTTCCTTTTCATACAAAAAAAAAATGCACTTTTAGTCATTACTCCACAGACATTCCAAAGTCACGTGACTGCAAACCTAGTCTCATGCACAGAAACTCCTTTCAGGAATAATCTCATGTTCCTTCCTGCTTTGTTCATTGACAGATAAAAATATCCTTGTCAAGTTTACCAAGCAGTACAGAATGGATTTGCTTTAATGATCTTTCCCTTTACTATTTTTTAGTTTCTCAGCATTTTTCAGATGCACAATTAATCAATTTTGTTTTAATTTTTTCTTGGTTATTGTAAAAACATATTAGCTAGCATGGAACCTTGAAAAAACTTCAGTTAAAATACACACGCTCTCAATGGCTCACAGTTTAAAATTACTTGTCTTTTAGCTATTTTTAAAATTCATTTAATGTTTTGCATTCTGATTTTGTGTTGTGTAATTTCTTAATTGCAATGATATATGGAATGAAATCAAATTTTCTACTGAAATATAGCAACTTATCACTAACCTTGTAACTCTCTTATAAAAAATGAGTATCTCAGTAATTTGACATATTCTTTTGTCATAAACTATGTTGCATGACATTAAATATGCTACCCTCTATTCTTTATTAATCAGTTTCTCTATCTGATGTTCCATTACTTTTCTCAAGATTTATGTCAGGCAGACAGGTATATATTTATCTAGACTATCTCATTTATCATAGAATTCATAGAATAGTACCAGGTTGGAAGAGACCTAGAGGATCATATAGTTTAACCATTTGTGCAGAAGTGTGATCTAGACAAGATGGCCCATCACCTTGTCCAGCTAAATTGTAAAAGTGTCCAGTTTTGGGGAATCCACCAATTCCTGGGAAGAATATTCCAATGGATGACTGTTCTCATTGTGAAAAATGTTGCTATTGTGTCCAATCGGAATCTCCCCAGTAGTACCTTGTTTCCATTACTCCTCATCTTTTCCATATGACTCCTCATAAAAAGAAAGCCTTCGTCTTTGCCGTAGCCACCCTTTAAATGCCGGAAGATGGTGATAAGTCTTCCCTTAGCCTTCTTTTCTTGAGACTGAACAAACTGAGTTCTCTTAGTCTTTCCTCACATGTCAGGTTTCCCATTCCTTTCATCATCTTTGGAGCCCCTCTCTGGACCTTCCCAAGCCTGTCCACATCTTTTTCTGTATAGCAGGGACCAAAACTGAACACAGTGATCCAGATGTGGCCTGACAAGTGCTGAGCAGAGATAATGACTTCTTTATTTCTGCTGGTGATATCCTTGTTGATGAAACCCAGCATCCTCTTGGTTTGCTTTGCCACAGCAGCACATCATTCATTCATATTGAGCTGCTTGTCCACCAGGTTGCCCAGGTCCCTTTCCATAGAGTTATTCCTCAGTTGAGTGGATCTCAGTCTGTGCTGGACTCCTGGATTATGTTTTCCCAGGCATAAGACCTTACACTTGTCCTTGCTGAATTTCATAAGTTTCTTGTTAGCCCACTCTTCCAGCCTACCTAGGTTTTCTTACAGGATGGCTCTCTCCCTTCCAAAGTGCTTGTTTCCCTGCTCATTCTGGTATTGTTGGAAAACTTCATCAGGGTGCACCTGATCCCATCAATCAGATCACTTATGAGGATATTAAACAGTGTTAGGATCAGTATCAGTCCCTTGGAGATCCCACTTGTGACAGGTTGCCAGTTTGATAAAGAGCTATTTACCACCATGCTCTGTGTGCTGCCTGTCAGCCGGTTCCCCACCCACTACATGGACCACTTGTCTAGACTGACACACTTAAGTTTCATGAGGAGGAGGCTGTGGGAAACCATATGAAAAGCCTTGGAGAAATCCAGGTAAATGAAGTTCATGATTTGAAAGCAAAATATGGACACAACTTTTGCTTTCATCCAATGTTCAGGGTCTACCTCAACAATATCAAATTTATTACAAATAATAATGTGTCCTAATAAAGATTATTAGGCTTTTCTTCCAACATACATACATGCATTTTTAAATAAAAGGCACTCAGCCTGAATAGCTGCTACTTAGAATACATTGTTGTTTTAAGTGTAACATTTCATCACTGTCTTCCTACTATATGACTACATCTGGCTTTTTCCTGGTCTCAGAGCTGAAATATTTATACAGCATTTCAGTCCCTTCTGTGTTATTTTTGACAACTGCATCCTTTCCATTTAACATTGGAAAAACACCACCGTAAGGTTGCTTTTACTCCAGATATAATGTTCCTTTCAGTGTGCTAAACTCAGATAGCCGTAGAATTCCACATATATTCTTCTGTGTGGTAGCCATCTGTTATTTCCATTTGTATTCTAAATTCAAATGATCTAATTTATTCACTTTCTGTCTTTTCTCTTTGTCAAACAGGTTTATATCTAAAATTTCCCATTGTCTTTATGTTTTCAGCTAGGTTGGTATAGAACAGACTTTGTTTTGATAGCAATTCTTAGGTCATCTCTTAAAGTGCTTTCAAATATCTTTATTATTGTTTACATATTTTTTCCTTTTAAATCATTCCTCTTATTTATTAGGCACAAACTTGTCCTGTTTCAAAGAGGCAATTTTAAAGTAGTGAATGTAGGAATGACTAATAGTGTTACATTCTATTTGCATGTTACAAATGTAATCAAGTTCTCACTTTCATTTAAAGAATCACTAACTTTTAGTTGTGGAATCAATTTTGATTTAGTTGTCAGGATGATGTCTAGTACAGAATTCTCTAAGGAGAGACACAAAACTTTTTGGTTTAGGAAATTTTTATCAATCATTTTTCAGAATTTCAAAGGTATTTTATATATGGAAATGTCAAGCCTGTAGAGTTACATCTTTCAACTGGTTTTTCAACCAGTGAAAAACCTTTTTTTTAAAGCTCATACAGTACAAAAAGTCTTTTCTCTTCTTCCTCTTCATAGACATTGTAAGTAGGGTTTTAAGGTACTAATCATCCTGCTCCATAGGGTAGTTTCATGGTAAGTAGCTGCCTGCATCTAATTGTCCTTGTCGCAGTCTCCGTGCCAAGGGAGATTGATCTGTAAACACCAAAAACATTTACTACAGAGTTGTCAGTGGGCTGAAATCAGTTATTGCCATGTACTGCCTCATCTCTTGCCACTGTGTTTTGCCTAAATTGCTTATAGTGAGTGAGTTTAACATTCCTATCACAATCTTCCTTCAAGTTCCAGTAATATCGAGCAGGTCAAATTCATTCTCATAGTAGTTGTTCCTACTCTTTCTGTTTACCGCACAAGCTCCCGCCATTCATGAATAGGCAATTAAAGAATTTATTTTCTTTCTGTCATTCAGTGTCTCGATTAATTTTGTTCTTGACAACTTGGCTGTTCTAAATGAGTGTTTATTTGATGCCCCTTTTTAATCTCCCCTTTTGTTGTAAGTTTAATGTCATTATTACTAGTCTAGTCAGCTTGTCCCCTGTAAAATTGATTTCCCCTTTAATGAGCTGGAAGCAGCACAAACCACATAACTCCTTAGTTAGAAAATGGCTCCATAGTCCACCAAACTAAAATCCCCTCTCCCTCTTACACCTGTCTAATTGGTAGTTTATTTGTAAAAACTCCATATTCATGTGTTGATTTCTGGGACAGGAACAGTTTCCAAAAAGATCATTTATGTATTTTCATACTTTATCATCTTTCTGAACTCTCTGAAATTATTCATAACTGGTGAGGAGACACATGAAGCATCACTACTACCAATACATACCACTACTACATAAAACCTTCCCCTCTCAGTTGGCTTTTTTCCCTGAATGAAGAAGAATTGAGACTCTGTAAGAAAATATCATAACAGCCTTATCCTATAGGAAGAACTGGTAGTTTTGACAGCAGTTTATTTGTGCATTACATTCAATCGCAAAATTCCTGAAGAAGTTTCTCTTGTTTGCAACTAACTTTTGATATGTTGCAGGAGGAATACTTTAGGGCAGCAGAAATATCTTTTGTCTGTTGCATGAAATTCCTTTCAGCTTTTGCTCCTTGCAGGTAGCTTTTGGTCCACGTACATGAACTTAGGAAGAGTACTTCTGTTGCTGAGGAAAGGTAAAGCACACTCTTTCCATAATAGCCAAGCTCTCTAGGTCCATGGAATACAAAAGGAGGGTGAAAGAGCTGGACTGAGCTCTTCCTCATGACTATTTTTTTCATTCAGTGCATGAACCAACTCTACATCACCCCTTTGGGTTAATACTGCTCTGTACATGCCCTCCAGTAGGTTACCATGAAAACTGTCTGTGCTGCTGTGCTACAGGCCCAGAGGTAGAACCATGCTGTGTATATATCTGGGTGGTTGAAGTTGTGCATTATCAAATTTACTTTTTATCTTTGTCTTCAAAGAACGCCAGAAAAAACATGTTCATTGGTTGGTTGATATTTTAAGGTAGATTTTGCACAAGATTTTAGAGCAATGTTAAATTCTTGAAAGTTAGAAAATACTCTTAGGTTGCCTATGTAAGGGCATTCAAGGACTCTTGCTACAAAATACTAACAAAGAGGTTGTTTACTACATTTAAAATGCTGCATCCTAGTTACAGCATAGAAAGGAATCCCATTAAATCTTCCTGAGAGCATAATTCTATGTAATACCATCTCAGTAACACTATTTGTCCTAGTTTTACCATGACATAGGTATATCTTTGAGTGTAGCTAAAGATACAGTGCCCCTGGTAGTAAAATCCCTTGTCATTATAGCTACACGTTCTGTTGAGGCTAGCTGTTTCCTCTATTAGACTAAGGTAAAGGATGGGAGGTCATTGTACAGGATAAAGTGGAAAAGCTACACCTAAAAAATTCAGACTCTGTGCCAAGAAACTCTGTGTTACCCCATTCAAGTTACATTGTTAGATTTTAATACTGAACTTCCCTAAAACAGACCTAAAAGCCCCAGTCAAGTCATGGCCTTCTGAACAAATCATATCTTGGTACTGCCAGCCAGTGCCTGGGCTGTCCAGCTTGGCAGTAGAGCTAGAGTGCCCTGAAGGTGACACTTGCATCATTTTGTATCCTTTCCCTTTATGCATTTTTAGGACATCCATCTCTCTAGACTGTAACCAGCAATGCTCATAGAGGAAAGAAAAGCTGTAGGGAAGCCTATTTTTTGCTCAGTTGAGAATAGGGAAAATAGAAAAGTGACAATTTAACCTTTAGCAAGCCATTTACCCACCACAATTGTGTGTGATTGTATGCAGTTTAGCACTGAGGGACTCCTTTTAAAACATAATTCCAACTTCCATTTGCCTCAGTTTCCTTATATCTAAGCCATGGATAACTCTCACTTTAACAAAATACTGACAGCAATGTTTGTGAAGTTGTGAAGTATTCTCTAATCTTCGCATGCCAGCTGCTCTATCATCATTAGTTTACTTCTTTTGAATTGCCTTGTTTTGTTTTCCATAGGCTAGCAGGCTTAGAAGTTATTGTAAAAATTATGCCAGTGACGTTTCAAGTTATACTTATTTGTTTTCAAATAGAATTGTGATTAAGGCTCATCAAATCCCCTCTATTGCTTTTCCTGCTATTGTTGATTAGTTAAGAAGCAGAAGGGAACATTGCACTGTAAAACATCCATTTATCTGCCAGTGTCAGGTTTTCCTGACACGAGGTGCTAATGCAGAGCACATTAAGCATTAGCAGTAGGTGCTCCCGACCTAGCAGTTCTTAGACAGGCATTAAGAGACCTCAAATGAGTCAGTGTCACTCTATGGTTTAACCTAATACCAACCCCTTCGGGCACCACTATCAAATGTAAGAGAAATGGAAGGTTTTAAAGGCTATTAATCTCAGTGACTCCACATTAGAAGAGCACAAAGTTATTGGTCACAGATCTTTTTGTCATCATGATATTGTGGTAAAATGTGAAGTACTCAGTATTCCTGAAATTTCTTCTTTCACCTACTTGAGCATAGAGGTTTTTTATTGATACACTTACAATGCTAAACTGTGATACCAGCTACGGGCTCTTACTGACACTTTCTGATCGCTGAGTTTTTCTCATATCTACAATGTATGAGAAGTAGCAAAAACATCTTTAGAAAACAAGCTTTGAACTGAAAGGAATCCTAAGTAAACAAGCAAGCGAACTCTCTGCTCCCAGACAGGCACCACTACAGCATGCAGCAGAGGCATTGAATCAGAGTTAAATCTAATGCAAGGTCTTAACTTCTTTTACCATACTTGTTACCTGGGGCTGCTTTATTTCTAATGCAATACATGTTTTGTTCTGTGTTTCTTACCTTGAAGTTGCTGAGTCTCAGGAATAATCATGTTGTTTTAGAAATCTCTGATCTAGTGTTTGTGTGGAAAGGTGTCTCAGATAGTCGGTTGTCTGGCAGCAGCTGCTTCAAAGGGTCTGGCAGCTGAATGTGAGCAGCTCAGGTTTCACTGGAAGTGGTGACAGTTACATGACTTCAAACCCTTGCCAGGGTCTGAATTTGTACATTTCAAATTCACTTCATACACATTCGGTTGAAAAAAATTGTCTAACCATCAGATTGCCACACTGGCAGATGTTCTGGCTTCAAGTCCTATCTCTGATAAAAACCCAGTCCATTTAGATAAACATTCCTGCAAAATATTTGCTAGCAGGCTTACAGGATACATAAACTTGTAAAACGTTTTTAAACCTATTGATGAAGTATGTCAGTCTGAGGGGTTTTTTATTAGCTTACCTGCATTGTAGCAAAAATACATGGAATTACAGTGTGTTCATTTGAACATGAATACGTATATATCTGTGTATATGTGTAAAGTGTGTATAACTCTTTGGCTCCAAGGAGTTAGTCAGTATTTTAACCTTTGGCAGAATGCTCTGAAATCAGTTGCAAGTATCAGCCTTTTGTGTATATACAAGAAGCAACCCTATTTATTTGAAGACTCTGGGGAAAATCCTGTACCTCTGAACATAGTAGTAAAAACTAATTAGAGCAAGAGAATGTAGTAATGGTTGTTCCAAGATGCACCAGAGGTCCATCTGCCACAATCTCTGATGGTGGCCAAAACCAAAGGACTGCAAAAGAGATTAAGAACAGAACAAGTGTATTTGATACTTCCCTGTGTACTCTCCTACCCACCAATATTTTGGGGCTCAGAGACAAGATTTACTTGAGAGATTTCTGCAAAGTTGCCCAGGTGCTCCCTGAACCTACCTACAGTGAGGGCTTTGGAGCAGGGTCTTGGCAGTTAAAAACCACAGATTGTGTAGTATCACTCTGTTTCATTTGTTTTAGAGGTACCAATTGCTAGTTTTATTTGATGAACCATAGATTTGGTACTAGAAGGGCTAGCTGTACCTATCCTAGACATCTTCCTGTACTTGGGTTTTTAGAGGCTTATGTCATGACACACTCTCTTTTCCAGGGCTGTACAGAAGTTGTTCCATACTTTTGAAAGTGTTTTTCAGACTGCCCTGAACCTTTCTAATAATTCTTAATTTTCACTTTTTTTTCTTTCTCCCCAACCACTACTGAACGCTAAGGTGAGTTTGTCCTGGATCTGTAAGATCAGGATCTCATACCTCTGTAATTATTAGTCATTTCTGAGCTCATTCTTCAGTACATAAAGTAGGACTTTTTCCTCCTCCCATGATACTTCCTTAAAATTCACCTATACTGAATTTTATTATTTCCTTGCCTTGTCACATAGTCCTCCTGGATTTGTTCTAGTAAATGAATCAGGGCAACAAAAAGCTTTCAAGCACTGTGCTCCTGGGATTAATATCTATGCTGGAAAACTTAATAGATTAAATATGATGTCCCTGAAGGTAGGTGGCATTGCTTGCAAATATAGGACTAAGCACTTTTTCTATTTAAAAAAAAAAAAAAAGGTTATCTTCACATATGTCTTCACAGCATATATTTTCTGGTTTATACTAGAAGGCATCCTTGTTCTACTGCTTTTCCTCCCAAATGGTAGTCAGGCTTTAGCAGGCATCCCTGTTCTTCTACAGGTGCTACCTGTGTCAGGTAGCACCACGCTGACAAATGACAAAATGGGCAACCATGGGCCAGAGTCTGAGGCCACGAGAGCCCTAAGTTAAGCCATGGCAGAAGATGTTCCATAAAAGATGGTTTCTGCCAACCAGTACAACTAGTACTCTCCAAACCAACACCCATTCAAGGTTGGAGGCAGCACGTGCTGTGTGACAATGCTCTAGTTTTGGCTCACTCCATCCCACATAGTTTTCTAGCAGCATATAATGCAGACTTTTTACTCTGCAACATCCATATCTACCTTCAAGTCAGACACAGGGTGTACAATCAGTCTCTGCTTTCTTGCTAGAGAAATACCACTCTGACAGAGTAGCACTGCCCTCACATTTTTCTATTTACTTTGAACATAAATGTAAAAAAGAAACAAAACCGATTCATAGTTTTCTGAAGATCAGATAAGAGCCAGCTGAAAGTACTGTATAATGAATACTACCAGCCTGTATGACTTGGGTTGGGGCTGGAAAAAGTACCTGACTGTTTTATTTAAGATTATAAATATATCCATGGAGAACTTCTGCAATTCTTCACAGTCACTCTAGAATACTCAATATTGTGAGTGATCTTGGTTCTTTCATACCTTTTTCCCACTGTTTATGAATATTTTAAACAGTCCAGGCACCTGTGAAAATTCCTGTGGGAAACAACTCACGGTTTCTCCTTACTGGGAAATCTGACAGTTTACTCCCACATTGTTTTCTTCCTTTTTACCAGTTATTTATACATGTGAGGACCTTCCCTGCTTTGCTATGATAGCCTGGGCTCCTAAACAACTTTTGGCGAAGAACCCTGGCAAATGTCTATTGGGAATTGCAGTAGACTATTGTCTACTTGCTTTAGGACCGCCTCAGCGAATTCCTGTGGTTTTTATGGTCATGACAAGCGACATAAAAGTCTCTTTATAAAAGAGATTCTGCTGTTTTTCAGCATGTCATATGTACCCATAAACCATCTTACTTGTTCTGCACTCATTCACTCAATGCATATGCTAGATCTTTTATTGGCCTGTAGTTTCTCAATTTTCCCTATAACTTTCCAAGACTGATGCCACGTTAGCCACTTTCCAAGACTTCTGATAATAAGACAGCTTTAAATGAGAATTGACATGGAGTGGTGAGTTGTTCAGCTATTTCGACCTTGAATTCCTTTAGAACCAGTGATATATGACTATTCAATTGATTCATTTGCTTCATAACCTCTTTTGCTAGTACAATCAGCAACTTACCTGATTGTAATAGGGAGAGTTCGGAGGATACTGAAACTGAAACCATGGCACCGTTGAGAGCTCAATAAGCACTAGTCTTTATTACCAAGAGGTGGCTGACAAAACGAACAAACCCGAAAGAGAGGATGAAGGAGGAAAATGAGCCCTCGATATGACTCCCCCAAATTACCCAGGTGTTTCTTTTAAAGTTATCTTATTGACCCAGAACGCCTAGAATTACCCATAGCCGAAGCTTCATTCCCGGAGAGAGACAGCAGGCTCACACGTAGCAGGCGTCCCCGCAAAAGGCAACCTTGTACTTGATGTGAAGCTAGCTTCCCCCTCCAATCGAAGCTAACTGCTTTTATACAATTAACTGAGTGACGTCTACCCGGGCTGATGTGGTCAGCGCTGCCCAGCTAGAGGCCCTCAGTCCCTCTCTTTGTTATGCAAGTAACATCTCTTCTGTGCAAGTGTGGCTACTTGGGGATTTCCCTGAGCATGCGTGTTATACCTGGGGGGGTCTTTCCAAAATGAGTCTGGGGGTGTCTTTCCAAAATGAGTCTGGGGGTTTACTTCATCACCCTCCTCTTCAATGTCTCCTTCAAGTGACCTTGGAAGGTGATTAGCAAACCATAGAACCCCAATTAAATATAGTTTATGCAAGAACCTCTCTTCAAGGACGAAGTGCCTGTTTATCAGTGTTTGTTTTCTCATAACTTGGCAGGGAAAAGATACACTCTCACAGGTGGCTGGGCCAAACACAGACCAAAAGTATCAACATCCCTGATACACTGATCTAAGACGGAACTTCTGAAGAGGTTTGAAATGAAAACTTCCTCAGATTCCTTTACACTGCAATGCAGATACAGAAAATTTTGTTAAGGAAAGGAAGTTTATCAGGTAAATCCCCGTTCCAATGGCAGGTGGTACCAACTCCCTTACAGCCAACTTGCTTGGGGCCCTAAGGAAAACTGTTCCCAGAGATGGGAGTTTGGGGCAAATCAAAACAGAGTCAAAGAACAAACCAGGAATTAAAGAGTAGAGACCACAGCAATCCAGCGTTTGACCTTGTTCCCTGCTCTCTTTCATTGATCGAAATAGATGTAGGCACAGGCTCTCTAGCAAGCTTCCTGTTCTGATATGTTAGAAAAGGGATTTATTAGAAGACTTTATGACTTTTTCCAAGTCCAACCTCCAACTCTTTTCAAGGCGATGGAAAAGGAGTTTTTTTGCCCACATTTCATGAAAGTTCTGTACTCCCAGAAGTTCATCTTCTACATCCTTTAGTGGCTGTGCTTTGAGATGTTTATCTCCATGTCTCCTGACATTCCTTTTCTTGTTATGCTGCCCAAAACTTGAGGGAAGCAATTGACCAGCCTTTGGATTTACAATTAAGGGGAAAAGGAAGTAGTTTCATTTTCCTGGAGTTAGTTCGCTCACAGGTTTCTGTCTGGCCCTGGACAGTCACTTCTTCTGTTTCAGCACTTTTAGTACATGAGGATTTCAATGGTTTCTTCCACTTAGCCTAAAAGCTTAGCATTCTCAACAGCTTTAATGATGTCTGTGATTGTCTGCAGTTCAAAGACAGGCTTGTTAGCAGCCATTAACACTTTATAGTCCCAAGAAGGATAGCTCAGTAAGAACTATAAAAACTTGGAAATTGAAAAGTGCTACAGAAACAGTTGAACTTATTTGTCAGCTGTACTTGTTTACTCTTTCTTCTGGCACAGTGGGCTTTCTTCTGTGGCACTACAGACCTAGTGTCTTGGCACATGTTTATTTGTGTTCTAGTTTCAGTTTCATATAGCTTTAACATTACTTTATTACAAAATCAGTTATAAAATATTTTACAGAGAAAATAAAAACTTATCATTCTCATTGCCTAAGTTTCCTAAGGTTTCTTCCCTGTGATAAGATTTTTCACAAGAGTGTCCATGAAATCCAAATCTGAACAGCATGAGCTTGTTGCCTTTATCATGAAGCAGACAGCAGTGTAGGACCTATTGTATTTGCGCGCGATCAAGTGAGATTCAAGAGGCAGCTAATTGACAGCCATCGTAATTCTACACTGGGCTTCACGGCACCAAAATTTAACAGACATGATCATGACTTATATCATTGGTCACAACATCAATTTTTGACCTCATCTTAATCTGCATTGGTTGAAGCAATGTATAGGTCGATGCACATATTTATTTTACAGTAACTAAACATTTCTGTAAAAGCATCTCCTCTAGCAAAGAAACCACTAGCTACCTCTTATATTGAACTTAACAGAGGCAACAGAGACCACAGAGGTGTTTAGGTATATAATTAGCTGAATAACTTTTGGCACATAGAGTTGAACACATACAGTGTAAAGTCTTGAACTACAAAGACGGCCCCAGTGGTGGTCACAGACTTATATTCATAAGTCACAGTTGCTGGTTTGTTGGTTTTGGTTTTTTTTGGTAGACATCTAATTCAAAGCCCGCCAAAGTCAATAGAAAGAAGTTTTCCCACTGGCATCATTGATTAGGCCATAGGACAGCGCTGGACCTTTAGACATCATTAAATCCCTTTTCATATTGAGCTGGAAATACACAATAAGGATTTCAATCCTGATTGAAAAATTGCTATCAAGAAAGTTATCATAACATTTCCCATGAAAAACTTTATAAAACACAAATTAAACAAAAATACTAACAGTTCCTGAATGTATGTATGCATTTAGATGTAATGGCCAGTCTTCGTGAACGAAGATTTGGGGAAAGGTCTTTTTACCTTTCCAGCCTGCGCAAGGGATTTTTTAGGTGAGACACAGCCTGCGCTGAACTGAGCCCACCCTTTAATCCTAAGGTTCATCTGCCGGGGCCAAGCAAGCTTGGACAATGGCAGTGAGGTCCTCAGGACGTAGGTTTGTTTAGAGTGACCTTCTCATAGATGGATGGCCTCACAGGGCTAACGAGCTCCATCTGCCCGGGGGGACTGGGATTCGAACCTGGGTCGCAGCGATGAGAGTCCCGCATGCTAACCACTAGGCCACCAGGGGTACTCCTACATTTAGATGTATTTATGTAGTTAATATTTTAAGATGCAAAAGAATAGAGAAAGAGACAGCAGAACAATTTGATAAATACCAAAAGAAAATCTAGGAGAGGTATCCACATAAGAACTAAGCATTTCCTTTATGAAGGAGAGTTAACTGATTTCCTGAATGGTGAGGTATTTTTAGATAGTTGTCTTGTTAAGGAATGAGGAGTCAGAAAGGGTGATGCATTCAGAGCACTTTTTCACTGAATGGTACACATACTTATACTGAATTCCTTAAAACAAACAGTTAACAATGGCATGAACATGCTTTTGGTGACTGAAAAAAAAAAGGTGGTAACTGAAAATCACGCTGTGAAACAAACGTCCACCTATATCAGCTGAAACTGTTCACTGAAAACAATTCCAGGAGACTTCCCTTACCACATTAGACCCATGAAATTGATTACTTATTTTACTTGTGGATGGATATAGAAAGAGAAATCCGTCAGGATTCTGCAATTAAGTCTGCTTTTTCCCATCTGTATATGTTATTGGCATTATGTTTTCTAGCCTTTCCTAGTCACAGCTGACTTCTTCCTAATGCCAGATCCTACCACTAACTCACACTGAGTTGTACATATTCCCAGACAAGTGTTTGTATTCATTAGTCCCAAGGAATCAAAGGAATAACTACTCTACTCACTGGGAGCAAGGAAGGTAGACTAGGATTTCATATAAATGAGCTTGTCACATGAAGCAGCAGCAAACAATAAGAGCATGTGCATCTGGCACCTCATCATCATGAATGTTGCATCCAGTTTTTGTGAGCTTGCAGATGGATCTTGCAGGCTATGCAGATGGATAGTAAAACTGATTGGAGCAACATGCACTGTGGTAGGGTACAGGTGCCCATGTGAGACAACATATTAAAGCATAGAATTATTTGTAGATATATTCATGGGAAGCTGGTAAGAAATAAACTCAAAGCAGAGATCAGACGTAAATGTAATCACGCAAAGATTTTCTTGTGAGACATGTTTCACTCATAAACCCAGAGTTTGCTCCTTTCCCACTTTGAATCTTAAAACTTCCTGTTGCAATTTCAGAGTGCAAATAATTGTTTTGCAGGTGTAAATGGAATTTTAGGAAAACATACTATTGTTGAATGCTAGAAGGTTTATTTTTGGCTGTTCCTTAAAGAGCTTGAGAGGCTGGAAAAATAAGACAGAAGGGCCAAAGCCATGTGGCCATTTGTACGCAGAGCACAGTTTGAGAACCTCTGATAACGTAAATGCCAGGCTGCTGCACCTATTTACCTTGTCCTTTACCACAAAATCAATGGTAATCTCTTTAGGGTAGGGATTGTGTCATCTGGGAACAAAATCAGCAAAATGAATTATGTTCGTTTGTTAACTTTCTTTCAGCTTAGGTCACTTCTGGATGCAGGATATTTGACAGGATGGAGTATTGACAGTTAGTGCAGTATGAAATGCCCTATGAAATTTGTCAAAAAGTTGCCAATTTCTGTCCTGCAAGATGATGCCAGGATACATTTGAGAGGCACATGTTTCCATCCTGGCATTTACTTTGGACTGCCAAAGATAAAAGGTTTCAGACAACAGAAGACTTTAGCAGTGTCAAGAATAATTCATTACCCAGCACTATGACATTCTCTAATGAATACAAGGAATTTAGCATCACATCTTGCTAACATCTCTGTTGCAGACATTATTTTGGACTTTTGAAAACATTGTTCACATGCATAAAGCAATTACTGAGTCATACCATTGATTGTGTATCTGTCTCTATTTTTTGTGAGCTTTCCAGTATAACTCTGTGATGCCTATTAGGCTAAATTTGCTGAACGGTGCCCTTCTTTCCTTGTTTTGCTTTTTTGATTTGCTTGTTTTCTTCCTTGAATAATCAGCTCTTGTTTTGTGTGGAGGCTGTGTTGATGTCTGTATGGAACAAATAATCTTCAGCTTGCTCTCGCTATGCATTTGGTTCAGTAAGCAAGCAAGCAACAGGATAAGCCTGTAACCCTGTGGAGTAGCCCACAGGTTCATCTGTTTGTGCTCCAGGGCTTGGGTTTGTAAAGCACAGCTGTGTGACCTTGGCTCAGATTTACAGAGGAAAGATGTTGTTTAGCTGGGTAAAATATATATACACTAAAGCCACTCAAAATAGGAAAAATAAAAACAGAGAGAAGTGAAATTGTTATGCTAGTAATTGTAAGCCAAGGACTCAGAAGAAGAATACTGACATGAAAAGGTCTAAAACCCTGAGATGAAATGTAGGGAGTCGGAAGATTATAGCAACAGAGTTGAGGATCTGCCTGTTCTGCAGGGCAATAGGGGCTTACGCTTCCCTATGCTACCAATCGGCTTGCAGAGACACCTGATTCATGTGGCAGGGGTACAAATATATGACTGATTTCTCCTGGCTGGATCCTATTAGCAAATAATTATCGTTAACTCATTTCTTCTTTCAAGTTTCTACTCACGGCAAAAAATGCCCAAAGAAGAGTAGTGTAGCAAAGAGAAGGTTGCAGTGGACAACTTGCAAAGGTACAAAAGGGGCATGCTGAGGTATGACAATGTCAAATAAGGCAACATGAAGACAGATAAACTGTGATGAGGCATTCCTACACCAATGAGCATTCCTGGTTTTACCTAAAAATTGTTGAACGTAATAATATATGATCAGTTGAGGGAGCTAAACTTTGAATTATGCTACTTCCCTTTCCATGTGGTTTATTGAAATTTCTCTAATGCTCTCTGCTAAGATAAATACACACATGGTGTTGATATGGAGACTGTGCTTTGCCATTACTCTACCTGGAGTGGTACTGCAGAACCAAAAAGAGAAATAGGGGCTGTATTCAGGTGGAAGCATAACATTCAGGTATCCTGACTCTTTGTGCACAGGCTGTATCAGGATCCAAGATCTGGCAGCCATGGATGGCAGCCATTCTGAATCACTCATTGCTTGTTTGAACTTAGGCGCCAGAGCAGCCTCCTAAACAATTTTTAACCTGTCTGTGTCATTCAGATAAACTCACTCCTGTTCCTGTACAATAAAAGAAACACAGAATCTTTCCAAGAATAATCACAGTTCAATAGTATCTTTAAAGCACATTTATTTTTCATTTTGTTGAGGACTTCCAATTTGGAAAAGACATTATAAAGCCTGTCATTTTCTAAATATGGATATACTGCGTGGAGTGGAAAGAATCAGTTTGTTCCATTTCTTTTCCAAAATGACTCCTGATATATATTATGGAAACTGTTTTAAAAATAAAGAGAATTCTTTAAATCAATAAGTATAAATTATTTGTTAAGAAAGTATACGATTCTCATTGACAGCAAAGACTTATGGCTTCTTATTGGAGAATAGATGTGGTTTGCGTTTGAAATCACTCAGCTAATGGTATGTGGAGAAAAGGTTTTCAAAAGAAAGAAATGATCTTCAGAGAGGCTTTTTTAGGGGATACTTACCATTATAGCAGAAGCCTCTGAAATGGCATTTGTGTCAGCTAAGGGAGCAAAATTGCAGCATGTTTGTGATAATTTAAAGCATGTATCACTAGTGAAGATAAAGAGAGCAAAGTATTTAAAGCTTAATGATACGGCAATAGCAATTGCCCTGTGATAAGGAACAGTGGAGATTATCAGGCAGAGCTTAATGAATGCTGTGCTTATAACAAGCTTTTATAAACAAATACCAGTTGAGCCCTCTTTCAGAATTAGTACTGACAAGAAAGTGAAATGATTTCATTAAAATATGCAAGGTAAATAAGGTCTTGGGCAAGGATGTTGCATAAAATAGTCTGGCAAGTGTTTGCTGACAATAGGCCTTATAAAATTGCTAGGCAGAGTACAGTATGTAAACGGTTTGACCCACAAAGTAATGTTAGCACTCAGAGGACAGACTGTGGCTGTATCTACAGCTCAGCCCACCCCCTATGTGGAAGGAGATTCTTTTGCTTTCTTCTTCTGGATTACCACAGTTTGGAGATACACACCTCCAGGGAAAAGTGTTGATTGTTTTCCCTCTTGATTATTGAGGGGAGAGGTGGGAAATCACAGCAGATATTAGCACTCATTGTGGAGATCTGGTACAGCCAAGGTAGCACTGGGCAGAGTGAATTTTTTTTGTTAATACACTGTCTTCAGTCTCTGAATTCAGGGACTCATAGGGAGGAGAGGAAATTTCACAGCAAGGCTTGTCTGCCATTCACAGGGATATCTTGGGCCACTCATCAGCTTAGGGACTGACCAGGTCAAGAATGACATCGGAATTAAAAATGTAGCCCTGAGGATTATTTTATTATTGCCTTATCGCCACGTTATCAAAAGCGCTCACACATTTCACCAAGATTTTTGGGACATTAAGAAAATGTTCACAAAGAGCTCCAGCTTTTCTGCAATATCTCTTTCCTTTGATAACCAGCATTACTGAATCATAGAATCATACAAGTTAGGTTGGCAGGTACCTTTGGAGATAATCTAGTCCAACCCACTAGGACAAGTCAGGTTTTGACTGTCTCCAGAGATGGAGACTTCACAACCTCATTGAGAAATCTGTTACAGTGCTTGGTCATGCTCACAGTAAAAAAGTGTTTCCTGATGTTCAGATGGAACCTCCTGTGTTTCAGTATGTCCCCATCGCCTCTTGACCTGTCATTGGGCACCACTGAGAAGACCCTTGTTTTGTCCTCTCAGTTCTCTCAGTCTCTCATTTTATCAGAGGTGCTCCATCCAGTCCCTTAGACACCTTCTGGCACTTTGTTGGACTCTTTCAGGTGCGTCCATGTCTCTTTTGTACTGGGGAGCCCAGAAATAGACCCAGCATTTCAAGTGTGGCCTCAAGAGAACTTAGTGGAAGAGAAGGATCACCTCCCTTGACCTGTTGACAATGCTCTTCCTCACTCAGCTCAGTATGTTATTGCCTGCCTTTGCTGCAAGCAGATATTGACAACTCATTCAACCTGTCCACCAGGATGCCCAGTCCTTGTCTGGAGAGCTGCTTTCCAGCCTGTTGTTCACCATCATATGCTGGTGCTTGGGTTTATTCCTCTAGGATTTGGGATTTTTGTTTGTTGAACTCTCTGAGGTTCCTGTTTGCCCATTTCCCCAGACTGGAGAGGTCTTTTCAAATGGCAGCACAACCAAGCCTGATGTGTCAACCACTCCTCTTAGTACTGTATTGTCTGCAGACTTACTGAATGCACACTTGATCCCATCATTGATGTAATTAATGAAGAAGTTAAACACTATTTGACCCACAACTGACCTGCAGAGTACACCATTAGTGACTAGCCCCCAAATGGACTTTGTGCTATTACTCACAACCTGCTTAACCTGGCTGTTAAATCAATTTGCTGTCTGCTTACCTAATCTGAATTGCATCAGCCTGTCTACGAGTATGTTATGGGAGACAGCATCAAAACTCTTACTGAAGTCTGGATAAATAACTTCCATTGCTCTTCTCTAACCAAACAAGCCAGGAACGTCGCTGGGGAAGGCTAACAGGTTGGACATGTTCATAAATCCATGTTGACTGTTCCTGATCACCTTCTTGTCCTTCATGTGTCTAGAAATGGCTACCAGAATTAGTGGCTGCGTCACCTGTTTGTGTATTAATATGAATCGACATCTGCTGACTTTGGTTGGAGCTGCATGCAGAACTTTGTTTTGAAGGCTGATGTCAACTGGGTGAATATAAGATAATTAAGGTAATGATTAATTAGAACTCTACTTTATGCAGAGCTACTGGCTAGTTTTGGCCATCCGAGCAAGACTACAGAGAAGATTCCTACGAGATGTCTTCTTGCACATGTGAGAAATATGGTTCTAAACATTAATTGATATCCTATTGCCTAAAAATATTGAAGATATCTTTTATTTTATTTTTTTTTCTGAGAATATATGTAACTTCATTAATGTGAAAAAAAACTAGTTAGGAACAGCTGGAATTTGTTGTCAGATAGAAAACTCAATCCCATATATCTCTGGGATTATTAGATGGATACAAAATAATGTCATAGGCTTTGAGAAAAAGACAGTCTTGTATTTAGTGCAAATCCTATTTAGATTTATGTTAAAATTGGGGCCAGATTCTAGTACATTGGGGTCAGAGACTGGTATATATAACAAGACTATACATAAGGTAGAGCCTGTGGACTGTGCCCATGGTGAAATGCACATGCCTCTTTCTGTCTCTGTCATTTTGAGAAGAGACATGAAATGTCATATTAGTCCTACAGAATTTAGGGGGAGTGGGTGTTAGTTAGCAGGTGATTTAATGAAATGGAGAGGACTGGAGCACTGGAGGAGAAAGGAGTTAAAATGCAGCCTGTTGTTTGCTCCCTTCCCTGTAGTTCCAGAGCTCTGACTGTATTTTCTAGTGTTTTCTACTGTTTAAGCAACTAAAAAAATTAATTTCTTTTGACATCTGTCTTAAACAAAGGATTGTTAGCATGTCCCCTGATCTCAGGATGACCTGTGATAGAGATAGCCTAGAGATCTAGGTCTATCCTGGCCACTTGCCATCAGCAGCCTCTAGTATGAGAATGCATAAAAAAACTAGAGAGCTTCAATGAAAAAATGAACAGCAGTGAAATAGAGAGACTTCTAGGAAGGAAAGACTTCCAAACTGAAGGTGCAGTGGCTTCAGGAAGAAAGAGAAAAAGTTTACTTTTATTTTAAAAACCCTTTGCGTGTTTCTTTAGTACTCTGAGGGGCATGTGCACATATGTAGGGAGTTGAGGGCATACTCTGAATGTAAGTGGGAAAAAAGAGAAAAGCTTTTTTAAAATAAGCCCAAGAATAAGTGCGCACACAAATCTACATATAGATAGATACATATATGGCAAATCATAAAATGTTTACTGAGGACCCCTGGTGACCTAGTGGTTAGCATGCGGGATTCTCACCGCTGCGACCCAGGTTCGAATCCCAGACCCCCCGGGCAGATGGAGCTCGTTAGCCCTGTGAGGCCATCCATCTATGAGAAGGTCACTCTAAACAAACCTACGTCCTGAGGACCTCACTGCCATTGTCCAAGCTTGCTTGGCCCCGGCAGATGAACCTTAGGATTAAAGGGTGGGCTCAGTTCAGCGCATGCTGTGTCTCACTTAAAAAATCCATTGCGCAGGCTGGAAAGGTAAAAGACCTTTCCCCAAATCTTCGTTCGCGAAGACTGGCCATTAAAATGTTTACTGAGCTATAAGCTTGTCAGGTGAAGTCCACCAATTATGCTACATTTTCATTGATATGTTAGAGGAAGCTCTAGGAAGGAGGAAGAAAAAACTAACAGCACTTTGTAGCTCTGAGGGAGTGCTGCTGTTCTAACACATTACAAGAGCCATTACTGCTAGCTGCACATGGATGAGAAGTATTTTTACCACTGTAAAGTAAGCCTTCTGTGAAGAGAATGACAGCTACTTGCAGTGGCTCCCTCCACTTCTCTCCCACAGGGCCCTGTGCTGGTATTTTCAAGGCCAAAGAAGGTGGTTACTTTTTCCTACTTCTGAAATGGATTCCTACTCAATAAAGTTATGTCAGAAGCCCTCTGACAAACATTTCGGTATTGCTGGAGCAAGTATCCTTAGAAGCTTTGTGGGGGCTTTCTGTGGTTGTTTTTGCTAGTTTGTCTGTCTTGGTGGTTTTTAATGTCTGGCATCTCTCATTTCTTTACACAGAAGTGGGTCAGTCTTCTAAAGTATTTTGTTAATAATAAAGAAGGGAATAGTAGGCTCAGCAGCAGTGTTCTGCAAATGGTACTTTTTGTGCATGAATTCCCTCTAGTCACGCCCACCCTGAAACTCAGACCAGATTTAAGATACTGATGGTACCAGAAAAGGAGGAATTGTGCTGCAAAGGCAAGGCAAACATAGACAAAAGTGATAGTTTCCCAAAGAGGCTGTATTTACTTTATGATCTTTTGAAAGCCAAAGAGCCCTTTCAGAATAGTAAATTGAGTCAAGTGAATATATACTGTGCATATTAGCTATTCTTTAAAATGGCAAAATGTGCTACTCTTTTTTTTATTTCTTATACATGTTCTTATTTTTACTTCTTATATTTCTCAAGGTACACTGTAGAGCTCCTAGCATAACCCAACTCATGACAAAACCAGCTTGGATGTAGGAAGATTTTTGAAGGGAAAGAATAAAGGCTGAAAGAGTTTAGGCACGTGTAGAAAATTTATGACAAAAGCAAATTTTCACACCTATCGATTCTAGCATTTGCATCCAAACCCAGGCACTGGTCCTAAAGTTAACCTAAGAAACAAGTAACAATGGACTATGTGAACCGAATGCTTATCTAACAGCTCAAATTCGGTAAAGCAAAGGGTGTCAGTGACTTGTTTACAATCTAATTGGTTTTTTCCCCTGTATTTATTCAATTAAATTCAAATGATGGCTAGATTCGAGATCAGGTCCTGGACAGTCAATGAAAATGAACAGAAAAAAATGAAATTCATAAAAGAAATTGCTTGTTACAAGTTTCTTCTTTAGCTCAAATTACAATAAACACAAAGGAAAAACAAGGCCTATGAGCCATCTGTGTGTGCATAACCTCAAGGCTGACAATGACAAGTTAACAAACAAAAATCTGCCCAGGGTGGTTAACAACTGCTGACAGTGTGGTAAATGCTAAGGCAGGTGATACTCATCAGATATGGCAACAGCAGAAAGTATTCCCAGGCTCAGAGTGCAAAAAAAAAAAAAAAAAAAGCCAATGGAAGCTTCTTTTTGTTTAGCAAAAGCAGGCATATAATTCAAAACAAAATAATGGCAGTCTTTAGCTATTTAAAGGTTATTATTTTATGGCAAAAACTGTGATAACAGTACACAGAATCAAATTGCTCTCAGAGATTTTCTGTGGCTGGACCAGATATGTTCTCCCTTCATGTTTCAGGATTTATAAGGTACTGTGGTTGCAGGCTTAAAGCAGTTGAGTTCCAGTCTTAAGATCTGGATTTTAGCTTCCCTGGGGTGCCACAGTATCAGTGATACAGATTTCAATTGCAACCTCCCAACACCTCCAAAGTCACCTCCAGCTCAGCACCACCTCACTGGTGATCAATATCTTCTTTCTAGGCAAAGAAAAGTGGATTGCTCTGACACCACAAAGCTCATCAGTGAGTACTTTGGATATATATTGAAAAAAGCGTTTAGAGTGGAAAAAGGTGAAGATAGCATATGATTTTTTCCACAGAGTTAATTTTCCATGGTTGTCTTTTTACATTTTTCTTTATTTTTGTCTTCTATTGAAAATGACTCCCACAGAAGAGTCCCTCCTAGTCTGTATGTTTGCAGTACATTCTTGTTCGCTAAGAGCTCTTTGTACTGCTGTTGTATAAACAATAAAATACAAAAAGTTGATGATGTGAAAACAATTTGCGTAGTCTTGTTGAGTTGCAGAGCGAAAGATAACTTGTTTCACAGCAAGCTTTTATCACTGTATTCTCCATTTTTTCTGTTTTGCATGAGTGTCCGTAATTTACATTAAGTGTATGGGTTTTAGGTGTTACACATCAATATTTTGATGTCTCATCTTCATCAAACACTATAAATGACAAAAGAGCACAGAAATAATAATGAGGAAAGAAAAATGCCCTCTTTAAGTTCACAGGAAAACCAGATTACAACAGGAAAACCTGGAAAAAATATTCTTAAATCTATCAGAGTGGGAATATCCCAAAGATAAAAAAAGTTGAACAAGCAGTTTCTCCCTAAAAAAACCCCACCCATGAGTATACTAGATCTTGTGAAATTGCTGTGTCATATAGCCACAGCTTAAGAAAATTCTGAGGGGGTAAATGTGTAATTAAATGAGTGATCTATCTTTCCTGTGGGGGTAATAATCATTTTGTAGTGAGATTGCTCTAAAGGTTACAGTGCATTGACAATATTGATGCAGAAAGTACAGAGCCTTTATCCATATAAAGATGTGTTTGAAGAGTTGGGCTATACAAAAGGCATCAAAGTTCCTCAGCTTGTGATGTGCTCACCTCTCAGAGCGCCATTAGTATTAAGGGAGCAGATTAAACACAATTTAGATCGCATTGAAAGACTAAAGTCAATTTAGCAGCTATATAACCATGCATGATAATGGTCTCTAAATCTACAGCAACAAGGTGATATGCTTGGATATGCAGGCTAAAGATGTGAAAGTAAAATAATTTCCTTCGAGGACTATAAAAGAAGCAATGACAAGGAGACCAATTTTAGATGCTAGTTTGTTTAAGTATGTAAATTCAATGGACTGATCTGGAAGGGAAATAAATATGATAGCAATTTTATATATGTGGTCCGCAGGGTATTGTGAACTTGACCTTTGTTGGAGTAAATTGGTTCTTAGCTGAATGGTGCAGTAGTTCACTGTTATTTGCATGCTGATAGCAGCATGCAGATGCAATACGGAGGTCACGAGAAAATCTTTTTCAGAAAAGCACATGATCACCCAGCCTCTTCCGCACTCAAAATTTTAAATGAAGGGATGGGTTTTTTGTTGATTTGTTTTGTTTTGTTTTGTTTTGTTTTGTTGTTGTTACCCACTCTTTTTTTCTGGTGCTAGTTTCTTATCTGTTGCCCATTATGTGCTAGAGTGTAGAGGCTCACAGGGGAGAGGAAGTTTTAAACTGCAGGAAAGTCACTTCTAGATTAGAAGGTGTAGTTATCTGGGCAATACATGTTTCCAAACAACATAGAAAACACGAGGAATCAAACTCACAAAGAGTAAATTTACATAGTACTGGGATAGCAGGTGGGCTTAGAAGAATAAACAAGCAATGCAGCTGCCTATGGAAGTCTCGTTTGAGTAAGTTGAAAAGTATCCAAATCCATCTGTATTTCATAGCCTGACAGTTTGCTGTTATAGGCATAAGAAAACCTGTGACTAAGCACTAAATGTTCAGTCTGATCTGACTAATGAGGATGCTTAACTTTTGCCTGAACCTTAGGCTCAGGGCAGAACCCTAAGAAGACAAAAGAAGGACACATTCAAGGAAAAATGAATCTATGACTGCACAGCTTTCCTTTCCAAAAGATCTAAAAGAGAAAAAAGTTAAGATGTTACAAGTCCTTGCACGTAGTTATTGACAGTACTGCTTTTGCCTGTGGATTGACTTTGCTGCCCTGCTTGCTGGGAACTCCTGTTGTGAAGTGACTGGAGCTCTATTACCACCTTCTATAGGCCTTTTATCGTCCCTAATGGATCAGCCATCAGTGAATATTTCCCAAGACAACCCCACAGTCAAACTGCCTGCTTTCTCTCTGGTCCATACTGCTGCCTGCCTACCTACCTCCATATAAAGTCCAGAGCAACAAGTCCTTGGGTTCTGCCCAGACCCCTAATGTCATGGCTTGTGAGCCTGTTGCACTCTCCTCACCAAGTGTTTTGTGTTTAATAGGATGCGTTAGTAACCAGCTCCAAGGATTGCAAGAGCCTCCTGTGTGTTGGCTTTCCAAGCCCACAAAAATGCATTGTTTTCAGAGTCTCTGCGTTGACATAATAAGATGTGTCAACATTACCTGCCACTGAAGCATTAATGGGAGTCTTTCCTTTGTTCATTTCTGAAAGAATGCACTTTGAAAATAGAAACATGAAAACTGAAGAGCGTTCTTCCATAGGCTAAAAAACAAAAGCCGTGGTCAGAAAAACTGATTATGGTCCTCTTTTGGGAAAGCCTATAAAACTGTAGGGTTGGGCTAACACTTACCTGACTTAAGTCTTCTGTTGGTAGCTTCACTGAAAGAGTTAAAACACAGCTCCAAGTTCATACAAGCATTCCAGTAGAGCTATATTGCTATAGTTTTTATGCTGTGCCGGTATCCATCCTTTAATGTGTGTTTTAACCTCCTGTGTTGCTGATATAAATCTTAACTCTTTTACAAAAAGGATGAAAAAGCTCCAATATTGTGAATTAACATCCTGATTCAGTTAGGTAGTAAACTGTGTGCTTAATTGGAAGCAGTAGTTATGTTGTAGCAAATGGGATTTCTTGCAAGCACTAAATTAGAAATGTACTTAAACACCCTGCTGAATTTCAGCCTGAGTTTGCATATTGCACTCTTCCTAATAAACAGCGTTGTATTGTATGCCAGGGTGTCGCATGCCATAAGTAACCCAGTGTCACATGCAGTAAACTGAGCAGAATTGCAAACAAAAAAGCTCTGTATAGAAGACAGGGGATTAATTAAGGGCTGCATCAGTTTTTTTATTTTGATCAGAACACAAAATTAAATATAGGTTGCATGGTACATTAGTGTGCCTGTCAAAGACGATGGCCTTGGCCAGGCAATTAAAGGGAGCAAAATAATCTAAATGAATTTTCAAATAGCTTCTTCCAGTCATTAAGCACAGTTATCGCATCCATATTTTGTAAATGTAAAACACTGAAGTTCTCAAAAGTCTGTTCTCTGCAGTAGTTTTTATTGATGATCCATCTGAGCTTAATTTCCTAACTGAAAACCCTTGTCGGTCAATTTATTGCAACATAACACTATTTGGTTGGGTAGTTATTAATCCTGTAATTGTTCATGGCATGCCAGGAATAATTCAGCTAATTATTACAGTATGTCTTACTTTGCCATGCTTCTATATGTCAAAATGACTTCTACACATATTGGAAAATATAATTTTTCTAATTGACTTGAATATATAAAAATTGATTATTAATTCACTAAAAAATGGAAAAATAGATTTTTTCCTCTGCCCCACACATAATTTCCACCGGTCTGGATACATTTTTGACAAATATTCCACTGCTAACTTTAATTGATCCATGAATAGCACTATGCAGCAAAACCTAGGAGTGCTGCCCTCACTGAACATTAGTTTCAATTATAGGACAACTATGACAAAGCATGTTGAATCCTAATGGAAAAGGACTTAATTTTTTCCAGTTCCTCGTAGGTGAAAAATAAAAATACTACTTGAAATGGTGAGATTAAGAGGTTGGTTATCCTTGTAAAAAAAAAATTGGTCTATACATATGTACTTTATTAATTGCAGTGTACACACTCTAATGCATTTAAAATGCACATTTATGCATAAAACACATTTAATTCTCTACTGGTGAGTTCCCATCAATAAAGTTCACTTTGTTCATCTTTGTTTTTTTCATATTTGACAACGTATCTCATTTCACTGACGTCAATCTCCAATCTCCCTTTGGCCTAATAAAAATGAAACCAGGCTCTTATGGACTAAAATATCTTTTAGGTTGCAAGAAAATTTTAGATGCAAGAAAATTGAAAGTACAGTGGGTATCCGTGTATTTGCTGGTTTATAGTTCTCATTAGCACATTTCCATAGTACAAAATTCTCCAGTTGTATTCTGTTGGGGTAAAGAAGATCCCTAGCTCCTAATTAATGAACGACTGCGTTACACTGACTAGAAAAATATTTTACACAGTAGAGCTCCGTGCTGTGATATATCGAAGCAAGACAGGATATTTGAAAATGAGAAACATGTAAAAAGTCAGTAACTTTTATTATTGTGAGAATTGTTCCAGAACATTTTTCTCACTGTGAATTTCCTCCAAAGAAGATGGCTCACTCAAGGCTTCATATGTTGTTTATGTTCCATGTAGGGCCTTATTCAGAGATGCTCTAAATAATTTTGAGAAGTTTCTGAATGGAGATGGATTATTTTTTTAAATATATAATTCTGACGCCAGAGAAAGAGGAAAAGGAAAAATGATCTGAAAGAACAAATCAGCTCAAAATTAAAGATTGGAATGGTGGAAATAATCCTTTTATTGTGACAACTGCTACTTTGACTGATAATGGAAGTTTAATTGGAGGAACTCCAGAACTATGGTAATAAATCTGAATTATCCAGATTCAGTATCAGTGCTTACAGTAAACTACTCTGCTCTAAGTAACATGTGACCTGCAGAAGTAGGTCAGTTTCAGTGACCAGATATAATTAACACATTTCTGGGGAGAAATCTGCCCAAAACTCAACTTCTTGGTTGAGTAATTTTTTGAAAAAGCTTTGCAAATCACATTCATTTTTGACACACAGCCAGAGACTTGAGATTTCTGTGTGATTTATCTGAATTGTGCAGATCCTTTGAGTTTCAAAAATTGGATGGGAAAGGACTTTAATATAAGATTTTGTTACATTTTTAACTGATAGGTCCAAGGGGTGTTGCACTGGGAACCACTGTCATGATATTTTGATGTTTATTGTTGTGAACAGGAACAAATACAGCAAAAAGGCCCCAACTCTGAATCAGAGGTGAAACAGAATAAGCCTAATGCTAGAAACTGCAAAAACTATTAGGAACAAAGCTCAAGAAACAGAGAGCCAGGAGAGCAGTCTGCTACTAACTGAGAATAATTCTGAATTGGACGTTTTAAATGCTTCAGTGTCTAGACACTGTGAATGCAGTGGTTAAGTTACTTGTGTCTATTTTCCCTCTCCTACTGTAATGGGACTACCATTCAACCCTTACTTTTCCATTTAGATAATTCTATTTTTATCTTTGATTTTTTTTTTCATAATAAAGGATATTGTGTACTAGCATAATGTTCAGAGACGAGGAGATGCAGATCTGTAAATGCATATCATCCTCAATGTCATGTACCACAGATGCTCTTACTCAGTTGAACTCGTGAGAAAAAGCACTCTTAGGAGCACTTTAAAAGACAGTTAGCTAGAGTAGTAAGCTATTTCGTTTTTCTAACCATATTGATACTTTCATATAGTATTCACCTTTAAACTAAAAAAAAAAAGAAGGTTTTTTTTGTACCTTTCTCATAAACCTACAACAAAAGCAGATATTCTTCTGAATTGTTGAACATTACATCATTACATCATTCTTTGTTGGATATGAAAATGTGTATCTTCAAGCAATATTAGAAGGCAATACTGTTAGTAAGCATAGAGAAATGTAACACAGAAGACAATATATTATGTACAAGCATATAATGATAAAACTTATGACTTGCCATAATACCAGTATAATTCTCAGTATTTCAAATTATACTATAGAAAATGAAAATGAATGCAAAGTTAATGTCTAAATAAAATGGTTAATGAAGTTACCAGTTGTTTAGATACAGTAGAAATTAACTAAGAAAGTTAGAAAATGGTCTGTAAGTTTTCCTATGTATTTCTTTGTAAACTATGCTCCAATAAAAGAGTTCAGTTTAAACAAAACCACATTTTCAAACTTCAAAGAAAACAGTGGTCAGGTCAAATAAGATACTTGTTAGAAGTACCTAATGTTATATGCTTCAAATTGATCATGTTTCTTCCATGAAAAATGCTCTTTTATGAAAGCAAATTGGAAAGTAGGAGACAGTCCATCTCACACTGTGTTTGACTGGGATTCAGCATCCATTGGTTTAATCATTCTAAACCAGGGTCTTAAGTCTGTGACAGAGTGAACATGGAAAATGTTCACAACTATAATTTCCACTGCCAACTTCATGCTGCTACCTAATGCAGCCAGTTCAAACCATTGCTTATGCAGTTACAGAAAAATAAGTGCATATCTATTTGCATATAGATTGTATATCTGCCAAAGTGAAAAACTTAAAAGAATAAGACTAGTAATTTCTTGTATGTATATTGAGGGAGAGCCTTTCATTTAAAATACATTCCTAAAAATTAGGTAGAGTACTGGACTATTCTTTGTTTTGCCTTAAACTTTCTTTGTGACCTTGAATAAACAATTTAGAACTCTTTTTCCACAGAGAAAGTATGTGTGTGCAATCATAAATGTGCTGCTGTTCTAATTGTGCCAAGTTTAAAACACAAGGTATTTCCTTTTCTATTCTTCATATGTAAAATAAGGTTAACATCACGTAATTTACTTTGTAATAACTAAGATGGTGTTGTGTTGATTCATTAGTTTAACTTTTTGTACAGTGCTTTGAAAACTGCAAAGTTTTTGACAGTTATATATAATTATTATCAAAGGCAAGTAATTTTTCTTTCTTGTTCTACCCTGCTGCATATTTATGCCATTGTTTTTGTCATGATATTGGGAAAGCAAAAGGAATTTTTTTCTGTATTTAGAGTTGATGAGTAACTTTTAAGGTGTTCAGGGGGAGGGAGGATTACACTAGTCCTGGACCAGGGTTCACACCATGGCCTGATTGCACATCTAAGCAAGGCCTGAGTAGGTACTGTCTTCTGTCTTCTCCCTGCCAGGTTTCCGTCCTATCCTATGAAGAAATATGACTGTATGGTGTGAAGTAAACCATGGCAAACTTTAGCAGATGCATTTATTTCAACAACCAGGAAACCAAGACTTTGAAACACTTCATGGCGTGCATCAGCCCCATAGCTTAGGATGAATTTCTGGATAAAATAGTCAGACTTACTTGTAGAGGATCCTGGTGGTGTAGAGGATGGTGGTGTACTGATACTTTGGAGATGTGGATTCTGTCTGGCTGAATTGCGCTGAGCAATATATTTTCAGTCCCTGGGTTTTGGCATCTGTAAAATGGACAGATACTAATGCAGTTGGAGAACTGAATAATGAAAACCTCTATCGATTATTATTAATGTCACTGTTATTGCTTTTGTTATTAGCTGAATTCTGGAAGAAGAGTTAGAAATACTCAGAGCTAGTGAGTTTGCTGGAGTTCCTGTGCTCATCCTGAAGTCATTAGATGCATCTCCGTACTGCAAAAGAGAAGTAAAATGCAGCAAAACCATACTCTGCCCCATAAACACTGGGTGCTGTGGGATATATTCTTCTGTTGTTCATACTTAGAAGATTGCACTGGGAGCAGCGATATTGCTTGAAAAGGAAGTTCAGTGTTAATATGAATAAGTGCGAAAGATTCTGGCCTTTCATTGTTAGTGCAGTTATTAAACCATATTTTTCTAATATAAAAGAAAGAATCAGTTTTTCAGTTAGTGAGCTAGAAATACCTAAACTGCAGTTATCTGCAGCACTTGTGTTGACTTTATCTATCTTACATTATGAATGTTCCTGTATTTTTTGTCCCTGAAAAGCTTCAGGCATCAAATGTGGTTGTGACCTAAGTGTAATCTCAAACTTGCTTTCAATTATTTCTAGCCCAAGAGGCTCTGACTGTACAAACCCAGTTTGAAAAAATGAAAAAAAACCCCATGTTTTTATTTTCCTGTTTTATACAAGTTATACATAAGAGCCATTTGAGGGCAAAACATTTGTCTCTAATATCTAGAATATCTAAGTCTAGAATTTCAGTTTTTATGTATTAGCCCACAAGCTTTGTTGAACTTGGAGATTACTGTTGTAATTGTTATTTATAATTTGTATTGCCATGATACCTTGGACAGTCCAGCTCCATTTCTGTTAAGTATTGCACAAGAAAAGCACAAAGCAACCCCCCAACAAATATCCCAAACCCTAGTGTAATGTGGCCTTGGTATTTTAATTTTCTTCCCTATTCTACATATTAAACAGACATTGAGGATCCTTTGGAATACAGAGAAGATGCACAGTGATGATAGAGGACAAGCTTTTAAATGGGTGTAAATTGGCATTTTTGGTCTTTATAGTGTCTGTGAAACTTCACTTTATTTTAGTTTGATTGGCCTCATTTTTCAAAAGAAATGTTGAGGTTTTCAGTGATTTTTTTTTAACTGACAGATGTATAAAATAGGCTTTATTGTATTTCATAACAGGTTTTTATGCTTGCCAAAACAGATTGTACAAAACCTAACAGTAAATAGAGATAGTTTAGTTCTATCTTGAAGATAGAGTACTAAGAAATTGGGTCCATCACTGTCATTTTTCTCAGAAATTCCTCTCATCTGTCACAACACAATAGTTATGAAAAATGAAACTATAAATTCAATTTGCAGCTAATCTTTGAAGTAATTCCAGTGTGAATAATTCAGCAATTTGGATGCATGGTCAGTCAATTCTGTCTCTGATTTATTAGAATTTAAGAATTTTTTTTCTTTCATTAATGATAATTACCCAAGAAGAGCAAATAATTTCTCAAAAATTATCTATCTTCACATCTGTGGCCTCAGTTTTGAGAAAAACTGCAATGTTTTTTAAACTTATTATTGCAGGGAGGGGGGAAGCTTTGTACAAAAGATATATGAGGTATTTAAATTCTGAACTGTATCTCTTTACAGCACATGTGTGAACTGTTCAGCACCGGTTTATGGCTGCTTTTATATGACTCCCATTAGAGCTAACATTTTGAATATCTCAGCATAAGGACACTGGGATTTGCTATTGATTTGCCACACTTCTTACACCTTGAAGATTGCATTAAAATCCAGCTGAAGTAAGACTGACATTTTTTGTTCCTGTTTAAAAGTCAAATTTATTATCTGAGACTTTTTCTACTTATTAAATCCCCACTTTCTCTGATACATTATTTATGTACATTTTTTTCTATAGCTTTCTTTGGCTCTCAAGGTCTTCTCTTGGTTTTAACAGACAGTATCTACAACAGATACGTACGATAGATACTATCCATATGTTTGTGTCTGTTGCTAAAGAGGGGGTCTGGGATGGGGCCAGAGGACAAAACAGCTCATTTAACACTGGCTTTAAGCTTTAGGCAAAATTTTTAGCCATCTTCTCATGAATAAGTGCCTTTAAAAACCTGTAGAGGAAGATTTCCAAGCTAGGTATCTTGACTCAGTGTGCCTTCAAAGCTTTCTGCACTGACGAAGGAATGAGGTACTTCAGAGGTGCTGGCTCCCAAGACACCTAAAGAGTAGTCATCTAGTCAGTAAAATTGAAGCCTCTCCTTTCTCCTCTCACCTGAGGTGACACATGGCCTTCTTCATTAGCTTTATGGCAAGTACCTCTACTATCACACCATTGTTCTTCTTAGGGAAAGTATTTCATAACCAGGAGACTCAGTAGGGACTGACATCACTCTCCCACCAGAACAAGCCATCTTCCAACCATGGATTCCTATGTTTACCAAAGTAGCACTCTTAGGGTTTGTTTGTTTTGGTTTGTTTGTTTTCTTTTTTTTTTTGCTTGTTTATTACAATGCTGTAGAGTTAATTTGCCTGCTTTATCGTTCAGAGCACCAACTAATCTACAATGCCTCTCAAAGCCCAAGGAGCAATCCACAAATTTGTGCATTCTAGTTTTCCGAAGTTAAGGGTGATACTTCCATCTGAAAAGATGAAGAAATATTTTCTTCCCTGAAAATACTACAGTTAGATATCTAAACAAGAGATCAGGTATGCTTGGCAAGTTTGTTTCATTGGAACAGTAATTCTGCATCTGAATTGGCAGCATCTGCCAAGCGAAACATACTCCCCATGTTATTGTTTTGAGTATTTAAAATATGTTATTAAATTTCTGGCAGCTTTATTTTATCTACAATTATATTTAGATAATTTTTAGTTGAATCTTGCACCTGACAGAATAGATTTCATGTAAATATGGGAAAGAGGAAAAAAGACAATAACATGTTTTCATTTCACATTTCTTTACACTAGACTGTGAGCCTTTTAAAATAGGTCTGTAAAACTGTGAACCTGGAAATGTTTTTTGATTGCTGAAGAAAGTCTGTATTTGCCTACTTTGAGCACATAATCTTTTTATACCTGTGAGGAGAGTTTAAGCTGGCTTCACAGGAAATTCACACACTGATAACAATTTTCAAATTATCATGCCACAAGACTACTGTTATTTAAAAAATAAAATACTTGCTTTACATTTTGTTTTAATAAGTTCTATTATTTAGTTTTTCTTCAACGAATAAGTTTCCAAGTATATTCTTTTCTTACTTTTTTTTTTTTACAGATTTATTCATACATGCTTTTCAGTCTTATAATCTTACAGGTCTTTTTCACTTCCTCTCAACTAAAGGTCAGTCCTGTTAACAGATATCTGTGTGAAGATGTTAGAGGAAAGTATTTTGCTCAAGTGACACAACACTATAGCTTCAGACCTTCACAACTGATTGATCCTGTGTAATCTTCTTAATGTTGAAATTATGTTTGATAATAACTTCTATTTGTATCACGACTTTCACCCTTGTTACAAAAAAACCATCTTGGTGAAGTAGTATTTAATTTATTATTAGTCTATCCAAATAGTTTCTCTAAGCATGTCTAATTAAGACACGAAAAAAAATCATATTTATTTAGTTCCAGTTCTCTTAACATTTCAAATCTTCTCCCAGCTGCAGAGAAGCTGATGATTGGTCTGCAAAGTCGGATCATTTCTGAGGTGGAACCACCTCATCTCTTAACTACCAGAAACTGCAAACTGTTTTTTTCTGCCTCTTGCTCCTGTGCAAAGGACTTCTGATGGCTTGTTTTGTGTGCAATGTGGTTCCACACACCTTGACAAATATGTGGGACTGCAAAGCAACTGTGCGTGTGCAATAAGTGAAATATAGCCTAGGAACATAATATTTGCTGGAACTGTGCAGTGAACATTCATCTAGTAACTCAGTGGATTTCCTTATAGACTCCAAAACTGCATATGATACGTGGAGTATGGGCAGGTGTGATGCCGGTGTAAGGATCTGGTCCTGATCTGCTGGGCCACTTCAATGGATCTGAACAGACTGACCACCAGTTCCCTTCCACAACACTTGTAAACTCCATCTAAGCAAAGAGTG
The DNA here is from genome assembly GCF_003984885.1 of Neopelma chrysocephalum. NCBI lineage: Eukaryota > Metazoa > Chordata > Aves > Passeriformes > Pipridae > Neopelma > Neopelma chrysocephalum. The sequence continues at coordinate 5,288,200 of NW_020897694.1, read as the reverse complement.
GGATCTGGAAGCAAAGTAACCTTGCACTGGAATCTCAGGGCAGGTAATATGTTACACAGCTAATCTACTGAAAAATCTGGGCCTTGTGTTCAAGCTGTAAGTGAAAATAAATGGAACGGAAAGTGGGATACAGCACAGTGTTTTTCACTACTTCCTTTCCCCAACATATGTCACCTGCTAGGTTAGCTTTTTTCAAGTTTAAAACATTTTAAGAAAAATCCAGGAAGCTCTATGGCAAACTATCTCATAAGAAATCACCGAAGCAGGGGATGAACTGCTCTTTCAGTTCCCTGTCAGTTCTGTAAAGTCTGAACTGAATGCAGCATGCAATTGGATTTATGGTGACTTTGTGCATTGTGCCAGTTGCTGAATAACCTCAAATTACTTTAGGCAAATGCTTCTGGGAACATTACTCCTTTTTTTCATTTATTTAGGGGTTTAAAGTCTTCATTAGTCAAGGGATAAATACATCTGTGGAAGTAATTTATCAAATTAGTAGATGTGTTCTTGGGCTGCATTCTTTTGCTTGGTTATCTTAACAATGACTTGAGGTGTGTAGCCTAAGTGATATTTGCTTACAAAATATAAGATTTTTGTAGACACAGTAGGATTGAGATGAATTCACAGTGTGCATGAAATTACATGCAAAATTAAATTATGGATGGTAATGTGTGCATGTCATTCTCAGCTGAGTGCTTTAAGAGTAAAATATAAAATTACATGGGCTCTTTTATTCCAAACCATACATAAAGACTATGTTTTGTACTTATACATCATCAACTGGTTGATTTTAAGGACCTGGAAGAAATATTTCTCTCACTTCCTAGCACAATCTGTGCAAATACTTGTACATTAACTTAAAAGAGTTGTTCCAAACTGAGCATTTCTACTGCACATGAGATGACCAGATTTTCAATTTTCTCTAAGCCTGATCTTTTAAAAATTATTTTCTCCCAAAGCCATTTGTAAAGCAAGTTATAATATTTTACAAAATTTCAGTTTGAAATTAAAGTTATCATCAGAAATATGCTTTTTAAAAAATATTTTTATTATTTCATGACACACAAACAGAATTGCATGATATGCTATAGTATACAAAATAGAATTGGGAGGAGGGTAATTCCTCCTACACTTGAGTTTCAGACATTCAAATCAAAGCTAGCCATTTAGAATCCCTTTGAGACTGGCAGAGGAGATAGGCACTTTTAGCATGTAACATCTCTCAACAGAATCTAGACAACTTCAGTATGCCAGATGAATCATGAAGAACCTACCTCATTCCATTGATTCTAAAGAGAATCTACATAAGATGTAAATATTGTAATTATTGTAGATGTCAAGGTGAGGTGAGAGAAACTACCCCTTACCTGTCCTACTATGAAATCATATAATGACCAAAGCATTTAAATATAGACATGAAGTGTCGTTGTTACTTTACATATGTGGTGGTACTTGACATATATGATATGTATTAAGTAAAATTTCTTATTTTAAGCATCCTCTTCCAAGACTTGGAGTATAAAAATAATGGAAGCAATCATGTTTATGTGCATCTTACCTAACTTAAAGCATCTAACTAGCTTAACTTAATAATTAACTTAAAGGCTTAATTGCCTCTGTAATCAATGGTGATAAGCATCTCCAGAGTCACATCTTAGGTTGGCTGAATAATCCTCTGGAAATACCTCTTTTTTTAGTGATTTTAAGGTAGCACAAAATAATAAGGAACATAAGCTGAAATCCCTGCATATGGAGACCTAGTTTCTTGAAACTTATTTGAGTTCCAGGCACCAATTTAATTGACCAAATTTTCAGGATTGTCTAAGCTTAATGTCATCTAAATTTACTAGTTAGCTCCGTACTTAGCTTAAACCTCTATGGACATCTAACTCTAGGGACCTATACATGTTCATACTTGCGAGTTAAGCACTAATTTCCCACTCAAGCTCTTCCTCAAGCCGTATTGAGACACCAAAGTGCTATCCACATTGCAGAAGTAACTTGCTAGAGAAATCTGGAGTGTTAGGTGTGGTTCCCATCATCATGGTAACAAGAGAGTCAGAAAGTAGGCTCCCCTTAAACCATCAGTCCTATTATAGGAAGGTGTGTAATCACCTTGGAAGTAGCCTTCACAAGTATAAACACACACATCCTTCGAAACAGAGTCTTTGTGTTGCTAGTAAAGCAAGAGTCAGAGAAAGCTGGAAGAAGGGACTCAGTGTTATCTCTTAGTGGACTAAGGAGAAAGAAAAGAGATACAGGCATATTGGACTAATTAATATTTTTTATCAGTTCCTTATATTCATAGTAAAGATGTTGACAACTTTCATAAGCTGAACTAAAGGAAAACTCCAGATTCATACAGAGAAAAACCTGCTATAATTAGGGGATCTTTCTCTGCAGGTGTTCAGACATATCAATTGTTTTCCTGTTGTCTTCAAGGAGAATATAACTTTAAAGAATGCTATTTTCCTCCTGCAATCCTCTCTGCCTATCACCCTAGCCAGTTAAAAGTTCTGTGAAAGAAATTACAAATAAAATTCCCTATGGATTCCAATTTAGGACTTTCAGTTTGATGCCTAAGGCAGAGCAGGATGAATCCGGGCCACTCACCAGCGTAGAAGGTCTTCCCAAAATGTAGATGTTTGCTGAAAATCACTTTTCCAGGATACTGCAAAAAGCTGTTCCTTAGATTAATAAACAGACATCTAACTTTATAGATCAAAAGTATGAAATTGTTTGATTACAACATAGATTAATCTATAAAAATAAGATGTTTCCAACAGCTCTAGGTAATAACGGTTCATAATAACATTTCAAAAATTAGAATATTTTATTTATCATATTATTCATACTAAGACACATTAACAGCAACGTAGATTGCCATGTCATTACTAATATGACTAAAAATATGTTCTGTATTTCATGTTGCTCTTTGTATCATGAAATATATGAATAAATGAAAAAAACCTGACTTGCCATTTTATTTCATAATAAACTTAGAAAAATATTTTAAAGAAATATCTCTAGAAACTTCACTGCACTTTTGACACATCAGTTTGGATACTGGATTGTGGAATTCATGTCACCAAAGGGAGATGTTTATATATGACCTAGTGTGACTGGTTCAGATGAGGATGCTTACAACACAGATATCTAGGATTTGGTTCAGCTGCCTAAACATAAACTTCTAGTACCATATGACATGCTCCAAGATACCTATGGGTTGACCCTGGCAGCATGCCAGCTCTCCACCAAACTTGTTCTGTCAATCCCCTCCTCAACTGGACAGGAGAGAGAAAATATAATGAAAGGCTCATGGGTTGAAAAAAGGGCAGGGAAAAGTGACTCACCAATTACCATCATGAGCAAAACGGATTTGACTTGGGGAAATTAGTTTAATTTAATACCAATCAAATCAAAGTAGAATAATGAGAAAATAAAAGCAAATTTTGAAATACCAGGCATATGGTCACTCATGATTCCTCAATTTCTCTCCTGCAAGCAGCACAGGGGGATGGGGAATGGGGCCTGTGGTCAGTTCACCACATATTCTCTGCTGCTCCTTCCACCTCAGGTGGAGGACTCTTCACACTCTTCCCCTGCTCCCATGTGGGGTCCCTCCCATTGGAGACAGTCTTCTATGAACTTCTCCAATGTGAGTCCTTCCCAGGGGCTGCAGTTCTTCACAAACTGCTCCAGCATGGGTCCCTTCCATGGAATGCAATCCTGCAGGAGCAGACTGCTCCAGCCTAGGTCCCCCACAGTGTCTGAAGTCCTGCCAGCAAACCTCCTCTAGTGTGGACTTCTCTCTCCAGGGGGACGTGGGTCCTGCCAGGAGCCTGCTTCAGTGCAGGCTTCCCACGAACTCACAGCCTCCTTCAGGCATCCACCTGCTCCATCATGGGGTCCTTCATGGGGTGCAGGTGAATATCTGCTCCCCCATGGACCTTCATGTGTTACAGGGACACAGCTGCCTTGCTGTGGTCTGCAGATTTTAAAGACATCTGTCATGCCTGAATTCTTACTGTATGGACCAATGAAGGAAGCGTGCTCACTGTAAGATCTGGAAATCAAGCTTCTGCTGTGCCATTAATATAGTTGCAGCATATGGGAGGCTCTCTAGAACATGTTTTGTTTACCACTTTTCAAATGGTAAATAGAAGGTAGAATAGGCTTGGAGAAGGGCTACTAAGATGACCAAAGAGACAAAATACTCACTTCCTGTAAGAGGAAGTTTTAACTTGTTCAGCTCAGACAAATGCATCAAAGAGGAGTAAGCAGCAGGAAAAAAAAGAACTACTTAACCTAAGGAACAATTTTGGCCTAAGTACAAGTGTGTGTAACTTGGCTAGGAATAACTGAGCTCTAATCTAGATGAGTGTTTTTTCATCAGAGTAATGATTTTTCAGAACATCCTTCTAAGTGACTGCCAAGAGGACTAGTGACATCAAAACTCCATCCTGTCTTTGTCCAGAGTTTTAAAAACAGAAGATGAATTTATGAATCAGATTATCTGCTGTGATCAGCTATGGTAGCAGGCAGTGAAATTCCCCATCTGCCTTCTTGCTGCTAAGTGACAGAGGATCAGAGCTAGACTGCTGTGGCCTGGCTCATCCCCTCACTGGTGAAGTTCAATCTCCTCTAAGTAGACTGTCCACATGGCATAACACTTTGTTTTGGTCTCATCTGTAGCCCATGTGATGCCCTTAGGAAATAAAAGCTATGTTGTGTGAGTTTGGGCACTTGTTCAGTTCAAAGTAACTCAAATGATGTGAAGGCTGTGCTGTCATCCACCAGAGTGATGTTTTATTATAGCATGAAATAGGTACTTTCTGCACACTAAGGTTTCACTGTACAGCACACTGTACCCGAGGATGCAAAGCCTGCTGAGCTATTTTGGTTAGTGCTGCCTTTTGTTTAGTTACACCTAATTTACAAATCACGTTTCAAGGCTTAGTACCTCAGTGACCAACAGGTGATAGAAAACTTGGAACCTCCCTGTTTTGGTTGATGACTCTCCATAAAGGACTTTATATGCTATGGAGATTGTGTCATTTCCAGGGGAACACAGATGGAGGAAACCAAGTCTGGTACAATATCATCCATGCTGTCTCCTGGGATCAGACCCTGGAGTGAGGAATATTCAAGTCTTTCCTTTTCTTGGGAAGCTACTTGGAACAGCCCAAAGCTGAGCAGATAAGGAAGCTATTAGCAAACCACTGTGAGTGATTATAGGTGTAGTGCTTGATAGTGTTCCCCATTTCTCCTTTGTACAGTATAATGTACAAACTGTAATCTCCTGCGCTAATGTAATCTCCTATGTGAGATTCCATATCCTTAGTAGAGGTGTGTTTGAGAAATCCAAAACAAAGTTTAAAAGATACAGGTGACCTGGCAACCATGGTAGGTCTAAGGTGGTACAGAAAGTATTCCTAAAAATAAAATATTGGCAGTTGAAAAATTAATCTTAGACTTAACATTATTGTCCTTAATTAGCCACTACCAGCCCTCTGGTAGAAGATGATCAATCTAAGGAGTTTTATGGGTTTATTAGTGAGATTGAGAGTACTACTCATGAAACATGAACTTCTCAACCATAGATGTTGATTTTCACTGTATTTCAGCACTGTTTTTGTCAACAGAAGTGGCTATGAACTCTGCTTTGAAGCTAAACTGATTTTATTGCTTACATGTGGTTGTTCCTTCTGTGCAGGAGAACAGCATTTTGCTCCTTTCACTCAGACAGCCTAATGCTGTGGACATGATATTTGTTAGAAACACACTGGTACCTTGAATTGGAATATGCTGGAACCGGCAGCTCTGTGGACTAGCCCTTTTTCTCATGATCAGCTCTGTTCACACAGCTGACACATAACTTACCATAAATAACAAGGTACAGTGCTAAACTGTTAACTGGGTTTCCATTTTGGCTTTCTCTTACAGTTTATTTATTTGAACAAATACCAACTATATACATAAATAAATTCTATTTGCATATATGTCATATATACATATCACTCAATAATAATCAGTAAATTAAAAGAATTAGTTACACTTGCAACAAGTTGTGTACTATATGTGTGCATGAAGGGCAGTAGAGGTTAGAAGAATGAATTCAATTTTGACAAGAGAGGTAAGGGTTGTATGCGGTATTGTGCATCCAGAACTGGGTGCAAACCTAGTATCTGAAGAGGGTTTTAATAAATGTGTTAGGACCAGAGATGGAGGAGAGCCATTCTATATCACATTTTATTCTGATAGAAGGTCTCCAACATTTTTAGGGTTGGGAAAGGGTGAGAAGAAGAGGAACTGGAAGAAAAAATATAATGTTTGTGTGAATAGAATTGATGAATGTATGACAGTGAAAAAGAAAAGAAACTTACACTTTTGTAATAATAGTACCAAATTATTCCAATAAAAAGTAAAAAATTATTGCATTAATTACAATGGCTTACAGACCTGAATGAATGGCTGCAATGATTTGTGCAGTTGTCTGGATTACATATGCTGCCACATACAGACTCAGCATGCTGAGATGTATGAAAACTGTTGGTAATGTTGGCGGCGTAACATAAAATTTGCCTTAAAACTCAGATATTTATCAAAAGGTTTGCTAAGGTCCATGGGCCTTTTGAATGAATTTGAAAAGTATTATGGCTTTGCAATGACATGCTGAAAAAATTGTGGTGCAATGTGAAACATTGAGTGAGTAAAACTCCTTACTTACAGAGGCAATTTTCAGCCAGGCAGAACCTAATACCTCCCGCATGTTACTGAGACAAGCACACTATAGCCCTTTTGCCTTTAAGAATCTCGTCTTCAAATAAAATAAATGTTGCAATGTACCGTTTCATTGCATCTCAGCTTTAAATGGCGGATTGTAATTAGTGTTTGGAGCATGTGAAATGTGATGGGGAATCTGCTGTGCATGGATTACAAATTCTGATTGATTTTATTAAAGAACTGTTTCATTTGGTGTCACCATATGTGATGAGTCATGTAGAGCTGGCGAGATTCCTGACACATGTTACCTGTCCTCTCTGAAAGAAATTACAGATCTTCCACGGGAAGGTTTTTAGCACTAGGGAATGAGAAGTGGTAAAACAGTGCACACACTAAGGAAAAAAGTAAGAAAAATCTAATTTGACAATGCAGTCTGAGAGAATGAGAGGGGAAATATACACTAAAACTCTAAGCAATAACAAAGACCAAAGGTGTAAAAGGAGGTTTTCAAGGATAAAGGCAAAAAATCACAGTATTTTTGTAAGTCCACTTCAAACTAATGCACAAAGACTTCCAACTACCTTGAAGAGGATGTTCTACAACACATATGATGTGGCTCATTGCTCTACAATTTATTGAAGAGAAGAAAACCACTTAGATGATATTAATTATTTATACTAAAATAAAATATGAGTGGTTTTGGGGGGCGTTGTTTTGTTTGGTTTTGTTTTGTTTTTCCCCCAGCAGTTACAACCAAACCTTGTTTCAGTGCTTCTCACTTGAACATAGATCTGATCATACAGAGACAAGGCCAGATTCAATATAATGACTAGGTTGTGGAATGTGTGTAAATGAATTAGTTCTTCAGAGAAGTTATGAGGAGAAAGAATCAGGAAGATAGTTGGACTTTTGAACTTGAATACCTATAGATGTAAATCTGAAATTTACTCAGAATTTTTCAGGAAGCTGATGTATGGGATGAGGAATAAGATTTTTACTGCTGTGTAAATATTTCCCAAACATGCATATTTCTTAAACTGTCTGTAATTTGAAGTGATCAGTTTATAGACTTTGGAAAAGTTTGTATGGTATGTATTCAGCTGCCTCAGCTGTTGGAGAATATGATCAGCCCTATGAACCTACAGGGAATATATCCACTCCTGTCAAGTATGAATATAGATGAAGAATTGTATTGCTATATTTTAAAATACAAAAAACCAGCTAAGGAATAATTTTTATTTTTTATTTTTTTTTGAGAGGAACCCTTTCAAATAAAATAAATGTTCACAGAATCACAGAATATGCCGAGGTGGAAGTGATCCACAAGTCCAACTCCTGGCCCTGCACTGGACCATCCCCAAGAGTCACGCCATGTGCCTGAGAGTATCATCCAAATGCTTCTTGGACTCTCTCAGGTGCTGTGACCACTTCCCTGGGGAGTGGTACCAGTACCCAACAACCCCCTGAGTGAAGAACCTTTTTCTAGTATCTAATGTTGCAATACAGAGTTTCTTTGCATTTCAGCTTTAAATAGTGTTCAGAGCAAGTGAATTGTGACTTGCGGAAACTGCTATGTACAGATTACAAATTCTGATTAGTTTGATAAAAAACTCATGGTAGAGGCATTTTGTGTACTTTTTAAAGTAAAAAGAAAGAAGTTTCTGCATTATTTTGTTACAAGAATAATCTTTTCCTGGTCATGCCTTTTTATTTCATTTATATTAGCAACGTGTTGCTTCAGTCCAGGACTTAGATTGCTTCATCTGACTGAGTAGTCTTCAAAGTATTCTCAAGTAAATTCTCTCTTCCCTTGAAATATTTTTCCTTTCCTTATCCCAACTTTAAATATCTTTGCATCACTTGGTCTACAGGGGTTATTAAGACCGCTTTCCAGAAATCAGAATCTTGTATGTTTATTTCCATATTCTCTTCTTCATATGAAACCAAACAATACTTGCTTGGCATACCATGACTCTCTTTAAAAAGAACTGAACCTTATTTATCGTTTTCAATGTGGGTTTTCCCCAAAGCAACTGATGGAAATGTGGAGACCTTGTTTTAAAAAGTCCATTGGGAAGACAAAAGTAATGAGATTGAAACTTAAAGAAACTTGTGATCTGTTGAAAGAACCTATGAAAGGCTACTTTATCCTCAAAATGGAGTGGTAGTAACAAAGACAGGATGCAGAAATGCCATGTGTGCTATACATCCTTACAGCAATCATTATTAGGGCACAAGTAACCCGTATATTAAACCAGGATGCTTGTCTTTGGACTGTATGGTCTGATTCTGACCACTTGATCATCTTCAGTCTCAAATGTGAATCACATTCCTAAACTTGATCTGCAGTGTTGGCTCCTAGGAGATTGACAGCACTGTTTTTTTTTTTAACTAACTTGGTTGCATTCCTTATAAGAAGTTATCACGATTCTATATAAAGCAAGACAGGAAATTATAGTAGAACACTGTCAGAATCTGGGACTTTCAGGCCTGTTTTAGCACCTCAAAGTCAGTTCCTAAAACTGCTCACTGGACCTGCACTGTCTTGAATGGGATGTGGCAGCTCCCATACTGTCCTCCAGAGGAAACCATTCCTGAACAAATATAGATGTTAAGTATGCAAAGAGTGTTTTGATTTGTATCCAACAGTGAATAGAAGAGTTAGAATCACAGAATCTTCTAGGCTGGAAAAGTCTTTTGTGATCATTGAGTCCAACTGTTAACCTAATGCTGCCATGTCCACTACTAAACCATGTTCCTAAGCACCACAAGTGGAAGTTGAATGGAAGTGCCACTATGATATGGTTTGAAGCTGGCTCCCTGCCAAGTCTCCAAACCTTACCACCAGAAGTCCCCCCCCAAAAAAAAAAAAAAACCTCAGGGAGAAGAGGGAGGAAAAAAAACTAAGAAAAACCCGAAAACGAGAGAGAGACAACCAAAGTGATATATATAAATATATTTACACTTATATACAATTTCGCAAGGGAAAGGGAAAGGGGAAGGGGAAAAGGAACAAAACTAAAATAAAATATATATATATATATCCCAATCAGTAGCCTGAGATCTAGTAACTCAAAAAAAAAGTTAGCAAAGAAGATATCTCACTACTCTCCTGGGACAACCGAGAGTTGCTCCGGAACGATCGCCAGCAACCTCTGTCTCCCAAGGTCGGCAAGGCCTAACCAGGCCTCGCTCCCCAACACGGCAGACTCAACAGCAGGGAACCTGCACCTCCAAGCCGCCGGAAGGAAAGAGAGCGAAGGCCTCTCCTCCTCTCTTCTTATAGTCTGGCTTACGTAAAAATCGTAGGGAATACTGGGTAAATCTGGACCCTTCCTTGGTTACAAACAGGTCACCAAGGAAGGCCTAGCCCAAACCACCACACACTACAAGATGTATTCTGAAATTTTACAATTTGGCTACATTCTGTATGAGAATTGAAACAAAGTATTTTAAAATTCTCTGAAGGAAATTTACTTTGAAGTTATATCAGGTGGCTAGAAACATTTTGTTTCAAGAAAACTGAGGCATTTAATTCTGCAGTTGACAATTTTTGCCCAACAAAATATAGTAATACACAATTAAAATATTCAAATTATGATGGATTTTTTAACAATAAAAAACTTTGATCTGCATATGCTGTGAAAGGGAATTCAATCCTCTTGACAATTTCCTTCCTTTTTTACTTTCAAAATTAAATTCTGGGAAAACTGACCTGATTTTACAAGGGTTCTTGATGGTACGGCATATTCTAATGGAAAATGGCTCATTGAGTGTCCCTGAGCAGCTTTGGTAATGAGTTTACCCGTGAAACATTTTCCGAACAGGTAATGTCTACTGAATTGAATTACTGTGCTTCCTTTATAACATACTGATCTTTAGATTCATGATTTCATTTGTGTACTTTCCTGTTTTATGGCTAAAGTGAAACTAATCAAGGAATAAAAAAACAGGACAGAGCCCTGTATTCACATGCAGTTTACATTTTCTTATTTGCAGATCTGCAAGCTTTTCAAAACTAAGGCAATAGAAAATTAACTGTTCTTTTGAAAGATGCTGAGAATTGCTCTCATTCCCGCCAGGGAAAAGTTTTATCTTTTGAAACACGGCTTGACTTTAGTTTTTATTCTAATTAAATCAGTTAGTAAAAGGAGGGAAAAAAATGCCTGTCAAGAAATTAGCTGTAAGACCAGTCAGTTAATTAAAATAAATAAATAAATAAATAGCACTCATTCTGTCTCTGCAATATATCACAAAGGGGAGAAGAGATTATAAGGAGCAAAAATAAAGATATTGCTTTCATTCATTATAAGTTGGTGCAGTAAATTTTAGAAATGCTGTACTTAAGGTCATTCTAACAAAATAAAAATCACATGTTGCTCATTCACCTAGGTATATTCTAAATATATTTTTTTTATCTTTTTCATTGCCTTGACAATGTAGAGCACTAAACTGGTAGGGATGGTGTGTAATTTCAATACAAAGCTCCCATAAATAATAATCCAGTATTCATGTTCAAGACTGTGCTTTGCTGGTGACACAGAGGATTTTCAGAAAAGGAAGGATGCTTTGTGTTTACATTAAGGGTAAAGAAACAATGGAATTGCATATCTAGGGCAGATTTGGAGTTCCCATCATTAGAATTAAATGTCTGTCGGACAAAACGGATATAGTATGGCAATGTAACCAAAGAGTGGAAAGATGATCTCTCATGTTTGTTTCAAGCCTGTCTTCTATAATTCTGGGATGGCCATTTTATAAGCTTGTGGAGGGCAGAGGGAAAACAGTTCTTCCAACCTGACTGCAGCTGCTCACTGCTCACTGCAGCTGCTGCTGCTCCCTGTATCTGTTTGAAGGAAGTGTGCACTACAGATGTGCAGTTGCTTCGCAGTGAGGTTTTCTCTCTGTAACCCAAGTTTGTTCAAGTTTGGGTATATTAGAGGTTTTCCAAAGTGGATACATCCATGGCGTGTAACACTTGGCCCCGTGCCTTTCCTGTGCTGTGCATGTTGTCCATCTAGTTCTAGGAGACAGTCCCTGTGTTTTCTTTACTGGTGCAGGCATACTAGCATGATTGATCTGACAGTAAGAGTGACCTGGAGAGGCCAGACTTTTAGCTTTAGAGATCCTCAGGTATAACCAATGGCTAAGCATGTGAAACATGTCGAGTTCAATAATCGCCTGGGTCCTGCTGAGCTCTGTAAAACCACTGCCTCATGCTGAAAGGCAGATTGCCTTTGACTGGCACAGGCTTATGGAAGAGCAGAGCCATGTCCCCTCCAGGGACATCCCAATCTTACTTCTCTGAATGGGGCTTTCCCAAAAAAATGATAAGGGATGTGGAATGAGGCCACCATGGGGTTACTTGCACTCCTGTTGCATCCCATTTTCCCAATCTGCTCCTTGCCTCCCAAGTGTGATAACATATTAGCATTGTCATTTGCTGGACATTTTTAATGAAACCAGTGGCTGTAACAGTGTTAGTCAGGTCTCCTTATCTGTATGGACCTTTAGCAGCAACTGTAGTAATTTGGAATTATATGAGTCTCCTGAGAAACATGTTACATATTTTCCCATGGGATATTTCAGAGCTGTATTATGTCTGTAAATTTTGCTAAGGAGAGGGTAGGATAGCTTGTCTTTCTGTGTGATACTCTAGTCTGCATGCTGTATATCCATATGGTGTAAATACTGTTGCTCCATTGACTTCACAATCATCTCCTACTGAGACAGCTGCATCTCCTGGCTGTGTACAGCAAAAGTAAGACTTGAATGAGAAGTATATGAGGAATATTCTGCTTCTGTAGGAAGCAATATCAGTAGGCCAGGGCAAACAACTTCCAAGAATGGACTGTAGGGGGATATTTATCCTCCCAAAGCAGACACTTTTGTCAACAAAATTACTACATTTAACAGTCAATGCCTTGTCAATGCCTTGTCAACGCCTTGTTGTATCTCAGCCACTTATTTCTGGAATCAGATTACTGGGCTTCAAATATTCAGGCAACAAAGACTAGGGGCTGAGACTTTACTTCCCCCGCTTATCTTTGGCTAGGAAGCTGCCATCTATTCTCCATGCACTTATTGGCCTTCTCTTGCCCCTTCCACTTGCAGGTAGAATCAATGAGATGATCTTAGTTTAGTGCTAACAATGAGACCAGTTAGGAACACGAGCTTTTCCTAATGAAGATTAAATAATGAGTACTCTGTATTATGCAATATCTTTAAGCTTAGTTGGAAGAAGTCCATAGTGCTAGTGTTTCTCTATGACACCTTTAACTATTTAGACTACAAGTGTCCTATAGGTCACCTTTTTTATATTTCTTTAACTTGTCAGTTTGAGAATAAATTATTTGCTCAAGCTTATGATTCCCACACAAGTTTTCTTGGGATTGAAGCATACAATACCTGCAAAAATGTCCTTTACTTCTTAGAAGCACTCCTTGTTATTTTCTAGTGGCCCACACATTTGTTGACCTTCAGAACAGATCTGTATTTATCACTGATTTTTTTTGGTTCAGTGTTCAAATAACAACAAAAAAAGGTCATTTTGAGTCAACCTGAAATGAAAATTTGTTTAGTTGCTTCTCTCCCAGCTCCTGAGAATCAAAACTAAAAATCATTTTAGACTGAAGGAAATATCTTGGTTGATTCCACATAATGTTAGATATAAGTTTTGCCACTTAAGTAATGTAGAGGAAATTTGGGAGGAAATATTGAATTGACAAGGGAAATTAATTAAAAAAAGCAAATGTATCATGCTATGTACTTCCGTTTATCTCCTTATTCTTGCTTCTTCAATCCCAATATTTGCAGCAGATTTTGGGGAAGTGTAAGCTGCAGGTTCAACTCCCATCTCTCTCTGATTTTAAATATAGATTTTCTATCTCTCTAGCAGGCCTATTGGTGCATTGCAGTCTCGCTTGCTGAAGCTGTTCCACTTTTTGTAAATTATTGAGTGTTCATTTTGACAGACAGGGAAATAAATGTGAAAGCCTGGTTCTTTAGTTTGCTGGTTATGACATTTTAGCTTGGAGGTATGAAAGTCAGTTGAAGTCCTTGCTTCAGCAATGGTTTAACCACTTCTGCTGGCTACAAGGACTCTGGAAAGAGAGTTCATTCCTAGAAATATTGGAATGCCTAATGGTAAGAGTAATGGTAATAAGGAAGACTCATCAAGTTCTGATGCGCACAAGGCAGAGCAGAAGTAGAAAACAGCTTCCTGCTCTCCAGCGACAAGTGCTTTCCTGAGGGGCAGTGCCAGTCTGCACTGTGTAGTTCCCATGGGGCTGCTGTAGTGTTTTTGTAAAGTTTATAAAATGTTATGTTGTTTTGTCCTATCAACAGTGCTTGTCTAAGCTAAGCTGAAACAGCAGATGGTTTCAGATGCTCCCAAATTAATCTTTTGGTGTAAAGAGACATCAAAGGATGTCTACCAGTGCTAATTCAGAACTCTTCTTAGATTTAACTTGATAGGATTTTTTGAGGTACTAGTGGAGTGAATGGGAAGGCTATATAGGGAAATAATCAGTGTGTGAGGCTTGAGGATGTTTTCTGTATAAGCGAATAGCTGAGTGTGAATTTAAAAAAATTCAAGTTTCAGTCTTGTTAGTCCTTGAGACAGTGATATTTTATAAATAGAAATAATAAATGTGATCACAAAATGCTTATAAGAACTTTGAAGATGTAAAGTGCTAAAAACAAAGAAAAAACAGAAAGAAGTTCTAAGTTCATGTCAAAGGAAAAGTCTCCAAATTTTGACAGTTTGACAGTCATTTTCTCTTCTGGGTGCTACTGCAAGTGATATCTCAGACTTCCTTTTAAAGGCACACCAAACAAATGCTGAGTATGTATACTGGTGAATTTATTTAAAATAAGAAAAGGTTATTAAAGATGACAGATAACAAGCTCCTGAACAATTATTTTGCAATAAATAACGCAATGCAAAATATTTTTAGGAGAACACATGTTCAACACCCTGAGAAAGGCTACATGGGTCACTGAATCCAGTCACTATCAGTCATCTCAAATAATGAAATTATGCTATTGAAGTCTGATCCAGAGAACACCTGTTTCACATGTCCTTATGCCTGTCACCCAAAAATTCCTCCCAACAACTCTATATTAATTAAAGACACAGTTTATAGGTATAGCATTCCACAGTCCTTTTCCAATGTTTTGCTTTTTAGAGACATCAGCTATATCTTGGCATTATAGCCCATTCTTCAAAGAAAGGCAGAAACACCAGTGATTCCTATTGATTCAAGCTGATGAAAAAAAGCCCTTTGACATTTCATGGTTAATTTATGCCTGAGAATGGAACTACAGATCTGGAAAGCACTACAAACCAATTACCTACCTGGACCTTGTTTTATCACACCCTGTTTTAGAAATCTACTATGTCAAAGCCTACCACTGAGCTAGTCATAGAAATTACCTTAAAAGAAAATGTGCAAAAATGAGTATTTCTGGAAGACTTCTGGTGGTATAATATCTAACATATGTTGGCAGGGGTTGTGCACTGGAAGTGACTGTAAATGAAACATTTGTTTTCAGCTCGAATGTAGGCATCAATACCACAGGTGTACTCCAACTTAATTAAGCTTAATTAAACTTATTTTATGGCAGGATGCCCACCTAAGATGTTTTCCTGACAAAACAGAAACATCATCCTTAAAGTTTCTTTGTATTCTAAGTATCCTATCTTCATCAGTTTTGATCCTGTTATTGTTGCCTGGTCAGAGCATAGAAGGCTAGCAAGGCAATGGAAGAGGTTTTTTTACAGAACACTGATTCTGAGAAACTCTAAGGTAATGAAAAAATGAAGATAAAGAGAGGAAAATGAAAAGGGAAATAAACATTCAACTGTGTAAAATGTCCAAGTATGTGACTTTAGATTATTGAGAAATAATAATTTTGAAGCACAAAATGTGCCATTTAACTTTATTGCTGAGAAACCTCAAATTTATCTGTTTGAGAGTTTAAAAAGTC
Organism: Neopelma chrysocephalum; assembly: GCF_003984885.1. Lineage (NCBI taxonomy): Eukaryota > Metazoa > Chordata > Aves > Passeriformes > Pipridae > Neopelma > Neopelma chrysocephalum. The sequence goes on along the minus strand of NW_020897694.1, from coordinate 5,272,483 downwards.
GATTCTTTAATGAACAAGAAACCCTGCTGCTGTTATATTGTTTCCCTTATTTCCATAGAGTTATATGCCAAATTATTTTATTAAACTGAGAATGTAATACAACACTATTTAAAATTTTGGAATCTCATTTTATTAAAGCTAATATTCAGAGGTTATTGAAAGAATCAGAAGGCAATTGTTTTAATTGCTTTAAAGAAATCATAATGTTAATTTCAACTTCCTTTTTAATTTTTGCCTTACCAGAACCCTATGCCAATCAAGAAAAACTCATTAAATTCAGTTAACAAGCATAACACCAGTTTTTCTTGTGAAATCAAGTAGGCAGAACTGAGCTACACATTGCCCATTAGCCCAATATCTTCTGCCTTTTCTTGTGAAGAGCTTATAGCTCTGCCTGGTATAACATTTCTTGAATTGATTTCATAATGATCTGATCCTTTCCTGTTGTGCAACAGTAAAGAAAATGGCCTTTGGAGTATTTTACCTGGTGTCTTTGCATTCTGCGGGCACAGATAGTATTTCTTCAGTGTGTCTTTCAATAAGAAAAAACCCAGCAAAACACTTCAATGGAGCAAAGGATGCAGTAGGGGAGGAGAAGAAATTTTTCTGTCTCCTCACATATCAGACAGCTATTCTGGCCAGCATGGTATGGTTGAGGATGATGTATATGTTGGAATAGTGATATTTTTTGCATAACCTACAAGTACAAAAGAGATGGGCCTCCGGTACTGTGAGTACTCATCATCATCCAAGTAAGGAGTTTCACCTTAAAATTATAACTGAAAAATAAAAATGATTATTTAAAAGTACCTACAGAACTTCAAGGCCTCCTGGCTTTAGTCAGGAATAGGTTGCTTTATGTAGAAGTTACCTCTTAAAATTTTTCCTGTGTGCTTACTTCTGGCAAAATTTTTTTCAGTTACTCCAATTTAGGAAGAAAATCTTCATAGATGTACTATTCATCATCTGCAAAATTTGTTTCATTATGACAAGCAAGGACTTGTCAGACAAATTAAGTGTTCCCTAATATCTACCATGACATGGAAACACTTTGTATTTTAAGTAGAGGTCAGGAAATATGGCTGCAGAGTTTGATACTACTGATTTCCTCCTTCAATTACATAATAGTTGTTTAAAACTGAGTGCTAGCTGTAAGTAAGTTGTTGAAAATACTGGCTCAGCATTTGATAGATTCGCATATTCGCATTTCTTCTAGTGGGTCTTTACCCCAAAGACATTTGAATAATTGAGTTCTACCGGCAGGAAAACAAATTTTGAAGTTGCAAACACCATACTTAAATTCACACATGGATGTACTCATGTCCAGAGTGTAACACTTACCAAAATGAGAAAATTAAATAAAGTCACATGCTTTACCAAACCAACTACAATCTACCAATGCAAATCATGTAGTAAGCACTGTATATCAAAGGCTCACAGGGTATGTTCAGGTTCAATACAGGGATAAAAATATTTACCAAATGTGGTCAGACGATTTTGATTAACAAATAAACTGGAAAGTAGATTTGCTAGCAGATATTCAGCAAGCAGAAAATGAGCTTACATTCAGCAGATGAATTATTCATTGTGAATTATTTGCTCAGTTCTAATAATTACAGAAGGGAAAAATTAATTAATGTTGCAGCAAATACTTTAATTTTTAAAGATTGATCATTGAAATGAGTCTCAAAAAGAGATTTCTAAATGGAAGAAAAAATGAGACATGATCAAGAATAATATGAAGCTTCGACCTGCATAAAATTTACACCTGTGAGTAATCTCATACACAAATAGTTCCAGTATAGAACTTGGACATTTAAATAACTTCTTACTTATTTTCCTTTGCACGATGCTTATGAAAAGTGTCTTTTTCTTAACCAGGATAGTATCCTAATTGTATTAATACAGGTTCAGCTCTAATTGTTTTATTGATAATTTTATTGCCATTTCTTTGTTTCTTGCAGTCACAGTCTCCTAGAAGCTCTACTGGAGGTATTCCCAGCAAGGAAGCAACCATAAAAGTAGGGTTGAAGTCACTAAACTGACAGTATGGATCTCGATGGAGACTATCAAGAGAATGGTGAGAGGAAATCTTTGCAGTGCTATGGAAGGAATACGCTCATTTAATCTTAAAGGGAGCTAATGGAAAACAGTGACAGAGAAAGCTGCTTTATCTTGGCCACCCTCTTTACTGGTAAATATTTTAAAACAATATATAGATAGTACCAGAGAAAGTATTGTCCGTGGGGGAACAGTTTATAATAGAATTTTATTTATTTAAATTATTATATCAACAGCCTTACAGAAGGGTTATTCAGTTACAGAGATTAATTTATCAGCAAACATCCATTTTGAGACATTCACAACATTCATTGAACCAAAAGCTGCCTTTCTTTTAAAGTGAAAATTTCCATAGAAAAACATGGCAATAAAATTTTTCATGTTTTCATGAAAATAAAAGTGGCTTGTTTTTTTAAATTTTGGCATCAAAAATGGTTAAACAACACATTTTAGAAGAAGAACTGTTTAGTTTGGTTTTGCTGACTTTTTATCAAATGCCAAAGTCTAATAGAACCTCCTGATCATTTCTGGAGATTGTTTAAAATTTGAATATAAAATGCTTTCTGCTGCTCTAGGGCTGATTGAAAGGGATACATTTAATTCCTCTCCTGTGTTGTTTAACTAACAGAAGTTATGTGCCATTATATGTTATTAAACTCATAATTTAAACCTGTGTTCCAAAAACACTTTGTGAAAACATGGGTTCCCGTGAGCATCCAGCTGCTTTAGAGCTGAGTAACTATTTTGTGGCTATGACTCACAGGGTGAAAGGCAAGAGCAGCACCTGTCAACATGTGTGTATGCTGAAAACTGTCCCAAAAATACAGAGAGCCACTGTGCTGAGAAGCCTAACAAAATATAGCAAGGGTGGCCCTGTCCCAAAGGTTTTTCCACTATGATATAACCCCAAACCACAGCATCATCACGAAATGAAGAGGCTCTGAAATGGAAGGCAGAGATAAGACATTACAGGTCTTATTACACAAAATATTTACATGCCTAGGTTCACAGGGGTATGTTTAAAAAGTTAAAAATACATAAGGAACAAGGGACATTAAATATGTCAGAATCCCTACTGGCTACCTGCCTAAATATTAGTCTAAGTGCTTGTTAATGCAGCCTGAATTCAAAGAGAAGCAAAAAGCTTCTTGAAATCAGATTTCAAATAAAAGCAAGGCAAAAGGATTTTCTGTAGACTCCCTTTCCTTCTTCCTAGGGAAACTCTGGCCCCTGGGTCTGTCCAAATTTAGAATGCTAGAAAGTAATGAAACTTTTTTTTCATTTGTTTCTTTTTTATATGTGTGTATTTTCTGGCTTCTGTCCCTCATGAAGCAATTAGCCTCATCTGAGCCCTTGTACAGTTTCCCATGGCACAGCTCCACAGCAATTTCTGCAGTGGGTCAGACATCTACTGAAGTCACTTGCTTCTATGGTTTCATTTTCTTTGCTATATGAGGCAAACATACAGCAGAGCACCAAGAGGAATCAGAAGAACCAGTGTTAATTCCATCATCACAGTTCTTTGTAGAGCCTCAGATGTGATGTTTCAATCCTCTGAGCCTCATTTACTGGATATGCCACATGGCAATTCAAGTTTTCAGTTGGAAAGTAGCATTTGGGATCAGTAGCATTTGCCTTCCCCCTCTCTGTTAGCCTCCTCTGTCAGCAGCATGTGCCCTTCTGGATACTCTCCACTGCTCTTCTGAAGCATGTTGAAAGTACCTTTGTCTGTGTCCTATACTTTTCCTTTTCCATATTTTCTTTTTTTTTTAAATGAAATTTTCCCTAGCCAGTGGTAGCTGTTGGATCTCTAACTGGCAGTGGAATACCTCACAATAACAAGACTATGCTACATATAAAATATCAATATTTCCATAATACCGTGGTGTGGCAACCAATACATTAACTTGGGATGCTTTATGACATCAGGTACTAAAAATCACCCTTTTAATTTTCCTTAAAAAATACAGCTCGAGAAAGGAGATTTTTCAATCACAAAGCTACACATTTCATTAGTATTCTCATTACAGTTCATACTACTTATTTACGTTGTGCTCAGAAGTGTAATAGATGCTATACAGCTCTGTAGACCTTGGGAGGAAGCTTTAGATATGACAAGGCAAGCGAGACCTGAACAATAGGTGAATCAGTCAATTTCTTTTTATATTAATTGGATCTGGGAGGAAAACTGAAGGAGGGAAAAAACCCACTATTCAAGTATCTCTAGAACTTCCACTGACTTTAATGGCATTAGTATTGAGGCTTTAACGACAGTCTTGTTCTCTTTGAGGAGCAATGACAATAATTTTTCACTAAGACTCTGTAAACCCCTCTGTTTATTTTTTCTTTCTCCACCATTTCCAGTAACATTTCTGTGTCAGCTTCCAAAGCATGCCTGTTGGGGAAAGCCTGATTTTCACTTTCAGTGGATTTCTGATGCCTAACTAACAATAATAAAAGCAGTTTGTGTCCCTGAACCCTCTCAGGAACATTGCAGCCTGAATTTGGTATTATGCATTGCAGTTCGGCCTTTCAAAACCATCTGTGGAAACAGAGCACATCTCCTTGTCAGCCTCTGCTCAATTCTTCAATTAAAATGTGAGCTGTCTCTTTTATAGTTCTGTGTTTTGTCTCTATTCCTTATTGCAGCACTTCTACCTGATGCATGATATTTTAACACTTGCTTTCTGACAGTCTGTTATATATTGAGGATTTTTTGTCCTCTAGGAGTGAGCTCCGTTGTTTTGATTGATTTTTCACTCTTTTTATTACCTGCGAAATACTAGGTTCTGAAAGTAATAGCAACCATCGTTAAATAGTATAGGAAATAAAAGATACTTCAGTTGTCTTAAGGCTGTTTCAATCTCCTTTTCCCTTTCTGCAGAGGCACGTAGGTTTGTCTATGGCTTAGCAAAAAAAACCCAACAAACCACCTTTTTTCAATGTAGAGGTTTTTTTGTCCTTTAAAGGCAAACTTGAAAGGCTATAGATTGTTTGAAGAGAATAAGAAAAGTAAGTTAGGCTCTAAGAGTCTACTTTATTCAGCCCACTACATTTATTCCTGCTGTTAGCAGGATTAAAATTTACTACTAGAGAGAGGCATAAATAAAGACAGGTTCTTGAAAAATATATGCAAATGTGAGCGCACCTTTCAAAACCTCATTTGGCAGTTCAAATGCCTAAGTGCCTGAGCTAGAAACTACTGTAAAATTGAGTGCAAGGTGGAGAAAATGCATACAAAATAAGGCACAGGCAGAACAAGGCTGCAGTCCAGGTCTACAGAGTACCAGTCCAGGATAGCATCCTCTAGGGTACATTGCCATATATTTGCCTTGGTTTCGTTTGTGAGAGGGCACATTTTTTTTTCTGGATGGTCATAATTTTCTGGTTGAGGAGCTGAATCCAGATTTTAGGGCATAGTCCCCCTCTTAGGATTTGCTCCCAGCTGTCCTTCCAACAGTGGTAAATAACCTTGCAGGATGTGCTAGGGAAAAGTCAGATTGCTGCTGGGAGAGGAGGGAGGAAAGGGCTAAAGCTGCTTCTGGAAAGACTGTGCAGCAGGTTGACAGCATCATCTTCTATGTCTGGTCCCAGGGGAGGAGGCTAACTGCAGGCAAGCTGTAGAGTCTGGGTTTGGAGTCCTCCAAAATCAATAATGCCAGTCTGTATTCAGCACCATGATTTTCTGGGTCGGTAATTTAATATGGCTCAGAAATCTTCCTGTATAAATACCCTAGCTGTGGTTGTTTGAAAACTGCTTGACCTGTCAGTCCTTGACACAGAGAATTGTTGGGAGCAGATTCTCTGCAGATCACTTTAAATTGCACCCAGATAATTAGCTGCTGGAGGGCTGGGCACACTTTTATCACACAGAGATGGTCCTGGCATTCCAAACCACTCCTCTCTCCTGCTGCTGGCTTCACTGGTAAAGAGATATAACAGAGGAAATTGTGTGGTGGCTGATGTACCCTGTCAAACAGGTGCTTGATCTCTTTTCTGGTCACCTTGCAATGTTAAAGGCTGGTGTAATTTAGAACAGCCTGTGGATTACTCAGACATGGGCCAAGGGAATGCCTTCCACAGAGCAAGAGACCTTTTTGCACAACAGGCTCAACCTGTGAAGTTTGATTGCACCTGAGGAACCAATCCTTTGAATGACAAGGGCAATGACCTGAACCTGGATTAAAATAGACTGAAAGCTGGTTTTAATCCTCCCATTATTTCCTCACAGAGTGATTTCTAATCAGAGGGGCCAACCTGTGAAAGGTGTAGCTAGTTAGCACATATTTCATTCTTCCTTATGCGTTTATTTGCATTATTTTCCAGGCATGTGAACGAATGATGTGAATAATGTGATTTGAATGCTTCAGTGACTAGGTCTTTTAAATAAAACCAAGAGGGAATTGATCAGTGTCATGAAAGAGCCAAAGAATCCCTTAAACAGCAGCTCACATAACTGTGGATTGCATAATTCAAAGCTGTCCTGGGGCATCTTTAAATGATGCATAGATTTTGTTTTCTTACTTTATATTTTTGAGATGAGAAAGTTAGATTCAAGTTTCTCATTGGCCACAGTGCCACTGATAGATGTGAAGTGTTTTCCTTGAAAGGGAAGGTGCCATGCCTGCCTGCTGTCTTAGAGCGGGAAGGGGGGGGAATCAGCTCGGCTCAGCTCTGTTCAATAGGAGACACTGCCTGAGCAATGTCCCTTGTTAATTAAGATACGTGTTGGAAAAGTAATACAGGGAGACAAGTTGAAGACTTTTAAAGTCACCATTAGATGTTGTTAGTGAGGATGGTGTGAGCATCCCTGGTTTGCAAACCAAATTGCTGTCTGGTGCTGGACTGCTGCTAGAGCCTCCCAGAGCTCCCCAAATGCTGTTCCATGCAGCCAAGCCCACGGTGGCAGGCATCAGATGGTGTGAGGCAGCAGATACGGTGAAGAAATCCGAGATAATGATTTTATTTGTTCAGGACATTTAAGTTTTTCAAATTGGCAAATTAAGACAACGTAATTAGTTAACAAAACACCGTACTTGCTCAGCCCATGAGTCTGAAGAGCTGGCATCATTAAAATAACACCTGTGGGTTGTGTCTAATTACCGAATTTTTGAGACAGAGGTATACATTTTAATTTTCTGCCTTTTAAAACGGAAGTCAGAGTTTAACAAGTTGATATTTATGAGAGAGGAGATTTTAATTTGTAGTGTGAGGAGCGGGTTGGGTTTTTTTCCCTAAGAGCCACTAGGTGGCACAGCCCGCCCGCAGTTCGCCCGAGCCGCCGCGGGGCCGGGGCTGGAGATAGGGCCGAGGATGGGAATGGGGATGGGGCCGAGGCCGCTGCAGCCAGGGCCGGAAGCCGTGTAAAAACAAGCAGGAGAAATGGCCAGCTTGAAAAACGGTGACGGAGGCAAGAAGATCCATTCAGGTACAGAGCTGCATTCTTGACTACTGCTGGCAAACCTAGGCGGAGACCTCGATGTAGAGAAATAAATGGTTCTTGTAAGTGCTGGTGTTGGAAGAAGGTGTCCGTGTGATCTTGCACCGATGTCCTAAAATGTTACAACTGATGTGTGTGTGTGTGCCTGGCTCTCTGTCTGTAGCTGCCTTTGCAGCTCTCTTAGAGGTATTGTAGGTGTTGATAAATTTCTGTGTAATAAAGGTGGGGCAACACCCCCCTAAAATGTTGTGCACAGCACAAGTTGTCTTTGGCATACTGCAAATTGCAGCAAAGTGATATCAGTCATATAGGGATTGATTTTGGAATGCCCTTTCTGTAACCACTTTGGGGCAAAGATTGGGGGTTTTTATGTTCAAGGCAGTGGCAAGTGTGCTGGCAGTGCTTAAACAACACATGGCATTTCATAGTGGAGCTTAATTTTAAGTACACTTCAGTGATACACTGCCGATAGATTAGCATGGGGTTTCCCACAAAATTATACCCTGAAGATTGTAATAAAATACATTTTCCAAAGCAATATACATTTGAAAAGAGGAGGGGATTGCAAATACACTTGTTTGCTTACCTGTTTAAACAAAAAATATCCTTTCAAAGCATGGAAAGAAGCTTGGCAAATGAACTGATGGGAGAGGCCAGATTCCCTCATGTGAGAGGATTGCCGCCCTGCTAGTGGGGCTACAGGTCCCCTGTGAAGCATCTCTTGGGTGCAAGGAATGTCCTTTCTCCTCGGATACAGGGATTTTCTAGACACCATTGCATCTCTGTGCTACCATATATCAGTACAGTACAGTGTGTAGTCTAAGAGAAGGGAAGGATAAAGGCAAACCTCTGCTCTCCTATAACAGTTGCAGTGCCCCTGGTTGGAGCTTGCAACAGAAGCACCAAGAAGGGATTGTCAGCCAGCAGCTTTGATAGAGTTTCTGCATAGCAAATTGGAAGGGTGATTGAGGCACTGATAAACTGATTGTCTTCCCTGGGGGTTTGGGGCTTACTGCCAGATTGAACAGCCTGGGATGTGCATATCTGCCTTTCCCTAGACAAGAAATAGGGTATCACACTCCCAGGAACTAAGGTTTCTGTCAATATAGTGTTTCATCCTGTATTTTCTGATCCTGTAGGCTATATTGAAAGTGGGTTAGGTCATTCAGGTACAAGTAGCAAGACAGGATCCTGAAATCAGGACGTTTCTTCTTCCTTAGCGACTTGGGGGGGAAAAGGTGAGCTCAGAACTTCTGTGAAGCTACAGTGCAGCTTCTGACACAATTCCAACATCCCCACAGGTATCAAACATTTGGGTGACTGGAGCCAAAGGATTCCATGTGCACCTACACCAACTTCTCGTTTCCAGGGTATGAGGTGCTCTGAAGGGAGTTCACTGTTCACTCCTGATACTGTGTTACTGAGCTGTAGAAGATGACAAGATCCCATGGACCAGCAAACACCACTACTTTAGTATGGCCCAGGGTTTAGCATACATTCTTCAGGTTGTTGTTGTGGGTTTTTTTGTTTGGTTGTTTTTTTGTTTATTTGTTTTTTTGTTGGTTTGTTTTTTTTGTTTGTTTTGTTGTTTTATTGGGGGGGGGATTATTTTTTTTTAAATGCAGGGGCTGTTTCATGTAGAGTATGTATTAAATTTTTCATACTGTATCATGAATACTTAAGGCAACACAGTTCAACAGGCCATCCCTGGCAGGAACAGCACAACAATGTTCTGACAGAGAATGGATTACATCAGAAAACCACACCAAACCTTCCATCAGTGTGGGAGCAGGACTGCTGGCCGGAGCTGCTGGCAGAGAAAAAACCCCCATCAAAAAATACCATTTGTAGCCTATTGTACTTGGTTTGCACTCTCTCCTAAATAATGAAATTGTAAACATTAAGACCTACTTAATCAAAATGCATGTCCTCATAACGTGGGTTTTAAACAACTTTTGGAATTTGCACAGGAAAATCAAAATTAGATAAATATTTTTTAACAGGAACACTGGGGGGATAAAAGTGAGCGAGACAAAACAGAAAAAAAACCAATCATCAGACTTTATCAATCATTTCAGTGTAATTGAACTCAGAAAATATGCATTCTCTCACTTTCACATTAGAATTTTGTTTATAAGGCTATTACTAAAAAGTAGTTGCATTCTACTGTGTATAACTCCATGTTTTCAAAGCACAACTTACTGCTTTGCAATTAAGGCACTTTTTTTTTAGTTTTATTTTTAACAGTCACACTAGTATTTTGTTCCTATGGGTATAGGATTTCTGCCCGTATTTCTTGATCCTGAAGACAAATATCCTGGGCAGTGCCAAGGGGTTAGGCATAGATCAGTCAGGAATTAACCAGGTTAGTTAATTTCAAGTGATTGAGCTTTAAACAACATTTGGATTATCCCATGCTAAAGAATCTCAAGCTGTAAATCACAGTGGTAAAACACAGTGATTCCTGAGGGTATATCATTTGCAAACCTTCCCTAATGATTTTAAAATCTCCCAAATGAATCGGTATATTGACACAACTCAGTCCACAGTGGGGAATATTTGTAGTTCAATAGCTATAAATCCTAGAACAGTTGAGTAGTCTTAAAATAAAACCAATTCTGTAAATGTCATATACATCCACTGTATGTTTTAAAACCATATTAGCTCATTTAATAGCTATAACAGAGAACTGCTATCTGTTATTGCTGTCTCCACTGACAGGTTCACAAGAGGAAGGGAAGCTGCAACTGTCCTACTCTGTTCATGGATCAGGTACCAATTTCTTATGTAGGCACTCAGTTGCACACACTGGATGAAGGAACTGGATGGGAGGTTTCTGTTCCAGCTCTGAGGGGGAATACAGGGATCAGTTTTACGTGAACATATTGTTGATCCTGACAGTTCACCTTTTCTGACTGAGCTCTTTTGATTTTAACCCTAGGTCCTTGCTCTAAGCCTAATTTTGGAGAAAAATAAAAGAATCCCACCATATATTGGCAGCTGTTAATTTATACTATCTACAACTACTATCTTGAGTGCAAATAGGTGTGGAGGAGCAAGAGTCAGAATAGGGGCGGTTTCAGGAGTGGAAAAAGATATACAGCGATTGAAAGGACTTTATTTTATGGACTTTACGGTTCTTATGTGCTTACAAATATATACATTGTATGATTCCCCCTACAGTTGTAATTCCCGGGCTTGCCCAGCCATGCCTGGTGCCTGCTCCCTGCTTCCCCGCTTCCCCCTCTGATTGGCTGAAGAAGCTGCAGAGAGGAGAGAGCTACCATTCGTCTTTTCCTTCTCCGGTTCCTCCCCAGTTCCTCCTTCTTCACCTGAGTCCCTATTCCTATTTGTTCCCTGGTTGTCTGTCTCATGTTCCACCCCATTTTCTGGTGCATTCCACACCAGAGCTGATAAAACCCTTGTGCACCCTCATTAAAGGAGCATTGTAACCTCAAACCTCGTCGGACTCCTTTGTGCAGTGCCCCAGCCCTTTGCCCTTCCCCCTCGGACCGTGGCAAATACGTGCATCAGAAATATTGCCAGTATGAAAGAGTCCAGACTTTGATGGAAAGGGTACAGATTTATCCTGGAGTTTCAGGTTCTCACAGTGCAATATTCAGCTATGGTAGTGACAAATGTTGATAAATTTAAAAGCGGCATATCTCATAGTGTGAGTAAATGTAACATACAGCAAACGACTGCAAGAGAGCATTTTTTCTAATGAAATTACATACATAATTAATGCTATGGACCTCATTATGCATGAACAGTGGAATAGTTCTGAAATACTTGAGACATCTGTCTGAACAAATCAGTGAGAAATCTTGGTGATCTTTACTACTGAAACTTCCTATGATCCAAAAGTAAGTTTTTCCAGTTAAAAACGATGATCCTGTTACTCCTTTAACTTTTATAGAAATTGAATTAATGCAGTAATGACATCATCAAACTTCCCTGCATTATAATTACAAAGAACTGGTAGGGGTATATCCTTTTTCTAAACATTGTCACATCATTTTATGCTGATCCCTGATCCCACTTTCAATATATCTAGGATTACCGTACTGAACAGTACATAAAGCAAACATTACCTGCAGTCAATACTATAAGGGCTTGTCTGAGTCAGCTGCAAGTGCACTTTAGAAACTGCCTCTTCTTAAATCATGGCATGGCACTGGAGATCAAACAAAACACTGAGGATGTTAGTCCCTGAATTTACATCTTTGGGCTTCACTAAAGGGCATTTGCAGTGGAAGACCCAACAGAAAATTCACGTACCCTGCACTGTAAGAGAAATGTCAAAGTCTGCTTATTCATCCTTGTGCTCAAATGGCCTGATCCAAATCTCACTGAAGTTAATGATGAGACTCAGGTTATAATAGGTTTTGGATTAGACATTTATTAAAATAAGTGTAAATATTATTATTTCACTAATGTAAAATTACATTAGCAATTACACCTACCAAGTCCTCAAGATGTTGAAATTTAGGGGTATAACTGAAGTTTATGAATTGGTTTATATTCTGAGAATGTAGAGACATTTTGTTTTGGCTATCTGTGATTTTTTTTACCACCTATCTGTTGAAATATCCATGTAAATAAAGCCATTTACACAGACACTTGGATATTCTCTACTATTTGCACATTACTGTTAATAAATACAGAAAATATTGATTTTTCTCTCCTTCTCCAGATCTATTCTTCAGTGTCTTTCTTTACTGCTCAGGTAATAGCAAGAAATAAAATAAAATATGAAGATTGTCTTTTGGAATTAAAAGACACAAATATCAAAAATATTGCTAATCATAAAGTAAAAACTGGGTAAACTTAAAACATATGTGCACAGTCTCAAATGCAGTGTGCATATGTTCACTGAGGACATATGTCCTAATTCAGGAGAAGGTTGCTTACACTTAACACATTGAGGTGTGCATAAAGTTCTCAGATTACATAGCCCTGGTCAAAATATGGATCTCTTATCACACGGGAAACTCTGTCATTCCAAACTGTGCATTGCAAAGTTGAAAATACGTTACTTTTAGTGATGGGACTACCAGAACCCATTTGTTAGAGTGTTATAAGCTAGTCTCCCTGGAGTTCCCCCACAGAAGGGTTAATTTGCATGTCTAATATCAGAGTGTAATTCCCTCCCCTGGGCAAGACTTCCCAATGCATTTACAGACCTCTGGCTGTTGCTTTGAGGAGTGTCTTTTCCACTCCCTCTGCTTCTGAGGGGATAAAGCTTAGTGGAGGACAATAAAAGAAACAGGACATCTACACTAATACTCTCATGAGGGACAGCAGGAGCCCAGAAAAATGCAGGTTTGTATGCATCACTCAGAGAGAAATAGCTCATTTAGGGGTGTTAAGACAGAATATTTTAGTCTTCTTTCTCAAGAAAACACATCTTTAGTGATTGTGCTCATCGTTTGTCTACCCATTCCTTTTTTGAATGTTTTTGCCGGTGTTAATCTTAACATAAAAAAAAATAAGTTCCTTCCTGTTTCTTGAACATAGACAGCTATGTGGAGAAAAGGGACCTAGGTAACAGAGGGCACACGTTACTACAAGTCAGTTATCTGCTCTATTTCACCCTGAGGATGCCTAACACCAAACTCATCAGTCAGAGCATACCACAAATAGGGACAAAACTCTGCAGATAGTTAAAGGTACTGTAAGGAGAAAGTGTTCTGAATGACATCCTTTAAAGTTCAGAGGAGGAAAATCTCCATTTTGCATAGCAAAATACTAGCCATAATCAATTGGTGTCAGGAGAAACATATAGGCAGACAGCACAACTGTAGAAAACTTGCCATTGTCAGAGGACATGGAGAAAAACACTTTCCAGATATGCTTTAGTAGTATTTCCTGAGACCTAACCCCTGGTTAGTCTTCCTGCTGCTCCCTGCTGTATTACCTCAGAGAGAAGACACTGTACTCTTCACAGTCTTTACAGTCTTTCCTGTGGAGAACTTCAACTTTATACAGAGGTTTCATCTACCCTACACTCTAACCTTAAACTGCTAGCTGATCTAGACAGGTCAGGGCAGCAGAACCAGAAATATTCTGAAGGTTTACAGTTTTTTGTGGACTTAGAAATGAGGACAGCAAAAGATACAGAGACTTTGCCATGTCTGCCATTCGGAACATATCAACATTTTCCAGCATCACAACGATCTCACTGCTGGTCTAGAGCTGGAGGAAGGCCAGAGTCCAGATCTCTTATCAATCACCCATTGTTTCTGTTGATGATACGTTGCCAGTGCACAAATATCTTGAGTCCAAACATGTGCTGTTCAAACTGATGCAATTTGGATGAGTCACCATCCCTGGAGGTTGATGTGATGTGTAGATGTGGCACTTAGGAACATGGTTTAATTGTGGACTTGACACTGTCAGTTGGACTCAGTCTAGAGATCTCTTTCAACCTTAATTTCAACATAGAGTCTCTGATTCCATGTGAGATAGCTACTTGCTCTGAATGTGTGAATATTGTCACAAAGTCCATGATACCAGATTTATTCCCTGTTTGACTCTATCCTGTGAATATCAGACCATCTTTGCTGCATTTGTCCCCTCATCCCAGTACCTTTCATTACCACTCTAAAGAGAAAGATAGATTAGTGTTGGACACAGCTCTTCACTCACTTCCTGATTCACAAAATTTATGCCATTCCAGTGAAATGCCTGCTGTGTATGCTAGGTCAGTTGGTCCCAGGAGAAGAACAGGTGGGGAAGGGAAGACTCAGGGCAAAGGCAGCTGAAAAACATGGACTGGGAGGTAGTCCTTGTGCTGTAACTTCTACCAAGTATACATTTTCTTCAAAACTGCCTGATCTATACAAAGTTACTGTGATGCAGTACACCCTCATCCCATTCAAAGCCTTCTCCCTATGGACCCCTTTGTCTAAAGGTTTACTGTGATACCTACTATTGTGAAGAGTTTTTTCAGTATCAATATCTAGAAAGACTTGAGTAATATTGCCCATCACTTATAATTATTTCATAATTATCAGACTGCACATTTGGTATTACCTTGGCTCCCTGACTACTAATTTTTATTATGCTAAATGTCTCCTTTTTTGAAAAGTTTGCTGTTGCATTCAGCTATTGTGGTATGAAAGAATCTGGACTGTGTTACTTATCATCAGAAATGTATCCTGGATTTTCTAGGATTTGAGAGAGTTTGAATTTGAGACTCAGGTTTTGCCTGTTAGAGTGATCTCAAGGTGCCAAAAGGAAAGTCTGAGTTTAGAGCTGCTGCTCTTCAAAGTTTGACAGTATTTAAAGTGGATGTTTCAGGCCTAACTCTGCTTGTTATATTTCCCAAAGCTTTCCAGCCATTGTGCATTCTGTGCTATAATAACCAATGCTCCAGCACTCGACTGCACTACTTATAATGCTCCCAGTGCTACTTGACTCTGCTACTAAAAATGCACCTGATGATAATGCCACTTGCCCACCACTTCCTAATGCACCACTGGTTGCCTCATTACTGGATGCCTGGAGGCAAAGTGAACTGTCCCAGTCTTTCTCCCCACCTTGGCAAGGATAAGGGTAGCATAATAAATACCACTCAGCCATTTGATTTCCCAGTTCCACTGAGTTCATGTGTTTGGAATAGGTTGTAAATTCTCTTGAACACAATTGCCCATAGATTATCACTGATGCACTAACACCGAACTCTGTGCTCTTTATTTCAAAATAAGCACTGTCTTCAGCAAAGCAGCTCAGCTCAGCTGCTTTCCTATCTTCATGTGCAATAGATTGTATCTTTAACAAATTATTAATGTTCCTATTACAAACTGATTTGATTTATATTTTTGCTGCTAGCAATGGTCTAATTATTTTCGTATTACTGTGTGGTCATAATGATAATTGTCCTCAATTTACACACTGACTAAGCATTTACTTTCACAGATTTAGAGATTGTGAGATTACTGATGAGAAAAAGCAGAGAATGTAGAAGTTTAATATAATATAATTAGTTCTAAGGGAAGTCTCTAATAAGGAACCATAAAACCTCAATTTTCATTGAAAGGATCATTTTACATTGTATGGTTTTTGTGTTGGTTTGTGCTTTCTTCTTTTCTTTTTTCCCTAGGAGCAGAATAAGCTGATCGTACTGTCACAGATATTTTATTTGATCAGTATATTTATATATCCTTTGTAGATTTTTGGTTTGAGAGATAATATGTAGAGGCTAATGCATCATATTAAGGACTGGGACCTAACTGTTCTGTATATTTAATGATATTTAAGGAGAATAAGAAATCCTGGCCCTGTCATTTTCAACAGAGCCGAGATTTGCCTTTGGATTGGCAAGATACACGTACGTGTATAAAACATCCACCAGGGAGAAAGGGGTGGATAAGATAACAAGAAAATAAACAAATTATCACACAAGTAGCCTGAGCTTGCTAACAGCTTGTCCATTGTCTGTAAGCCCTTTAGGTTTCACAGGGGAGTCACGTTGTAAATACTGATTTGACAGTAATTATGTGGATTTGTGAAGGAATGTTTACCATGCATATTGAAGGTGGCAATTTAAAACCTGAGCTCATCACCCTCAGGTCTTTTTAGAGCTAATAGAAAGACACAAACATCTGCAAAGGGGAATTTATCTGGTCTTTGCTAGATTTCTGTTTGAGGATCAGTACTAACTGGGAGATGTTTACTGCTCTCCATTAACTCTAAGGGAAGCAAAAGAGAGTTAGACTGTACTTAGACAATAAGGTTTTAGATGACTAATTTAGACAGGATCAATCCCACACATGGAGGGATTATATTACTCTTCTTCACTAAGAAAATAGGGTAACAGATAATGAAAGGAAGTGGTTTTTTGAATAGTTTCCAAGCAAAACACAGTCATTCTACCAGACCTTTGAAATTTTCAGCTCAAAAAGGAAAAAAAAAGCTTTTAGGGAAATTATTATTCACTCCATACAAGAAGAGTGTTATTTCCACGACATTATACCAACACGGTAATCTGAAATAATTCAGGGTTATGAAGATTCCACAGAAAATACTTAAAATATTTGTGTAGTAAACCCAGAATTTTGTACCTATTTTACCAGATCTTTAATAGATTTTCTTATATTCGCCTGTAAATTCATAATGGTATATTTTCAAAACTGCAGATTTTCATCATGTGACATCAGGAGAACAGTATTTCGGAAAACAGTGCAGTCTATGAAGGAGCAAGTAGTTGTTGTAACACAACTCCATTAATTAGAAACCTAGCTTGACAAGTTATAACCCTTCTTCCTAATTTTAATTCTACCTGGTAGATCTGTAGGAATGAGTTATTAATGCTGATATTCTGAAATGCCACTTAGGTCTTGTGTAATCAAAGAACTGTATTCTCTTAGAACACAAAGGAACCCCTAGTGTGAATTTGTAATTAACATGCTGAAGGGAATGTTTCCACCCATGTACCGAACACAGTTGTTGGGGCTAATAAACAAGAACAATGGATTCATCCTTTCAACATGATCAAAGAATACATAAAGATACAGGCACATGTAATTTTGGGAAGTGTGGAGATATTGCTTAGCATAAGCTTATATCACAGGAAGCATGTTAGATCTGTGGTTTTGGATATGAGCAATTTCCAGAAGAGATACAAAAAACATCTTCCCTAGACTGGCAGGAAGATGCACTGTGTAACATTAAACAAAAGATGAGGCAGCACCTTTGGTACAAGTGAAACCTGGTACCAGTCTATAGACATGCCTGTACTAGAAAGATTGAGAAGGCTCCTGAACTAACAGGACTCTTTCTAGCTAATGCAAAGATTTTAAGCAGAGAAAATATCTTTTATCAGACAAAAACCCATGAAGCTTTCCAGGCACAAGCAGTCTTTCTTTAGGTCCTTTCAGGCTCATGAGTCTAACTATTGTTTGAAGGTTTGGAATTTTTTTTAAAGTGTATTGGTTGCTAATAGAAGATAGTGATTCCATACAAAAATTGCTTTGTTTGTGTCCTTAGGACATGGTGGTACTATGCATACCACCCCAATTGCTGCTTTAAGCAAACCGACCAAAGTCGTAGCTTGCCATATCTTAGTTAAGTTTCAGAAAAATTTAAGTGAAGCAAAAAAATCACTGATGTTTTTGTCAGAAGAGGAACCATGGCCAGGGGGTGGCCTCATTTAGCCATCTCACAGTAAGAATACTGTAAAAAGCAAGAGGCTCATCTTGTCTGTTTAATTTGAGTGGTGGCTAGTCCAGTTAGCAGATATCCTGATGACAGAAATACCCACGATTTTTCAACAAAAATACAGTCAAAAAGTGCTGACATGCAGCAACACCTATTCATAACAGCCTGTTGCATTTCTATAATCTCAAAAAGAGGAAAAGGTCTTGATTTTATAGGATATTTACAAGAGGTTAGACTACTGCTTAATAATCACTGTTTAGGATTCAGTCTAGGAACAAAATAAAATTTAGGCATATTTAGACATCTATGAGAAACCATATCATTGAGGTCTCTGGTTATTTTTAATATTTTTCTCATGGTTTCTTGGTTACTGCCAATATTTACGGAAAAAGAATTTCAAGACTTAAAAAATATCCATCTTCTCCTCTCACAATAGCAAGCCAAAAATACTCCAGAAGTCATATTCAGCACTTTAACTCTTGACTCTTGTGCCAGGGTCTAGGGATATGACTTCCCTTTAAATTTCTACAAGTTATCAAAGTAAGAAATCTGTAACATAACCCATACTGGAAACAGGGAAAGCTGATAAATTCTACTTGTAGCTGAACAGTCAGCAAAAGCCTCAAAAGTAAAAAAGTATTTTAAAACCTCAATAAAGCCTTATCTATCTATCATCTATCTATCTCCCAGCAAGCTAGCTAGCTAGATTCTCATGTTGTTTTTCTTTTTTAATGTAGAACCTATTATCACCTAGAGTCTAAACACCTAACACTCTAAACAACATGTAATCTAAAGAAGCTGACAAAATACTTGCCTGGAACATTGCAAATCTTGCTATTTTGTGCTATGTTTGCACAGCTCATGCATAAATGCTCTCTCCATATACTGAGCTTTTGTTTGTTAAGATAGTGAGGATAAATGAGGAAATATATATTTTGTGACTTGAACTGAAAGTGCAGAAATATTTCCAGTGTTGCGTACTGAAATTTATTTTTTATTTTTTTAACATAAAATTTTATGGTAATGAGAGGAGTTCATGGACATTTCTTTCTCTATTTTCCAAATCTTATTTTATTTATTGATAATTTTAAAATGTCATGAAGCCTCAGTTCACTACATATACTGTTACTTCTTCTGAAAAGAAAATAATGTGGATGGTTAAATTATCAATTCAATTCATTTATCTTTGAAACTAAAGAGACCTGAAAGCAAAGAGGAGCCCCGGGGAATTCATAGTAAATCTAATCAGGTAAAAAAGCATTTGTAAATCTCAATGCATCTTCATGTTATTTTAGTTTGTGGTAACCATATTTTCAGGAAAATGGTTGTGGTAAGCTTTTGAAAAACTAAGAGCAACCATTTCCTTATTCTCTAACAGGGTATACTGCCTATGTATATATGCGCTCTCTCACTCTCTCTCTCTCTCTCCTGTTCTTACTTTCTGAAAATATTCATTGCTTATTTTGGAGGATACCATAATGGACTCTCTTAAGCAGAACTCACTCTGAAAGTTGTATTCAATTTCTGAAATCAAATGCAGAAGATGCTACAAAGGCCACTATTTCATTTTGAACACCTCCAAATTCTGTATATTTTCAGTTTGGGAGTCTACATCTACTGCATAAACTCTGTTTGGTGGGTGTGCTGCATGCCACCAAAAGTGTCGTGGTGCTCAACTCCTCCATGCTTAGGCTGTGAGGCTCAAATATCCACCTCTTTTTTTTTTTTTTTTTTTTTAACTACTCTCTGGCCCTCTCTCAGGCGTCAGCAGTTATGTGCCTCAGAGTCAACTTCACACCAGTGGAGAAGAGGAATCTTCTTCAAACAGTTTTGCCATCTGTGAGATTCATTTATAAGTCATTTGCCTCTGCTGTTTTAAACCCGTCAGCAGTTATGCACATGGATAATTTTATGGACTGGGCTATATCCTTGAATGGGTGGAGACACACTCTGACAGTTAGGCTACATAAGTGCCAAGCTGTTTGCAGCAAGAAGGCTTTTGAAGATTTTCTGACAGGGACTATGTATAATGGATGGTTTTTTATGGTTCCTAGCACGTGCCCTCCATTTTATCGAACACCCTACTTGCCTCTGTTTATAAATGTTCACCTGGCACAGTGATGGATATACCTCACTCAGGAGCCAAATGAATTTGGCACCAGGAGTCTTTGGATTGTGAATCGCCTAATGACCATAGGTGCAATTAGAAAAAGTTCAGAAATTATGGGTGAACACATGGAAAGTGAAAAAATTGGAAAATTCTTGTTTGGCCTTGTGGTTTTCATGGGCAGACAGAAATTATCTGTGTCTGTGACAATTGCACTGGGGCTTATCAGCAAGGCAAGTGTTTTTTAAAATGAAGATTAAAAAATATCATTGCCTGTTCATAATATCATATCGATTCTATCTAGTTTTTATTGTATATGTAAATATGATTGAAATGCTTTTTTCTGTTCTTTTCATTCTATCATCCATGATAAGATGACATCCCTGAATTAAAAAGCTATATTAATTAAGAAATAGTCCCATATTTTCAATAACTTCTTTGAAAAAGTTGGAGGTTTTTTCAAATAGTGAAGCAAAAGCTCCAGTGGAGTTTCCTTTCTCTGCAAATAGGATAGAAATCTTTGGAGTTTGCAGTCTCCACTCAGTGCATACTATTTTCACAAAGCTGTGTTACCTCCTACAGAGCTTCGCTCTCACGACCTGCCTTTCATCAGTTGTTCTCTGCTCTGCATTTATCTTTCCTGTCTCTACTGACAGCGCAGGGCTAGATCCTCCCCTCCAGAGGCAAACCCCACATCTAGGATGAATCTCTAGCTGCATGGTGACCTCTGCACAGCAGCTCTTCAAGCAGGGTGGTCCGAGCAAGGATCTGTATTTTTGTGTCTGCTTGTTTGTGCCTGCTTGTAGGACTGGAGGTCACTAGGCTCCAGGGAAAAGATAATACAGCTTCAGTTTGCTGTTTTCTAGGAGATTCAGTCAATAGCAATATGGTCTTTGGAAATCCTGGTCTACGACTGAACCAGCAAGACCTGCTCACAAGTAGCTCATCCTTCAAAAGCCTGGCACTTCTGGACCTGCCTTTGGGGGATGCCTTGGTGCTCGGTGTAGCCTGCTGAGACAACTGAACTCCATAGGCATGGATCAGGGGACCACTCAGAAGAGAGTCTAGATGAACCATAAAGTCTAGATGAACCTGGAAGCAGTGACTCTAGCTTGTGATAGACCTACCATTCACAGCTAGAGCAAAGTCTGTCTAGAAAAGGGATTAGAAATGGCCCAATAAAACATGGTAGTCTTACATTAGTTTTATATGAAGTTTAAGTACAACATTTGAATTATATTTAAGTATATGGAGATGAATGAAAAGGGAAGTAAAAAGGCCCATGAATAAGTAAGTGGATCTCATCATAACTTTGGTAACTGAACTTGTCTGAAGAGATTGTTTCAGCATTTAATCTACTTGGATTCAATGCACATGGAAAATAACTACATATTGGCAATAAAAGGTAGATTAGCACAAGATCATAATGTGGGAACTGCAAAAAAATTATGCTTAAAGAAAAATAAATTGTTGGCTGTAATTCCTCAAGAATCAGAATCAGAGCCAATGTAATGGAAAATATCAGCAATATCTTGAGTACAAGATATAGGAAAGTGTTAATTTTTTTTCAAGAAATACAAATGTAGCAGACATGAACAATATGGAAGATGATCAGAATACCACATGGGAAGAAATGGATAGGCTTTAGAAACGGGACAACGTATGTGATTTAATTAGTTTGAAATGCGAGGTAATGAACATAGGGAGCAATGAGAATTTCTTCAATCAGAATTTCTGCAATCATCCTAAGGCCCACTGGTTGAAATGGGAAGACTTAGGGGTATTAGTCAGTCAAAGAATTATTATGCACCACCTAGGTGCATGTAGCAGTAAAAAATGGAAATATAATTCTCAAATGTATCCAGTGAGGCTTTTGCAAAACGAAAGCATTAAGTATTAATTATAAGTTGCACTGTTGAGACATTATCTGGTATGGAGTTTAGAATTCAAGTCATAAAACTCAACAAGTTAAACTCCTAATGGAGCAGGTGGAGAGAGGATAAGAGTTAATAGCAGCGCTATAGGAACAGAAAGCCTGATTTGTGGCCAAATCTTATCAAATTGTTTAATGTAATGAAATAAAAACCAAGACTACTTTTGGTCTATTTTTATAAAGACATGATAAAAGCAGATGAAAAAGTAAAAGAAGGCCCACTAAAGCTAAGGGACAATTTTGACCTAAATAGGACATAATAAATGCAGCGCTGAAATGGGAAACAAAAGATGTTCTAGAAAAATGTTATAATAGAAGTAGTGGTGGCAAGGAATTGAATTAGTTTCAATGCATGGTATTTTCAGTGAAAAGGATTTGATAATGTGATTGATTATGATGAAGAGCTGGAGATGAAGAAGTGTCCTAGAATGAGTCTTCATGGTGAAGCTGGGAAAATGAAGCCAAAAAGATCAAGACCCTGATTTTAATAATACCTACATTGCCCTTATGCCTATGGACCTGGTCTGTTGAAATCAAAGTAATATTTAACCGAACAAAGCAGTAAACAATGAGCAATGAGACTGAAATTAAGCAATAGAAAGGATAAAATGCTAAAGAAATTATTCAGTGGAAAGTTGTCACTCTAGTTTGATATGTGCATATCAGTGATACCTGTAACTTTATACCTGTATATAGATCTCACTCTATAATGATCTACTTAACTATGTTAATTGTCAGGGCCCCATGGGCATCACTCCCTATCCCTGGGGCTGGCTGCCCTGTCTAAGGGGCAGTTTGCAGTGTCTGTCTGTCCATGTCCCTGCTTTGCTGGCTTGGCTGGGGCACCACAAGACTGCAAACTTGCCAGGCAGGACACTGCCCCTCGCTGCCCTGTCACCACCCAACCTCCTGGAACCCCTTCCCTTGTGGAGCATCCTGGACTTTAGCAACCCTGACACTAAACTACTTTCATGGTCTGTATTACTACTTTGAGAGGAAAGAAAGGTTCTTCACTCAGAGGGTGGTTGGGAACTAGTACCACACCCCAGGGAAGTGGTCACAGCACCAAGCCTGCCAGAGTTCAAGAAATATTTGGATGATACTCCCAGGCACATGGTATGACTCTTGGGGATGATCCTGTGCAGGGCTAAGAGTTGGACTCAATGATCCTTGTGGATCTCTTCCAACTCAGCATATTCTGTGATTTTTTCTGCTCTGGGGACCTGGGAAGTGCAGTTGTTCCTTTTTAATCTGTAAATGCAGGTTTACTCGCAGTGTTGAGGGGCAGTAAAAGGGCAGTTGAGCAAGGAGTGGATCTGGGATGTGCAGAGAAGCCTGGGAGCTGGGAAGCACTCTGGAATTCTCTCTTTGGCAGCTGCCTGGCAGGCCAATACTAGATTTCTTCTGTCAATACCAATACCAAAAGTATCTAAGTACATAAAATCCAGTTGGTTTCTTCTGAGCATTCAACTTAACCAGGTAGGAACACTGAAGGCACAAGCGCTTCACCACATAATGTGCTAAAGCTCTCCCTGACATCTAGAAGTGCTGAAAACCTTGTTCAAGTGCTGATGAATTGCTGATGGATGTATCAGGGTTAGCAGAGAACACTGCAATTCCTCTACAGTCCCAGGGGCTGCAATGGCAGGTGTCCTGTGTGTTTTAATTTTGCTTTGGGTATTCCACAGAAATCTATTTGGTACAGGCTCCCTGCAGCAGCACTCTGATTTCAGCAAAAGCAGTACAGAAATGATTCACATTCCTAGGTAATTTACCACTGTGCTGCTGCACAGAAGATGGGAAGGGAGTTCATTTTTCTTTGTAGTTACTAACTTGTTACTTGAGACCAAAAAACTTAAAACAAAGATTCTTTTTTATTTATTTCTTCTCTTTTTTTCTTCTCCCTTTTGGAGTGTAAAAAAGAAGTTGTATTTGTGAAAATACACATTGTGTTGCTATAACAATTTCCCAGTCCAAAGCATTTTCTCAGAATGCTTTTTTACCCCCTTGAGGATCTATAGCACCATTCTGATGTATTAGAGACCCCCCCAGCATTCCTGTATGTGGACTACATTATTTGGTTCCACACAGATCACAGAATATTCTAAGCATGCAGAAAATATTTTAATGCATGCTCCAAAAGCAAAGTCTTCTAAATAGAAAGAGAGTGAGGTCTCAGCAAAGTAACTTTTCCAGATCAACATATTTAATTTTTCTGAATTCTCAGTTGTTAGCATCTGTGTATATTTTTCTGTTTTTACTTGAATGCACTAATCATATGTTAGTATTTGATTTATGTTAATGAAGATTGTAATTGGATGACAGTGAAAAAGGGAAAGAGGAACCAACATAAAAAGAAAAATGCTGCAGGGGAAGCAAAAGACCAAGAGGGTTGGATCCATTTCCTGTTAAGTTCTTCAGGAGTGTTTCCACTGATTTCACTGAGTCCTTGGTGGAAAAAAAAAGAGAGTGAGGTTCATTAACAATTTTTATTAAATAAAACTTATTTCCCAAAAAAGTGCAACATCCACCTTCCAAAGAGCTATGTGGAAAGAGAAAATAGGAATTAATTAAAGGTTATTGGGCTTAGCTGAGCAGGGATCTTCTGTTTGAAATAAGGCAAAAAAGGAAGGTGTATGCCCAGTGGAAGCAAGGTAAAGGGGCATGGGAAGAATTCAGAGATGCTGCTTGCTGCTCTAGGGAGAAAATTTGTGTGGCCAAAGCTCGACTGAAGTTGAAGCTGCTCAGAAATGTGGGGGACAATAAAAAGAGTTTTTTCAAATATATTAATGGCAAAAGACAGTATGGAAATATCATCAGCCTGTTACAGGATGAGGATGGTCACCTCACAAATAGGGACAGAGACAAGGCAGAGATGTTTAACACTTTCTTTGCCTCTGTCTTCAACACAGATGATGGGCCGAGGAGGTCTCCATGCCCTGAGCTGGAGGACCATGACTGCAAGAATGATTAACTCCCAGTCAACCCTGAAAATGTGCAGGATCTCCTGCTCAAGCTGGATCCCTACAAGTCTATGGGCCCTCATGGGATTCATCCCAGAATCCTTAAAGAGCTGGCTGATGTCATTGCAAAACCTCTCTCAATGATTTTTGAGCAGTCTTGGGAATCCAGAGAGGTCCTAGATGGCTGGAAGTTGGCAAACATTGTCCCAGCTTTCAAGAAGGGCAAGAAGAAGGACCCCAGAAACTACAGGCCTGTCAGTCTCACTTTGGTGCCATAAAGTTATGGAGATTATTCTGGGAGGTATTGAAAAACACCTGAAAGAGAACATAGTCATTGGTTACAACCAGCACAGCTTCATGAGAGGAAAATCCTGCTTATCAAATCTGATTTCCTTTTATGACAAGGCAACCCATCTAGTTCATCAAGAGAAGCCAGTTGATGTAATAATTTTGGATTTCAGAAAAGCTTTCAATACTGAAATTGAAAATAAATCTCTCACAGGATCCATCTGGACAAAATGTCGAACCCACAGCTGGAAAAACACATAATGAGGTGGGTGAGCAATTGGCTCATGGGTCAACCACAGAGGGTAATAGTGAATGGGGTGACATCAGGCTGGTGACCTGTCACTGGTGGGGTTCCACAGGGCTCCATCTTAGGCTTTGTGCTCTTCAACATCTTCATAAATTATTTGGATGAAGGACCAGAAGAGATATTAAACAAGTTTGCAGATGATACAAAACTCAGAGGAGCTGCTGACTCCCTCGAAGGCAGGGAGGCCCTGCAGAGAGACCTGGACAAATTAGAGGACTGGGCAATCACCAACCATATGAATTTCAACAAGGGTAAGTGCCAGACTGGGGAATGAGATGCTGGAAAGCAGTGCCTTGAAAAGGGACCTGGGGGTCCTGCTCAATGGCAAGTTGAACATGAGTCAGCAGTGCCCTGGCAGCCAGGAGGGCCAACCATGTCCTGAGGGGCAACAGGCAAAGCATCGCCAGCCATGGGATTGGGAGGGGATTGTCACGCTCTGCTCTGCACTGGTGTGGCCTCACCTTGAATATTGCGTGCAGTTTTGGTCACTGGATTATAAGAAAGATATTAAGCTATTAGAGAATGTCCAAAGGAGGGTGGTGAAGATGGTGAAGAGCTGTGAGGGGAAGCTGTATGAGGTGTGGTTGAGGTCATTTGGTCTGTTCATCCTGGAGAAGAAGAGATGGAGCAGGGCACCTCATTGCAGTCTACAACTTCCTCATGAGAGGAAGAGGAGGAGCAGGCATTGATGTCTTCTCTGTGGTGACCAGTGACAGGACCCAGGGGAATGGCCTGAAGTTGTGTCAGGGAAGATTTAGGTTGGATACTAGGAAAAGGTTCCTCACCCAGAGGGTGGTTGGGTGCTGGAACAGGCTCCCCAGGGAAGTGGTCACAGCACCAAGCCTGCCAGAGTTCAAGAAGCATTTGGATGATACCATCTGGCACATGATGTGACTCTGGCACATGATATGACTCTTGGGATGATCCTGTGCAGGACTTGATGATCCTTGTGACTCCCTTCCAACTCAGCATATTCTGTGATTCTAGATTTTTTTGTGTTGTTTGTGATATTGTTTGTTTGTTGGTTGGTGGTTTGTGTTTTTTTTTTGTTTGTTTGTTTGGGCTTTTTATGCAAATACTTTGAGACTGAAGCTCTTTTTTCTCAGAATTGCAGGAATGCTTGTGTTGCAAAGGGTTTTTCATTTTTTTTACCTGGGGCAGAATAAGAGGGTATGAAGCTTCCATTAACTGAATGGAGGACACAAAGTCCTTTTTCTACCTCTGGACCTGACTCCATAGTTAATATGTTTCCTGACACATTATTTCATTGTGAACATGGGCCCAGGCATGATCTGCAGTGGACCTGAATGCAAAGGACAGATGAGCCATTGCATTTGGAGAAAGAGAGGTTAGCTACAGGGATGCTGGCTTTGCCTTGTCACTTCCCCACATGGCCAGAGAACAGACAGGTTAACTCATTTTATAAACTAGTATAGGCATGGTCTGTGAGTTCTGAAAACTATGTGTTTTACTCCTGTGATGACTTTTCCGCCTTCTTACAACCAAACTTCTTGCTTGCTTTTAAATTGTCATAACCTCAATCATTCCAACATAGCAAATGCTTTGCCAGGACTGCTCAAAGTAGTGCCCCCTAAGCAGACGAAAAACCAAGAAACAATGAAAATAAAAAAGTGTTTGGGAATACATACTAAAGTAAATGGATTTTAAAATATCCTCCTGCTTATAGTGCTACTTGTAAAACAGTGACAACCCCAACATCCCAACAAATACAGGGCAATTCATGCTGTAAAATAACTGTGACCTTTTATATCTTCTAGATTCATGGGTGGAAAGAGGGATCTGCGTGATGTGGGGTTTCAGAAGTGTGGAGAGAGGGACGTTGACCTGTTGTTACCTCTCATATTACATGGTGATACATTCTAATGTAGGTAATTACTTGGTTTTTGACTTGAGGCTTACAACACAAAGACCTCAGAGGTAGGGATTTCTTCTGGCTTTACAGTAATTTTCCATCTATCTTGCTGTACAGCACCCACACATACCTTTGAATAAGTGAGAAGTGAACATCAAGTGCAGGGCAGAAAGAAGCACTCATTATGATACCATTTTAGGACATAAGCTGAAATTCACCAAACAATAGCCTCTGCATCGTTTAACTCCAGCAACTTTCCTACTTTGAGAATGTGGGTTCATGTTGATCCGATGGTGGCTGTTGCCCCTAATTTAGATTGCAGATGTCAAGACAAAGTGTTTGTAGATGGAGCAAGAATGTAAGAAAAGAGGCATGGGTGGGTTGCCAGATAGGTGATACCCGATTTATTAATTAAATCAGAAATAATGAATATTGTTGCTTTTATGTTTAGGTTGTTGCAGATTTCTTAGGGTCTCCCATAGGTAATGAGACTAATTCCTGTGTCTCACTACTCTGTTGTACTCTCAAAGGGAATAATGCTGCAGAAAGGCTATAAAGCTGTCCTCCTCTTGCAGAAGTTAAAGTGACAGCTGCACAGTCCAGCTCAGCCAAGTGTTCTCAGATCCCATTTCAAGGGAAGTAGACAATGATAAATTGAACAAAGCAGGTGAACTGGCAAGAGAGAATGAAGGAACAACATGCAATGGGGCAGAGCAGTTCTGCAGCTGTCTCTGTGTCCCTTTTCCAGTGGTCCCACTTGAGGAAGGATGGGACTTAGGTCTCAGTAGAGGTGGTAAAGGCTGAGCACTATTTTGCATTAATGTTTTTAAACTCCTTTGTCTCTCTCTTTTTTTTTTTTCTTTTTTTTTTTTTTAATTGACCTCAGCCTCAAATTCTCAAGGGTCTTTAAATATCCGAGGAAAATAAGCAGAGCACTTGCACTCACATCAGTATAAATGAAAGCCATTTCTTTGGATTTTTATTTGTTACCTTTTTGCAAGTATTATTTTATCCTTTCATTTCTCTTTTAATCCTGGTTTGGTTCCATTTGGCAGCTGCAACAATAGTTTCTAGCTTCTGGCAAGTGAAAACAGATGAGAAATATTCTCTGCCTTGAAGTTAAATGCTTTGCTGCAGCAACAGGCCTCTCCAGCTTTCCAACTACCATGAATCCTGAGCCTACTCTTAAACTGGTAAGTCAGCAGCCATGCCAGCAAAACACTGCCAGAATTGTTCAATCAGACCAGTCTATATTGATTTATTTTTAAATGTATTCAGCATCAGTTCCTCTGTTTTCTGTCAGTTAGTGATACTGTCACAGGCTTTGATTCACCACCCCTTCTACTGCAAATCCTATGAACACATTATCAAGCAGCTAGTGCACCTTGGATTTGAGACTGACAATACAGGATCAAGGTCCCAGGGGTCCAACCCTGAATTTCAATAATTCAGTTAAATTTCTTGAATGCTGGATTCAGCCAAATCGATTCCACATTGCTTGCACGTTCACATAAGAGGCATCCTCCTCAGAGAACCTGCATATAATGCTCTTGTCGGTATATAGCAAAGGGAAAAGAGAAGATATTGAACTGGAAAAAAGATAATCAAGCATTGAACCTGCTGAGCCTATTACGTGAAAAACTGTTCAGGAGAATGCTGCAGCAGCTGAAGCCACTGGAGGATACTGTATGTAAAATGGGGGTGCTATTAAAAATGTATAAACATATTCAGGATTAGGGTTTAAAGCTATTGCTACAGGTATGAAATGAGCTTAACTTAGAACTCCTAGGTTCCCTCTAGGCTCATTTACAACTAACCAAGGGAAAAAATAAACTCTTTTATTGCTTGAATAATTCTATGCTACCTATAACACTAGTTAATAGTTAATAAGGATTTATGCCTCTCATAACTGAAAGGTGTATCTAGTTTCAGCAAGCGGGAAGGCTTATATTACAGATGCTAGAAATTCATTGCCCATACTTTGTTCACAAACAATATAGGAAGAAAGGAAGAAAGAAAGAAAGAAAGGAAGAAAGAAAGAAAGAAAGGAAGAAAGAAAGAAAGGAAGAAAGAAAGAAAGAAAGAAAAAGAAAGAGAAAAAGAAAAAAGAAAGAAAGAAAGAAAGTCTGTGCAAGCCACGGGTTATTACTACATAGAAAGATTCTTTAAAGAATGCCCCAGCTTCCAGGCTCAACTCCAAACATCTCTGGATCTGTTTCTTTGGACGCAGGAGTCTTCAATATAGTACCCTCCATCATGTGTGGTACTGTATGTGAACAGTTATTCAGGCCATGTAACAGCCTCCTTCCCATCCAACAGCTACTGCAAATCTGTAACTACAGGATGTCCTGACTAGTGATAAACACTCCTTCTTAGTCTGCAGCTGGAAGTTTCTTTGGGCCCTCATTACTTCTTGATGGGTGTTTGCAAAGAACACTCAGAATGAGAAGTTATTTTATTTTAAGCTGCTGTCCTTGTTGTAATGGAAGAAGGTAAAAATAGCAGTAATTGATAGTAAATTGATAGGAACTGTGAAATTAACTTCCCAAAATGCAGAAAGACTGTCATGACTAGAGATTCTATATTTTTATTCTATATATTTACAAGAGGACATTTGTCCTTACGATCTAATTTGCAGGTCATTTTTCATTGACTACTAAAGGAAAAGTCATTCCCCTATAAAAAATTTTACTAGGAACTCAATTAAGAAAAAATTCTAATTTTTTCTGATTAGGTGTTATGATTATTTAATATTTAAACAAAATATCAATGATAAATGGTCCATATAGGGCATAGCATAATAATACCCTGGAAAATAAGCATTCATGGGTCTCCCAGTATCAATACTTACCCTAGTTTATAGCCAGCAACAAAACAAAAAGATCACTTTAATTTTGAAAGAAGACAACTCAATTTTTTTAAAAAAATTTTTTAATAAACTATGGCCATTTCAATTCCATAGGTTATGTTCCTGTATGACTGTTCTAGTTCTTATTCATTTATTTGCTATAGTAGCAGCCAGAGACCCATTCTGAATTGAGATATTGCACAAACACTCAGAAAAAGACAAAAATTATTTTTATAAAACACAAATGAGGATCAATGAAAGCTGGAAAGGATGGAGCTTGGAGTATATACTCTTATGATACTCTTATGTAAAACCATTTATATTAACAAAAAATGAACATGTTGAATAAGAACTAACTTTGCGATAGTCTCAGCTTAAAATTTATTACCACAATGAAGGGGAGAGGGATAAATAGTTATTGTCTTATTTTAAAAATAAAAAAAGTAATTATTTTCAAAAATGCAGTCTGTTTACTATCTCAGGAAAGAAGAACTATTTATTTTTATAAAGCTTTATTCCTTTTGTTGACATCTTCTCAAACCACAGTGAAATTTTCATTGACAATATCTCTGGGTATAGCATTTTAATATCTTTTGACAGTGAGGAGCTGCCCTCTGACTAACTGGATCATTGAGGATAAGCTTCCCGTCTATACCATCATTCACCATACAGATCTTTTTTATTTCAATTATTAGTTCACTGGTGCAGGGACTTTTTAAAACTTGTGTCTCTTCTTATTCGTATCCCACAAACTGAATTGTAATGTTAATACTAATACTTGCTTCAATATGATTTCAGAATCAGTCCCCTAGTATACCAGTGCAGGGATGGTTCATTATACAAATGTGCTCGTAACATACAGTGTTGTCCTTTGTGGCTGAAGCACAGCTAATCCAATTACTTTGTTCATGAAAGACAAGCTGGTTTTAAAACAGGGTCTAGAACAAAGAGGAAAGGACAGTTTTTATTAACTTTCTCCCGTGTCTCAAGACATATTTATTGCTTTCTGCTGAAGCAGAAATAATAAAAGCCTGAGTACAACCACTTGCATGAAAAATCTTTCAGCTCTTGTGCATGTAAATAGATTGGACTTCTGATTGAAAATACTCTATGCGTTTCTAAAGGCTTAAACTTTAAAATGCCTAATTTGGAAAGATAACAGTATGTGCAAAAGAGTGACTTTCATAATACATGGCAGCAGCATTATTAATTAAAGCAGAGGACACTGCAAGGATATGTCAAAGCAAAATAACCTTCAGCTAGCAGCAACAGTCTGAGCTATAGGTCAATTTTATTCTGTTTTAGAGGCAGACACTGTTTTTCACATTTTGTTACCAGAGATACCAGTGAGATACTCAACTCAGGTTTCTGCTAAAGAGAGAGACCACATAAAAAGCACAAGTAGTCACATTTAGAAACTATGTGATTATTCAGGGATATTTTCTCTTCCTTGTCAGAAGTATTTTCTCTTTTCCACTATAAAGACTCTTACCAGTGGTGGCCTTTATGAGTCTCTGGAATAAAAGTCAAACACAAAAAAATGGAATGAAAGGGTTAATGTGCATTTACACAGGTACCAAGTGGTAACATGTATTAGCAACTGCTTGGCTGGGAGACCTGTGAAGTTGAGTTGCAGGCTCACAGTCATGGCAGGTTTTCCCTTTCTAGGTGCTGAGCATGTACTCCTCATGGGCTGAAAACCTCCAGGAGGATGCTGTTAATGAAAGAGACTTTTCTTGGTTCTGAAAATAGAGATGTATTTATCTGAGTGTCTGGCAGAAAGTTCTTTCCCTGCAGGTTATGACACTAATAGTCATTAGCAGGTTTAAAAATCTTTACAAATGGTAGCGAGAAAGGATGTACCAGTCACCTTGGGATATACCAAGGCAGGAGTTGGAGCAGAATTCACAAAGCTATTATTGCATTGAGAGACGGGGTCATGCTCAGAGAGTTTTATTGTCTGTCTAAAACACCTGATTTGAAAAGTATTTGTCCAGTTATGAGCAAACTGGTTTCTCTAAGACTTGTCCTCCTTGACCTTTATATATTGCAGTTATAAACAGGACAGAGCTTCACCTGGCTTTATTTGTCATGGACACGCTGATGTTCAAATACTTAGAAATCTTTCACCAGGCAGAACCTGCACTTCTATTTAGATCCCATTTCTTTCACAGGCTGTTCTGAATTGCTCTGTTGCACTGACTCATAATGCAGTCCAGTCTGTAATAGTGCTAATTAGCAGCTGCTGAAAACATCGATTGTTCCATACATGGCTTTCAGGGAAACATTATGCAAAACCACAATGCAGCCTGAAGTATGAAATGTTGTGCTGCCTGAAATAGGATTTGGAGTCAGGTCACTTTCTTGTTATGAGCTTTTGACCTGTACTGGGTACATTAAGTAAATATCATCGAATATAATCCATATTGGAATAGTCTTGTAGACTATTATAAGGAATTCCACATTTTCAGTTATATTAGGGAGGGGTTCGAACATACTGAAGCTTGAAAACCATGACACCATTGCAAGTTCAACAAACCCCAATATTTATTACCAAGAGGTGGTCAACAAAACGAACAAACCCAAAAGGGGGGAAGGAGGAGAGAAATAAACCCCCAGCATGACCTCCCCAGTTACCCAGCTGTTGCCCATAAAGTTGTCTTACCGACCTAGCATGCCTATAATTACCCATAGCAGAAGCTGCATCCTTGGAGAGTCAGTAAGTTCACAAACTGGCAGGCGTCCCCGCCGAAAGGCAACGTTGTCCTTGTTGTGAAGTTAACTCCCCTCCAAGAAAGCACTATCTGCTTTTATACAATTAACTCAGTGACCTCAGCCTAGGCAGGAGTGGTCATCACCGCCCAGCCAGAGGCCCTCCGTCCCACCCCCTGGTTATGTAAGTGCATCTCTTCTGCGCATGTGTGAGAACTTTGGAAATCCCCTCACGCATGTGCAGTATGCTTTGGGGGTCTTTTCTAATCGAGTCAGAGGTCGAGCCTTCCCTCCTCTTCGATTTCTCCTTCAAATGCCCTTGGCAGACAATGAACCAATAGTAGAACACCAATTAAAATAGTTTATACAGAAGTTCTCCCTCCAAGGACGAATTCACTGTTTTATCAGTGGACTTGACAGGGAGAATATAAACTACTACAGGTGGCTGGGGCCAAACACAGACAAAAAGTATCAGCATAAATTCACCCTGCTACATCAGTTGAGATTAATAAGCTTTCAGAAAATGATCTTGATTTGGAGGTAATAACAGAAAACCAAAACACTAAAGATCATTCAATTGCCAATATCTGGGAATGATACTCTGATTTAGAAAATAAAAGGAAACAAGATAACATTGCCACAACAAAATGATGATTTAATCTTTTTATAGAATATGAAACTATTTAGTATTTCACATTAGAAATATGGCAACAATATGGAAGTTGAGAGAAGCATCATGTACACAAGCCTCTGACTTGCTTCTTTGTGATGGTGTCACTTTTGCTTGATGACTGTCCACTGATTGAGAAGACCCAATCAGAAGCTGCTCACCCATTACAGGTGGGCATTTCTACATCTCCTGTAGAGGACCACCTCTTGTGGGGGCCATTTCAGCATCCATGTACATGTCCTCTTGCTTGGCTGAGCTCAATGTGTTTTGGATGAAGTGCACACAGAAGAGTAAATGCACTGAGCAAAATGTTTATCCAATCCCACAGCAGCCCTGTGTAGAATAAGTCCTGCACATGATTCATTCCACTTGTGCTCTGACCTGTGCCACTGTTGCTTTTCACCTGCACTGCTGGCTGAGGGTCATCAACCACTGGCGATTGTTGAACATTCATTTTCTCTGTGCCTCCATAGCAGCAAAGCTTGTCTAAAGCTGTACATCAATGCATTTTCCAGCAACTGTGTCCCCTTCTCTCCTTTTGTGGCCAGGTGTGTGCTTAAAACTAATCCCCCTGGTATTAGCCTTGCTTAGCACTGCAGAGATGAATACAAAATTTAAAAAGTTTAGAAATGTTTAAATGGTTATCCCAAATGTACCTCATCAGTGTTACTGAGACAACTTTTTTTAATCTTATTTCAGGAAAGGTACTTTCCTTTTGGTTCATTTTATGTAGCTTTTTTGTCTTTCTTTTTTTTTTCCCATCTATAACAATATTTTTGATTCCTCATGTACAGATTTTTGTGAGCATCTCTTCTGTAAATATTCATTCCTGCATCTACAACCTTGGGTGAATTGAAGAATATATTTTACAAAAGGTAGAGCCTTCAAGTAGCAGAGGCTCTACCATGTTTTAAGTAGATGATGCAATAAATAGATGATGCAATAAATTCTTCTACCAACTGATAGCTTTCGTTGTTAAAAATCACTTATTACCACTCTAAATTTATCAAGATTAATTTTCCCTTCCAGTGGAAGATGTTTTATCATTGTTTGCTAGTCAGAAATCTTTCTCTGACACTCACAGTGATCAAACCAACTCATAACCTTTCCCATACATTAATAGAACTGAGCACTGGGCTCCTAGAAAAAGTGAGATTTTCCAGGTCTTATGTAGATCTTTTAGGTCTTCACTAAATATTTCTAATTTGTAAACATCCCCTTTTGCGACCAACAGACTTCATATTATTTTTCTTGACTGTTTTATTAATATTATTAATGGTTATATATGATGGAATAAATAGTTTGCGCCTACTCTCAGTATTATTCTTTATTTCTGAATATGACTACTGCTTTGCTTTTTATGTATTCTACCATACCAAGAGGTCATGTTTGAAACATCACCTATTTAGCACTTCAGAAAGAGCAGTTTTCCAAAAACCATTCCCCCTTCCTGCAACTCTGACTTAAATTCCATTTTCACAGATGCTTGTCCTTGAACTCCATTATTTTAAAAGGCACGATGGTCATATGGTCTCATCTTGCTAAGGGAACTTGATTGCTCTGTAGAACTGACCAATCCTCATCCTGATCTACCACTCCACTGATTTTGTGTAATCTATAGACCTTGACAATATTGACTAGCGTGGAGCCAAGAGTAGATCATGGTGGGATCCCACTAAAAACATTCCTATCAGATGATGACTACCAGCCAGTTTTAATCCATTGAATATATAGCACAGTGATTTATTTGTTTTTAACAGAACAAATTTATTAATCAAAATAAGATGAACTTCTGAGTCAGATTATGTACACACTTTGTCAGCCGTATTTGTAATCTCAACAGGACATAATTCCTGTCCTCAACAGGAAAAACGATGAGATCTGTTTCCCATTCATCCCTACTGATTAAGCATTAATGTTACTATGATTTCTTTTTTCATCTTGTGTGTACAGTGAACCTGAAAATCTGCCCACTATTAATGCTCTCAAGTACGTCTTCATGTCTTAACTCCAAGAAGCTGATTCTAGATTGATATCACTTTTCCTTTTAGGTGAGTTTGCAGTGACCAAGTTGTAACGTGGGATACAATTTCAGGGGAGAAAAAGATTGTGAGTAGAAGTAAGAACTGGATAGAAGAGTTACATGACAGTGTATCCAGCACTCTATCTTGTGATATTATTTTAATTTTTCTCCTTGTAGAGTTGTTTGTTTGTTTGTTCTGCTGTGGGTATGTTTGTTTGTTTGGGATTTTTTCCCCTGTTAAATACTTTGTGGTTCTAATGTTCTAAAACTGGGACATCTGTGGCTTTTCAGGATTTTTTCATTACTTTTTCTAATTCCTAATAGCCCACAAGAACAGGTACATCACTACATGTTAATGTAACTAACTTTTGTAGGAGTAACTTTTTCTTGAGCTACTAGGAGCTATGTCATAGAGGTTTCACAGCTGGTGTGCAGATTTTATTGAAAACATTCAATGCTTCTGCATTATTTTAACACCTCCTCACTCCCCATTAACAGTAGATATTACAAGCTCCTGTAGGTTTTTCTAAGTAAACAGTCTACAAGAAAATTGAAATAGACCAGTATTTTAGAAATTTATTATAGATACTTTACAGTGGGCTCAGTACAAACATTCAATTTTAAAGACTTTTTCTTTCCTCCCCACTCTTAATAATCTGGTCCCAAACACCACCTCAAAATGACATTTCTAGCTTAGGAAAGCCAAGAGCTACATATTGCTGGAGGCTGAGAAAGTGTCATTGTATGCTTGACCTATTTTACTCCTTTCTATTGGCATCTGTTGTTGGCCATTGTTGGAGATGAACTGATGCGTATTTGGTTTAACCCAGTTTATTGTTATTATTGTCTCAATTTCTCCAATAATTAATATATATTCTACAGGGGTACCAGCATATTAGCTTTCTTCAACTTTGTTGCATAAGTTTTTAAACCCTTACCATTCAGGCTAAACACAGCAGCTGTATCACTGTGGTAAATGGTTGTATGGTGCGTATTTTCCCTTTTTCTGTTGCTACGAATGCAGTGTTCATTAAATACAGAAATACTCTGCTTATATTTTCTGTTTGGGAAATCAATCTAATCTCAAATATACTCAAATTCTCTTCATGTTTCTGCCGCAGAGACTAGCTGTCACTTGTTCCATATGTATATTTCCAGTGAACAACAAAGCTGCTTTGGGGAAAAAAAGAACAATGTAAACAGTAGAAGGAAATGGTAAGCGATATTAATTTATATTAGTGGACGATATCATTGACCATCATTGTTAGAATGTAACCTGAATGAAACACATGCTATGGAGTTAAAAATATTAGTACTTATTATATTACTTTTACCATCCATCAAAGTTTATGATTTTGTCCAGTCTAAATTACTTGCTGATGGATGCAAATAAGAGTGCAGTGAGACTCAAGATACCAAGGCTTGAGGGCACTTCTATGTGTCACCTATTGGGAAGATTTTCATGAAATTCAAATAACCAAATGACAGACTGATAAGATTCAGATGAAGAAAGGTTTCAGTTTTGGTTTTTTTTTTCGGTAGCAGTAGACCCATCTGGTCCAGTTCACTGTTCTTGTGCTATAGCAACCTGAAAACTGGAGCAAATTTAGAACACATTAAATGGATTTATAATTGAATAAAAAAATAATTTATCTTCTGTTTCCTATGTCAATTGATTAGAGATATCCAACACATCAAGATACAAACACTCTCAGAAGGAAAAACCACCGGATCAAAAGAGTACACTTTAAAGAAAATGTAGCACAGTCACTATCTCGTGGGTCCTTTGCAATCCGTGCTACTGGCTTACAATGACACCTTTAGTACTCAGACATACTGATGTGAGAGTGTAACATTGCCATGGATCTGTAGCTATCCAGGTGTAGGCACTGACACAAGGAGAAATCTTAAGACAGCAGTAGAAGCCAGAGTTCATGAAGTGAAATTACTTTGTCAATAATTTTGACTGTTCCCCTTAGAAAAAGGAATATGTTCTTTCTACATTCTCTCAAAATGTTTTTCTGAATGATGCTTAAGATTCAAAACATTTCCAGTTTCTACACTTTGCACTCAAAAGTCAGATTGAAGAATACACCTGAATGTTCAAACCTGCCTCTCATGCACACTAAAAGCAGTAGCAGAGTGATTTTTTCATAGTATAAGGATGTGATTTATGCCTCTGCTCTCCTTTGCATGAGCACCCATGCTGTGCTGTGCTTTGCTTTCATGCAAACTGTAATCTATACAAAATTCTCTTTTCCCATATTGTTAACTGATCTACCTGTTTACTTCTAGCTTAGATGGAAGTTAAATAAGCAATAGGAAAACTCCATGAAAGCAAAAGATTGCACATAGATTTATTTTCCTTCCTAGAAGCCTCATACAGAGTTAAAAGTGCAGCAGCCTGGCAGGAGGACAAGAATTTTAGCCATGCTTAATGTAATTAGAGCAGGTCAGGCATAAACATGAGGTGGCTGTCCTGCAAAATGTTATGCACATCAATAATTATAGAATTTTATATGAATATGTGTCTGTGTTTGATACAAACAAACAAGCACCTTCACTGAAGCCAGTGTGGATCTACTTGTGTGATTAAGTTTCAGCTCTGCAGGTCCAGGGAGAAAGAATTAAGCTGTATCTTTTATTGATGGGAACTATGAGACATCTTTGTAATTTTAAAATAACCTTCAAAAGAAAAGTAGGATGTATCACTTGCCAACACTGAATTTCTTTTTTACTTTCTTTTAAATCCTTTTCGTCTAATTTTTCCCTCATCTCCAAAGCAGCGGGAAAAATCCTTATTTGGTGCACCACAAAAAAGAATGTTTAAAATCTTGATATAGATGTCCTTTCTTGCTTCTGTACCCATTCAAAAATGGGTAAGGTTGGAAGGGTCATCGTCAGTGGATCATCTGGACCCTGCTCAAGAAGGGTCACTCTAGAGCATGTTATACAGGATTGTGTCCAGACAATTCTTAAATATCTCCCGTGAAGGAGACTCC
Organism: Neopelma chrysocephalum; assembly: GCF_003984885.1. Taxonomy (NCBI): domain Eukaryota; kingdom Metazoa; phylum Chordata; class Aves; order Passeriformes; family Pipridae; genus Neopelma; species Neopelma chrysocephalum. Next base: position 5,234,092 of record NW_020897694.1, on the reverse strand, counting down.
ACAACTTCTCTGGGCAATCTGTTCCAGTGCATGGTCACCCACATGCCAAAGAAGTTCTTCCTCATGTTTAGGTGGAACTTCCTGTGAAAGAGTTTCTGCCTGTTGCCTCTTGTCCTGTTAGTTAGCAACACCAAGAAGAGCCTGGATCCATCCTCTTGACACCCTCCTTTCACATATTTAAAAACATTGATGAGGTCCCATCTCAGTCTTTTCAAGGCTGAACAGGCCCAGCTCCCTCAGGTTATTCACAAGAGAATTGCTCCTGTCCCCTGATCATCTTTGTTGCCCTCTGCTGGACCCACTCCAGGAGCTCCATGTGTCTCTGGCACTGAGGAATCCAGAACTGGACACAGCATTCTAGATGCAGCCCCACTAGAACTGAGTAGAAGGCAGGACAATCTCCCTCAACCTGCTGGCAATGCTCTTGCTAAAAGAATAATTTCCTATTCATGTCTAGGAAAATAAATAAATACTTTAAAAAAAAAATTCAAAATACAATATAAAAAACCCAAAATATTCTGGTTATGCTGCAAAAGGGAACTTGACTCCCTCAGGGCAGTGTGTGGTGCTCCTAAAGTTATGATTTTTTTACTAAGCAATAATTATGTTAAAAACTAAAATAAATCAAAACAGTTAAAAATTAACTCTCCTCAGACTTAAGCATTCTGAATGTAAGATTCGAGTCAGTCTTTACATCTCTCTTTTTTTTTGCCTTGCTTTCAGAGTAGTTCAATCTCTACAAGAGAGCTAGAAACTACTTACATATGCAAAAGTACCTTACACATTGTGAACCGTTTCAACACTCCGTGATAAAAAAACTTAAATAATCCTGTCTCATTTTTAAGACAAGTGTTTTGGTGAAAAATACTGCTCTCCTATGGAAGTGCCTGGGTGGTTTTGCTTTCCTTTTGATTCTCAGAATTTGCTTCCCTCTCTAAAAATATAGTGATGTTAAATTTGCTTTGTGATCAGCTATAAAAGTATGTTATTACTGAATAGAAAGAACAGTTACTGAAATTAGAATTTTAAACTGTAAGTGATAATGTTTACTTTAAATTAGAGTCATTCACTCATGGAAAAAAAATAGAATCTGAGTTTTATGTCAAATTCTGACATTAGCATTTAATAAAATAACCATTTGCCATAAACAGCTGTAAAACCATGTAAGAGGAATGCGGTAATAATTATAAGTTATAATTCTTTGTACTAATCGAAAGATTAGTTTACTGTTTGCATAATGTGTATCTCATCATTTAGGGGCCTTGTCCCTGATCCATGTAATGCGAGAGTGTGTTTTATACTTAATAATCAGAATTGCAATGAAATCCAACAAATTATGTGGTGTTTCAAATAAGAACTCAAGTTGCTTAATGGTCAAATGCAACATTTTAAATTTTGTCTATTCAAATGCCACTTGCTGAAAGAGTTAAACTCATATATGATTGGAATAAAAGCTAGACAGATATTGCTCATAGGCAAAAGAGAAGGCTAAAAAGAAAGAAAATAACAGAAGAAAATATTGCAAATGCTTAAATGAGAAATCCAAATAAATATACAAAGCATCTGGGTTTAGGTCATTTTCAGAGACAATTCTAGGCCTTCAGTAGTTTTATGTATTCACTTTGTTATTCTCTTACTCTTGAAGAGTGGTGACACTTTTTGCACTGTTCTTGAGACACCAGTTTTTTTCCTTTACCAGTAAGGATTTGAAAAAAGTAATAATACTAAAATTTGTGGTGTTTTTATAGAGCTGAAGTCACCAATAAGCCTAACTGAAAACAAAGAAACAAAGCACCTCTGAAAACGTAGTCTTACAATCCACACTTGGAAGCAAATTCTAAGGTATCCAAGTTTCTTAGACATTTCTGGAAGGTTTAGCTCATAATTTGAACACTAATACAATATAAAAGGAAGAGGGAGGTTTTGTTGTTGGTTTGTTGTTTGGTTTTGGTTTTGTGGTTTTGCTCTTTTTGTTTTGTAAATCTCCGCTTATCAGCTATACTGAAAGCTTTAGAAACAAGGGAAAAAACAAGTAAAGTGCCTGAAGGCAGACTTCAAAGTAGTTCCATTAACTTAAATGGGATATGGTGAAGTTTAGAACTTCCTAAAGTCAGACTATTTCATTAGTATGATACCGTGGGTTTAGGAACCTAAATTTAGACTTATCAAAATCTTGTCCCAGATACTAAGTTTGCATTTTAAGGTATTTCTGTAAGTTGAGAAAACAAAAAATTAAGATGACTAGCCAACATAAGTTTTTCTCATCAAGCATCTAGGTTAAGCAATTTTTTAAGGGTTTGCCACAGGAGAAATGTTTTCTTTTTTCCTTTAAAAGTGGTCAAATATGAAAATTTAGCAAACTGAAGGGTTACCAACAATTATAGACCCTTTTGTCTTTACATCTTCGTGAAACACATTTGACTTTACTTGAAAGGAGAATTAGGATGCAGTGATGTTGCAAGCTTGAGATGCAGTCTAATTTCCACCATATGGTGTTTTTATTTTTATCACCATCTTTGTAACAAAGAGCAGAACTTCTTAACTTGTTTGGTTTCATGGTAATTTTGCCTTTTTTTTTTTGTCTTAAAAGGTCTAGGTTGTTGACTTAAATCAAATAAATTTCATCATTTCCCCCCTCCCTTTTTTTTTTTTTGTAGCTTTCACAATTTCAACATTGCGTAAAATACCCATTTGTAATTATGTGTAACCTTTGTAAAGCCTCTGGGTAAAGTCTACTCATTAATCTTTAACCTGACAAGCCTTGGGGGTAGTGGAATTGGCACAGACGTGTATTAAAGGCTCAGAAACCATAGACTAGAGGTAAAAAAGGCATAATTAAGAGGTAGTATGAAAGGAAACGGAACAAAGCTAAAGGGATAAGATGATATTATGGTGCATGTCAGACAATAGTAAGGACCAGGGAGTGCAAATTCCTATATACACAAATAAAAAATAAAGGAGGCAGTGCATTTTTCAAAACAAAACCAATTTAATAGTCTTAGTGAAGCATAGATAACATTCACTAAATTAGATCTCAAACATTGTAATATTCATACAGCATAAAGACGTGGTTAGTTTTTAATGCACCCCTATTTATCTTTTGTTTGTCTGTTTTAAGACAAGCTGCCTCACAGTAACTGTAAAAGGCACAAGTTAGTATATCTCAGTATCTCTCAGCAGCAAACATCTCCTGGACAAGTGTCAACCTGTAACTAAGGAAAAAATCCTGCCCCTGGCTGTGAGGAACCCCTGGCTGCTAGGCAGATGCTCTGTGCTGATCCCATCAGGAGTCAGGGCCAGGATTCAAAACACTAGCTCTGATAAGGCTTTATGGCTTTTGCAATACCACTGTAAGGAGTATTTTGAAACTGTGAAAACTACTCTCCTTGCTGTTCCTAAAGGACAAGATCCTGTCATCTCTTTGATTGCCTGCTGAAATAGGTCTCTAATTTTAAATTCATAAATTATTCCACTGACCACAGTTAGTCTCTCCATTTGATTAGACACTTGCCTTAGCACCTTTCTCAGTCTGATCTCCTCTGACCAGTCTCTAAAGTAGTGGCATTAAGTGGTAATTTTACCCCAGTTCTCTGCAAAAATCCTACTCATTCAGTTGTAATATTTAGACTTGGCTCCAGGGGCTGGGTTTCCTTTAAAGAAAATTTCATTTTATGCTTCTGTAATCCTTCAGTGTATTACTGAATAAAAACGAGACTGTCATGCATTCATAAGCTGATAACATTGATGCCTATGGATTTTTCTTGATTTTTAGTGATGATTACTTTACCAACAGGTAAAGTTTTTATTAAGAGGTTACATGAGAACCTCAGTTTTCACCAGAAATAAAAATTTTTAAAAAACCTATTTCTGACCTTCCTGTTTTCATGGAAATGTGACAACTGTTCAGAAGATGCAGCATGGTCTTCTGTACCTCTGCCCCTGGGTGGGGAAGAAAAAGTCACTATGATGGTTGTGTAGTGATAGGACAAGGGGGAATGGTTTTAAACTGACAGAGGGTTCAGGTTGGACGTTTGGAATAAATTCTTTACTGTGAGGATGGTAAGACACTGGAACAGGTTGCCCTGAGAAGGTGTGGATGCCCCATCCCTGAAGTGTTAAGGCCAGGATAAATGAGGCTTTGAGCAACCTGGTCTAGTGCAAAATGTCCCTGCCCTATGGCAGGTGGTTGGAACTAGATGATCTCTAAGGTCTATTACAACCCAAACTGTCGAGGACCAAGAATCAGAATGGGAACGATTCCAGAAATGGAAAAATATGTACAGCAATTGAACGGACTTTATGATGCAGACTTCATAGTTGTTATGCATATACACATTGTATGTTTCCCCAGAATTTGTATCTTCTGGGCATGTCCCAGCTTGTTCGCCTCCCTGCTCCTCTGTTTCTCTGCCGATTGGCTGGAGAAGCTGCAGCAGGAGACAGCCCCCATTCGCCCTTTCCTCCCCTGGTTCCTCCTGCGCTCCTCCCCTTTTTGCCCGTGTCCCTATCCTGGTTTGTCCCCCCGCCTGTCTGTCTCCTGCTCCACCCTATGTTCTGGCCCTTTCCCTCCGGAGCTGATAAAACCCGCGTGCGCGCTGGAATAAATCCTCTACCTGCATCCCACCTTTGTGTCCCGGATCCGTGCTGGGTTGCGGCCCCATTCCCCTCCCCCCTTCGGACTGCGTCACCAAACCATTCTATGATTCAATGATTTCCAGCATACTGGAGTTGCAGTTTTTACAGTTCTTGCTTGAGCAAGGTTACATGTTCAGTGAAGTAGCGACCTATGAGAAACTAATCTTACATCTGAATATGTATTTAAGTGACTTATGAACATTTCAAATTAATGTATTACAGGAATTTTATTTTAAATTCCCAGTGAAGATAAAATACTTGAGGGGAATGTGTCTCTGCTGTACCTCTTAATGTGTTTATCTAGCAAATCACGTGAGTAGGGAAAAGTAGAAAAAGGTTTGAAAAAAAATGGTGAGGAAAATAATTGTAATGGTGAGAAGAATACATCTTAATTTGTCTTTCTCAAGGGCAAATACTAGACTTGCAAATATAATTAAAGCTCCTTTTAAAAAATGCTTCTGAAACATGAACAAGCTGACAGAAGTAGACTTTACCAGTTTTGGAAGGGGTGGCATGACACATAATGTGGGAGTTGTCAACTTTGCACATAGACTACATAGAAAATGTAGTAAATCAGACACTCCAGTCTGGCAATGTTAGCCAAAAATAAAGGTTTAATATTTTGAATTAATTTCTTTCTGCTTTACTGCTCGCAAGAGGCATAACTGATTATAGTAAGTTAACTAAGGGCCAAATACTACCTTTTTTGTTAATGATTGAAATATTCTCTCTGTTTCTTAAATAAAGGTATAGGCTTTTTTAAGGCCAAGTCTTAATATTTTGAAAATCCAGCTCTGAAATATCGATTAGTGATGCACTCTTATTATGACAAAGTGATGTGAAAAAATAGAATTATAGTGGAAAAGTAAGATTCTGTAAGTCATTATTTTAAATTTCATTAAGGATGTAAAGTTCATATACTGAGAAGTATCCAATTCCCTTGGTTTTGAATGAACTCCAAAGTTTGTTGAACGTAGTTAGCTTTAAACAACAGAGAATCATACCTCAGCTTTTTAAAACTTTGGTGTAAATAGGAATAACACTTCTCCTTTCTTCCCTTAACCCAGCACTTTTCATTCCTTAATGAGATAGAGAACATGTGTAGGTCCTACTTGTAGGATTTGCTTATCTTTCCCAGTCCTTCAGGGCTCCCAAGAGGAGCTAAATCAAACCTAATCAAACAAATTCTTACTAAATTTAACAAATAACTAGGAAGCCAGAATAATGAATACAACCAATATGTGAACTCAGGATATAACTGTAAGACAATTATGGGAAAGAAAAGTAGGTCAGAAAAAATAAGGTGGAAAATACTGTGTTTTTAATGCTGTATTTATTAGCTGTCTGGGTCAGCTACTTTATCTCTTTTTAATCATCTGTGTAAATAAGACTAGCAATGTCATATACTTTCATTCCTGCGTTACACTGACAATTTTCATTGCTTAATGAGATCAAATGTTTCTGGCTTCTACATATGTATACTCATTCTCCTCAACCCTTCAGGGCATCCTGCTAACGATGAAAAAAATCGTCAAAGAATAATAAACTGTTTGTAGTGAATTCAGTAAATAAGTAGGATATGCATGCAGTGCTTTAAATTTTCAGTTATAACTAAATTACACTCAAAACACACAACATAAATTTTTACTTGATGTGCAGTATGTCACAAATCAGTGCACTGGTCATTTCTCCTGGAGTTTACAGTACTGGCTATCATTGGACATAGACTACTGGATTTAATAAAGGTTACTTTATTAATACAGTGATAAATACTGTGTTACTTTAAACATGAGTGGTCTTTTTATCAATATAAAGAATTGGTTATATTGATAAATGGTTATATTGATAAAAGGTTATATTGATAAAAGCTTATAGTGAAGACTTTTTAAATGGACAATATGAAGCAAAATACAACAGTACTCGCCTTTGGCTTTTTTCCATTTTCATGCAAACCAGTTTACACATGATTTCCTTATAATTTATTTTCTTACCCCCCTTAAATAGTGGTCCCATAGACAGAGCAGCTCCACTGAATCCCAGTCAAAAGAAATAGCAAAAACATAAAATGTCATCATAAAACAAGAATCTTCTCAAGACTCTCTGGTAACATCCCCAGAACAAGCTTAATGTCAAGGCAGTGCTTTATTTGTTTGGGCTGGAAGATAAACAGGAGGGTAAATATTAAGACTCAGAAGTAGACTAAAATAACACAGAAACCAGTCAAAAATCCAAGAGCAGCAAGACTATACCACTCAGAGTTCAATATCCCCATGTAGACAGGCATAATCCTTAGGAGAAAAGAGGTTTGAGCAGATTTGTAAAGAACCCAATGCCCGCAATACATGAATATCAGCGTTATGGGGATGCTGATATTATCATGCGAATGCTGATTATTGGGAGTGAAGGGAGGAGATCTTAGTCTATCAGAGTAAACCAAATATCTTACAAATCACCAAAAATGTGAATAATAGAGTGACTTTTTAATTTCTGAATATTAATTCTGGAAAAGTCTCTGTAACATTGTTAAATACATTTTGGACACCTTTGCCAGGAACAACTACTTCCTGCCTTTGTGTTACCCATTGTAACCTCCATATTGGTACATTTTTAGGTGTCTTAAATACTGTCATCAAAGAGTGACTGGGTAATTTGATATGTCTAGAACATCAATGTCTTTTGGCTGTCCTTAGTCTACCTTTTTAATTTTTCTTTTCAATCATTTTTTATTCACATGGATCAGTTAAATACATAAAAAGGGAATGATTTGTCTCTGATGATCCTAATTAAGTTAATGCATATTTCATTATGACATTTTATATGTACCTTTTAAAGTGGTTTTACCCACTCACATGTTTAATGACTGTGACTCCTAGATCTTGACCTAACTTCTTACTCTGGGTTTGCCTCCCTATCCTTTGTTTAGCAAGGTGATGCAGAATTCTGACATCTCCTTGTTAGATTGCTGCCAATTTCAACTTTACATGGCCACGTGTGATCTACTGTCCTTCCTGTCACTACTTTCACCCCTCCTCTTTTTCTTCTGTCACTGTCACTTCCATCATCACACTCCTGATCACTAAGCTCCATAAATAACCCATTTATTCCCTTTAAGACTTCTCTGTGGATTTGTACAGGTGCACTACTTCCAAGTCCTCTGTTTTCTTCATTCACAGCATTTTCACAATGTGGATTCAGCTATTTCTACCTTTAGGAATTGAAGAAGGACTAGGAATTAGCCTGACCTAGTCACCTTATTGACTGAGAGAAAAAGACATATGCAGAAATTGATTCACTTCTATCTGAAACATCTATTTTAAATTTAGATGAATTAACCCCAAGTAGTACCTCTTCCTCTGCATATACTTACAGGTAGTGTTCATAATTAGAAATCACAAATGTCTAGATTTAGATCTTAGGATTGTTGAAATTATTGCTTGTTAAATTGCTGGCCAATTTTATCCACTGCTATACAGAGATGGCCTTGCTACAAGTTATGGTAAATATATTTGTGCTGGGTTAACAATACAATTACTGTCCCATTTCAGCACAAAAGTCCCCTTTCTGTAACCATGGGATGATCTTTTTTGCTGTTAGATTTCTTTCTACAGTGCATCCTCTGATTTTGACTCCTTGACCATAGATGAGGCAGAATTATGTGTTGCCATGGCTGGGGTGACAACATGACTTCAGATAGGTGGAAGACATAACCAGTCAATAATATCTTTCATCCCCTGGGCTTACGCTGGACCTTTGATGTCTGGGCAGCCATGATTTGTCAGAGCAGACTCTATCAGGCAAATTGTTTTGCTATTTAGCACTGATAAATTAGAACAAGTTATAATGCATACTAATATTTATATAATCTATTAAAATTATAGACAGTTCTGGTCAGTTGGATGACCAGGGATGTGAACTGAAAACTAGCTGAACTCCCTGGTTCAAAGATTACTGGCACAAAGTTCAGCTGGAGGCCAGTTGCCAGCATTGTGTCCCAGAGCTCAATAGCAATTCTGATACTGTTTAACATCTTTATTAATAACCTGGATGATGGGATCAAGTATGCCTCCAGCAAGTTTGCAGAGGACACAAAACTGGGAAGAGTGGTTGATAGACAATATGCTTGTACTTCTATTCAGAGGGAGCTACACAGGCTGAAGAAATGGGCAACTGGTAGCCTTATGGAGTTCTGCAAAAGAGAAGAGGGAAGTCCCGCACCTGGGGAGACGAAACCTGCACCAATATATGCTGTGGGCGCACAGACTGGAGAGCAGTTTTGCAGAATAGAGCCTGGGGGTCCTGATGGAAAACAGGCTGCCCATCAGCCAACAACATCAAAGGGCCAGCATGGAAAGAATTGCATTAGAAGTGCTACCAGCAGACCAAGGGTGATGAGTCTTCCCCTCCACTCAGAGCTGGTGAGATACATGGGGAGTGAGTGGTCCAGTTTGGGACTACCCAGTACAAGAGAGATAAGGACATACTGTGGACAGTCTAGGGAAGGGCTACTGAGGTGATTAAGGGGCTGGAGCATCTGCCTGATAAGAAGAGGCTGAAAATGCTGAGATTGTGCAGCCTGGAGATGAGAAGGCTAAGAGGGATCTTGTCAATATGTGTAAATACATAATGCAAAGGGAATGAAGAAGGCATAGCCAGACTTTTCTCAGAAGTACACAGTGACAGGGCAAGAGGCAATGACCATAAATCAAAACACATCAAATTCCTTTCGGACACAAAGAAAACACTTGTTTTTACTGTGCCTATGCTCAAGCACTGGTGCATGTTGCCCAGAGAGCTTGTATAGTTTCCATTTTTAGAGATGTTGAAAACCTTTTTAGTCATGGTGCTGCACAACCTGGTCTTTGAATATGCTGGGGGTTGGATTAGATGATCTGCAACCATCTGTGCCAACCTCAACCATTTTGTCATTCTGCAAAATTGCAATAGGATTTATTAAGTGTAATAAGTGTAATACCTCAGTTGCCATGGAGGAATAGGCCATAAAGTTATCACGTGTTAGTGCTACTTGGACCTTTAACTTTTGTTGCAATTCAGATAATCACAAGCAGTTCCTGAAGTGGTGGTGTTAGAGCAAGCGTCACAAATAACAGGATGGTTTGTGCAACACCACTTAGAATGCTTTCAGTATTTTAGTTCTTTGATACTTGAGGTATTAACATTGTTATTGATGCACATACTCCTTTGAATTTGGGCTTATATCTTGTCTACTGTCACAAGACAAATGGACGTAAATGATTTATAGCTTTTATTAATGATGTGGAAATGGATCTGAGTTGTGCATGTCTTATTCAGAACATGTTATTGTGGGGAGTCATAGGCCATAGTTTAAACAAAACTGTCAACTTAGTTTCTAGTGAAGCAGAATTGCACTTTTTACTGAGTTTACTTATTATTTATAAGATCAGAATACAAAAGTTGGCATCGTAGCATATGCTAGTGCATGGCTGATACTGTTAACAAACACAGCCTAGAAAAGAGAAACCAGAGAGACCTCATAGTGGTCTACAGCTTCCTGTTGAGGATGGAAGTGAGGAAGGAAGAAGAGGCACTCTCTTCTTTCTGGTGACCAGTGATAGGACCAGAGGAAATGATGTGAAGCTATGTCAGGGGAGGTTTAGATTAGATATTAGGAAAAGATTCTTCACCCAGAAGGTGGTTGGACACTGGAACAGGCTTCACAGGGAAGTGATCTGTCAGAGTTCAAGAAATATTTGGACAATTCTCTTAGGCACACAGTGTGATTTTTGCGGTTGTCCTGTACCAGGGCCAGGAGTTGGACTCAATGGTTCTTATAGGTTCCTTCCAACTCAGAACATTCTATAATTCTATGATTCTCAACTATGGCACGGGAGTTTTTTACTGGCATGCTGATTGGTATTTAAATGCCTAAGAACATATCTAAGAATTGGCTCTTGATCATAATCTTGAATTTATTATCCCCCAACCTATTTTACTTTTAATACAAATATTGCTACAACAGTGAAGAAAGAATTGCCCCTTCTGGGCCCTTTCTGGACTAATACACATAGTCTGTTGCAAAATCATTTACATTGCTCATGACAGGCTTGATGTTTATGATTAATCATGACCAGAAAAAATATATGCTTAAGTCCAAGGGCTCTTTGAAATCGGATCTATACATACTGCTAGTCTGTGATTTAATGCTTCTGGCCCTATGACCCTCACCTTCCCTCTATATGCTCTCCAACTACTTGCATTGTTTTGCAAATTAAATCCTGACTCCTTAACTGACTCTTACCCTGTCCTTGGACAATGTCAGTGTTTGGTGCTGCTGAATACCACTATTCTGCAAATGAAAAGAAATGAAAATATCAGATGTATATAGCCTAAAGTGTGCAGCTGAACAGTTCAGATTCTGTCTGAGAGAGGGTTCATGAGCTTTGTCTTTCTTTATGCTCTTTGGGAGTAGTCCATAAATCTTTATTCATGTCTGAAGTGGTTTTACCTATGCGAGAATTGGGTTGTAGCACACAAAGTTATAAGTGATTTAAGAGGATTTGTTGCTAGCCAACAGTTTTATGTTATTTGAATGTGAAATGCAATTAAACTAAAGATGTACCTTTGAATCTTCAGTTCTCATTTTTTCTGATGGTGGGTGATGAGACCAAATGGGATTTCACCTTCTCATCCATCAAATTGACCTCTTTGCTAATTAATGAGAGTGTGAGAATCTATAGAGCTTGTGACTCATAAGGATGTTTCATTTATTGGTGTGTATGAAAGCATTCACAGTACTAAAGCATCATTCCAGATGAACTTTCGTGAATGTTTGGCAGAAAAATTCGTCCTAAATAAACAGACCAGAACAGTAGTATTAAATCACATCTCCTCTTTAACACTCCTCTACAGTCTTATACCTCATTGCGTTTTAAAAACTTTATGTTGCTGGACCTGTTTGAGCACAGGAGAGAGGCCAGATTCATCCAATGTACCTCACATATACCTCACAATTAAGTCAGAAGAGTGTTGTCTTATGCTCTGTCTTTGGGCAACAGGCAGAGGCAGGCACTTCTAGAAGACAATCCAGACCTCAGGTGTACTCAATCACACTCTGGCATGGCCTGTTCTCTTTCTACAATAGAAATGAGGGCTAAGGTGATGATGAAGTGCCTTCTTCAACTTTACATGGATGCCGCAAGAGCTACACAGCTAATAGGCCAGTGGAGCTCATCTTTAGATCCTTTTAAAACCTCAGATTTTGTGTAGTTACATGTTGGGAACAGATGTGCATTGTCCATCACTTAACAATGTTACTTGCAAGGGGGAACATGACATGCTGTCCTAATGGAAGTAATGCATCAAAATGTGACAGTAGCAAGCCATGAATGAATGGCTCGTACAGCTGTTTATACCTTCTAACGGTTTTTCCCAGTTTCTAGTGCAAAACTGCTTCATCTCAGGAAGTCAATATATGTAAGAAAAAGAAAATACGTGGTTCAAATTCTCACTCACAGCACTTTCTCATGATCTTTGGTGGCTTTAGCTCTCAGGTCTTTCCTCTTGTTGATTTGCCTTCTCCATATCTTCTACAGCTAGCTGTATTCTGCCTTAGCTATATTTACCATCTGTAACCTAGATAGGCAGAATTCTGGCTATCACAGGGCTTTCCACTTGGCAAATTTTATTCACTGTTTTCTGTTCTGAAAGGGTTTGGGGTTTTGTTTTATTGCTTGCTTTGATTTTGCTCATTTGTTTTAAACATTGAGTCAAATATGTAAGTTGTATTGGTTGGGACATATTTATTTATTTGTTTGTTTTTTTTTTTTATTTATTAACTGAGAACTGTCTTTACTCCAAAATGCAGGAGGTCTGGGTAGGTATTCAGCAATGCCCTCATATTTCTACCATCTGTTCTGCTTTTTTTTCCTTTTTAAAAATGACTACAGGCTTTGAGTTATGATTTTAAAAATCACTTGATGGGAGAAAATATAAGTGCTCTAGTAGGTAAGAGCAGAGAGAGTTATATATTTTTCTGCTACTATATAGTGCAAAAGTCATCAGAGGTCAATATTCATCATACATGTAGGAACAAATTGGGTCATTTTGGATGTGTTTACACTCTTGGGTTCAGGTAAGTGCAAGAACTTACCTGAAGTTCATGCTCTGAGTTGCAAGTCAAAAAACCTGTGAACTCTGGTCTTCTGGCTTAATCGGTAAATCTTGCCTCTCCAAAGGACTAATTATAACAAGACTATATGGCTTCCGAAGTGGGGCTGAAGTAAGGAAAGTGACACATGGTCATGAGTAAAGTCCTTAGGTACCATTAGTTATTGTCATATGCTGAGTTTTTGATACTTTGATACACATTACTTCTGTTCATTTGATATGATAACACAATTTGTTAAATAGCTGTAGAGGAGAGAAAAAAAGAAAGAAAGAAAGAAAGAAAAAGAAAGAAAGAAAGAATTGAAAAGAATATTCACTGATATTTTTGTGAGTTAGAAATAACTCCATGAAAATCTGTCACCTAAACTACTGGAAATCTTTTAGCACTCATCTCTGAAACAGCTGCTGCTGGTTTAAGTAGTCATCTGGCCTTTCATAGAAATTTTTAAGAGCAACTACTTTATTTCATTTTCAATTCTTTTAACAAAAATTAAAAATATAGTAAAACAAGATGGTAGTTCCCAAAGAGCCTTTTAACATTGCTAGCTTTCTCTGTTTACTATGCAGGCAACCTGCACGCTTATACTAAGTTAAATGTCTGTTCTGAAGGTCTAAAACTGAGTGATTTAAAAGTCCTCCATTGCCACTGGAAATATGTTTTTCATTAAAATTTACATCCAAAATAAAAATACTTAAAATCTAAGCTGATTCTAACTATCCCCATGCTTTATTTTCAGTGCCTTCTTAATCATGCTGACAATACATTACTAAGGCTTATAACTAAAAAGCATGAAACAAAATATGGTAAAAAGGTTGAAAATTCTAAGAAGACAGGTGAAAACCCATTGCAGTGTTTCCTTAAAAATTCTATATTGCTTGATAAAAGAAAGGAATAATTTATCTTTAGAATTATTTAAATAACAAAATTCTCCCTCTTGTGTTCAACTAAGTTACTAAGGTGGAAGGTGCTGTTGGAGACTTAATTGAGTAGCTTATGAAAACTTATACTAAAAGGAAAAGAAAATCATATGTAATTATTCCTAAATATTCCTATTAATTAAGGTACACCCATGAGTTTTAAATTCAGAGCTGTAAGATTTTTATTGTTTTGCACTGGTCATGAAGGATTTGAACTTTTGTTTAAATTGCCATCTCACAAACCTCTTATAAAGAAGGAAGGAATTCCATAGTACACAAGACTGGAATATATAGGCCAGTCAAATACAAGAATCTGCCTCAGACAATAATCTTCAGCAATATTTCAGGGGACTTCTAGTCATATTGTATGCTCCCATGTGGCATGAACAACTGAAAACTAGTGGGAGGTCATGGCTAAATAACTTGTGTACATGCTTGTCAATATGGTTCATTTCAGAAAATTAATGACATAAGATTGATGCTAAGCGAGAGTCATTAAATCATATAGTCCCTACTGGGACTTCAGTTTTCAACTGTTGATGTGTTTTCACTAAGAACACAAATTTTTCAAAATATCCTTGATGCTGGATGATGAAATAAGTATGTGAGAATGTACTGGCCAAGTTTTTTAAGTTAGTTCTTAGTCCATATATTTTCCATATTAAACAATCTGATTTCAAGGTTGCTGCTAATCCACCAATTTACAACTAATTATCATGTCAAGAAACTCAACAGAAAAATATACTGAGGAAGACAGATTATGAAGAAAGAGTAAATAATAACAGAGTGGATACCACTGGCCAGAAACTCATTACTAGAGGATGCAATATCTGTCTACAAGCAACTGAATAGTGTAAACACCTAGGAGGCATGGGATTTGCTTTGAGAGGTCCAAGGTACCATAAGTGGAAACAACTGAATGAAAATGAACTAAGAAAAATGCAGACTTTACACCAATAAAACTTCCTGTGAGGTCTATTAGTCCATAGTAATCTCTCCGAGGAAGTATTGGAAGCCCAACATGTGAATAATTTATTACTATACTGGATGAAGCACTTGAGAATATACTGTAGGAAACAATCATGTACTGACTTATTAGAGCTTATAGATGGATAAACTACATGCCTAAATTGCACGGAGTTCTCATGGGTTTAAGGGTCAGGCTGCTCTGTGTATAACAGGACTATGGTCTAGAAGACCACACCAACCTTTCACCCTGCAACAAGACTCTCTAGGTCTCAACATGCATACACCTACTGTTTTCCTTTTCAATCTAGTCCACAGAAGAAGGACTTTATCCTCTTGGGATAAAGTTGTTGCTTTATTTTGTTTTCTCTTGATGCTTACAATGTTAGATTGTTGAAATTTATTGTGGTGTCAGACTATTCATGTTGTTGACATGTTATGTCGTCAGATATCTCAACAGTTCTACATCAACTATGAGCAACTGATTCCCAAGAGTTCAGTAAAATCCAGGAAAAAACGGTATTTAAAAGATTTTTTTTAAAAGCTTTGATAAAGTTCCAAGCTATGCTCTATATTTGCCAAGGCAAAATTGACTGTATTTTTAATATTACCAACTCTATAATTGTATTGTGAAAATTTCCATTTTGCATGTTTTTATAATGTGGGATTTATTTTTATCATTGTACTAAAAAGATGTAGAATAAGTGTGCTTTCCATTCATGTTTTCTATAGGCAGTACATATTTGTAAAGTAATTTGAATAGCTAATGTCTAATAGCAATAATGCATTTGGACATGGTCCAAAAACTATAAGAACACTTATAAAAGTCACTCCTAGTCAGGCTTACAGAAGAGCTAAAATTCCAATGTATTCAACTTTGAAATACAGAGTTCCAATAAAACCATATTGGAGTGTTAGAGAGTAATAGGATTTTTCGGCCTATTCATGGGATTCTGCATTTTCTAGACTAACACAACCACTGAGGATCACATCAAGGATGTGTTCAGCGCCTTCTGCTCCAGCAGTCCCAGGTTGAAAAGATATGATTTTGTGTAGGCTTAGGGAACTGTGGCTTCTGTGATGGGGAGATCAGGCCTTGAAGAGAGCAAACAAAACAAGCAAACGGAAGAAGACTTTTGGGAAGCAGTTTAATCACAATAAGAAACATGTCTTCCCCATTGTAAAAGAAATAGCTAAATATTGATTGCAGAGGGTACATCCAAAACCCCAGATGCAATTTACTTTTTTTGGTGTAGTATTATCTGTAAGGAGATTGACCTACATCCTCTTCAGTTATCAAGGAAAATTCTATCATTTTTGTGTGGGCTGTTTTATCTGGGTGTACTTTGCAAATGGAAGTAACAGATTACAGGAAAAATGGACAAAGTATTGTTTTCTAGCCTATGGCAAGAAATCTTCAGTTTCTTAGAGTCATAGACTTGCTCAGTGATATTCAATAGGTCTGCTTGCTCTGTTTGCTCTATTTTCCCCATCTATTAAATAAAGTTTGCAATTCATGGAGTTGTGTTGTGGTTTAACCCCAGTGTGCAGCTCAGCCCCACATAGCCACTTGCTCAGTCCCCACCAATGGGATGGGAGAGAGAATCAGAATGGGAAAAGCACGAAAACTTGTGGTTTGAGATAAAGGCAGTTTAATAGGTAAAGCATAGATGTGCTCAGAAACAAAGTAAGGAATTCATTCACCACTTTGCATGGGCAGGTAGCTGTTTGTCTGTCTCTAGGAAAGCAGGGCTCCACCTTATGTAACAGTGACTTGAGAAGAGAAACGTAATCGCTCCAAATGTTCTCTCCCTTCCTCCTTCTTCCCTGCAGCTCTTATTGCTGAACATGATGTCATATTGTGTGGAATATACCGATATAGTGGTAATGTTTTCATTACCCAGCTGCATCCCCTCTCAACTTCTTGTGCACCCCCAGCCTCCTTGCTGTCAGGGAAGGCTGAGAAACTAAAAGGTCCTTGATGCGTTGTAAGCACTGTTCAATAATAATTAAAACATCCCTAGGTTAACAACACTTGTGTTGAATTTTCAACTCAAATTCAAAAAATAGCATGATATAGGCTTGTATGAAGAAAATGAACTCTATCCCAGTCAAAATAATACATTATTGTGTTAAATACAGTAAGAATTGTGAAGTACACTGACATTACAGTAAGGGTAGGTATAGCAAAGAGGCAAAGGCTTTCTCATAGCCTATGAGAATTACAGGAGCTAATCCTTCCAGAAAATACTTTATAAAAATCATGATTCATTTTCTTAACCTTCGTCTTGTCCTACAAATTGGTAATAGTTTTGATTAGATTTTATTATTACTTTCAGTTGAGTTTGCAGCATGTTCAGAATATTCAGTAAACCATGAAAAAATTTCTCCAAGCAGGGTGATTTATTTGTTTTATCAGAGCTTGGCAAAACCTGTAAATTTCAATATACAGTACATTTCACCAAGTGCTTACAAATTTGGGAGCTCTATGATTTTTTCACCCATGTTGTTTAATTTTCTACTGTACAGGAAAACAGAGAACAAAGTTGAATGAGATGAACAAAACTGAAACTGCTTATGTTTTAAAACACTTTCTCTTTTTTACAGAAACATTGCTTGGATTTATTTTTGTGGTAGATTGAAAAAGTTTTAGAAACTGAGATAGGCATTTCTTTGCCCTAGTTTCTTAAGTGTTCTCTAATGGATACAGATCTACTTGTAAAACTCCTTCCTCATACAGAAAGAAAAGTCTATTTCTACAAGAAAGAGTTTGCAGGGTCAAGGCTTATAGTCGTAATAGAATACTGAGGCAGAACTAAATAACAAAGAATAAAGTGAAAAACACCAGTAAATTAAAATAAAGCTCGAATACACTCAATTAGCTAAATTACTATTGATATCTGTCATTATAAAGTACCCAGGGCTGTATAATTTTCTTCTAATCCCCTAAATGCACAACTAAGCAAGTGAGAGAACATATATTCCTACAACCCCCAGTGGAGACATTGAGATTATGCATGCTCTCACTAATTTAAAGAGGGACTTTCACACTGGGATACATTTTAAAAAGAGAACATTTAAATAAAAAGCAATTTAGTCTGTCTGTAATTGTGTTCCCCTTGCTGTTATTGCTAATTATTGAAGATATTTGTGCTTGAATGTGTGAACTTCTCCTTTCCTTTTTAAAAAAAATTTTAGCAATTCTGTTTCTGCTTTCACTCAATCCTACTGAAATCACAGGGTCAGAGTCTTTCTTTCATGTTTTGTTTTATCAATGTCAGTGTGGTGGGGTGACCTTATCTGGACACCAGTTGCCCACCTAATCCACTCTATCATTCCTCTCCTCAGCTGTACAGGGAAGAGACAATATAATGAAAGTGTAATGGGTTGAGATAAGGACAAGGAGACATCACTCACCTGTTATCATCATGGACAAAACAGACTTGACTTGGGGAAAATTAATTTAATTTATTATCAATCAAATCAGAGTAGGGTAATGAAAAATAAAACCAAATATTAAAACAGCTTCTCCCACTCCTCCCTTATTCCCGGGTACAGCTTCACTCCAAATTGCCTGTTTCCTCCCCACAATGGTGCGGGGAGATGGGGAATGGCCATTGTGTTCATCACAAGTTGTCTCTGCTGATCCTTCCTCCTCAGAGAGGGGATTCCCCACACTCTTTCCCTGCTCCAGTGTGGGTTCCCTCCCATGGGAGATGATCCTCCATGAACTTCTCCAATGTGAGTCCTTCCCATGGGGTGCAGTCCTTCAGGAACAGGCTGTTCCAGCGTGGATCCCTCATGGGGTCATAAGTCCTGCCAGCAAATCTGCTCCATCATGGGCTCCTCTCTCCATGGGGCCACAGATCCTGTCAGGAGCCTGCTCCAGCACAGACTTCCTGTGAGGTCACAGCCTCCTTCAGGCATCAACCTGCTTTAGAGTGGGGTCCTTCACAGACTGCACATGGAACTCTGCTCCACTGTGGGCTTCAAGGGGCTGCAGAGGGACAGCCTATACTTCACTATGGTCTGCATTGTGGGCTACAGGAGAATCTCAGCTCAGGCCTCTGGAGCATCTCCTCCCCCTCTTTCCTCTCCGACCTTGGGGTCTGCAGGGCTGTTTCTTTCACATATTGTCTCTTCTCTCTCTGGTTGCTCTTACACCCTCCCCCCCACCCCTTCTTAAGTCTGCTATTCCAGAGGTGCTAACACTGTTTCTGATGGCCTTGGCCTTGGCCAGGGGCAGGTCTGTCTTGGAGACAGCTGGCATTGGCTCTGTCAGACATGGGGGAAGCTTCTGGCAACTTCCCACAAAATCCATGCCTGTAGAGCCCTCACTACCAAAACCTTGCCTCACAAACACAGTACAGTCAGTCCAGAGGCAACGTCAGCACACTCTTGGAGGGGGTCACACAAATGCTTGACTAAAATCTGAAACCGGTCTAGAGCTAGCCATATTCAAACTAGAAATAAGATAAAAGTTTGAAAAATGACGATGATGTGCTCCCAGAAGAAATTCCTATGAGAATTAATGGATCCTTTCTCTCTCTCTTTACTCCCATATAAATACTGGATACTTTTTGGATCTTGATCTATTAACTCAAGCTACATATCAGCCATATACATACTATTGGACTCAACAGAGAGGTGAAGGTATTATTTGTAATATATAGGTAGCTAATTTCTGGCATTAGAACAGGCTAGTATAAAATTTGACCTTACTGTAGTGGAATTGAAAAGTGATGAGAAGTGCATTAAAAATTATTATACTTGGAAACATTCATCCTTACTTCATTTTATAATTTGTGTCTAATAAAAAATACCATCCCTTTTTTCCCTGTGGACCAGAATAGCAGAAAGAAAGACTTTGTCATGAATGTAGCCCTGTGATAACAGGGTAGTTTTGTTAACATTCTCATCCAGATCATAAGCAAGTTTTTTTAGTCATTTTATATAAGATGAGGGTATCAATTTTGAACATGGTGGACAACTGGTGACTTCCCAGCAGTTCAAGCAAAATCCCCATTCTAGGGATTCATTGCATAACTATCAACAAAGAGGTCTTGGCTCAAAGCTTCTGAGTGAATCCAAGTCCTAGCTGTGGAAGAGTGTGGGGTCCTCAGAGTTATCAGGTCAAAATTACCAGGCTATCCCTGTCCCCTGACACATACTGGCCTAGTGACGGAAGACTTTGTAATTCTTTGATGGTGAATTACTCACAGAGTTCCCTTACTGCTATTCTGAAATGTGGTACAGATGTTATATTTTTCTAGCCACATGCAGGTTTTCAAATGTGGTTAATAGGATCAGAGAGCCTGGCCATCATCCAAATTAATATATCTGAAGGCTGAATTTCAGAAAGCATATCTGTAATAAAATATCCCAAATATTTCCTAACTGAGTTACCAGATTTAGCAATATGCTAGTGTGCTTTTAAAAACACACTCTGCTTTACAGGCAATTATGTTGTCCTTTAATAAATTTAATTGTTTATACCGATATATTATACATATATGCTACACATCTGAATGCTTTCTCAACATATTTTTGCTAATAAAAATAATTTAGTGAATCACTCCATTTAAGTAAAGATATCTCATCTGGCTTTAGTTTTCTGCTACGTTAGCCTAGATCTGGCCCTTAGATTATTTCTTAATACTGCAGCTATTTTATACTTCTTGTTACGTGGCTTAATAATTACATGAACAAAGTAAACAAACAAGAATTAGGGAATGTGAAGTGAAAAAATTGGGTTTAGTACAGATCAAGAATAAACTATATAATTCCTTGCTATGTTAGGATGTTCAGACTAGATATGTTAGATACAGATACATTTAGATCATAATTTTCTGGCACTGAGGATAACTGGCAAGGGACAGCTAGTATTTGCACTAAATTCTTGTAGCCTCCAAGACAGAGTAACTGCATCCAAACTATCTATTAGGAATGATCCTAGCTTGTGCTTAACTCCCAAATTGTGCCTAGGAAATATTTGGTACAAGCCAAAACTCTGCTAGCAACTGTTATAACAGCTTAGCAGATGATCTAGTTCGTTTGGTAATATTTCCTGGCTCTGTTTAATTTCATACCACTGACATAGCCTACAGATGCTAAAAACATAAATAGTTAAAAAATGATTCAACAAGTAGTAAAAAATTCAAAGGTATATATAAAGGAGTCTATGTTATCTACAAACTCAAGAAGGAATTCTCTTTAAGTCACAAAGAGCCGAAGAATAGAAGAGTATCACTAAACGCTTACTTTAGTCTTATGTTTGTCCCTGGGGACCTTTTCTTGCATATTGTCAAGACCAGAATATTAGGGTGCCCTAGAAAAGTTAAATCTCTGGAGTTCTGTTCAACAAGTGTAGAGGCAGATGCAAATAGTGGCTGGACTGACTGTGGTTTCATGAAAGGGGAATTTCTCAATATCAGGGCATATGTTAGGTAAGAGGACAGCATGGAGTTTAACTTTGAAAAAAGCAATCTATCCTAGACTCTTGGGAAATTCTTCTTGTTGCTGATTTATTGCATGCAGCACATAAGATTGTGGAGCCAGGCAGATGTTACCACAAAATGCCGGGAAAATGAATTGTACCTATGTCATAGAAACAGAGCAGGAGACAAGATGTAGTAGGTGGTGTATGAGAGGGAATTAAAGGTTCATGGCAAATCTATGCCTGGAGCTCTAGGAAAGCAATTATAGAGGTGAGCTGATCACTTCCTATTACAGATGAACTACTATACCACGTAACCTTGCCACTCTAATACAAGCAGCTATATGGAAAATGTGAGATAACAAGAATATCTGGTGACAAAAGATATACAAAATATGTCTTGTTTTTCAGAATACTGACATTTAACACTCTGTCAGTCCTTTGAAAATGTAACAACTTTGGAAAGTGCTCACTTGGAAAGTCCCTCTGACTGTATACTCATATGTACATGTATGTGTATATATATATATGTATATATGTATGTATATAGATAACGTTTCTGTGTCTCTATATATAAAATGTGCAACCAAAAGCAAAATACTCAATTGATGCAGTGTAATATTATGTTATGAAAAAATGGAATATTGTACATTCCTCAGAATTGCAAAGACAGCTCCAGATAGCATTGTTAAACAAAACAGTTAACATCCATACCTTATAGGTAAATGCCACATTTTTTCATGCTAGATATGTATTTTCTTTCAGATAGAGTACTGTTTATTTTCATACTGTTGTTCTCTTCTCTCCTATGTTTAGCCATTTAGTTTTCTGATGAAAGTATCCTTGTTTTGCAGCCACAACCACATCTGTATTTTTATGTCAAAAGAAAGTCCATGTAACAAAAACATCTTAGTGAGCAATTGAAACTGCAGATGAGTCCATGCCACAGGCCTTATTCCCCTTTCCCATGGCTGTACACTCTCAAACTCAGTACAGCTCCACTAACCTAAAATCTGTGCAGTGGTGACCAGAACTATTCTCTCAAAAAAAACCCAACCCTGTGTCACTTTATGATTGTTGTAATTTCAAAGGTATCTTTATTAGCTTCCTTGGTAAACAGGTAATGTATTCACTGCTCATACAATGGAGAAGAGCAGTAACACTCAGCAGAAGCAGACTTGACAGGTGTATATGTTTTGCAAATTCCACATTTATATCTTGTGTTATATCCCACATATCCCATTACATCCTATAGGCTCCATACCACACTGAATTTAAATTTACTGTTCCAGTTGTATCTCCCTTTTCAACAATGACTGTAAATTATGGCTGTGCTTACCTTTACTTTTTAAACTGACAGGTATGAACAGATAGCTGTTATGTATGATTAGAACTTTTTAAACGGACATGTATGAGCAACAGTTGTTGCTCAGGGTGTGGTGGGTGTGACAGGAGTGACTAACCAACCAGAGGAAAAAAAATCCATTGCTTTTAGACTGATCCACATTAGTCTTCATCTCAATTGCATGATTTTGGATGTTGCAAGAATGTATCTGTAGCTGTTTGCTAGGGGAAACACTGCACATTTAATGAATCTGAGACAGCACCATTACAATCAACAAAAATTTGAGATCTGCTGAACACTTGAAACTGTAATTTCCAAATATCTTTCTTTTCTTTAACTGAGCTTTGTTCTGCTGACAGACGAATGCACCCTCAGCTGAATTTGAATAGGGCTACTGCAATAATCAGTGATTCTATTTGAATGAAAAAAACATGCAGCCTGGCTCTCTGCATGGTTATGTCTAAGAATGTTTCTCAGACAGACCTGACTCCTATTTTTCCTAATTAAAAGTGGTAATAACTGTTTTATTGCATCTAAATTACACTTTTATATGACAAACTTAATTTAAAGTGTGACCTATCAACTTAATGACATTTTGAGACTGGGCACAACCATACATAAATTAGGAGAATGTAAGATGCTTTGCAATAAAGAGGTAAAGTGAAGAGGGAAAAAAGCCCCAAAATACAAATGGAGGATAAAAGCACATCAGAACATTGCAGCTAATGAGGTTTGCAGTTTGGAATGGAATCAGAGCTAATTCTACAGAAAATTGATTACCAATGTAATGGCTAAAATAAAAAATATGGAACTTTGAAGTTTCTGATAGGTCTGATTTGATTTCTGTAATATAAATGCTGAAAGTTTTAGAATTGAATCTTCAAATTAAGAATTAAAAGCTTCCCTAAGCTTTTTGATTTCTATCAAGAAAGGTATCTCCATTTTTCACATGCTTTTCATCCATAAATCTTTGAGCACTTCTAAACAAGCCATTGAGTGCTCTCATCCACATTGCCCAGATGAGGGAGCTACTAAGATTGTACTAAAAAACTGAGAAATATTTAGAGTGACACCTAAGAACCTGAAAATGTTACATCCCATGAGGAATAGAGATACTTTTTAGGGAGTAGTATCCATCACATCTTCTCAGGAAAAGAGGGAAAGGACATTGTCTGCCTTTAAGAATTAAATCTGTGATAAGGATTCCGCTAGAGTTAAAATATTCCTGATAGCACAGAGCTCCTCCACAGATGAAATGAAAACATGAGGTACCAAATGTTTGGAGAATTTTTTGGGAAGAATTATGTTGCAGCTATGTCAAACTTGAAGGTTGAGTTTTTACAGAAACTGCAAAATCATTAGAAGTAGTCATGGAAACATTTCAATACATTCTCCATTTCAAAGCTATTTTGGGGGAAAAAATGTTGAAAATTATCCCACTGTGATATTTTAAAGTCTTTTTTAAATTTAAAGGAATTTTTTTTCAATTTCTTCTGCAAAATATAGCAAAATATAGCCTCATGTAGGATTAAAAACATACAGGAAGTTAGAAATTATCTGAATTAATTTTTCAAGTACTTCAGCTGAAATTCTGGGTATGATTGGATTCAGTTTATTAAAAGGTTTTATATTTTGATTTTTGATGGGAAGAGAAAAATGCTTACATTTCTAAATCACTGAGATGCAACAGCCAATGTCAAATTGTAAGGCTAGGCTGACGTGATAGTAGGCTATCAAACCACCGTGTTTCAGCAAATAAACTTCTGTTGCAAGAGCTGTGGCCTCTGGCTGTGCATATACCATCACCCCTTTTACTTGAAGTGATCCCAACAAACATACTGTGCATTGCCTTTGCCATAAACAACTGGAATTTGATTATCCAAAAGGTACCTTTGGAAGTATAGAGACACATCTTCAGAAGCACTGGAGGAGAGTATCAGGTTGTTATTTCTCCAGAAGTTATTTTTTTTCATCTATGCATTGATACACTGACATGGTCGGTGAATCTCTGAAGATTTTCACAGAAATTCAGAACAGCTGAGGTTGGAAGGCACTTTGGAAAATCATCTAGTCCAATCTTTCAGCTCAGGCAGGGTCACCTAGAGCTGGCTACACAGGACCATTTCCAGGAGGGTTTGGAATGTCTCCAAGGACGCTCCACAACCTCTCTGTGCCAGTGCTCTGTCACTCTCACTGTAAAAGGGCATTTTCTTCTATTCAAATGGAGTGTTTCAGTTCATGCTCATTGCCTCTTGTCCTGAAGCTATGGCCTTTTAGTGGCCTTTTAACAGTACAGTGATAACAGATTGATGCAATGTATATATATCTCCCTGGAAAGACTAAACTGTCTATTGTTACTGTCAATGACTAAGTATACCGTATTCTTCTGGTAGGTTGAAACCATACTGTCACAAATAGTAGCTGAGAGAAAGTATTCTGGAAAGTATTGACAAAAGACAAAGGAAAGTTTCATACCACCAAATTGTTACCATAAATTTTGAGCCTATGTAGGAAGGATTTGTAAATTCAGATAAACAAAAGAATTGTAGTCTTTTTATGATCTAGGAATAGTAATTATTTATTTAGAAAACAGAAAGGGAACTAGTCACTTAAAGTGACAGAGGGAGCTTTGTAAAAGTTGTCTCTTACAGGTCTTGACATATTTTTCCCCTTTAGTTAAAACATGTGTTCTCAATCAAATACTATAAAAATAATAAGAAAAAAAAAGAAAATACATGGTGTATTTCTGGTTTGCCCACATTGAACTCTTGGTATCACACATTCGACCCCTGGTAACCAACTGAGCTTACCTTGAGGGTAGAGTTGTAAACTCTGGAATCAGTGATTACTTTTATGAATGAAACTCCAAAAACTTCAATGACTGTGGCAGCCTCACATCTCAGTCCACACACATGGCCTGAAATATCTCACCATGAGATATGTTTTCACCTGTCTTGAGCAAGTTCCTCATGGAAACATCACCCAGTTCAAGTTTTCTAAGTTTGAAGCTCTGACACCCTTTTAATAACAACAGTATGTACCAGACATCTTGGATTAACCTAGGAGGAAACTAAGATATGTAATACTCTTGTGCTATTATTACTATTACCCAAATTCAACATGAGAAAAAAGTCATTGGAAGAACTTAAGGGGCGTAAGAAGTAAAAGAAATCTGTCTTCTTAAGAGAATCAGAATAGGTAAAACGAAAAGAGGGACTACAACGGATTAAATCCCTAGTTCCTAGTGTGTTGCCACTTCCTATTTTAGCTTAAATATTCTTCCCTTTATTTTATGATGGACAACTAAAGCGCGACAGCTGTATATAGGCACTGTTGACATGAACAACACCTAACCTGGGTTTGAAGGCAAATGTGCTCATTGCTGGAGTTGATCTGCAGGCAAATTCAAAGGAAAGTAGATTGCTGACCATTTTGGAGTGAAAATCAAAACAGGTGTGTTTTCTAGTCTTAAGCGCACTCTCTTTTCCTATATTCCTGGGTTCCTTTCCAAGAAATGCAGAATGCTAAGTACTTCTGAAAAATAATTAAAAAATCTAAACCCACAAAAGAATGCCTAGACTTCATGGTTTAAAACTTTTAAACTAGGAGGGCAGTACCTACAGCACTAAAGTGGATTGATTCAAAGGTCTTCCAAAACAATGAAAAACACTTTCCTTACACCAGAAGGAATTCACTGGCTGAAATAACACGGGTTTTTGGTGCTTCTGCAGTCACTGTCATATAAATATTTTTGGTTTGTAATATATTTCAGTTTTGTTTTATTTTATTACTTGTTTTCTTTTGTTTCTTTTCTGAAAAATCAAACATCATCCCACAATGTTGTATGGAAAAGATACATATTTTCATGAGCCAGCAGAAATTACAAACTATGATTAATCTGAATGGTGTGGATTAGTGAGTCTTCACCACTATTGTTCATAATATTTGAAGATTTCTTTGGGAAATTACACGTTTGTTTTTAGGAATTACGCATTAGTTGCAGTGGCTTTTGACCATCCTTTCATGCAAGTATAGGAAAGCAGGTAAATACTTGTATATTAAAACTAATTTATCCGTGGCTCCCCAATAAACTAACATATTCAAAATTCACCAAATGATTTTACATTTATCTCTCCAGGAAATGAAGGATCATTTCTTCCCATACATAATAAGACAGTCCCAACATTAGGATGTTTGTACACACCAGTAAATCAGGAAATAGGGAAATTTTACCATAGGAAGAGTATCAATATGAAGTGGGATTTACATTGCTGTTCATAATACAAACAGGAATCTCAGCTACACAGCTGAGGAAAAGATTGAAAATAAAATGAAATGTAATAGAGTTTTTTTGTTTATTTTTCCTGGAAAGCTTTGAAGACAAGAAAGTGGAAACTAAATATGCACCTTTTTCTTTATATCCTTCTTGCTGATGTTTGCATGTGTAGATAGAAAGAGACAGAAAGAAAAAGAATGAGGTAGTGTGTACAATATCACACTTTCTTTAGTGCACTTTGAAAAGGACAATACTGGGTTTTGGTAGAAGCAGATACTTATACTCCCTCTTCCCATATATAGTCTTTGGCAATAGCTGCAATATCTTGGAAACACAGCTTTTACCTTTTTGTGTCTGTAACCAGCTAAAAAGTAGTTACAGACCACTATGGTGACAGACTAAAATAACAGGTCTTTACAGAGAAGTTATTTTATTTCAATGGACTTAGTTAAATGAGAGGAATCCCTTGCAGATTATTTATAACCTACAGGTTTACAGTAAGAGTCCAGCAGATTAACCTTTCTTAGTTTATTGTTATATCCAATTTATAAGCACCTTTTGCTACTCGGACTGCTCTGTTGGAAGGAGGCACCTTACTCCATTCCTGGCTTATCAAGAAGGCAAATCATATTTCTCTAAGTCTTTATATGTGTATGCAGTCCTATTAATTACATATATGAGTGTTTTTGTGTTCTAGCAAGTAATTTTTTTTTTCGTTAAGTTCAAAATCCAGACCAATTTCTACAAAATTTGTAACTGGAATTACTGTACAAATATGTGTGTGTGTGTGCATATATATGTGTACTTCCTAGGTGTTCAATGGTGCTGATAGGTACATAGTAGGATTGATTAGATCAATTAATACTAGTTTCCAATAGAAACCATATTTACTGTTTATCTTCATTAGGTCTGCTTTGCAGAACCTTACAGTAATAATTAAATGTCATGTGTTCTTCGTTCCTTCCCTCACCATAGCAACAATATGAAAATTTCTATCATGATGTAATATTTGCTCTGAGGATACAAGCAAAGTTTTGCTACCAAGGCCAGATTTGGTTAGTGGAAATTTCTTCACACTTATCCGCTTTTAAGTATGGTCTTACCATTGCCATTCTTCTGCAGACTGGGATGGATGCTCTGGTGTTTCTTCTCAGCTGGTTCTAGTTTAAGATTGCTGAGCCAAGAACAGAAAACATGCTGGTATTACTCAAGGGACCTTGTATGTGGTAAAACCTTGATTAAATTTTTTGTGATTCAGGGATTAAAGTCTTGGCATCTCCCCCCCAAAAAATAGACAAAATGTTTATTTTCATTTCTTCATCAAGAAGTTGCTTCAACACATTTGCTGAGAGGTTTTTCTTACTTTCTTACACTTCTTTGCTCATTTCTCCCACAAATCCAAGCTGGCTTGATATCACGCATTCTTTTGTAAATGTAGAGGCCAAGGAAAGAAAAATGACAAAAAAATCCCAAACAAAAACAGGGGAAAAAAACCCTCAAGAGCTTAGCAAACTGAGGATTCAGCAGCTTGGTAGCTCATGCATGTCTTGGTAATGTAAACAAAAGTACCTCACATTACTATGTTGTGTCATAGCCTTTCATAGAATCACAGAATAACTGAGATTGGAAAAGACCTCTGAAGTTCATCTGGTACAACCCTTCTGCCCTAGCTGGGATACCAAGGTGCTTAGGGCCATGTCCAAATAGCTTTTGAATCTCCAAGTAGGAGGAACTCCACAACTTGCTGAGCAATCTATGCCTCTGCTCAGTCACGCCTGGAAGAAAAAATGTTTCCTGATGTTTGGACAGAGCCTTCTGTGTTTCAGTTTGTGCCTGTTGACTCTAGTTCTGTCACTGAACACCACTGAAAAGAACCTGGATCCTTCTTTTGTCCCTTCAGGTACTTATGAACAATGATAAGATCCCTCTGAGTCTTCTCCTCATTAGATTGAACAGTTTCAGCTCTCTTAGCCTTTCCTCGTAGAAGAGATGCTGCTCTAGTCCCTTCATCAACTTCATGGCCTTTTGCATTGAACTGTCTCCAAAATGCCCATTTCCCTTTTGTATTGAGGAGTCCAGAACTGAACACAGTGCTCCAGGTGTGGTCTTATCAGGACTGAGTAGAGGGGAAGGATTACCTCCTTCCACCTGCCAGCACTGCTTTGCCTAGTGCAGCCCAGAATACCAAATGCAGTCAGAATGCCATGACATACTCATTATCCTCCAGTAGTTCTAACATCTGCTTTCCTTATGGTTTCCTTCTTATTCTTAATATCTGGGTTCTACCCAAAAAACCTGAGAAAGCTGTTGGACCAGCAGTTACTTCAGTAGCCAGAAAAGCTACTGTGAATTTATTAAAGTGAATTTATTAAGGAACAGTATTCACACTGAGATGGGGACATAATTCTGTGAAAGTAGTCATTCTTTCCTATGTTTGGGCATGAATAGTGCTGCTGTGAGGGAGAATTATGGAAAATGGAGGGGTTTAGTTATTTTTTGAGGGTTTTATTGAGTCTTTTACAAGGGAGAAAGTCACTGGGGTCATGAAGGTGAAAGCAACTCATTGTAAAGTGACAGGTAAATGATTCCAATGACATGTTACAAAAGATCCCAATACCTGTCTAAAATAGACTTATATAAGGTATTGACAACTGTTCACAAGATCTTGCTTAGGGCAGTATGCATATATAATGTGTGGTTGTCACTCATAAAGGGGTCACAACCTTTCCTTGTAGTACTATTTCAGGACTTGGGAGAAGTCACACCTGAGGAGTCACACCTGAAAGATCATCTGGAAAGCTGCCTGTTCCTGTTCTTTTTGCAGGATTTCAGAGAGCTGAATTTTTAAAACATCCATTTTGTCCTATACGGAAAAAGGTTGTCATACTAAGTAGGATTTTGATTACCATAATCGTAGTATTACAGCATCATTTAGTTTGGAAAGGACCAACAGAGTTTTTCTACACTCACCCTTGATTCAAATCAGCCTCAAAGATTCAAAGCAACTAGACTTGGTTGTTTGGGGCCCTTTCTGGTTGAGTTTTTTTTGTGTCCGAGGAAAGTGTTCCTACAACCAGGAACAGCTTGTTCCAGGCAGCTTGTTCCAGTGTTTGATCACCCTCATAGTGATGTTTATTTCCTACTCATATCCACTCCTTTTGTTTCAAATGATCAAAATGAATAAACTAGTGTGTGTATTTGTATGGTTCATGGGTGTGTGTACACAAAGGAGTAGTAAACTATAACCAATGTTTAATTCTTGTTCTATCTACTCTCAGACAACAGCAAAATGATAGTCACTAAAGCAAAACTGTAATGTTTCATACTTACCTTGCACAAGGTAATTGCTTTTTTAAAATGACAGCTGAAATTTCATAAAAAACTGTTTATACATTAAGACTGGAGATAATATTCACGTGGTACATTTGACCTTTATTCTGAGGAACTATGTGAGTGCAATTTAAGAGTTTCTCTCACAAACTTGAAAATTACTTTCCTCTGAAGTTTCAGAGGAAATGAGGTGAAACTTCACACAAATCAAGATCAGTGTGACTGTTCATGTTGTCTTCTTTGGTAGTGTCCTTCTTTGTAAATAGGTGACAAATACAGATTGACTGCAGCTAAAGATTAAACAACTATATGATGATATTAAAAATGTTTTCAAATATTCTCCTCAGACAAGTAAAGACCCACTGAAAGATGAAGATGGTTTCTAAAGTGCTCTTCAGCCCTCTAAGGTAAAAAAAAAAAACCAACAACCAAAAACCCTCAAAAAACACATATGATTGTAAGTTATTGCAACATGAGGGAGGAAAAGTCTTGTAATTTCACAGTGTTATTTGAAATGCTCTGTGATAAGCATGCATCAAAGTTAAGACTTGCTTCATGTATTGCAGGTTAAACCATTTGATTACTTTATTGTAATAGAGTCAGTATAACTGTACATAAGTTCCTGTGTTTGTTGTGTTTTACTTCAGAAGTCCCTTCCAATCCAAAACATTCTAAGATTCTGTGAAACCCAAACCTACCTACATCAATTTATGTAAACCAATATTCTTTAAAATAAGCTTTCACAAGTCCTAAGAAGCCTTTTGCAACATGATGAAATTACCTTGTGTGTATAGTGTCTCTAAAAAACTTGCTTACAACCTCCACTGAGTCTCTACCTCAGTTAGAAATGCCTGCCAGTCCCTTTTGAGATTCATGAGAGTTTATTAAAGCTTGCAACAAGTTACTTCTAGGCAAATGTCAGTGGTTAGTGTATAACTATGTTAGGATAACTTATAGCCATCTTGAAGAAATTTATGGCTTCTGTGTGAGGGGGGGATATAGAATCTTATTATGTAAATTTGTTAAACCATATTTCACTTGAAAGTTTTTCCTCTTACCATGACCAGCAGACTGAGCTAGAGACATGGCACACCCCCTCCTGAAACATTCGAACGTGACAATCATATCGAACATTCACAGTTATTTTAATGTGCTCTTTAATTTCCACAAATAAGTGAAATATTAAATACAAGAATTGCAATATGTGGAGAAAAAAAACATTTGCATGTGTAAGGCACAAAAAGGAGACCTTCAGCATATCTCATTTTCTTGGTTCTTTTTTACTTTTTTTTTTCATTTCACTTGATTATTGAAGAGTTTTATGCTTGCCATAACTCATCTGTAATATTTAATTGATTCCTCCAGTTGACTCTTACTGCTGTGGGCATTCTAATGAATTAAGGATCTCCACTGAACTGTGGCCTTCTTTTTTTCCTCCTCCACCTTTCATCCATTAAGCCTCTTGAGCGTGACTGCATGCCTAGTTGTGTTTACATTTGGATGTGCTTGTTTGTCCTTTGAACTTAAATCAGATTCTTTCATTTCCTTTATGTTAACATTGTTTATCTCCACCTGAATTTCCTCAAGATCTAGAATTCTGTGGGGCTTGCTCTAGCTTCCAGCTAACCAAAAAGCTGCTTGTGGGGCATCCAACAGCATAAGCAGTATTTCAACAGTGTTTATCAGGCAATCTTGTGATATTATTTCATCAATATATCTATAATGATTCAGTGTCATAACCAATGTTGTCATCAGGAAGCAAGCATCTAAATAATCCTCTAAGATCCCATAAAGCCTTTCAGTGTATTTAATTCTTCCTATATCTCTAAAATTCAACTGGATTGCTAAACTTCACAGGTTTTCTTCCTTGCTTGCAGACTGCTGTTTCTCTTTCTTATCCCATACCTTTCCCCAAATCTTCGTTCGCGAAGATGGGCCATATAACTTTTGATTTAATCTCTGTGTACTCCAGACTTGCAAATTTCCAAATGTTAATGCTGTTACTGCTGGATTATTGTTCTCCTTGACATCTGGCATGCTGAATATTTAAACTTCAGGAGTCAAATTCCCAGACATGCCTAACCTCTGGCCCCCACTTTTGAAAATTACTATGAACCAGAATATGTTTCTTTAATATGGTTGTCTTTTTATAGTCAAGGAAAAGAAACATTCTTTGAGGATTAAGTAATTTGATGTTCTGCTCTAATACCATTTGTCTCCATAAATTTTCTCTGACAATAAAATTAGTATTTTTGCTTTTACTAAGGCAATAGATGTTGTAATTTTTAAGTATATGTACCATGTACTAGGGGGCAGTTTGCTTTACTTTTTACAAAAAGAACACACAGTACATGCCAGAAAGCATGTTACACTCTTCAGAAAAAAAAGAAAAGGCTCATACTGTTTCCTTTCTCCTTTAACACCTAAAGTCACAGGAGAGGCTCAGCTTCTGGAAACACAAGGGCTTCCTAAAGGTCCTGATCTGGCAACATTTTTTGTGTCTAGTATTATTCTATATTTTAATCTTGCACACCTGTATTCAGGAAGTTTCCAGGATGAAAGTATCTGAGGGGACTTTACTAGTTAACTTGGACTGGAACTTACATTAGATCAAAGTCACCACCACTACACATATATTAATTTTCTCTTCCTTAGCATCCCTAGGAGAAACTTAAAAAGCGTTGTAATACCAACCTGTTGGCTCAGGGATTTTTTTCTCTTCTAGCAATGATATTAAAATCCTTTCCCCAGGGATTTTTATAACTGTTAGCAATAAGAAAATTTATCTGATGCTTTTTTCTTCCTTTGCTTTAGAATTGCTAAACCGGTAAGCAATGATTCTTTTCTTCTTTTCCTCTGTGTTATTTTTCCCTCTGTTCTTTCTTCTGATAATGCTGCAGAAAACTCATGGGAGACAAGAACAGACCTAAAAGACTTAAATTATTTGACTGGAAAATGTGCTACCTTTTTATCACTTCAGCATCTCAAGGAAAACATATTTATTTTACTTTTATGGAAGACAGCACAACACTTACTGTATTGGGATACTTTTCAGTTAAGCACGTGTCATTAATTGAATGAAAATCAAATTTGTTTCACAAGACTAGATAAAGTGCTCATTTAGAATTTAGGCATTTATACAGTAGTTGTTTTCTTTCAAATATACCCAACTGCAGAATCCAAGCTCTCTGCACATATTTAGACAACTGAGAACAGATTTTGGCTGTACATGGCTTCAGTGATAATTGTGCTTGTGGACAATTTCAGACCTTCTCTATTTCTAGAGACTGGGTTTAGCAAAAGAGACATCATGACAACTGTATATTTCCTGAGATTCCTCCTACATGAAAGCACTGCATCACTGTTTGGTATGAACTAGTTTTTAGAGTATTTTGGTGCAGACTCAGCCCTGATACAACCCAATATCTAGCCTCATGTTTCTTTAATTTTTGAATACTTGCTTTGTCCTTCAAATGGCTTCAGAAGCACTAGAACAAAGCAGTCACTCATACATATAGCACACGCATACACCCATACAGCTAGGATTTAGGTGTACTCACCTGCTGATTTGAAGCCAGGATCAAAAACCAAAAGCAAACCCCAAAAAAACTCAGGGCACTTGAACATTTTAACACTTTCTCTCTAGAAAAAAGACAGAGACAAGGCATCCTTTCTTTAGATAAGTATCATATATTTTTAAAGGAAAGAACAACTCACTGCTTATGTTAAGTTAGCCAGCCACTGGTAAACTAGCCATCCAGAATAGTTGCACAGGCAATGGACAGACCACCATTTCCAAGAGTACTGCATACCCAGCCTAAATGATGTCAGGACTAATTGTCCCATGGAAGCACCTGTCTCTTCTATTAACATTAGAAGAAATCTTTAAAATTAACTTGAGCTTGATGCTTAACTTTTAGGCAGACAAATTTAGTTGAGATTAATCCTACTGTTAGACATTATTTCAAGTTGAAGCCAACTCCAGGTATGCCATATGTAATTCCAGACTGTCATTTAAATGGCCTCCATGCATGGAGCATTCTATGCCATTGACGAAAAATTAATCAATCATCTGGCCAAAAAGATCTGTTAAGACAATAGAGTCACCCCAGAGTGTTTTGCTCTACATTAGCAAATTAAGCTTCCCTGTTCTTCACTGTCTTTGGGAAAACAGCAAACTCAGGAAATCTTAGACCTAAATCAGAAAATAGGAAGCTATGAAAAGCCTGCTTAAACTAAGCATAGAAACTATGGCAAATGAAAAAATTATAGATTTATTGCATCAGACTTAATGTGCACATCCAACAGGACTAAGACATGAGTTTTACTGCATATGTGATGTGCCTTTCATCAATGCAGTCGTTCCAGGGAAAAAACCCAAACCATCACAGTAACAGGATGGTACATACAATAGCACAAAGGCGAGAGAATTATAATTTTACCAGTCATCAACAATCTTCCAGTTACAGAAGTAAAAACATTGACAGGTTTTGTGTTAAATTTAGGGTTCTCTTGAATAACAAATACAGTTGGCCATATTTTACCTTAGCTTGACAGAAACCTCAAGCCTGCCTTTGTAAAGCTGCTGGAGTGTGAGATCTGAAAATTGGCAAGTAATACAATATGTTTTCAGTGTTCATGATTAAATACCAAAAAGTAAAAAAATTGTTTCAATTATGAAAAAAAAAATATAATTCAACTCAAATAAATTTTTTAGATTTTTTTTTCATAGTATGAGTAAGACATGTTTAAGTCATGTTCATTTACACAGAAATTCATATATAAGCATAAGGGGGAAAAGGCAATGGGATTGAAGAGATTGAATGGCTACCCAGGAAATGAAATCTAGGGGTTTAATCCAAAATAGGTGCTTGGACTGTTGGCCTCACAAGACAGAAGAGTGAGACTATGTGCATGACTTCTCCTTCTCTTCTTCTCCGTCTTCTTCTCCACCTTCATCTTTGCCTCTGCCTCTGTGCTTTTGCCTTCACCCTTCCCTTCCCTTCCCTTCCCTTCCCTTCCCTTCCCTTCCCTTCCCTTCCCTTCCCTTTCTTTTTTGCTGAAAACTTCAGCAAGCATTACAATTTACTATCCAATAGATACTTTTTTTATTGTAATATGGGAACATGCCACAGATTTGTCAGACTGCAGATGGTTGGCTATCTCCATTTACATAAATACATTGGTTAGCTTACAAATCTAGTTAGCTATTGGGAGTTTCTCTGTGAGGAACTGTTACTGCTATAAAAGAGGAGCCTCAGCTGTAAATATGTAAGATTAGAAATAGCGCTGCTGCAGCTTACAGAAATCAACAGACTTGGAGTTTTTTCTGTAAGCCAAGGAATACAGAAAACACAGGATACTTATACAGAAAGAAAATCCTGTTTTTATATAAAAAAAAATTAAATTCTTAACTGTTTAATTAACAACCTATAAAAATATATACCTGAGATTGAACCGAGTAATAAGATGCCACTTATGTTCTATAAAAATATTTTACTACTAGGAAAATGATTTTTAAAAGAGTAGTCTAAATCAGAACCAAATTATGTGCTAAAGACTTCCAATTCAGATTTTCTGATACTAATTTACCAACAGTCCTGGCTCACTGGGGAGGTCCCAGATGTCACGCCCATCCACAAAAAGGGCTGCAAGGAGGACCAGTAAACTACAGGCCCTTCAGCCTGACCTCAGTGCCTGGCAAGGTTATGGAGCAGATCATCCTAAGTGCAATCACACAGCACCTACAGGATGGACAAGGGATCAGACCCAGCCAGCACGGGTTTAGGAAGGGCAGGTCCTGTCTGACCAACCTGATCTCCTTTTACGACCAGGTGACCCGCCTGGTGGATGAGGGGAAGGCTGTGGATGTGTCTACCCGGACTTCAGCAAAGCCTTTGACACCGTCTCCCACAGCATTCTCCTGAAAAAGGGGCACCCTGTGCTGGGTTAGGAACTGGCTGGAGGGCCGGGCCCAGAGAGTGGTGGTGAACGGTGCTGCATCCAGTTGGTGGCCGGTCACTAGTGGTGTCCCCCAGGGATCAGCATTGGGCCCAGTTCTGTTTAATATCTTTATTAATGATCTAGATGGGGGAATTGAGTGTACCATTAGCAAATTTTCAGATGACACCAAGATAGGGGGGAGTGTTGATCTGCTGGAAGGTGGGAGGGCTCTGCAGAGGGACCTGGACAAACTGGAGAGATGGTCTGATTCCAGTGGGATGAGGTTCAACAAGGCCAAGTACCGAGTCCTCCACTGTGGCCACAACAACCCCCTGCAGCGCTACAGGCTGGGCACTGAGTGGTTGGAGAGCAGCCAGGCAGAAAGGGATCTGGGAGTTTGGATTGCCAGGAAGCTGAACATGAGTCAACAGTGTGCCCAGGTGGCCAAGAAGGCCAATGGCATCCTGGCCTGGATCAGGAACAGTGTGGCCAGCAGGACGAGGAAAGTGATTCTTCCCCTGTTCTGAGTGCTGGTGAGGACACACCTCGAGTACTGTGTCCAGTTCTGGGCCCCTCAGTTCAGGAAGGATATTGAGGTGCTGGAGCAGGTCCAGAGAAGAGCAACAAGGCTGGTGAAGGGACTCGAGCACAAGTCCTATGAGGGGAGGCTGAGGGAGCTGGGGTTGTTTAGCTTGGAGAAGAGGAGGCTCAGGGGAGACCTCATCACTCTCTACAACTCCCTGAAAGGAGGTTGTAGCCAGTTGGGCATCGGTCTCTTCTCCCAGGCAACCAGCAGTAGGACAAGAGGGCATGGTCTTCAGATGTGCCAGGAGAGGTTAACCTTGAATATTAGGAAAAAAATTTTTACAGAGAGGGTAATCAGGCATTGGAATGGGCTGCCCAGAGAGGTTGTGGATTCACTGTCCCTGGAGGTTTTTAAGATGAGACAGGATGTAGCACTTAGTGCCATGGTCTAGTAACCACAGCCATGTTGGATCAAAGGTTGGACTTGATGATCTCAGAGGTCTTTTCCAAGCTGGTCAATTCTATGATTCTATGATTCTAATAGCTGAGAAGGACAAAATGTACCCACCTAATATCCATCAAAAATACAGTGGGTTTTATTTAGAATCATAGAATAAAAAAATATTCTCAATTGGAAGGGGTGCACAAGGATCATGAAAGTCCAGCTCCTGGTACTGTGAAGAATCGCTCCAAGAATGATGATGTACCTGAAAGCACTGTCCAAACACTTCTTGAAATGTTGGATGTTGGTACCATGGCCACTTTTTTGGGGAGACCTTCCCAGTGCCCAACCACACTGTGGGTGAGGAACCTTTTCCTTAATCTCCCCTTATGCAGCTTCAGGCCATTCACTCATGGTCTCTCTGGTCACCAGAGAGAAGAGGTCAGTTCCTACCCCTGCACTTCCCCTTGTGAGGAAACTGCAGACAGCAATGATGTCTCATCTCTGTCTATGCTAAACAAGTCAAGTGACCTGAGCCACTCCTCATATGGCTTCTCCTAATCCCATCACCATAGGTGACCTAGATTAGAAAGGTGTGAAGGTAGCAACACAGGAACCCTGCCATGATCACCATGGCATGACTTTTCCAGCCCCAGTATCCCTGGAACTGTAGGTTCTCTGAACCCTAACCCCAGCCACAATGGCAGCTTGTCACTGAGGGTGAGGTCCCCATAACTATCGGTGACCCAAATTATAGAAGTGTGGAGGCAGGAAAGGTGGCACTCTGATGTGATACCTCCGGCATAGCTTTTCTGGCCCCATTATCCTTGGAGCTTTAGGTTCTGTGGCTCTCTGAACCCTAACCCAACCATAAAGAGAAACTTGTCATTGTGTCAGAGGACCCCATCACTGTGGGTGGCCCAAAGTAAAAAGGTGTGGAGGCAGCAATGTTGGGGCCCTACCATGATCCCCATGGCTTGTCTTTTCCAGCCAGAGTGTCCCTGGAACTACAGACTCTGTGGTTCTCTGGACCTAAGCCCTAACCATAACCCCAATGGCAGCTTGGCACTGCTCTGGTGGCCCAAAGTAAAAAAGTGTGGAATCAAAATTATCTCTGCCATGAGAGCCTTGCAGTGCCTTTTTGAGACCTGATGCCTCTGGAGCTGTAGGCTCAGTTGCTCTCTGAATACTAACCCTAAACCTAAACATAATGGCAGCTTGGCACTACAACTGAGGTTCCCATCATCATGGGTGGCCAAGATTAGAAAGATACAGGAGGAGCAATGTTAAGGGTTTGCCATAATCCTCTTGGCATTCCTTTTTGAGCCCCAGTGTCCCTGAAACTGTAGGTTCTGCGGCTCTCTGAACCCTAACCCTAACCCTAGTGGCAGCTTGTGCTGCTGCTGAAATCCTCATTACCATTAGTGGCTCAGATTAAAACAGTGTCATGTCAGCAGTGTTGGGGCCCCACCATGATCCCCCTGCAATTGCCTTTTCTAGCCTCATAGGCCCTGGAGCTCTAGGCTCTGTGGCTCTGTGAACTCTAACCCTAACCTTTAATAAAACTTGGTTCTGTGGTTGAATCCCTCATCACCATGGATGGCCCAGATTTGAAAAGTGTGAAGGCGGCAATGTTGGTGTTTTGCCACGATCCCCTTGACATGTGTTTTCCAGCCCTAGTGTCCCTGGGGCTCTAGGCTCTTTTACTTTCTCAACTCTAACCTTAACCCTAATCTTGTTGCTGCATCTGAGGTCCCCATGGGTGGCCCAGATTAGAAAGATGTAGTGGCAGCAATGTTGGGGCCCTGCCATGGTCTCCTTGGCGTGCCTTTTCAAGTCCCAGTATTCCTGGAGCTGTAGGCTCTGTGACTCTCTTAATCTTTCAGCAATCTCAGTGCTGCAGCTGAGGTCCCTATCACCATGGGTGGCCAAAATTAGAAAGGTGTGGAGCAGCAATGTTGGGGCCTTTCTGTGATCCCCTTGGCATGCCTCTTCCAGACTCAGTGTTCCTGGAGCTCTAGGCTCTGTGGCTCTCTGAACCCTAACTCTAACTGTAATTCTAATGACATCTTGGTGCTGAGGCTGAGGTCCCAATCACCACGGGTAGCCCAGATTAGAGAGGTGTAGGGGCAGCAATGTTGGGGCTCTGCTGTGATCCCCTTGACATGCATTTTCCAGTCCCAGTGTCCCTGGAGCTCTCTGAAACCTAACCCTAACTATAACCCTTAAGCAACCTTAGTGCTGTGGTTGAGGTCCCTATTGTGGAGGACTGGGCATAAGCACAATTTTGTTTTAAACATTCTGACTGTTGCAAACAGAAAGATGTAATTGAAGAGTGGGTCCTGTGGAAGTGTGGCCGTATTGTGGTGAGCCAACTTCTGGCTTCGTTTTGGGACTCGTGCCTCAGTCCCCGCACCTCCTCGACTCACTTCTGGTAGGGCTCGAAGGGCTGGCTGTGCAAGTGGGAATGAAGTGGCATGAAAAATCTAGTTTACATAAGAGGCGTGTACCAGTTAAACTATAAAAGCAAGCGGATCCATGCCACTCATTGTTTTTTTCTTCTCTTTACCTTTCACTTTCTTTGTCTCACTTTCCAAGCTCCTGAGCATCCATACAGCAGGACCAACATGAGATCTAAGAATGAGTGATATTCTTTGTTCCTTCCTCTCTTTTTCTGCCTTTATTCTCTCCTCCATTGCTTCATTTGGCCAAAGTGTGGCTGTCATATTCTACCCACATTCTCTACTGAAGTTTGTTTTGAGAGTGAGGAGCTTATAGAAGTGTGTTGTGACTTGTTGGTCAGTATCTTTGAAAACCGGTGTGTTGTGCCTTGCGAGGGAGCTTATTGAAGTGTACTGTAAAAATTAAGGGCTTGTTAGCCAACACCTTTTTGAGTCTAAATAGTGGGCTGGTTGCTGCAGTTAAGGCAACTATACAATAAAACATAAGAGTTCTCTGACATGGGTCTGGGGTCTTTGTTCAGCCTGATGAGAATTTACGCCCCTTACCGGTGGGTTGTGACACCTATCACCACGGGTGGCCCAGACTACAAAGGTGTGGAGGCAGCAATGTTGGGCCCTTGCTGTGATCCCTTGGCATGCCTTTTCCTGACCCAGTGTCTCTGTGGTTGTCAGTAGAATTCTTAAGGTACAGTGAAATACTGTCTCTGGAGTGTGCTTGCTGACGTGGCAGATGGTCTTTATTACTCCTATATATCTGTTCTGTTAACGGCACTGTAATTCTCTAATATCTCCCTATCCTTTAATATCTTCCCTTCCAATTAAACATTGGTGACACAGTTTTATATTCTCTAAAGCAGCATAAATTAGCATCAACCATGGACACAACAGAGTTAATTGCACTAATTGCAATCTGATGATTGACTTGGAGATACATACTGAAGTTTTAAGACTGGAGAGCTCCTGTGAATGTTATTCTGATATGAAGAACTTTTTAAGTAAAAAAGTTTAGTATGTTTTAAAACTTTCCATATAGGTAGATAAAAGAAATACTGTAACATTATGTTAACATTTTAAGCAAATTCATATGTTGGTGGACATACTGTAGAAGCTCATTATAAACAGTCATGTATGGAAAAACTCTCTTCATATGCTACAGAAGATAGAATATACTTCATGAACATCCAAGCAGGGCCTGACCCATAGTATATTTAAGTTATTGCAGGAATAAACAGCCATTGCACCAGACCTTCAACCTCGTCTTGGACTCTTTGTGCAGTGTCGTGGTCCTACTCCCCTCCCCCACGGACCGTGGCAATCTCTAGCCTTCAGGGAGTTTAGGTCATAGTTGTGATGATCATTTTAAGTCACTACACAGAGTCCCATAGTTTCACATCCAAGCATTTCTCATCAGTACAGGCTACATTTCATAGACTCATATAATGGTTTGGGTTAGAAGGAATATTTACAGGCAGTAAAGCAGGGACTTTCAAGCAGGAAGCAGGGACATATTCAACTTGATCAGGTTGCTGAGTCCTGTCCAACTTGACCTTGAAAGTTTCCAGGGATGGGGCATGTAGAACATCTCTGGGCAACCTGGTCAAGTGTTTCCCCACCCTCATTGTCAACATTTTTCCACATATCTAGTTTGAATCTACTGTCTTTTTGTTTAAAATTACAACTCCTAGTCCTATCACTACAGGACCTACTTTGCAGAGGATGAGTTAGAGAGGGCACTGTGATTTGAATTAAATTAACTTAATTAACTTGAATGGTAATGAACTGTAGCCATTTTATTATATTGATAGCTCTTTAGCTGTATTTAAATGTCATATTTTCACAAAGTTCAATCATGTCTTTCTACTTTCCAGAAAAAACCCACAGAATTTAAGACTGTTATCCTCCTTTCTTCAAATGAGAAAACTGCAAAGAAGTGAACATTTTTACTGTTGCTTGATGTGGAGTGCTTCTGTTCTTGGCAGCCTTTGAAGTGAGCATTTAAAATCAGAGTACACTTTCAAAAGACTTAAGCCAAAAAGTACTCAAATCTAGGACTCAATTGCACTATTGTCTCTCTTGTGCCTCATCCACAAGATGATACTATTAGTGCTACCTGAGCATGATGGTATCTCTGTCTCACAGCATTACTGACATTATAGATCACCGAGAGATGCTGGATACTTGCCCTGTAGTTTGCCCTGCTTTATGCTTTTGCCTAAGCTTTCAAGATAGCCCATTACTGAGGACAGGATACTTGTCTAGAAGGAATTTTTATCTTACTGAGGACATTATATTCTCAGCTGTGCTGCTCACAGTAAACTGATGTGTAGGAGATGAATTTCTTGTTCACTTTTTACATATTTGCTTAGTCTTTGACCACAAATTTCTTGTGAAAATTAATATTCCTTCTGGACTATCTGGAAAACACTTATGCAAATGAATTACAAATACAAAAATAGGTGCATAATTCTGTCACTGATAGTGTTCAATTAAATAGTTTTCAGCTCCATCAAATAATCAAGCAGGGACAGTTCCCTGCTTTTAAATAAGTTAACATCTGATGTTCTAAATAAGAATGTGCCCTGGATTCATACATTGAAGGGATGATAGCATAACTCTAGCTATAAACCACATAATGTACTTCTGGACAAGGAAAATAACCAACCTGCTAATATATGCAGTATCCTTTAAATGAATCTCTAAACTATAATAATAATAATAATGGCCCATCTTCGCGAATGAAGATTTGGGGAAAGGTCTTTTACCTTTCCAGCCTGCGCAATGGATTTTTTAGGTGAGACACAGCCTGCGCTG
The DNA here is from genome assembly GCF_003984885.1 of Neopelma chrysocephalum. NCBI lineage: Eukaryota > Metazoa > Chordata > Aves > Passeriformes > Pipridae > Neopelma > Neopelma chrysocephalum. Next base: position 5,191,858 of record NW_020897694.1, on the reverse strand, counting down.
AACTGAGCCCACCCTTTAATCCTAAGGTTCATCTGCCGGGGCCAAGCAAGCTTGGACAATGGCAGTGAGGTCCTCAGGACGTAGGTTTGTTTAGAGTATCCTTCTCATAGATGGATGGCCTCACAGGGCTAACGGGTTCCATCTGCCCGGGAGGGACTGGGAATCGAACCCGTGGTCGCAGCAGTGAAAGTCCTGCACGCTAACCACTAGGCCACCAGGGGTCCCTATCTCTAAACTACTGAGAAAGAAAACAACATCTTTTTTGCTAACAGAAAAAAAATACTAATTTCAAAGCCTTATATCAGTTTCTATGTATGCTTATGTATCCATTGTTTATATTCATAAAGGAAAGGTTAATATTCATGACTTTCCTTTATACTATTCAAGTTTTCTTAGTGCAGTTGTAAGTGACACTTTAAAATAGCTATAGTTTGCTTATAGTTGCTGACAATTTTCTATCTCGTATTGGCCTTTTTAGCCACCAACACGCTTGCAACAAACGTGGGTAGAGCCCTTCCCAAATCTTCATTCGTAAAGCCTAGCCATGAGGATGAGGAGCTGACAAATTTACTTTTCTTAATTTTTGAGTAAAATACTCATAGTCCCATTCTTGTCAGCAAAGCAGTAAGAATTATCAATTTATTTTGATTTTCTGATTTTTTATTGAGATATTGAATATTGAAATTCACCACAGTTAGAATTTGTATGGTAAAAAAATTGCCCTGTCTGGATGGTATATTAGCTACCTGTGGATTTCACTTGTTATAAGTAGCATTTCTAACAAATGACAGGTCAAAGTCTTGGATTTCAAAGTATTTATGCAAAGTGTCAATCATTTAGTGTTTGCCAGCTGAAATGCATAGACATATAGGCACACCTTTAAGGGATGCCCCAGACGTTTCATAAAACAGTTTCTTCTTTCCCTGTCTCATATGGTGGGTCTTAATGGTTGGAACTCAAAAAGAGATAAAAATCAACATATTTGAAAGGAAGATCTGAACAACTATACTGGTTTTGTTACTATTACTCACCACCTCCTAAATTTATAGTGCAATTTGACTCTTTTCTCCTCTGTCCTTTTAAATGAACAGAATTTCCTTGATTTTTCTGCAGAGAGTCACCTTAGCCTTTTAAGTTCAAAATAAAGAACATCATTAAAGAACTAACAGAAGCAGTAGCATAAGGAGGGTCATGACAAGTTATTAATTTAGCAGCATATTACAGAAAACAAACAATGAATAGGAAGGATGAAATAAATTTTATGGGTAGCATTTAAGATGGCATTTAGGAAGTTTTTTTTTTTTTTAGCAATATCTATGACTGGTTCAAATAGTCAAATTCTGTTTATCTTTTTAAGTGCTATTTTTTCTGATGGCATGTCTGTTTGAAGTGTGAAATGCATAACAAAGGACCCCTTTTAAAGAATTTTGGAATCATAGAATTGTTTATGTTGGAAAAGACCTCTAAGATTATTGAGTCCAACTATTAACTGAAGGCAGCTCTTTGATACATTTCATTGCAGAAACTAATGGTTTCCTGAATATCTCTGTCTTTGAAAGAGATTTTTCTGGAAAAAATTATTTGCTCAAGTATTTCATTTGCAAGTAGCACAAAAGGCAAAGAAACATGCTTATTTTCAATTTATCACTCCTTTTAACTGGTATTTATAGTGCATCTTGTGATTAGTGAGCCATCTGAACAGCAAGGTTTGCAAAAGTCTGCTTTTAGTAAAAAATAATTCAGAAGTCTTCACATTACATAAGTTTGTGATGAATTTATACCTCTTTGTACAATATTTTCCCAACATACCTGCAACTGCTTGACATCAATATATTTGTTCATCTTTAGCAGGTGAGATTGACGAGCAAAACCTGATATAGTAACTGTGGGTAGCAGTTTTCTGGAGTGTTTAGAGTTTACCATACTTTGTTTCCACTGAAAACACTGGAACTTACATAACCATGAATTTACCCGAACTGGTATTGTAATCTCTAGAAAATACTGGGTCAATGAAGATTCTGATCACTTAAGGTTTTGATGCACTTTATGTAGTTTCAGTTGACATGGGAAGGAACAAAAAGAGTATTTCAAGATTACACAGAGGCTCCAGAAGTTTCAAAACAAAAAATATCTCTCCATTAGTTCTGCATGTCTTTAGGTACTTGTATTAAACTCTGCATGAATCACATTTTATGACATCTCTCCATCATGCCTTTATGCCTTTACCCTTGTGAAAGTCTTATTTCTGGACAAGAATTTAGAATTAACTTTCACATCAAGTGTCCTGAACAGTAGCCAGGATTTAATACTACAAACTGACATTATTGCATACCATTACATACTATTTTGAATCTACTTGGAGAAAGGCAAATCTCTTCCTCCTTTGTATTTACACCCTTCATTTAGTGCCTTTATGGAAATTCAGGTCTTCCTAGAATCATTCTAGTATGCTGCTCTTGTTGGACAATGATGTTCACAAGGAATACTACTTACGTGAGTATTTCTGCCAAAGTCTGAGACAGCTTCTTGCTGTAAAGTTGCATAGAAAGGGGAAGGTGGAATTTGGCCTACAGACTTTAGCGATTACCAAACACCCTAACTTAGAAAGCAGATAACTCAATTATGTAAATCAACAAGAGATTGACCCTGCTGTGAATTTTTAATAATACACTAACTGGCTGATAGATAAATCAAATTAGACTTCAGTGGCAAAGCTTCATCTCAGCATGCAGAGAGTTACATCCCTAAATCTGTTGCTAATAGAAGAAATGCATGTAATTCTTGAGGCAGTATGAGAACAATTTAGGTTGGATTTTTTCATCTATAAAAAGAGATAATATTGAGATTTAGTCTGTCTTGGCTCTTAAATATTGATCTTCAGAGTGAATCTCAGCTACACTTAAGAATTATCTATGGTATTCTCCTACAGGTTATACATTGGTTGTGAGATTTAGTAAAGACCTTTTTCACAAGATAGTTGTCCAGTGGAAGAAAAATCTGTCTTCACAGAGAAATTCTGTGAAACCATTGGAGAAAATTCTGCCTGAGAACAAGTAACTATTTTAAAATTCCATAAAAATTCCTCTGAAAGTTTCAAAAATTACCTTTTACATTCTTTTTTTACAATTTGTCTTTGGTTATAACAGACATGTAAAATACTTCTGCTACTGCTATGTCACAATAATGAGATATGCTATTTGTCTAATCATTTTTTTGTAGCTACTACTGATAGAAGCATCGTCTAGAGATTAAAGTGTCTTTTGTTCTCTTCTGAAAAAAACTTCAAACTGCTGCTTGAAACTTTTCAAAAATATCTTTTTGAAGATATTGGCTTTCATATACAGTCTCAAAAGTATCTGGTTCTTTATATGAGATCCTGAAATTTTTAATGTCATAGATATTCTGATTTTCAGCCTGCTAGTTGCTAGTATTAGTAGCTGGCAATTTATGATTGAAATAATATATTACAAAAAAAATACTCTTAAAATCATGAATCAGATGCAAGAATGTCTTAATATATGTTTATTATCATAAAGTGTTTAAAGAATAATTTTGGAAATCAATTGTCCTGAAGACCTACAGGATTTTTTTTGAGTTTTCAATGTCTTCTTCTCAAAGACAAAAATTAGAAATTACTTTTCTTATTATCTTAAAGCTGAATTTTTATGTTGCTCCAGGAGGTGGACTTTTAAAAAACTAAAAAAATTGAAATATCATGAGAATTATACTAAGATTATTAGTGGTAGCTACACTGAAGCTGGGAAAAGTAAGTTACTCAAAGATTTAGTTCATCTGCTATGTCTATTTAGCACTACTCTACCAGTTAAACATCAAGTACTGTTGAATTCAATGATACTACCTATTAAAAGACAACTCCAAGAGGACATAATGATTAGAGTTTGATTTCAAGACACTTGTAAAACTTGAAGTATACAAGTGGATAGACACCTCCCTGATTCACTCTATGGATGTATTTATAAGTTTAACAGAGACTCATCACTCTGTTTTTAAATTTGGACAAAAATTACAATATTTGATTTCATAAATTTCTCTATTTTTGTTCTGGTTTCTTTTGTTCTTACCAAAAAATATGGTAAGCTCTATTATGATCAGTGTCAATTTACCTGTACACTCAATTCTCAAAAGAAACATGTAATTACTATGTGGCAGAAGCATCAGTTGTAAATGTTGTGAAGGCCCCATCCCTGGAAGGGTTCAAGGCCAGGTTGGATGGGACTCTGAGCAGCATGATTGGTAGTGGGTTTCTGTGGCTGGGTTTTGGCAGTGGGGGGGGGGGGCTACAGAGGTGACTTCTATTAGAAGCTGCCAGAAGCTTCCCTTGTCCTGTGGAGCCAATGCCAGCCGGTTCCAGGATGGGCTTCCTGCTGCTGGCCAAGGACAAGCCAACTAGCAGTAATAGTAACGCCCCTGTGATAACATATTTAAGAACAGGTTGTGATGTAGAAAGAATTCCAGCCAGGGAAGAGCGGAGTGAGAACATGGGAACAACAATGTAGACACCCAGGTCAATGCAGAAGGAGGGGCAGGAGGTGCTCCAGGTGCTGGAGCTGTGGCCCCTGCAGCCCGTGGTGCAAACCATGGTCAAGCAGCTGTCCCCCTGCAGCCCACAGAGGACCATCAGGGTGCAGAGACCCACCTGCAGCCCATGGAGGAGCCCATGCTGGAGCAGGTGGATGCATGAAGGAGGCCGTGACCCTGTGGGAGGCCCAAGATGGATTAGGGTTCTGCTGGAGACCTGCAGCCTGTGGAGAGGGAGGTCCACACTGGAGCAGGCTTTTCCCAGGCAGGACTTGTGGCTCCTGTGGGGGACCCACGCTGGTACAGCTCATCCGTGAAGGACTGCACCCCATGGAGAAGTGACTCACGGGACAGCAGTTTCATGAAGAACTGTTGCCCAAGGGATGGACTCACACCGGAGGGGTCCATCAAGGACTGTCTCCCGTGGGAAGGACCCTACAGGAGCAGAGGAAGGACTCCTCTCTCTAAACAGCAGCAGAAACAACAACTGACCATAACCCCCATTCCCTGTCCCCCTGCAGCACTGAGGGAGAGGAGGGAGAACACGGAAAGAAGGAGGGGTGGGGGGAGGTGTTTTTAAGACTGTTTTATTTCTCAATCTTTGGTTCTTATCCTGTTAGTAATAAATTTAATATCCCCACTTTGAGTCTGTTTTGCCCATGAAGGTAGTCAGTCATTGACCTCTCTCAGCTGTTATCTCAACTCATGTATCCTTAGCTTGTTTTTTTTCTCTTCTCTGTCCAGTTGCAGAGGGAGAGTGAGAGAGTGGCTTTAGTGGGTATCTGGCATCCAGATAGGGTCAACCCACTACCATGATCTAGTGGGTGACATGTCTCCATGGCAGTGGGGTTAGCACTAGATGATCTGTCCCTTTCAACCAAACCTTTCCTATGATTTCCTTATAGAAAGATTTAAATTACATCTTTCTTTCTTTCTACAGGATTAAAATATTTTGTTTACAACTATTATCCTGAAGTAGTTTTATGATTTAAACAATTAATTAGTAAATTTTATCCCTGTCACACAATCTGATTATGTATGAAATGGTGGCTACAATATTTATCTGTATTGAAGTGTAAACATTAATATCTAGTCCAAAATTAAATCCACTTGATAATTCCCTTGTTTTCACTGAGCAATCATACTCTTAGTCATAGCCCATACAAAATAATCAACATGGACTTCTGGTAGTTTCTGCCACCTTTAGTACGAGAAATGAAGCAAGATTCTTTTCTCAGAAAGATCAGCAGTAAGGACTTAACATCCCTTTCACTCCTCTTTCTTGCTACTTGTTGTATGATCTGGCACTTTAGTCAATCTTCAAGCAACGCACAAGTGGTGACTTACAAATTAAACAATTATTTTAACTTGTAAAGTCCTTTGACAAATATTAAGATGGCACTTATGAGTCAGCTGACAACAATGTCTCACATATGTTTTAAGTCCACAAAATAATAGACCTGAACTATGCTTGACTCCATTGGTTTCTAATGCTTTGGTACAAAATAATCTTTCTCACCTCATGCTCTGAGTGGTAGCTGACAGCATTAGTGAAAGTCTCTCTTAAAGCAACTGTGGATGGGCTCCAGCATTGCACTGTTTTATCCCATTTCTCTTCTAATTCATACAGTTTGGCATTCTTAGGTGACGCTTCTCAGTATACCTCTGTCTCCATTTCATGTCCACAGAGCACCTCCATCAGTTACATCTAAATCAACTACTTTGTTCAATCCTCATCTGAATTTCTTTTTCTTTTCCTTTACATTTTGGAATATTTCATTCAAAAAACACTAATTAGTTTGAGACCCGAATTCTTCAGGGGTTTTTTGTTTGTTCTTTTTGCCTTTTGTTATTGCTATTTTCATTCATGACTTTCGAAAGATTCTTTTCTTGCAGTAGAACTGAAATATCCTGTGGTTCAGCTTTGTATTGGAATAAGAATGGCTGCATGCAATGTTCTACATCACTATTCTTTTTGTTTACAGTTTTTGGCATCTTTTCTCCTCAGTTAAACTTCCTTGTAAGCATATAACTTTCCAGCATGACTTTATTGCTGTAAAATACACATTGTTTGCTCCACTGTATTTTTTCCCCTCTTCTTTACATAACAATGGTTCATATATTTTTTTATTTATTTAAATAGAAGTTGGATCATCGCTGCTCAAAATCTTACAAAAAATTATATTCTTGTTAATAATCATTAGGAAAACTCCTGTGTTTCTCCCATACTTTATTTAGTCAGTGACAAGATTATTGCTTGCTGTTCTTCTCTTTGAAATGAATATGTTGAAAGAATTTTCTTGAAAGCATGGGCTAGTCACTGAGGAAAACTCAGATCTGCAAAGGGCCTACTCTTCAGGATGCTACAGGATTCAAAAACATTTCACCAGACTTCCTCTTGAGATAGGTTTAGTTCTGGATTCGCATTCACAAATTCTTAGGAACTCTGCTAGTACACCTAAATCGTGGTGTTCTTGACCAAACTGATCTGACTTTGAAGATGGTCCTATTTTCAGCAGAAGTCTGATGCTTCTGCAGATAGTCTTCAGAGCTACCTTCCAGCTCTAAATCATTCTATGATTCTATGACCGGTGCTCAAACATGTAGGTAACTAGGGTAACGCACAAGGATAACGTTTTCAGTATTTCCTCTCTGACATGTGCCTTGGCAGTTTACTCCTGCTGTAAATGAGAACTGGAATTTTCACTGTATTAGTTGCATTCAAAGACTGGCCTCTAAGATGGAAAGGAGAGACTTTTAACAAGAAAACAACAGAAATCTCACCAGAAATTACAAGTTGATGACTCAGTAATAAAATAAAAAAACTTGATGACCTACTTTTTGCATTTCAAGGTAACGTTTTGCATTCCTTTCAGTCTGAGAGAACACCATCTGATGTCATACATACTCTTGGATTTGTATCTCTTCCTAACTTATAGGAGTCAGACCAGGGGATCTGTTAAGTTGCAACAAGTTTGAAGTTTCCCTATACGCAGTAAGTTATATTTTGTGATACTGTACTGCCTCCACCAGCTTTTTGTTTCTTTTTGGTTTATTTTTACTGGGGAACACTTATTTTCTAGTATATATACTATGTACCAAAAATAAGGAGGCCAAAGCTGGTAGGGAATATCTGTCCCCTCATAAATCAGAGGAGTAAACCTGAAGATATAAATATCTATACGTGTGCATGGACACAGACATACACAAATATATAGACATACCAGCATATATTTATCTAAATACAGGCCATATATATGGCTTAACCTTAAAGGAAACAAACAAATAGTCATCTTAATTATGCTCTTAGCTATAGATTCATGTCTTATCAGAGTAATGAAACAGAGTAATATAATATAATCTAATAAAATTCTGTGAAACAAGCATAGACTACAGATATTTGAAGTAATTCTGAAAATTCCCTTTATATTATATTCAGTTTCATATATCTGAGCTTGGCATAGTTCTGTAAAATTTTGCAATTCTTAGATTTCAAAAGTATAACATTTCTGTTGTACAATAATGAAACCCATGATTTCAGATTGCATTTTTCTGATCCACATCCACATTCATGATGAGTCATAAGGAACAAGAAAGAACATACTCTTCAGTATTTTCTCTGTAACTTGCAGACAGAAAACATGTCTCAAAAAAAAAAATGAACAACAAAATAACCTGAAGCCTTGAAATTACAGAGATACTTAAAAATAGGCACATGAGAATAAAGGGACAGGACTTGAAAAATACTCCTGCATTTATGTTAGAACATTTGTATTTTTTAGACAGTGCTGACTCACCAAACAACTCATCTGACAAAAAATAATTTTATATTCTAACCATTATACAACCAAATTATTTCTGGACAGATATATATCAGATAGCCATAATCAGCCCTCACCACTGCCTTCAACAGCGTCACCAGCAAGAATGCAGAACATTCATGGTAGTTATAGCACTTGAAGATACATTGGATGATTCTGAATTAATTAGTGCTGCTTTGTAGTACAGCTGTTGGATGTGCATGGGCAAGATGAGCACTAACAGTCTGTGTATTATTACTGTTCACAAGTATTCATTTTTCAACTTTACCATATACATACATTATCTGTAATGGTTCTGAAAACTCCCTTTCACAGGTCTTAATGATATTGTGCCTCATGTAAACTGAAATGAAAGAGGAAAGAAAAAGGCAAAATCAATCAGATAAGCTTCTTTCCTGTTCTTCTTAATTCCTCATTTAAATCTCCTTTTTTTAACTGATGCTTACAAAATACCAGCTGCAGTACTGAAATTCCATGCTGCCAAACACAGACCCTGTATTCCTTCCATCTTTCTCTCTCTATCGCCATAAATGATATAGATTATCTGATTTCAGACCATATAAAATTAAGATGGCCATTCAATTCTATGCTTAAACCCTGTCTGCTTTTAGGGTCCTGATAAACAAGTAAGAAATAGCTACTAATAAAATATGTGATATAATGTCAAATTAGCTTTGTGAAGTGCAGAAGAAATTTACAGATATATAAGAACGTGATTTCTTTAACATCATCATATAAAGCAAGGATAGCTAATCTAATACATGCAAATATGCCTTCTCATATCTTCTCCATGCTCATGGAGGTAAAACCATAGATCCCATCATGGAGCGTACCCTCTGTCCTTAGCTTGGGAATGCCTGCTTCTGATAGCAGAGACTCTTGTTTGTCCTGGCGAGATATGGAAGGTTCCTTCCTTGAGTTTCTCTCTTAGCTTCTGGTGGCCCTCTTCAGTTTTGTCTTCCAGGCTTCTGACATGTTTGTCCAGTTTGTTTCCACAGATGAGACATAGGCTCATAATGGGGCAGTGACAGTGTCTTCATAAATCCTGAGTTTACTAACCAATGTCCTCTCCCTCCCTCCATTGCAATGTTGCTAAGTAGTGGCTTTTGGTCAAAATTCTTGTTAAACAGTCATTTATTATCTGAACCATTTTCTTGAATGGATTTTTTAATTCACAGTACTAGGGATTGGCATGGAAAACATTGTCTCAGTGAAGAAATTTTGGTCCTATGTTGTTCATATCACAGAGTTTAGTTGCCTCTAGTATAATATGGAAAATGTATCAGATACCAATTTACAAACATGAGAGAAAGCATGAGTTTTTTAAACATTTATTTGTGGAGCCAGACATCTCTGGCTGGATTTTGCAGTTTCTGCCAAGGAAACAGAGACCACACAATCATAAAATCATAGAATATGCTGAGTTGGAAGGATCCCATCAAGATCATCGAGTCCAGCTCTTGGCCCTACATAGGACACCCCAAGAATTCCAGCATGTGCCTGAGAGTATTGTTCAAATGCTTCTTGAACTCAGGTAGGTTTGGTGTTGTAACCACTTCCCCAGGGAGCCTGTTCCAGTACTCAACCATCCTCTGGGTGAAAAACCTTTTCCTGATATCCAACCTAAACCTCCCCTTGCCCAGCTTCATTCTGTTTCCTTGAATCCTGTCACTGGTCACAAGAGTGAAGAGTTCTGTACCTGCCCTTCCACTTCCCCTCACAAGGAAGTTGTAGACTTCAACAAAGTCTCCCCTTAGTCTCCTCTTCTCCAGGCTGAACAAACCAAGTGACCTCAGCAGCTCCTCATACGGCTTCCACTCCAGACCCTTTACCATCCTTGTGTCCCTCCTTTGGATGCTCTCTAGTAGCTTAATGTAGTTTTTAATGCTGTGGTGCCCAAAACTGCACACAATATTCAAGGTGACACCACACCAGTGCAGAGCAGAGTGGGATAATCCCCTCCCTCAACTGTTTGATGATGCTTTGCCTGATGCCTCCCCAGGACACCGTTGGCCCTCCTGGCTGCCAGGGCACTGCTGACTCATATTTGACTTGCCATCGAGCAGGGCCCCCAAGTCCCTTTGCATGGCACTGCTTTCCAGCATCTCATTCCCCAGTCTGTACATACATCCCAGGTGCACTTTCCTTTGTTAAACTTCATATGATTGGTGATTTCCCACCTCTTTAATTTGTCAGGGTCTCTCTGCAGGACCTCTCCGCTCCTGAGGGAATAAACAGCTCCTCCCAATTCAGTGTGATAAGCAATATTACTTAGTATTCCTTTGAATTCTGCATCCAAGTTGTTAATTAGGATGTTAAAGAGAACTGGGCTGAGGATGGAGCCCTGGGGAACCCCACTAGTGACTGGATACCAGCCTGATGTTACCCCATTCATAAAAACTCTTTGTGCCCAACCTGTGAGCCAGTTGCTCACTCGTCGCATAACATGGTTATGCAGCTGTATGTTTCCCACACTTAGGGACTGAATATTTATAACTACTGCATAACATACATTATACTTATCAGATGCATATGTTTGTATGTCTATCTGTACTGCCATGACACTGCTAGTCAAGCTAGGCCAGCTAGTTATTTAAATCTCTTCTGAAAGGTAGCGTAAAAATTACTAATCAAACAGAATGACTAACTATAAGAGGCATATTTGTATTCTTCACTATAATTTCTTTCCAATGCTTTTCTACCTTCTTTTCCAAACCACTTTTTCCATATTTTGTTGGTCTTTATGGCATACAGAATATTTTTAAATTGTTTTTAAAAGACCTTCAGATTTCTTGGCTCCTTTTTCAGTGGTTATTTCTCCTTTGTGTTTGCTAAAAGCTCCAAATATTACAAATTGAGGAGACCAGCATCTGGGCTGCTTAAAATATTTGTACTGGGTCCTTAGATGTGACATCTCTGACTTCTTTATTTCAGCACAATCTCTCCATACACCATCAGCCTTCACTGCTACATACGATAGGGCTTTATTCAACTTATAACTCAGTTCTTGCATTTTCACTTGATAACACTTCTTTTTCTATGCTACCTTTTTCCTCTATAGAAAATTCCAGTTCACAAATCTAGGGCCTGCTTCTTTGTCTTTTGCTTAAGTGTCTACTTCTTATTACAAACATAATTGGGAATTCCAATGAAAGAACCTGATTAAGACACTGGGGAAAAAAAAAAGAAAAAGAAAAAGGACTTCTGTTGTGCTGAATACAGGACTGCACTGAACATGCTAATGATAAAACACATGACCTCCTTGTCCCTGCTCTCTCAGATAACTCAATGGTGTAATCTCCATAACAGCAAGATATATTTCTGCAGTAATTTTTGTACAGACTGTGGCTACTAGTAACTGATCCTGTGGCTACTAGTAACATGTGGAGAAATTATTAGAAACCTAGTTAACTGAAAGAGATGTTCTGTATTTTGAAGTGCTTGTAAGATTAAATTAGAGAAACCTTTGGCTATTCCTCCAGCTTGCCTATTTCAAAATCAATAACTTTTTTGATTATAAAGTAAATGCCATATTTTTAATTTTTTTTTTGTGTAGTAGTTCAGACACTTGAATATCAACTTTCTTTTAAAAATATTTATCTCAAGGACATTTATAGATCCTCAACCTGAATTACTGTACCAGCACAAAGATTTGTCTCAGAAGAAATGACTTGCACTTAGACATTTAAAATGTGTCGCTTTATGGAAAGACTTCACAGAATTTATATTTCCTCAGAAACTTTCTGGTCACTATTTGCATGCATGTTTGGCATAAGAATTACTCTTCTGGCCTGTGCACACGTTTACTGGGAGACAGGAGTGACAAATGTAGAGCACAAAACTGGACATGCACAGGCTGTAGACTGCAGGCTTGATCTGAGCCAGGGAACACTGAACAAGGATACCAATGGCCATGGCAGCAGCAGGCAAATTACATATAAACCCTCCAGGTTATGGACAGTGAATCTAAAGTAGCACATGGCAACGGCCAGCTACAAATCCCGCTGTTCAGGACTTGGAACACTGAGTGTGGCATCTGGGCCCTGCAACTGCCAGCTCTAGTCTTAAATAGCCTCAAAGGTTGACTTATCTGAAAAAATAATCAGAGGAAAATGAAGGCCAAAGGATCTGTGTACAGCCTACTCCTTGCCAGCTACATTTTTGTACCCAAATACATTTTTGTATTGCCTTCGTCACAATCATATTGATGAAGTCCAAGGATTTAAAAATGCATTAGTGTCAGATAATGGGTTGTATGTATTGGTTTTGTTAAGATAGTATTAGGGATTACATTCTCCAAACACTGTATATTTGAAATAATTTTCAAGGCTACCTTTTCTATCTACCCTCAGTCAACTTTGTGATCAATCATTTCACTGCTTAGAATAGATGTCAAGCAAGTCAGGAGAGATGCATGTCAAAAGATCAATAAAGGACTGAAGACAGAGTCAAAGCAGTTGTGAATATAAGAAGGAAATTCACATAAATTGTCATCCCAGCTCCATATCCTTTTCAAAAGTATATAAATCGTGCTGACATGAAAGATTTTAAAAATAATACAAACTAGAAAAAATATCCCCACCACAAACCAAATCCAAACCTAAACTGCTCCTTTTGCCCAAAACACCCAAGTAAATAATTAAAAGATGGATTCCAGAAGCATGTTCCTTGAATTGTGTTATATCACATAGAAACATAGAACCTTCTCTCTACCCAAGTGTTAGTTCATGCAACAGAGAGCACAGCTGATCCCCTTATGTTGGATTGCATGAACAGGATGGCTGACTTTCATCTTTTTGCAGTGTTAGCAATTTGGGGCATTTTCTAGAACACAACTACAGTGGAAGACGGGAGAAAAACCTTGCATTCTCAACTAAAACTTATAGTACTGCTGCATTTGTACATGCTAATAAAGTAAAAATACATGAGGAAAATAGATCCTTCTGTGGAATGCTGGAATGGAGAATCCCAAGCCTACCTCAGACAAAGTCAGACATGGTCACTTGTAATGAGGAAGTTAGTCAATGATCAAAGAGTGGATTTGGAATCAAAGTATTTGCGTCAAATTCTTCTATTTGACCTGGAGAAAGACTGTTAATCTTTTTCTGCCTCTTTCTGAAAACACAGTTAGAATTTCCTCCTTCTTGTCATTACACAATAAAAATTATCTCAAGGCAAATTATTTCCTTAATACGGACAGGTCTATTGTCCAGAATATAAAGCCTTGACTTTATTCGTTCTTCTAGCTGTCACCGATATTTAGAGAGATAACTCAGAAATTTATCTGAATCGATACTTCAGATTTTAGTTGAATAAAGTGGCAATGATCTTAACTCAGGCTTAAGATTTAGGCTAGTCATCTAATCAGTGCAGAGGTGTGTTTCTATTAGAAACCAAACTGTTTTATACAGATGCTCCGGAACAGAATAAAACATTTTGTCACCAGAACAGAATAAAAAATTTTGTCAGGGGACTTTTACACTGAATATATAAGCCTACACTATTGACTTAGTCTATAGATCTCCCTTCCAGAGAGTCAGAAAGATTTGAGATTCTTTTTGATCATACAATCCCACAATGTACGAGGATGGTCTGGGGAGTACTGCAATACTTAAAATTTTCAACTAAAAGTAGTAACAGTGGAAGAAGGCCTCTGCCCAAAAGCACATTTGAATTCAGACTCCTTTGCTGAGTTTTGCATCTCATATCCTCAGTAGTATTCATTCAATCAATATGAAATATCTGAGCTTAAGGAAATCATTCATAAAACAGGGCTATTGCCTCTAGCTGTGCATCAGTCTCTCTATATAGTATGTAGTTACCAAGCAGTTTGACCCAAAAATTTTAGTTTGCCAACTGTTGATGAACTATCTAACTTAACGTTAAATATTACGTAAAGCTAGTCAACAAATTTATTAGAAATTCTGATGAAAAATGGGCCCTTTTTAAAACAACAATTCCCTGAATATTTCTGCCAGTTGAAAAAGGATCTAGTCCTCAGCACTTTCTCTTACTAATCCCTTTTCTTTCTCTGACACATTTTGTCAATGACCAGCACAACACAAACAGATGTGGAAGAAGAACACGAAGTATTAATATTTTGTGTTTCATTTAAAAATGCAAAAATTAAACCAAAAAATATTTCTAAATGCTAGTGAAGAAAGTTATAAATTGCTCTGGCAGAGTGTATGGCAAATGAGGATGGAAATTCAGTCTAAATAGGGCTTCTGTGCTATTCTGGTATAAGATCACAGCTCATGGCAGAGAAAGACATAAGTCTCCTGCCAGGGAGACCTCTGGCTCCTGAAGATGTCACTAAAACCCTTCTAGACCCTATGGAAAATCCATGTTACTAATTTGTCTTTTACTTTGTCTCACTGACACCTGCCCAAGTTACAAGTAACTGTACTGTCAGATAATAGATTTTGTTCTTGTGATATTCTAAAAATTCTGAAGATCTGAGTGAAATTAGTAGATCTATTATCCAGGTAATTTCCTGCTCAGCAGTGCTGGTTCCCAGTGATTTTCAGATCACATATCTCTGGGCTTAAAAATCTCTCGACTTACACCTTTTGGACACCAACACACAATTAATTCAGTATCAAATGCAGCCAAAGGTTTTACCATCTCCTGAAGTATTAAGCGTCAGATGCTACTGCACACAGGAAGCATATAGAATTTGCTTATCTATTGACCTGAGATGCCAGTGTCTGAACTCCAACTGCAAAGCTATGGCATCACCACTCAGCCTTAAATTATGGGTTTGCTAGAAAGTACTTAAGATTATCATTATAAAACTGCATTTTGTCATGCATCAACACTGTGAATCACTCATACTTTGACTATGCTTTAAAAGTGATGATGAAGGAAGGAGATACAGTTAGTGGTAGAGAAAATAGAAACACAAGGAAAACCCAACAAAGCTCAGTATATTCCAAAGGGACTTTATAGTGAGGAACAGTCACCTGTTATTAAAAGAAAGCCATTTTTATTTTGAAACAATTTTTCCTTAGGTAATGGTGACGTCTAGAATGATGATTAGCCCCTTTGAATCCCCTTTCTAAATCCTCACATTCCTGTAATGACTAGTTTTCACAGATTCTTTTGACAGACCATATCTAAGATGAGGCTTTTGCTATCTACCTGCACAGCTGAAATATCACGTCTCAGCTACTGCAATACCCTTTTTTCTCTGACTTTGACAAATCCAATCTTGCTCAGCTGCTGCGAAGATCATTTTCCTGGCCTGTCATTTCGACCATTTCACCTCTCTCTGCACCTTCCTTGACTAGCTACTGCTTTTCTGCCACTTCAAACACAAGCTGCTTGGCTTCACCTTCAAAGCCCTTTCATGATCCTTCCCCACCTCACAAATGATCTTTACATTCAGTAAAGAGTAGTTGACACTTGTTATCGATTGGCAGTCGAAACCAGTCTCTAACAGATTTTTAATTGAGTGCCCTCCTGATTTCTCCTACTCTCTTTAAGATTCCCCACATTTCCTCATTTCTCTCTTTTTCAGTTCTGTCATTAAAATTTGCCTTAACATCATGTCCAGAGAGAGCTACGGACAGAGAAGTGACAGAAGTACAGTCTTTTACTCCCCAGTATCGCATTATTATCACCTTACTTCTGTCTGTCTGTCTGAAAGCAAGTTCTTTGCAAAAGGGATTTTGTGAGGTTTATGTGTTTTTCATACATTGGCATCCTAGTCAACTACTAAGATTCTTTAAAAGTACAAAAAATGAGAGAGTTTCTTCAAAGCTTTGCTACACTTTTTTTGCATTTAGAGTGATTTGAGCAATGCTTCTACATTTCCTGGACTTTCTGATCCTTGAATATTGCTATTTTTAGCTTTGGTTTTCATCTTCCAGACTAAATATCTAACAGATTCATTTGGGCCACCCTAAGACTTCAGTTTCATCTCAGTATAACAATGACTGTCAGAGCTGATCCTATCATCAACATTTACAAGAAAGTCTTGGTACTTCTTAAATGTAGAAGCTTAGGGGTAATGATGGTACCTGAAATAGAGATTTCCTCAGAAGTGATACCATATTCAGTGTAAGTGGCCAGCTTCTTCTGTCTTGCATCATTGCTCAGATAAAAATGAAGTAGTTCAGGCAGTTTATGAGAAGGATGTACTGCCTATAAAATTTATTTCTCTCTTCACATGGTGAGAAAACACTCCAGGGTATACCAGAGAACAAACTTGCCCAGAGCATAAGGTACATAGTGCTTTGGATGCAGGTCATTAAATTAGTGCTTTCTAAGCTATCTAATTGGATGCAGCAAGCAGAATTGACTGTTACTAGTATTAGGAATGAACATGTGTTTCACCCTCTTTCTCCCTTGCTCTTACTTGCATTTTTTAATCATAATCTTTAAGCAATTTCTAGGAACAGGTGCTGCCACATTGAAGGGCTCTTTTCTATGAGTATGTGTAGAGCATACAATGATGAACAAAAAAACCCCAAAGTGCTTTGGTAAATGCTCATCCAGAATGTTCGGATCCATAATATTTTAATTATTTTCTTTTAAGGACCATGCTGAGGAAAATCAAATCTTACTTTAGATTATACGAAACAGAAGATTGAATTTAAAAAGACCACCAAGAGCCAAAAAAATCTCCAAAATTAAACAACACACCTAAACCATCAAAACATCCATTTTTCATACAATGATCTGAAACCTCTATATAGACGCACATGTACAAACAGCAATTTAATCTTAGATCTGATTCGAACTCACATAATAGTTTTAAGTGAATCATTGATAGTGGTGTATGAAAACTGGTGTGTATTTGTGAGTATTTATATTCACAAACTTCTATCAGTGGTTTGACTATTTTTCTCCACAGAGCTGCTGAGCCAGGAAGGTGAATGCTGACCTTTCAACACATGTAAGTGACAATTTTGGGTTGGATATGAGGTTCATTATGATGAGTGGTAGTTTTTCAAATTGCATGAGCAGTTTTTGATGCCTCATGAAGCACATTTTGGTGTTCTGGGCTTCTGATCTTTTGGATAAATAACCACATTTCATATGCCTTCAGTGAAAAACAGTAAGACACAAAAAGGGTGTTGTGTATGCATATTTATATCTATATAAAGTCAGGGCATAGCCTACGAAGAGACTAGATTCAGAAACTAGGAACCCCTTCTGATACCTTTGACATGTGTAACCTCAGTTCAGTAATGTCTGGCCCATTCATCTGGAGTATATTGATGAAGAAGATAAAGCAAGCAATACTTATTGCAAACTTTTTAAAGATCAGCTTCATATCACATCATTTTGACTGTAGGAAGATTCCAAAAAAAAATTTTTTATTGAAAAAAATGTTTAGTTTATACTTGAAAGCTCTACTCCTTTCTCTGTACTACATAAAAAACTGATTTTTTTTTTTTTTTTTAAGCAAGTAATTTTTGGTAGCATTTTAGAGTCAAAACAACTGTGAAAAAGTGAGTTTGATTATTTTTGTTTGTGCATCTGTTGTATTCAGTCAACACCATGTCCAGAATCTTTTCTCCTGTTGGTGCTGTGCATTCAGAGTACAGACCAACTTTCCCATCTTGAGTAAATTATGGCTGGAAGACATCTTGAGTATAAATTTTCTTGAGGCACTTCAAGATAAGAAAGATGACATTTCCAAGTGAATATATCAATATTACCTAGAGAAAATTTACAAGGGAAAAAAACCCCAAAAGTCAGAATGGGATGTTCAGTTTCTAGAACTATGCTTAAAACTCATTCAGCTCCTGTTGCAGAAGAACAGTAAAATTATATTTAAACACACAAAATTATAAGTAAGTATAAGAGGTAAGATGTAGAATTCCCATCTAAGATTAGGAGTTTAGTACTGAAGTATCACTGAATTGCTGGGAAAATCAAAGACACATGGAAAGTTCTAAGAAGTGTATGAATTCACTATATATGGAATAAACCATACTTTTTTGTAAATATAAAAAATATCTCATGAGATAGAAACAGAAGGATAAGTAGAAAGATGAGGATTTTTCATCATCCTAGCAAGATAGTGTTCTCTGACACATATAGATTATCCTTCAGTTGTACCTATTATCTACTTGTTTGAAGTTATCACAGACACTAGCAAAATAAAGAATGTATCAGTAAGTGAGTGAAATTCACATTATGTATCTAAAGCCTAAGTAAAAACCTGAGTGGAAAAGGTCATCTCTCTGCTGGATATGCAACAGGAGTTTTGCGGTGAAATCCAGTCTTCAGTGTGGATCCAAAGTCTGTGTTGCAGCTCAGCCTTCATCTTCTCTATAGTCTAAACTACATACATCTCACAATAGTGTGTGTCGATGTTGGCAGAATTAGTAATGACTGGAGAAGACCAGATTGATTTTTGTACACGTATGACTTGCAGAATGTTACTGTACTTTTCTAATTTGTTCCTCACTGATCAAATATAAAGAATTCTGGTTTTACTATGGCATTCATGTTTTAGTGCATATGTAAGATACTCGTGAGAGAGGTTAGCAAATTTTCACTTCAACTACTCATTTTTGTTCTTGCTGACTGACTTCCTGCACTAAACATTTCTGTGTTTGATCCTTGTTGCAGAGATTGAAGCTTCAACATAGAGGCATTGATTCAGACCAAGATGTAGGCAGCTCCATGCACATTTATGCCGCAAACATAGAAGAAGAATTGGTAGAATTTCAGTTCAAAACATTTAGCATTAGTTGGCTTTTCTGCTTTTAGCTGTAGTAATTATCTGCACATACTTTGACAGAAATCTTTTTCATGTTTAGAATATACATAGTTTTGCTGATTTTTTTTTTAGGAGAGAAAATTATCTTTATATGGTAATCCAATCATTATACTAGAGATGGAAATGTGAAAACCAAGGAGGATGTTTTGACATTCAGAGAGAGCACTTTGATCTTTTGACCACTTAATTAAGCATACTCAGGTTTTTTAATTTTATTTTGCTTCCCATGCAATTTGTGAATTTGACTTTACAGCTGACCAAGGTGGATAGAGTGACACAGCTTGACAATCTGTGTCACAACAGTAAGCATATTTCTGAGTCATTGCATGGCACAAAAATGTGGACTGCTGCAGAGACAGCAACAGTATTTATAAAAATATTGCCATAAGTGTCCCTTCAAAGACAATATGTACAGGTCACAGGTAATAACTGATACAGAATAACTAAAACCTCATATTGAGGTTTGTACCAGGATCAAAAGTGTTACACTTTTTTTTTTCTTAGCACAACATAGATACAGGTCATGACAAATACCCTGCCTATTCTCTGCTGCACTCATTCCTCTGACATACTAAAGCATATTTTTGGGACTGTCTGATTGGATGCTAAATGTACTGACAAATGTTGACATACTCCTACTCAAGGTGATTTTTCTTCTTTTTCTGTAACTGCTATACAGAAAGAAAACAATCTTTCTGTAGTTATGCTCAGATTGAAAACCATCAATATCTGCAGCACAGAAAAAGGACTTTATGAAATGGAGCTATTTAATTTTGAGATTGGTTTTATGTAAGTAAAGACACTACACACACAAATGTACTGTATCGAGATGGTGTGGTTTTTCTTGGACCAATAGGAAGCCCAGAGAACACAATAGTTTTTTGAGGACATAGTTACAAAAAAGGCTGGTTGAAGTGTTTATATGGAAATTCTGTAAACATTTTTTCCAATCCTTTCTTATTTCCATGTATGACTGGAAAAAAAATAAATATCTAAAATGAAAACCATTTGACTTGGGGAAATGCCACTGCAGTGTTTTACATGAGCTATTACAGAAGTGTCTCAATTTCCTTCCCCTTCTCTATAGAAGACTTCATGGTTGGCAGAAGTCTGACATGGTTCACCGTAGCTGCTGTGACTGTGATTATCTATATTGACATAAATTGGTAGGAATCAAAACAAGCACTACTTGCATGCAATCTTAGAATGGGCACATCCAAAATTTGTCAGAAGTTACTCTGCTGGCATTTCTGAATTAGCAAAGCCCTTTGCTGCTTAAAAAGTGTATTTTTAAATTTATTTTCATGGGAGCAAAGTACAGCATGCCCAGCTAGCTCTAGCTCCATTTTCATGTAGTCATGCTTATAGACAGTTTAATACTCTATTTTAAAGATGTTTAAAAATGTTTTCGTAATGAAAAAGGAAACTAAATTATGTTTAAAGGGAAAAGCATGAACAAAAACATGAACCTGAGTCCAAGATATACCAAGGGATTAATTCACTAAACATTTATATTGCTTTTTTTTTTATAGGGAAGAAGAGAATGGGAAGGACGGAATTTGTCTTGAGCACATTGTAGTAATTCCCTCCTCCTTACTAACTAGAGTTCCAATTTAATAGTCAAACACTAGTTTAACAGCACCCACTTTCGAAAAATCTGTTAGCTGGTGTTAATTATGCCTTCTATTAGTTATGACCTGAGTCATGAAACAGCTGTTCCACTATTTCATCCACAAACTGGCATGTTCATAATTACTTGTGTTGCCTGTTTAGTGTTTTACAATGTCATAACAGTAACTTTGCTCAGTCAATGAAGATGATGAAAGGCCTCGTCTCTTCAAACCATTTTTCAAAAATTTATATGTCAGGCTGTTGTTGTTGAAAGGAAGAAGCTATGTGACCAATTAACACTATGTTTGTTACTCTTTGTATATTCTTTGAGTGAATTCTTTTGTTTAATATATAATTTACTCTTTATAAATAGAAAAGTTTTGAGTATATTCTGATGAATTCTGGAGTATCAAAGCTAATGTGATGAAAAATGCTATCTTATATCTTTTTTGCACCCACTGACTTGAAAAGGAATTGACTTAATTTAAGATGCACACGGAAAACATGGCTGAGTCCTCAGAAGTAATTTGCTAAGATAAGTTTCAAGTGAAGCGTTGGGGAAAAGAACTAAGTGCAGAGAAGCCCAACACTTGAAGCTGCTTAGAATGGATACAAGTTACACTGTGTTTCCAGGGCTTGATTATCTAGAGGCAAATATCCCTGCTTTAGCATTCTTCCCAAATTCATCTCCAGGGTTAACCATCCATGTTTAATCATTGCTTATAATGAGATTTGTAAACTTCCAAAAATCTTTCTAGAACTCTGTGATTGGCTTTTTTTAACCGGCACTTCAGGAAATTTCCTTATGCAAACAGCAAGCTTGATATGCCAAGATGCTGGAGTGAAAGCAGTGCAAAAGAAACAAAAAGAAGCTATTCAGTTTTCTTCAGTATCTGAATATTTCTGAATACACTGATTTTTGCTGTGCAGGTAGTCAAAGTACACATCCATCTGAGTGTTTCTTTCTTTTTCCCTTTGAGTTTTCAAACTGTAGAAAAAATACTTCTGAGTTTTAAATTCACCTGAACCTTGTCAATTTGAAGTCCAAGGGTGTGTGGAAGGAGTGTGTCTGTTCTTTAAAGGGTATTTGGACAAAGAAACCGTAAAAAAGAACAGATACAAACCTGACTGACATGTGGTAAGAGAGGTTGTGATAAGAACAAACCTGGTCATTGACAGGAATTGGTGTGAATACCTGGAGTTGAGGATGTTTATTTTTTAGGAGGATAGGGAAAGGAAAGGGAGGAAAACAAACAGACATAGACATAAAATCTGACCAACTAGCATTAACACACAACAGTCAGAACCTATTGTCTCACTGGTAACTGGTGGGCTATAGAGTCCTGGCAAACTGGGACTTGTACAACTGATATGGGTGCAAATCTGAGTGTGTTGGGTGTCGGAATCCATTGGTGGGACTGTGCCAAGTGCTGAGGCTATGTGCAAAGGAGGGAGGGGCCAAGAGGAACACACAGGGGTAGACTAAAAGCAGTCTAAAAGGGGTCAGTTGTGTAAAATGGGGTCAGTCAGTACTCTTTTCTAGCTGTGCCTGGCACTTGATGAACCCAATTGTCCTATCTTATGTCTTCTTATTGGATGTTTTCTCAATTCTCTTGCTACATAATCTCACGCTCTATGCCATGTATATGCCTGTTGAAAGGACTGCAACTGCCAGCTACTGGTAAGAGCCTCATGCATGCGAGTGAAATTTTGTGCTTGCTACTGTAGTCAGACATAGAGGTGTCAGTGAGTATCTGTATCTTCCCAGAACTGCATGTGTGTGTGCAAGGGGTGTATGCTTGTGTGTGTGCACATCTGGGATATGTGGTAAACTCCACTAACTGATGGAACCTGCAAACAGGAAAGTGGCAGCCTGGGCAGGAGAGTGTCCTGACTGAGGCAGCTGGAGGAGGCAGACACTTTTAGCTTCCACTCAACACTAAGCTGCACATGCATATACATGTATAAAATATTATAGGCACACATGCAATCTCATGATATATAAGCAGTTGATTATTTGAAAGTGTGGAGGCACACAAATAATTCTGTGCTTGCTTTCTTAAGAACAGAAATATCACTGTTGATTTGAATGCCTTGCCCTGTTCAAGCCCCTGAAAACACACTCTAGCCCAAATGCTGCTTACTTAGAGGAAATACTGACAGAAAGTTAATGAAATTTTGAATCAAATGGGAAACAATTAATTTTATACCCTTTATTAATCATCTGTTGTGAAGCAAGAGTGATATAATGCATAACTTTCAAAAGGATGATCATAGAAACAAATTCATAAATTCTTTTGATAAATCAAAATGGGCAATGTAGTAAACACACACACCCATTCTTCTCATTATTCAGAAGTCTGTTCTGACAAAGAAATTAGCTGTATTTTGTCACCTCATTTGTCACACAGAGGGAATTAAAAAAAAAATTGCAATACCGTGCCTTGCCCTAAGCCTATTTCAACTAACTTGAAATTGTCATTAGAATTCTACTTTGGTGTCACTCACTTTAGTGATCTGTTTCTTATTTGCAGTTTCTAAACTTAATTACTACAGCTATACCTAAGATACAGAATCCTGCCAAAACAAAACTTTTCCCTTGTGCATTTGTTGGGTAGCATCACACTCCCTGTAAACTGGCAGTAAAATGCCAGTTGATAGCAGCTTGTGAGGTGTGTTTTCTCAAGTAAAATGATTTTCTTTTCTTGAGCTAAAGTTTTAGAATATAAAGGACTCTGTTCTTAGGCTGTTTGAATAGAGTCCTTTGTCAAAATAGCTGCAAAACTCTATTACCAATGTCTCATGCTTTAGCCTGAGTTGTTAGATCTGATGCCAGTTGGATAATGTGACAAGACAGGCAAGGCTACCTTTTCTTTTACTTAGTAAAAGACTTTGGTTTTCCCCTAACTTCCCATGACAATTGTCACTGTGAGCTGCAGCTATGTTCTTCCACTTACATCCTCATCAATGACAAAAAGAATATCCTTGACTTAAAGGAGATCTTACATTCTCCTGCCGAGGCACCCCATTATCCCTCATTATCCCTCTTCTCGACAAAGTCCTGGGCAAGGCAGTCAGCCCTCCTGTCACAGGAAATGCTGCTCATGTCTAGCTGTGGGCGCAGCACTGGAAGCTACATGTCACAGCCAAATTTCTAAGTAAATTGGTGCCTGTTTTGCAGTAGGGATATGCAACCGGAATGCATTCTAGGGGATGTATAGGAGGTGAGGGCTATATTTAATCCTTTCAGGTTGGTATTTATTCTTAGGGAAGTCAAAGAAGCCCTGTGCAGGCAGCAGCACTGTCCCAGCAATGCGGGCTCCCCTGTGCTCCAACACGTTGTGAAGCCAGCATCAGATACAGTTAAATAACTTATTGTTAGATTCTTTTTGTTTGTTTTTCTTGATTTGGGCTGTTTTGATTTCCTGTTTGCCCCCTTAATTACTACACCTGTGTCAGCAGTTGGTGTATCAAGAAAAGGAGGCGTCACTGCACAGTCTGGGTGAACTGCATGTAAATTGCAGCAGCAGCTCTGACTCTCTGCATCTTGTGATGGTCTTCAGAGCTCTGGTCTATTTCTCTGTGATCTTCTTGCAAGGTGTTTTACCTGCTCCTGCTCCTGCTCCTAATCCATCATCCTTCACATGTAGCCTGTGGCTGATTCATTTAAAACGTCACTGGATAGCACTGTGGCTTGTATAACAATGCAGCTGATGAATGGGAAGTTTATTCCCAGAGCCTTTTCCTCTAGAGTTATGGGCACTTTGCATCTAAAAGGTAATGGTTGACTCCCACCCCTCCATGGTGCTTCCTCTTCTACCTTCCTCCTCATGCTCTGTGGCTCTGGAAGCAACAGTTGATGGAGGGCACATGGGAGGGAAGGACCTACATGAGTGACTGCTGCCACCATAGGAGCAGGTGTTTCTCCTGCTCCCAAACCTAGGGAGAGACAGGGTCTGACACTGTGGAAGAGGATGGCTGGCCCATTCGGGTAGAGCAATGAGGAACAAGGAGATGTGGATGTAGGGTCGCAGGTTTATCAGTTGCAAGATGTAGGGAATGACACGAGTCAAGGGTGTGAGGTGAGGAGTTGTCACAAATCTGGTTGCTGCCCTGAATGCTGTTTTTGCATCCAAGACGATGGATGCAAATGGATGGATTGTTAAGGGCCAGACTATGAAAATACTTATGAAAATACAATTGCTGGGTCTGCTTTAATGCAATTCATCCCTCGAAGAACAGCTGTAAAGTGCTTTCTACTTACAATCTAGCTGCTTTTACTTAAAGTAATCCAACTCATTTGATCATTTGCTGTTGCCTTTTTGGTCTGTTCTTGTTATCTCCACTGATTATTCTCATCTCTCTACTTTTATAAAGCTTTTCCCAATCCTAAATTGGATCTTAAGCATACGTTTCTTTGAATTCATCATGTTACTTTTTCTTCTAATCGCATCCTTCCATTGCATCTTTTATTTTCTTCTCTCTCTCTCATTCTTTTACTTTCCCTTTCTTTTCTTCTGCTACTACTTTCATTTCTCTCACCTGCTTGCTTCTCTCCTGCACATAAACCTTCCTCTGCTTTTCCTGCTGCCATTGAAATCTATTTGTCTTGATGTGGTTGTGCTCTTTCCCCAACTTTTCTCACCTTTGAGTTACTATGTTTCAGAACTAAGTAATCACTGCAAATTCTTCCTGTTCCTTTGCACCTCAGGAATGTCTGCACACCCTCAAAATCTCATAGCTTGGTGTCTTCTCTTCTTTTTGCAACCTCTCCTTTATACAGATCCTGCTCTTCCCCTTTTGTGCTTCTCCTGGGCTGTCCCATATGTCTTTATTTTCAAACTGTAGTAGCTGAAAACTTGTATGTTTCCCCCCCCCCCACATATAATAAACTATGAGAATGTCATATTTTCTGCTTGCAATGGAATTGCAGTCAGAATCAGTAGGTAGAGCAGAATTACTTAGAATTAGCCCTTTTACAAGTTCCTAACAAAAATGTCATGTTCTCTGCACTGGATTTATAGAGCCCTGAATCAAATGAGTGCAGGCTTCCTTTTGTTTACAGTTGTTTATCTTCCCAGCAACTAAGATTACCTCAAGCAAGACTGCATCAACTTTGATAATTATATACAGGGGGATATTGATGGGCAAAAATAATGTTTTTCTTGTGCTGTTAGAGGTAGACATTCCACACAGAGTAGAAGGCCCATCTGTTTATCCAGAGCTTTATTTCACTAAGGATTTAGACAGAATAATTTGTGTCTTTTTTAAAAACTTTTTCAGCTGGACCTGCCTTTCTAAAATATTGAGGCATTCTACTGGTATAAAATTCTGTAAACTATATGCTCCTGTAAGCAAGGTGGTTTTTTTTTTAAGAAGTTGAGGATGAGAAAGGGTATAAAAAGTTATTTTGACATTGTGTTTTATTCCTTATGTGTTATATAAAACAAAATAAAATTTAATTTAAATTATGTGTGTAAACACTTTAATGTTAATAAAATGATTTGTTAAAACATACGCACTGCAACATGAGCTTCTCACTATTTTTATGTTTGGTGATATCATGTACCATAGATTTTTGTATGATTTTTTGTATTTCTAAATATATTGGTGCATACGCATATACATGGGTTAGATTTCATTATATGGATGTATGTAAGTATATTTACATGTATGTCTTCTTATACTTTTGGGTCCAATTTCTCTTATGGAGAGGACAAGAAGTCAGTCCTGAGCTCCTTATTTCTTTACTTTGATACTGGTAGAATTTTGCATTTCATTAGTTCCTATCAAATAATGATGATATCCATTGATCATCCTAAATTCCATTTCTGTGTTTGGGTACTGAAAAAATAACATTTTCTAGAATAAACAGCTTTTCATTTGTGGTTACCCCTTTTAATATTTTAAATTGCTAAAGATGAAATATTAATATTTTCAATTATTCTGTTTTGTTTGGTTTGTTTTTCTTTTTAGGTGGCATACATACATGGCATACATACGTGGTCTGATCTAATTCCTGCCCTATATTTTTTGAATCTCTGTAACTGTAATAACTCCTGTAACCACGAATAAGTTGATTTAAGACTCACCAACCGTAGAGTAATTCAAGAAGTTTTTAATAGTGTCTCTGCCAAAGATCACAAGGTGGACAGTATTTAACTGTTATTTCTGGGGTATTAGTCAAATTCTCATAACAACATGAAAGGGTTTAGAAAAAAATAAATTGACTACGAGTTTCACAGAAGTCTTGGAGAAAAAGAAATGGCTTTACAAACTAAAGCTATTCAGTTTGCCATAGTGCAGTTTACAACTGTAGTTTTATCACCTTGTGTATTGGAAATAAATTACTGATAACAGATTTTTCCTCATTCTATGAGAAAGACATATTGGTATCCAACAGTTGGATAAGGGAATTAACCAAAAGCAGAGTAGAAATAAGGGACTTTTTTAAAAAACCAGAAAACTATGTTAATTATTCATTGGACAAATTCAGCTATGTGTAGGATAACTTTTCTGTCAACTGTTGCTTAAATCAAAAATAATATGTCACCTCTGAAGGTTCGTCTCTTTCTTTTGATTGACTGAAGAGACAGTAAGGCTCCTCAGTGTCCTAAGTTAGGTAAAATAAATCACAAAGTGTGACTATGCACTTAAAGAATAAGATTTTCCTCAGTGTTGTATTCAAGAGAAAATTTAGAACCTTACATGCATCATCTACTGGATATAAAACAGAGAATAATTTATGGTCTGAATTTTAGAGGTCCCATTGAAAAACACCTACACAAATTCTTAGATGTAATTTTACGGGTCTATTCAAGTGATTAGTACTTCACCAATAAGTGAGCCATGTTCTACCCTAAAGTTATTTAAAACATCTTAAAACTCTACTCCTTACTTTTTCAGTATAATCTATAACTATTCTTTTTTGCTACCCCATGGTGCTCTTTATAACCAAGACCATAATTCAAATTCTTATCGGCTAAATTCATAGCAATCTGAGGAAGGGCTTAGCAATTTTGTCTAAATTCCAAAGCATTGTGCAAAGGATTTGCAGATGCTCTAGGGAAAGCCTCTTATCTTTCTGCGCTATTGTCAAACTTCAAATTTGCACGATAAAAATTATAAGCAAAAAAAAAATAAAAGCCCCTTTGGTCTCAATGTAAGAACAACACTGATGAAAAAACAACAGAGGAAAAACCAAATTCACTCAAAAAAAGGAAGGGAAAAAATACTAGGGGAAGAGATTGTAGGTACACCAATGCATAAATCTAAGAAGCTGACAGAATTAATATAGCAACAAACAAAAGTTATCTCACAACGGCATCACATACCACAAAGGAAATAAATAATTAATTGTTTTTATTTTGGTGTTCAATGAAGAAACAATACACTTGTGGAACTGTTTCTAACCGGACAACCTCTAACAAAACCTTTCCTTGTCGTTCACCAATTTGATGTACAAAGATTGACCTGTTCTGCACTCTGAAACTGATACTGGACAGAAATTATTTTCAATAACGACTGGCACTGGGCCACATTGAAAATTATTTGGAATCAAATCCTGACTAATTAAAGGAAAATGATTTAGAAGTCATCATGATAATCTGTGACTCCGAAAAAAGTGGAAACAAGTTGTAAAACAGAAGCAATAAAGAAAAATAGGACAAGTAATGGAGGCAACAACTAATCTGTGTTGTTAGTGCTGTGTCCCTTGTTTCCTTCTTTGTTCTTTTTACCTTTCAAGATTCAGCATATTGAAATAATAAATTGCAATTGCCAATATATTTATATGAGTTAAAATTTTTGTATGCTATAATAAGAGGTTGGGTAGGTATATTTCTTGTTTCCCTTTACCCCCCACCACCCACCTGCCCGCAAACTCTTCCATGTGTGGTATCAGAAGTTCATTCAAGGAACAGAAAACAAGTTACCCAAATTTTCTATTATCTGTTCTTTTTCTTTACTCAATGGTAATATGTAAGGATGAGACCTAAAACACCCAAGTCAAGATTCATGCTTCTCTTCATATGACTATCTACCACATTAAACATCATCAGAATATGCTTAATCCATGATTAAAATTTTGGCCTTGGTCATTTTCATTGACAAATGTATCTGGAGACAGATGCTCATTTTTGCATGATATCTTAGTGAATACATCAGTCATGTATCAGGAGCTGATTTGACTGCCATCCTAGGGGACAGTTAGTCACATTTGTGACTTTCACCTGGTGTTTAGCATCTTTTATGAGTAGATAGATAGAGGTGGGCTGTCTCTTTTTTTGATAAATGGTCTAACTAATGGGAAATTATAAATGAAAATTATTTTTGTTGTACTCAGGACAAAACAGAAAAGCAAGATCCTCCCACAGAAATAATGTTTCTATTTCAATTTTCATGCTAATTTCAGTAAGGCTTGCATTGTGTTGCTGTGTATTGTTAAACAATAACTGTATCCTGCTGAACAGACGGCTGCAGTTCAGTAATGCATGAAGGCATTCCTGGGTATTGTATGGTGTTTGAATGATCCATATAGCATGCTAAGAAAGAGTATTGAAATCCACTTCCATGACAAGTGATAGACAAAAGAATAACCTCTGTAATGCATTTAGATTTTCTTTCAGATTAAATGTGCTGTATGAAAGTAAACCCTGATTTTGTTGTTTTTATTCAGATTATTAGTGCTTGGTGTAGTACTTAATAGTAATTCTGACTGTATAACAAAGGTATTCATGCATGGTTTTACTGAAAAGTAAATTTGATATTTATCAGATTGCTTTATGAGACAGTGAGGAAGGAAAGCTGATGACTTTTAAACAGTATTTATGTCTACAAGTGTTACATACAGGTGTGAAGACCACCTGTGACTAAATAATTTAAGTGCTACACATCCCACTTTTAGGACAGGGTGCCACCTTTTCAGTGACATCTCAAGTAAAACCATAACAGGGGGCCATGCAATTCAAAATACCAGTGGTAATTCTGAGCCCTGATAATACAGAGCTCATGTCATTTTTCCTCACAGATTTTACGTTTACACAAATGGTGCAAAAGTTTTACGTCTGGAAGCAATTTTTATTTATTTTTTTACAATACCACCTTCACGCATTAACAGCAGGGGGGCAAATCCTTTATTTTATGCTGGCAAAACCAATATGCTGTGAGTTATTCACATCGCTTTCTGAAGTGCCAGTCAACAGCTTTGTGTTTGGAGCAGTGCAAACCACTAACGGACTCAGAAACACCATATTCTGAATTGATAACACCAGAATGGACATTAGTATGGAAAGAAAAGGAAAAAAAATAGAAAAAAAAGTATCAAAAGAATTCTTTTTTTGTTATTGCTGCTGTTGAAAGTTTTCTAATGAAAGGAGTTGAATCAGGAACTTTGTAATAACGTGCCTGACCACTTAGCTGTAGCAGCAGATCTGGAATGAAGCTTACTCAGCACAAGCTTTGGACCTTTCAGACCTTATGCATCATTTCTCATCTACTGAGCTTCGTCATATTTGTACAAAATAAAAGCGGGAATAAAAAAATCATTTTTTTTAACAATTTGAGTCCAAAAAGAGTACACATATTCACCCATTAGACTTTTAGAAAAAAAAAAGTGGCAGACAGTCTGACTTTTTGCCCCAAAAATATTTGTCTTCAGAGCCATCAATTTCGACCAATACTCCTTTGTCTATTTTTTTTAAAGGAGTCCAGCTCAAAGCAGCAAACAGGAAAGAGCAAACATTAAATAATGAGCCTGTAATGGGAATATCTGCCAAATTCTTGCACTGCAGGCTGGAAGGCTGCTGAAATCTGACACTGATGTTGTATTCCGTGCAGAGAAGCAACTCTTCAGGACTTCTGACAATGCAGAGACCTCAAGACAACATTTCTGGAACTGTTAGAACAAAGTCTTGTAACCATAATAAATGTGTTCGATTTTTATTTTCCTTTAAGGTCTGAAACACCTCCCCCCTCCACCTACTGAGAGGTGCTGAAAAACCTCTTCCAACTGCCTGTTTCCTGAGAAAAGGTAACCTTCCTATATCCTACCTTCAGGTTGAAGCTGACAGGAAGATCTGTGGAATATTTCCAATTTTATCGAGGGAGCTGCAGTAGTTCAGTGGAATATAATAGTTTTCTGTATGAATTTACAGCACACCAGTTGTCAGACATAGATAACTTGGTAGAAGTCCAGCAAACTCAATTATTCAGAATGTCTGAAGTACCAGAAGACAACAAGCAAGACAAGCGTAGATGTTGCTCTGTTAGTGACTTATGCTGACATGGTTTACTTTCTAACTTTGAGTGTCAAATCAGGTAGGAAACTTTCAGGTCCCAGTTGTAAGAGTTTAGAAGGTGGGTTAAAGGAAAAGTTCACATCTCACAGTGACAAACTATCAGCATGGTCAAACCAGCAATAAATGGATACTTATTTGGAAAAGGAGAAGTAAAAAACAACTGCATTAGATGAATAGTGCTTTTTTTTGTATTCTGTGTTACAGAAATTGGTGGGCCTACTGTGACCCTATCCAGATAAATATTTGGGAAGAAGTGAAATGCTGATAGCCTATAAGTATTCTTTGCAGCTTAAACCTTGTTGGGGCTAAGGTTTCCTTGGTTTAGTTATAAGCCATAAAAGTCTGGTTTTATAAAGCGTTCTGTAGGATGCAGTTCTTCTGCTATTGGGAGAATCAAAACAACTCAGATTTCCTATTTTTCTTGTCTACTATGATGCATAAGAATAAAGATTTTTTTTTAAATACTTTTTTAAATATTTGCGCATGAAATAACGAAAGCCTTACTGCATAGATGTTAGTGTTTTGTTTTTTAAAGTTTCTAGAGTGCTGTACTCTTAGTAAAAAAAAATAAAAATCTTCCCTGCTCATAACTTTCTCAGGAAGGAAGTGCTGGAAGCTTTAAGCTGAAACCTTGTTTGGCAGTGAGATCAGAAATGATATTTTGATAATGATTTACAAATGACTTATCAAAAAAGTCATTCTAGACTTCCATCAAATTAGCCATTCTCATCTAGTTCATTTGGTATTCAATAATATTAAAATATATTTTCAACCTAAATATTTATAGTAACAGAAATAGACTTCCATATGACATATAAAGGTGTAAAAGAGACATCTAGTATGAAATCATCTCAAATTCCTGAATGAATTTGAGTTGCTAAGAAAATTCCAAGTTTATTATTTTGTTTCTAGGAAAGAATTCCCATTACAGAAAAATAATCAACTCTTCATAGACAGAATTCTTACTCATCAAATGAAATGCTGAAATTAAGTTATACCATACTCAGGAAAAGTGATAACAGTGTGCCCCCTTTGCTGTGACTGAATCAATCACTGAAAGACACTTAGCCAGTGCATTTCAAACATATTGGATACCATGTTGCTTAAGCCTATTACTAGTGATCTGTATTATATCCTCATTTATTTTTGATTATGATTTTTATCATATTCTCAGGAAGAAAAGAGTAGTTAAAAATAAGTTTTTCTCTTCATGTGAGTGTAGTTCTCACTCAATATACATTATTGCTTTGTCATTAACTTCAAAGGATAAGGACGAATCAGGTTGAAGAAATGGAATTGCAGAAAATGAGATCTCCAGGTTAGAGAGAAATCATTTGAAGTTATCATACTTGAAGGTGCTGGGATAATGATAATAGGAAAGAAGATTTGCTTGGATAAAAATTCTGATATCATCTGTAAATGATGATGCTTTGACATTTGGTACTTTTATAATTGGCCTGGAGAGGCAATGCAAATATCAGAAGCAAATGCACATTGTCTGCAGGTTGAATTGCAGTTCTTGTTTTCCTCCAAAATTTTATTTAGCTCGTTTGAATTAAGACTGATTCTTCAAGAAGTTCTCGAAAACAATTTACTAGAGGAAAAAATAAGTATGGGCAAACTGAGGGAGATGGGGAAATTATTTACTACACCCATTTTACAGTTGCATAAACGAAAAACTGAGGCCAACAACTCTCTTGTGCCTTTTCCTGATTGAGGTGAGATTCTTAATTTGAGCAGTTCTGAGCTTTTTGGTTCAGGAAACCACAAAGTATTTACTAGTTTCAAAAGGAAAATCTGTGAGGACTTCCTTGTGCAACGATTAATTCCAGGGTAAACGCAGGTCTGTATGCTGCCTACAGATATAATGTTTGTTTCTAAATATCTAAGGAATGCTAAAATCCATACAGTTTCGATAAGGTCATCTTCCAGTGATTCAATGCCAAGGTGTCCCATTCTTTATTTGAACATGTAATTGTATTGTTCTTCATAAATTAGAATCCTTGCTTATAATAATTGATTGTGATAATACAACGAATCAACCCCAGTCACTGTTCCATTTAACCATTTTATTCAAAAGTCAGGTATGCAAGGTAAGTCATCTAGTTAAGTGGAAGCTTGATAACCTAATGTAACATCTTTGACATCAGAGATCAGATAAAGTCTTTTATGTGTCATTGGCTCCAAGAATCTGCCTGGGCAGATGGTGTTGGTTTTGTAAGTTAGACATACATTGCCTGGAGAATTTCAGAGAAATATGGGCATTGTTTTCCAACTCCAGTAAAGGAGAAAGGTGTCATTTCACTGACAGCCCCTGAGAATATTTCCCTGTTACTGCATGCTTGACAGATGCCATGAACAGATTGATGTGCAGAGAAAGGAAAGGTACAAGAAAACCGTACATTAAAACTCATTAACTTTAGATAGGAAAATTCTGTTGGGAGCAACTCTAGAGCATTTTTTTGATGTACAGTGAATGTTTAACATTCTAAATATATGTGCTATTTAATGTGTTGGGACTACATTTACATATTTGGTGTAAATATGAATGAAAATGAAAACAGTGACAAGATAAATACAAGAGAAAATGCATCAGTAAGATGATTCATTAGGAATCTCAAGGAAAATAAGAGAGACATTTTTTACACTTCTAATTTTAGAACCAACAGAAGTTACAGGTCTGGTATTTGGAGTGGATCACTTGAATTTCCAGTATGAATTCTCTCAGAAGAAAACATTCACTTTTGTTTATAATGTAACACTTGTTTATAAATAATCAAATCTTCATCTTAGCCCAGCCAAACTCTTATGCATAGCCTTAATTTTTAGCACTGAAAAAAGAGACATGGAACCTTATTATCTGAGTTATCACAGAAAATAAGTTTTCTGGTCACCTGGTCCATATGTGTTGCCTCCTTATTCCATTGAGTCTTTTTTACAGATACAGAAAATTCCTATATTAAGACTTAAGATTAACTTGATTTTTTTTAATTAGATATGAGTGCTATAATACAAATAGAGCACTGAATGATGAACACAAAAGCAGTGAATTTTTAATATGAAATTGAAATTGTAATATTACATATACATAACTATAATTTCTTAGTTATAATAATTTCTATTCCTGTCCATTGAATGGGCATAGATTTGAGAAGATATTTTTAAGGGATCTTGTATTGAAAACCACCACAGATTAGTGTATTTAGAAACACCACAGAAGGTAAGGAAGATATATGTGTTTGTGAATAACTTAGGCATCCTTAATTTTGATAGTTCTTCATTTGAGCACTTGACTTTTCAGCCTTAATATTCTTTTAAGGTAGATCTCATTGAGAATTTAATTTATGTAATTCCAGTTTTGATATAAACAAACTTGATGGCAATTTTGAAGATGAAAACAGATTTTAAAAACTAAACAGTACAGCTGAAAGAAATGTTTGTAAGAAATTCTGTTCTCAATGCAAATAGGGCAGTGTTTAGTGAACTGAAAGTGGAAAACACAAATAAACAATGACATGCTCTTAGAATGTGAATATCTACTTATTCTATATCTTCACGTCAAGTTTGAAAAGGCTTCTTTTAGACAGGTTGAACTTAATTGTTTTATTAGAGATATGTAGGTACTAAATAATTGAAATAGCCATGCATAATTCAAATAATTGCTTCCAGTAGATACCAAGTCGGGTAAATATCTGTTGAAAATGCCAATTGAATACTTTTCCCTGATATGAGAATTTCTTTAATTTTGAATTCATGGAATGTTGTGTTAATTTGCATAATGATATAACTGTAACAGCAGGTTACAGATGATGACTTGGATTCTGATGCTACCTGATGCAAAATGACCCATCTCTTACTTCAACTTGCAGACAGCAGCTAATGGAATTCAAAATGATAAATGTTGTGCAATTCTAAAGATGAAAAGAACCTATCTTGAAAGGCAGTAGCCAATTAGTACTCATTTTTCCTTGTAATAAATGCAAATGCTTGAATGAGATACCATGAAAGTCCATGCTACAGAAATTTACCAAGAGCTACTTTCTGGTTTTGAATAAAATCATGTATGGCCATCAAAATAACAGTGTTTAAATAACTTCTTGGAGTGCATTGAGCAGCATTGGCAGTATGTGTTATATGTGATTTGTTCTCTCTCTCACACACACGCATCCTCTCCCCAGGATGAGTAACTGAACAGGTGGGATAAAAAATGCATTCTATCTTAAATGAAGTAAAAATATTTATGAAAGAAAAGGTAAAATCCTTCATTTGTAATAGTATATTATTGGGTTTAAGGAGGCTCCAGTTCCTGTGGCAGTTCACAGTCTCAGAATGCCACCCTTCCCTCAGAAATATCCTTCTCCAAGGGATTAAATCTTTACCCCTTGGAGAAAATTTTTCTGTGCTTAGGGATTAGAACTGGACAACAGACTTTCAGCTACACATGACAGATGGCATTAGAGTATCTTGAAAAAAAAAGACTCCAGGTTGTTTATGGTTGAAAAAATGCTTAAAAAGAAATATCTCTATTTTCTAGTGCTTCTGCTTCTCTACTACCTAATTGTGGACCTTCTCCAATTTTACAAGTCTGCAAGGCTCTTTTTCCTGCTGACTTGCCTTAGGAGCATCATTCCTACCCTCTTGGTGACCTTGCTTTTTAATGTCTCAGACTAAGAAATACTTTTTCCTTCCTCCCAATACACAGGAAAATACTAGAAAAAAATAAGGTTTATTGTTTCTGAAATATATGTTTAGTCCTGAATGAGGAGGGTGAGGCAGAAGAGAGAAAGAAGAGGAAGATGAGGAAGGGGTTTCTTTCATAACCAATAGCCCTAATAGAAATTGTCTGTGCCATTATTTCAAGATATAGAGAAGAACTGACTAATGGAATAAATAGAGGGCTAGGCAGTGAACAGAAGCATTTGGGAAATACAAAGATTTTCATTTTCTTGGTGCATTATTGATAAGGACATCTATTTATTCCATATGTGATTATGAGAAAAAAAACCTCACCACAAATCCTGAAATTTCACAGGCCATAAAAAAATTCCAACATGGCTTTGCAGATTTAAGTATTTTAAATAGAATTGGAATCAATAGCTAAATTTGGACTGCTTAAATGATTGAGGCAAGGTTCCAGTGACTTTTGAAACCTCTTCATCCCTCCATTTTTGAAACTGAAGAAGTAAACATGAAACAGAGATGCTGAACCAATTTTGTCTATACTCTGTTCAGTTTCCACTTCATTATGCATATTTCTTGCCTAGGTTTGTAGATACTTAAATTTTCTAGGAAATTCTGAGAACTACAGTAGGTTTTGGATGCAGTTTTTGTTAGGAAACTCAGAGAAAACGAATTTGTAGCAAGTCAGTCTCCTATAATATTGCTGGATAAAGTGGGAAGTAGTTGTGTAGCAAATGAAATTTAGGAGGTTCTTAAGGTCCCTGTACAAAGTATTTATTTTTTTAAACACAATTACAGTTGTATTTAATGAGGTAGCAGAATTGTAAAGCTGTCAGGAAATGCTGTGGCAACAACATTTCTTGAAGGAACATATTAAATAGTAATGATGTCAAACATTGGAAAGAGTGAGTAGACCTTGCATGCACAGTTTTCTAGTCATAGGAAATTAAAAAGGGTTTTGGAATGTTGCCAGTTGACTGACTGTAGGGAAAAAAAGATTCATAATAAGCAACAGTTGTAGTTACAATATTTGCTGAAACCAACACACATTAAATAATAATGAAAGCAGCCCTCTAAAAATGCTGGCAGACTATATGAAACAGCTGAGCTGAAGATTCTGCAAAAAGGATAAAAAAAGAAGAAACTGGTATATAGCCAATGTGCTGTCAAAGAATAAAAAGCTCCATTGGAGATTAAATGGTGAGATCAACTTCAGATGAGTATTTATAAAACAAATAGTTTGAAAGGAAAAGACTTAATTCTTGCATTGTATAAGTGAAAAAATCTTCACAGGTAAAGTGATATCTTCAAAGAACTTATTTCATTAGAGTGCTAAAGATTTTTATGTGCTTGTAATTTTTTGATTAGGAAAAGGTGTGGGCAAGGAAGACCATTTTTAACACATAGAAATACAGCATAATGATTGTTTTGTACAAGAATCTTACATGAAATTATTTTTTAAGTTTGTGGAAGATTTTAAATTTCCTTCTAGCCAAGATGACCTTGTTAGCGCTACATTAAAGAACTTAATAACCAATGACACCAGGATCTTGTGTTTGCTTGTAAGAATTAAAAGTAAACTTCAAGAAACAGAATAGCTGATGATTTTTTAAAAGACAAACAATGTAAGAGTTGAATAAGTGCTATGTCTTTTTGGTTGTTACCCTATACATACTCTAGCAAATATTAGACTGTCATAGTGATTGGGAGGAAAAAAAGGCTCATTTTCAGAGTTTTAAAACAGCCAGATAAATATTAAAATCACTGGAATTTGATTGATAACAACACAACATGAGATCATTACTAAGCCTTATGATTACATGCAGAATATACACTTCTATTAAAGAAAATATATCCTCACTGTTAAAATGGAAATTGGGATGTGAAATGGACGCTGAAGTGCAAGGCTTATATCCTCTCAATCCCTTCTTTGCTGTTATATAGAAATGGAAGTCCTTAAATTTAAAAGTGCTCTGAAAGCAATTGACTGCTCCCCAGAAGCTTTGTGTTCTGTTCTGGAAATATCTCCATTGCAGTATGTTTCTCAGTTCAGCCCGTTGGCACTTGCACTCTCAGTGCCTATACTAAGCGTTCATAGAGAGCTGAGGAATGTTTCTGACCCTGAGAGAGACCTTGCTTCCACTAAGGCTTCTGCCAATGGTAGTACTTGCATGTCACTATTTGCAGATAATATTTTAAATTTTTTGATTATAGAGAGCATAAACCAAAAGGGGTCACTCATCTCAGCTATGAAGATTCTTAGATTACAAGCTCAGGTCTGGCATAAACCCGTCTGCAGACTGGTGTGTATGTGCGTAAACAAACACATACATACATCATATGATCTGAATTCCTTAGGAAGGACCCAAGGGGAAATAATGCAGACAATCTGAATAGGCAGAGGACATGATATGTTTGAGAAACTGTATTATATGGTCCAGAAGATCAGTTCGAGGCCACAGAACATGACTAATAGGAGGTTCTCAGTATTTCTTCAGCCTCTCTGTCTTCACAGGCAGTCAAAGCCAATATCCTTTAAATGATTATCTTTTATGAAAAGTTATTCTATACGTCTTCCTTTTCCCACTATAATGTGACACACATAAAACAAAGAACATGAAAAATATTTCCATGTTCAAATCCTCTGCTAGACGTCTGCAACTGTCTCTGAAAACCTTAAAATTACTCACAAAGCCTTCTGAAGGTTATGACAGACCTCCTGCTTCTTTGTTCTTCTTGGTGGTGGTAAAAGCTGGATCCATGCCCAGTGCAGGGAACATAGTGTAAATAATGCTGCTGCAGATTGCTACTGGATTGTTCAAAACATCAGATGGTGAGAATATGTTATTACCAACAAGCTGTTTACTGGCCAATCAATTACAAACTCTGATGGAGCACCAGGCATTTTATTGTAGGCCAGCCAAATGGATGGAGAAAACATATGTCAATCTGTCTGTTACTTTAAGGGGCAAATTCTGCTCTTATGCTTCAGCATGCTCTAAAGCCTGCCACAGTGGAACCATACTGATATTAGTATAGAAGGGCAGGATCTGTGACAGTGCTGTGGGAATCAGTTGGATAATGCAGTTCTCAGCTATTTGGGCAACTTTATGTCAAAATACATTTGCATAATAAGAGTACAGGTGAGGCATCTGTGAGTAGTCCACCCCTCAAAAGGGTTTTGAATGCATGAGTTTGTCAGTCTGTGTGCAATGTAGAAATAGTCAGGAACTACTGATTGGCTTTTATATTTGTGTTAGTTCTTAGATGAAATGAAGTTTTGGGTCTTTTATTCTCCTTCCACTTATGTTTTTTTTCCTGGACTCTATAAAATAAAATAAGTTCATTATCTTCAATCCCAAACTGGAAAACACTATCCAGAATCAGATGCTTCAAAGAGAAAATTTTTGAGTTTAGAAAGGGAAAAATGTATCTGTTTGCTCACAGTACCTTAATCAATAATAGATAATTGAAAGGATGTTGCTCTTTTTTCACCCATGCAACTGGGACTTTCCTTCTATATTTTTACAGAGAGGGTTTAGTTCCAATGGGGAACGGAACACAGAGCTGAGAACAGAGTCATTATGGTAATGAGAAGAGAAACAGGCAACTTTCTCTAGAAAAATCTCTGGTTATATTGGTGGCAAGTAGTTGTATACATAGACCTTATCCAAAGGACACTTGGACAATGACTAGAGGCAACAGGTCTTACAAATGTGCAGTCATTTGATATGGCTGCTTATGTCACAGTATGTCTGTGACTTGCAGGCAGTATTGGCACTGGAGGTTCTCAACTGCTAAAATAAAGTCAGAGGTGATCCAAACTGTTGTTCTGAGCTGAAAAGGAGGAAACAAAGCTCTGCCTTTGAGAACCTATTAAATATTACATGAGATGTCTTGAGATTAAAATAAAAAGAAAAAAAATTGAGTGTTCATTCTTCAGAAACATACACTGAAAAAAAGTTACATTAAGTGAAGGGCTAAGCAGGTGAAAAGGTCTTTCTTTTTATCTCCTCTTAGCTCCAACACCAGTAATGTGTTAATGCTGAAAAAAAAGCATTAGAGGGAATGAATAAAAAAAATTGAGAAGTATATGATATTTATATTCCAAAACTATCTGTTTTAAAGTGTTAGAAGAGTTGAATAACTTCTTATTGATTGTTCCTTGGGGTATTTTTTGCCACAATCTGTGACGGCGAACAGTAAGTCACTCTGTAAGTTGTTCTTGAAAATACCAGCAAAAGAAAGAAGAATCTGCTCTGCAGTGAACTTGTCACCCCAACAAGCTGGGGGCCAAGGATTGTCTTTGTTCAAAAGAAAGAAGAGCTACCTCCTGTGGAGATAAGGAGTTCTGGAAGAAAAATTAAAAAAATAAAAGCATACCTACTTTGCACTGAAACATGTTGATGGATGTGTCCTACAATAAAAAATTCAAATCCTTTCTCAAAAAGCTCACTACTTAATTTTAATTATTTCTTTTTTTTTTTTAATTTCAGCAAGAAACATCTAAGATGTTGAGTTTTTTTTTTCCTAGTCATTCAAAATTGCTTAAAATGAGGCTCTGACTCTGCAGTTGTTTGCAAATCAGCACAGTTCTATTACCTTTAAGAGACTAATGCCAGCAAGACCAAAAAGGCCTGAAAGACCTCAGCCAGATCATCTGAGATTGAATGCCTGATGCAAAATTACTAGTATGAGTGTGCAGGCTGCCTCTGGTTACATTTTCACTGGCATTGACACCTTCTTTGGATGAATTGAAACCCATAAAATCATTCAAAGGTGAAGGATGGAAAAGCAGGGACATGGTGAAGGTTAGTGGAGCAGGTTGTTAAACAGGTGGTAACAGGACTCTAAAATGATGGGAAGAGAAGGAATGGATAGTAGCATGTATTCTGCTGACAGTCCCAGAGCCACACAGGTGTTTAGGAGTGGGAAGAGGACGATTACATGCAGCTGATGGAAGCTGAGGAAGTCGTATTAGCATTCCCAGCCCATCAGTCACTTCTGAAATATGCACAGAGCAGCCCTGTTCCTTGTGGTAAATATCTCTGAAGTAGCTGGTGTTCGATCTTTTGTATTCTGTGAGACTAAATATTATACAGAAGATGGACCTAATTAACATCTGTCCTCCTCCCTCTGCTTCAAAAGTCTAAAAAACAATTGATAACTACTAGAGGCCGAGCAAGACTTTAAAGGTGGTTTGTACATTTTAAATTTCCTTTTATC
The DNA here is from genome assembly GCF_003984885.1 of Neopelma chrysocephalum. Lineage (NCBI taxonomy): Eukaryota > Metazoa > Chordata > Aves > Passeriformes > Pipridae > Neopelma > Neopelma chrysocephalum. The sequence goes on along the minus strand of NW_020897694.1, from coordinate 5,150,942 downwards.
CCTATTATTAGCATGACTCAGATAAAATTAGAGGCATTGTGCAAAAAAGAAGCCAACATGGCCACAAGCAGGAGATATCTCAGATAAAGCAGTAACTTCTGCAATACAAAAGTGTAGGGCAGATCCAGGAGCAAAACTTTGGCTGATAACATTACACAGCTCTGCTTTTCTTTCTTCAACAGTTAGATGTTAATGCTATTGAGAGGCTTTCAAATTGAAATCAATGGGAGTTTCATTATTCACTCCAATAGGAGTGGGATGAAGTTCTAAATAGTAAATGGAGCAATAAAAATCTAAGAAAACAAGAGGCATGCTAATGTGTGTTTTGTTTAAGAATTCTCAGTTTCATTGTCTCTGTTTAACAAGAGTAAGCAATTGAAAACGATATGCTTGGGGGGTGTGAAAGCACGTGTGCCTCCTGGGAATGGAAGACTATACACCTTTCTGCTAATGTTGGATGGAGACAAAACCAGAGGCAAATAATTTAGCTTGCATGCAGAATGTGTTGGAACAAGTGCCTTCTAGAGTAAAAATAAAAAAATAAAAAAATAAGGTGCATTAAGTGTTGTGTGTGTTTTACCAGCTTGGGTTTTCTTGGAACCATTAAATACAAATCAAATGAATAATTTAATATTTTACACAGTATGAGCATCTTGCATCACTGAGTTTTTGGAACAGTTTAGCATAGAGAAAATGCAGTGGGTGCTTGCCTTCCTGTTCTGTAATTTTACCTTGTCTTTATTTCAATTATATTTCAAAGCAAATACTCTTCCTAGTTGTGAGGTTAATGGTGAGCTAGTGGTTTGTTTGGTTAGTTGGTTGTTTTTGTGGGTTTTTGCTTGTTTGTTTTTTGTTTGTTTCTCTGTTTTAGAATTTCAGAAAATGAATTGTAGAGACTGGAGTGAATATTTCTAATGATCTTAAGCTCCTTATTCTTCCATCCAGATTCATTGGTGCATAGACCCTCTTTTACTTCACTCTGGGACAGTGTATAAAACACTTAGCAGTGAAGGTGTGTTTACAGTTTACAGATGCTTTGCCTGGAAAAAGCAACCCCAGATCTCTTATTTCTCACATCCCACACTCTCCTTTTCCTCACATTTGCACAATATTTACTTCACAGTTCCATTTTCCCTTCCTTTTGTCCTTGAGTCTGCAACAGGCAAGAATCTTTTGCAAAGAAAAGCTTAAAATCCATGGTCACTTTTTGTTATTTTCATAAATTTCTCTCAGAGGACCCCCAAAAATGTTGTGAAGAGAACTTAATGAAAAATAGTTTCTTTGTGAAGATTTGAAGTCAGTCTGTTCTTGGGAGTAGTTGTTCTAATTCCCAAGTTTTTATTCTGTATTAGAGCAGACAGGGATGTACACCAATTCCCTCCAAATCTTGATTATTCAGGGAAAAAACCCAAATATTATCAGCTGCAAGAGAGCTACAGAATAGTCTAACCAGAATCTGAGGTCAGGCTTCAGACCTGGATGGATCAGTGGGAGAGATTTACCTTTCTTAAAGGGGCCATTGACTCATTAGCGTGGATTAGAAATAGGCAAAACCTAAGACATATTAGCTTAGAGGACTGATGAATCTGTGATCAGTTCAACCAGCCTCCAGTCTTAATGTAAAGCTCAAGCATTGCAAAACTCCATTGTTTTAGATGTTGTGTTACAATTATGTTGCATCAAAAAGTTTTTTGAAGCAGAAATAAAAATTAATTTCTTCAAAAAACATAGAAGATCAGGAGAAAGTTACTTAAATAGCAATGAAACTTTTATAAATAATGAAAAATGGAATGTTTTGATTTACACAAAGCAATGTTCTTCTGCAAACTTTTATTTTTACAGAGGTTTCTGAAAGATGACTCTTTCATCATAATATTAGATTAAAAATTATCTCCATGTCTTTAAAATCTCTGTGGACAGAAATGACCATTTTCATCTCAGTTATGCCATCAATCCTGTAAAAGCTTTTATTTTACACATATATGAGCATGCTTTCCAATGGCAAGATTAAGTCTATTGACTTACTGCTGAGATTATTTGAGACAACAAAACACAAAATTCTGCAGTGGATATTACTATTTTAAAGGTCTCTAAACTGTTTCTATCTCAAAGCACATCTGCTTGTCTGTGCATTTTTGACAATAAATCACTATGCTTAAGAAAAACCTGTATTTTGGTAATCTCTGTAGTATTTTCCTTCTAGCTGCAAAATGGTTGAATTCTTGCATTAATAAGAGTTTAAGCTGGATCTTACTGGAAAGCTGGAATAAATACTTTCACTTGGAGAAAATGCTAATAAGAACAATTAACCTTGCTCGTATTGCTGTTCCAGGATTTCTGAGTACTACTGTTTTAATCATGGAGACTTCTAAGTGAGTAATGACTAACACCAGGAAAAAGTTTCCTACACTTTGTTCTTGTCCAATTTGGCATTGAAACTCTCTTCTATTCAGCAACAGTTGTTTTCCAGAGCTTGAGTTTTAGTTCCTGTAAGAGATCAGTGTAAACTCTATTGGCTGTAAGCACTGAGGTAGCATGATACTGAATGTTATTAACCCTCCAAGTCTGAGTAGCAGAGCAATCAGGTTTGTGTTTGCATGTTGTATTAAGTGCATGTTGTATTAAGTGCATTACCTCCTTCTGTTGCATCTGCAACTGAACTCACCTTCTCTCACCTGGAAGACAATAACTTTTCATGTTATGCAATTCACACTAGGGCATAATGTTTTACCTTTTATTTTCCTGAGCAGAGTGTGGGCTCATCAGTTCAGAGGTGCTGTAAACTGCTGTTCATTCGATATCAACACTTCATGCCAATGGCACACTCAGAGGACAGCACTCAGGGTAACTCTCATCACTCCTCTGGAACCTGAGCTTCACGATGGCTTGAATCAATAAACTGGCCAAGTGGCCAGAAATATGGTGGACTTTAAAAGTGATTAATGAGTAGGCAGGGACTTCAGACTGACTTGTGAAATGTCTTGATACAGTCAAAATGAATGAGGAGTAGAAAGGAATGAAACCAGCTACTGTTAATACGTGTTTGGAGAAAGTCATTGGGCAGCAAAGTCCAGTATAAAGACTGAATTTGTGTGTAATTGAACTGGCAAAGATGACAGAGGACAGAGCACGTGGCTGTTGCTTTCCTGAACCTGTTCATACTCTGAGGCCCTGTTGTAGTGGCAGCTGGCAGGAAGACGAGGAGTCGTTGCAGTGGCAGACACAGACAACTTAAAACACACAGGGCGAGATGTGTTTCAACCGTATTTTTTTCACCCAAGAAAGTAGTTTACTTTTCAGCTATCAATCCAGCTAGTTACAGTGGCAAATGCCAATCTATTGTTAACAGCGGTAACAAGATGAATTACTTTTGGACTCAAAGTATCTGAAATAATAAAAGCTGTAAATAGTCTGACAGGCAGTGTCCTTCTCCTAATATGAATTCTATCTTCTAAAGTGAGTTTAGCATTTATTGTTCGGCAGATCTGCATGGGCTGCATGGGACGTTTTGTAAGGATTCAATTAGCTTGTGTTGTGAGTTAACACTATTTGCATGGAAATGAAACATTCAACAAAGTATTGAATGAAAACAAACTAATTAGTTTTTTGAACAGCACCTGACTTTCATAGGGCCCAATGGTGCTGTTGGATAAATGTCTGCATGACTGGTGCCCCTTTCTTAGAGCTGGCCAGCATTTTTCTGTCTATGAGTATATGAGACAAACAAGAAAACAAAAATCTCCCCAGTCCCACTATAGCTCCTTAAAATGTTACTAAGCCAATTTAATAAAATTTGCCCTGCATCCCTGTCCTTCCAACCTCTGCATTCCTTTTGCTGCCTTCTGTTTCTTTGATACACAAAATGTTCTTTTATTTTTGCTGTTAGGGACTTACATTACTTCTCTTCCTCTATTATTTCGTGTTCTGTTTAAAAAAAGAAGACTCCTACTTTCTAGTATCCCCCTATGATCCTCCATGCACTATTCTCTGTACTGTAGGAATCACCATGGCAGCAGAGTGGCTGCCAATAAGCTGCTCTCTCCTTTTTCCTTACAAGTGACCTCCAAATTGCTGACCAGAGAGAGAAAATAAGTTACGACAAAAAATGGGCTGGCACAGGTTAGTTCCCTGCTGGGGTTCCTGGGAGCAGCACAGTTGTACTTAGCCCTTCCCTTAGGGAAGATGAGCAGGTGCCAACATTCTCCACAATGGATAGCATAGCAGAATAAATAAAGCCAAAATATTTTTTCAACCACCATAAACTACTTGAATAAAAAACCAACCAACTAAACAAAATTTCATCTTCTGATCAAATTTTGCTCAGGTTCAATCCCACAGTGTTTCTAACAGGTTTGTCCATTCTTTTTTTCCCCCTCTCCCCATGTGTTTGTTCAAAAGCTTTTTGTTCACAAAAGCTCTCACAAACACAGTGTGCTGGTTTAAAAGTTAACCAGCAAGGGAAAATGAACTCAATTCAAAAGAGAGATTTATAAGTCAGAATAACAATTTATTAAAATAATGCAATAAGTACAATTATACAGACAGACAATTGGTTTTAACCCACAAAACCCAAATGTACAACCCAGCACCCTAGGGTATGAACAAGAGTGGTGTACCTTGGCCCACCCCCGAGTCCAAAGCAAAGGGAGAGGGGATAAACCTGCTGGTGGGAGAGCTGCTGCAGTCTGGTCAGAAGTGGTGATTGCAGTCCAGTCGAGGGTGGTGGTCTCAGTCTGGTTGAACGCAGTGGTCTGCAGTATTCCTCTGGATCCCACGAGAGGTGGCAAGGCTCTGAAACTCCCAGTTATATACTCTCCAGTTCAGGCGGGAGTGCTCAGTCCCTCCCTCAGAGTAGGGAATTCCATAAAAGGGCATGCGGATGCTCAGTCCCTCTTCCATATAAGGGTATCAGAGCGGGGAATTCCATATAAGGGTATCAGAGCGGGGAATTCCATAAAAGGGTACAGGAACATCTTCCCACCTTGCAGGCTTCTACTGACAGCAGTTTTTGGGAAATGGCATGGAGGCTATAGAATACGCAGTTTTGGGTTACACTCATCCAGGGATGAATTGGTCCCAGCCGTTCTAACCAGGACACACAGGTGCATTTATTCTGGGGGAAATTGTCATGCTGGATTTGGCTGCTCTGTAATTTTTTTTACTATCTTTCATCTGTAAATGCTTCTATCTTACAATGAGGAAATAGCTACAACATGGTAACTAATGAAGTAATTGCAATAACTGTATTAACTTAACTACTGCAGAAGGTTTGTGGCCTCATCTGAACAGGCATCTTTTGCACATATGAAGTTTGTTTTACTTCTTCATGATTCTTTATAGATGGTATCTGAGTGTGGAAGAAAAAAGCCCTATAAAAAGACATAGCTGTCCACTGACAGACCTGACCTAAGGCAGACCTGCAGCTGCCACCTGACTCCACATAATCAAAGATGTGTCCACCTTGGAGGCCTTCCCAGAAGATTTTGCCATTGCTACAGAAATCTCTTGAACACAATAATGCGTGCAATAACTGCAAAGGAAAAGGAAATTTGCTATAAATTTGTGTATTTGAAGGTATCCAGTGATTTGATTTAGAAAAAACCTGATTTTTCAGCTCTCAGCTGAGCTATTGAGTCCTCTAACAAGACACTACCCACAGCCAGTTCAGCTACTACTGCTTAGCTGATGGCAGGAAACTGGATGACTTCATGTACTGTGCTTATGCTTACATGTAACCCATATAGCAATTATCAGCTGTCCTGACTGGAAGAAAATGATTCCTCCATTCATTTGGTAAACTAAGATAAAGCAAGAATCCATTTTTTCCTAAAGGGTAGTGAACAGTGTTTTTATATTTTCCACAATACACTGATGTTATAATACTCCTTCTGAACTGGTTACCATTTTAACCTAGCCTAAGAATGCTGTAAGCATCCCTCCAGTATAAAGATAACGGCTGTAGTGTGGCTGAATTAAATATCAAGTCTTTGGTGGAAGAGTCAGTCCTTTTTGCTATGCTGTTTCTTGCTGCAAACTGTGAGAAATACTCCAAAGCCTGGCCACTGCCAGGATAGTAGGCAGAAACATCTGTGGGTGAGTTATTCCAGCAAGTGTGCAGCAGCTCAGCCAGCTGCCAAACAAGCTACCCACAAGTTGTTTGACTTTGGGTGGTGTCAGAAGACTGACTGGGGAAACAGAGCTCATAGCACAATGGAGAAGTTTGCTTTCTTATTATTGTTCTCACTCTCTCTTATTATTTGCACTTATTTTATCTCATCTCTCAGTGTGTGAATGGTCTGTTATGTAATTGCTGTAATACTTAGCAGCACCACAATAATACTTGGTCCATTTTCTGAGATGGAAATCCCCTCAGTTCTTAAAAACAACTGAGTCAGTATATTTTGCATGAGAGTTATAAGGGATAAATAAGCAGCTGTAAAGCATAGGGTGCCCTTTCATATCTATCGTGTCCATGCAGGGTCTAGGATATCTGTGTTATTCTGGAAAAGCAGGCAAACTCTCTCTTGATTCTTTCTCTTGGTGAGCCCTACCATCAAATCCAAGATCTTCTAGTTCTCTTTCAGAGTTAACTTGTTTTCATAATACTGCTAGTAAAAGTGGAATAAGGAATTAGGGGGGTTCACACTAGGAGGAATTTAAACCTTTTAAATTCATTACTAAATAACTGATTAAAATCATTCACTAAATAACTGATTCAATCATCATGGCTAGGCTTCGCGAACGAAGATTTGGGAAGGGCTCTACCCATTTTTCATGCAAGCGCGTTGGTGGCTAAAAAGGCCAATACGAGATAGACACGTCCGGTTGCAAAAGACACAGCAGAAAGACTCCTTAGATGGTATATTCTGCAAGGCTCGATTCTTTCTGCGTTGTCTTTTCTCCTCAAGAGTGATCCTGCGTGCCTTCTCAAAAGCATCAGCAGCGTTATAAATGGTCTGTCTCCAGGCCTCCCGATTGGAGGCCAGAGTAGACCAGTTATGGTGATCAATATGCCCGAGGCTGAGTTGTTGCTTCAGGGAGTCCTTGTATCTTTTCTTCGGAGCTCCTCTCTTGCGGCAGCCGGAGGCAAGTTCACCATAAAGCAGGATCTTAGGGAGGCGGTGGTCCTTCATCCTGGAGACGTGCCCTGCCCATCGCAGCTGTGTTCTCAGTAACATGGCCTCAATACTTGTGATTGCTGCCTGTTCAAGAACAGATGTATTGGTCACATAATCTGACCAGCGGATGTTCAGGATTGTACGGAGGCAGCGTTGATGGAAGCGTTCTAGGAGACGCAGGTGGTGGCGGTAGATGACCCATGATTCGGAACCATATAAAAGAGTAGACAGCACTATGGCTCTGTAAACACTGATCTTGGTACTTTTCTTCAAGTGTTTATTACGCCATACTCTTTTATGGAGTTTTCCAAAGGCACTATATGCCTTCGCTAACCTATTATCTATCTCCCCGTCGATCTTACCATCTGAAGAGATGAGGCTGCCTAAGTAATCAAACTGTTGGACTGATTTGAGTTCTGACTGGCCGATGGTGATGTGGGGATGATGGAGGACTTCCTGAGGTGCAGGTTGATGGAGAACTTCAGTCTTCTTTAAGCTGACTTCCAGCCCAAAGAGCTCAGCAGCATCTGCAAAGCAGGATGTTAAATGCTGCAGAGCTGCTTCTGTGTGGGCAACAAGGGCGGCGTCATCAGCGTAAAGCAGCTCCCGGACAAGATGGTTTAGGGTCTTGGTGTGGGCCTTCAGTCGCCTTAGGTTGAATAGGCTTCCATCAGTACGATATCGAATGTAGATACCGTCCTGATCATCGAGATCTGCCGAGGCCCTTTGGAGCATCATGCTGAAAAAGATTGTGAATAGGGTAGGAGCGAGAACGCAGCCTTGTTTCACACCATTCTTTATTAGAAAGGGCTCAGAAAGTGTGTTGCCATATCTGACTTGGCCATGCTGATCCTCATGAAGTGAGATGATCATTTTAAGGAACTTGGGGGGACAACCTAAACGTTCCAAAATCTGCCAAAGACCTTTTCTGCTCACAGTATCGAAAGCCTTGGTGAGATCGACAAAGGTTACATAGAGACCTTTGTTCTGTTCCCTACACTTCTCTTGCAGTTGTCTGAGAACAAATATCATGTCTGTGGTGCTCCTGTTGGCTCTGAAGCCACACTGACTTTCAGGTAGAATTTCTTCTGCTATAGCGGGTATTAGTCTGTTCAGGAGTATTCTTGCCAAGATTTTGCCAGCAATGGAGAGCAGAGTAATACCACGGTAATTTGAGCAGTCAGATTTAGTACCTTTCTTATACAAGGTGATGATGACTGCATCACGAAGGTCTGAAGGTAGTTCGTCTAGTTCCCAACAGCGCACCACAAGCTCATGAAATTTAGCATGGAGTGCAAGGCCCCCATGTTTCCAGACTTCGGGTGGAATTCCATCAACCCCAGCACATATACTAAAATTGGAACGATGCAGAGAAGATTAGCATGGCCCCTGCGCAAGGATGACACGCAAATTCGTGAAGCGTTCCATATTTAAATAACTGATTAATTACTAAATAATGGATACACTCTTAAATTGGCATTTTTTTAATGCTTCATGAATAAAAATTGACTTTTAAAATTTTTTTTTTTATTTTAAAGCATTCAACCTGCAAGGTCTTTTACACATATTTGTTTGTAGCCCTGATAAACAACTGAACATTTTACAACTGCTCACAGCTTCTCTCTTTCACTTGATTTTCTGAAAATAATAAGCAGAAAAGTCTCATTGTCCTGACAAGCTCATTCAGGCATGGGTTTCTGGCTGTAATTTGACATTATTAATTGGTGCATTCTGTTCTCACATGGGAAAGGACTGAAACAGAACTGGGGTACTTTCTTCATCAAGAAATAAGTCAGGTGAGAAAACATATGTCTAATCTATACGTTCTATTTATTTAGCAAGCTGGTGACTCAGTCCATGTTAATGAAGACCAAAAGGACTGTGAATAATGATCTGTTATTTTTATTTGGGATTTATAAAATCACCAAGACTACAGCTAGAAAATAAAGGGAAAATCAGAGGCTCGAATAATTTTGATTTTAAAAAGAATAAGAGATTATAGAGCTTATTTTGACTGCACTTAGAAGACAGCATGTTTCACAGCAGGGATTTTGATGCATTCTGTAGACTTAAATTTCTCCCAAGCTAATGAAAGTTGATGTAGTGTCCTTGCAGGTAGGGTTATTATATTGCTGTTTAAAATCCCACAGTAGAAAATTCTGGGAGGTTGAGCAGGGGCCTGTTAAATGTTTTATATGGTGGCTTAGGGAGTAGAGCTATTGCAAGAATACAAAGGAACTCCTTAACCTGAGCTGAGACCAGTGAAGAACTAATCAGAAGAGATTTTTGTGCCACAGGCACTCATGAAAACAAGGCATGTGGAAGAGTACTATACAAATCTTTGTAGTGAAATGACTTTTACCTTAACTGGAAGATTTGTGTGATTTCTCATGAACTATTGACATACCACAAACAACAGTTCATGGTAACGTGAGCTGTTGAGACACCAGAAGTTTTAAATGCTGCTTCAAAATCATTAGTATCATTCCCAAAAGGCATTTGTGGTGTACCTGTGTTACTACATACTGTGATCCCTGACATGGTCACATGTAGAAGGAAACACCTTTTGTTGGGACAGTTCGTGTTCTGAAGCGCCTTCAGGAACCTTCACGAAGTGTGTCGTAATTATACATGGACATAAACCACAACAGCAGTGTCTGAGACCTACTGCATGATTTTGAAGATGGAATGGACATCTGAAGACAGTTAAATGTCTTTCTATTTGCTACAGCCAAAGAAGTGGCATCATGCAGCACTACACTTAACTGATCTGTTTCTATAAACTATTATTAGATCAAAATTGAACAATTAGGAAAAAAACCCCAAACTGAACCACAACAGGCATTTAGAGATGTTAAGTATTCCATTACTAATTTTAGGTTGGAGATCTTTTTAGCTAATAGCATGTCTACTTTTGAGGAAACATGGAACAGAAGCAGCCTATTTACAGAAATGTCACATTTAGTGCTTCAGAATGAAAACTTGTGCAAGAAACTTACAGAATTTAGTTTACAGAATTCAGTATTTGATATATTTGGTTGATCATGTACATTTTGATATAAAGTAGCATTTCTGTCTAGGGAATTATTGGTACTAGAAAACCTCTCAGGGGGCCTAATCACTGAGCAAAGTTACATTGTAGTACTGAAATGACTTTTTGTAAAACATTCAAAGATTCAAGGATAGAAAGTTATGTGAGAGAGTTATACATTAGCTTCATTAGTTTACAGTACGAACATGATTCTAACAAAATTTCCTTTCCTTATGAAGAGTTCAAATGGCTTTTAATTGCCAGAGCTATAGCTTTCTTTCGGACTGAGATGGGCACTCCTGTCTTTTTAAAAATCTATTTCAGGACTGAAAAAAGATAAGTTAGTTAAAAATGGATGAATACAGAGGACAGTATAAAGGTGAAATGGATAAGAAAGTTAATATAAAGTGACAATGTGACTTACGCATAAAACATTTTTTTTTCAAACAGCATTTTTAATCAAAATCTAGTGCTACCAAGTATGCTCAGATTATTTCAAGTGAAATAATATTAGGTCATTGAAAAAGGAAACTTGAAAGACTTTCTTTAAATTCTGCCCTTAGAAGTACCTACACAGCTTACAAAGGCAGAATTGTGGAGCTGTTCCATGGCAACACAGCAAAACTTCCCAGTAAGTCAGGAAAAGAAATCAACGTGTCTAAGTTCAGGAACGAGTTACAGCAGTGGCGAAGAGTCTTTTTTCCTCTGTGGTAGAATAAAGATGATATGTCAGCTAGGAGTCCTGTCTGGAGGAGGTTTCATTCAAAGTGAAAACACCACCAAATCATATTTCCCTGCAGGCTTTCTCCCTCAAGTGTTATCCTCACTAGGATCTGTTTGGTAACCCAGTACAGTTTGTGCTAAATGGCACTTTCTAAAATCTTTGTCATGATGTGGGCCTTTGTGAAACTGAACAAACACAGTCTAACAGCACAGCTGGAATTCTTGTCCTTTTACACCCTGAGTTTATTTGTTATGAAAGGTGCTACCTAAACATTTCTCACTGGTATCTCTGGATCAATGGTCCCCACATAAGGTTGCCTCTCCTCAGGCAAAGGCTTCACAGGAGCAGCTGAGGGGAAAGGATGGCAGTAGCTGAGAGCCAGTCTCCCATTAGCAATCTTGCACAAGGCTCTACGTTGCCCTGTTGCATCCTTGCACCTTTGCATGAGTATTCCAGTTACCCTGTTATGAATTGGGGTTGCAATAGCGCTTTGACAGGTCTGGGAGGGAACAGTCAGGGGTACAGTAAGGAGAAGAAGAGAAGCAACATAACCTCATACACTATTGGAAGCTTATAACCTAAATTTTTCCCTCTCTCAGAACTGTTCTGACATATCTAGGTGGTATAATGAGACCTCTGCTTCAGCTAGTCTCTTTAGGGTCATCTATTGTGAGGAAAAAGAAGGTATCAGCCCAAACCAACTAACCTGCCATGTCAGATTTCTTTTCAGGAAAATATCCAAGATTCATTATATATTAAAAAATGTCATGGCTCTTGGCTGGAATAGTATAAATACCAGAAATAATTTTGGATCCTGGCTGCAATGAAATCAGAGGTTTTCATGCCATGACACTAATTGACAATCAAGATTTTACCTCTGGTTACTGAAAAACACTTAACTTTAATTAATTTTTCTCTACCTACGATACTAATTTTGAATGAGATGTACAAAATTGAAGATTTAATGAAACTATTTTACAAGGGAAAATTAAGTAGTGAAGATTTTAAAGGAAAGATGTTTATCATATGTGAGAAATATAAGAGAAATCTATTACTGGGTTAGCTTAGAAAGAACAAAGGGTTACTTGAGCCTAATTAATATCTTGTAATCTCATCAATGTATATAAATATCTCAAAGGCATGTGTCTAGACCCTTTTCAGTGATGCTCAAAGGTAGAATAAGGAGTAATGGACATAAACTAAAGTTCAAGAAGCTCCACCTCAACATGAGGAAAACTCAGTGGCAGAGCACTGGAACAAGCTTCCCAGGGAGGCTATGGAGTCTCTGTCTGGGAACATTCAAAACCCACCTGGATGCATTCCATTTTAACCTGTTGTAGGTGACTCTGCCTTGGCAGGAGAGTTGGACTAGATGATCTCCAGAGGTCCCTTTTAACCCTAACAATTCTGTGATTCTGTAAATCCCGAGATATTTTGAAGACAGAAGCTATACTGTAGAGATTCCTCTTGGAATGGATACCTACACCTGAGCATTGAACATGTCTATCTGTCATACACAGAACCACAGAATCAATTAGGTTGGAAAAGACCTCTGAAATCATTGAGTCCAATGATGTACCATGTCAACTAGACTATGGCACTAAGTGCCACATTCGCTTTTTCCTTAAACACCTCCAGGGACGGTGACTCCACCACCTCCCTGGGCAGCCCATTCCAATGCCCAATCACTCTTCCTGTGAAGAACTTCTTCCTAGTGTCCAATCTAAACCTCCCCTGGTGCAGCTTAAAGCTGTGTCTTCTTGTCCTATTGCTATTCGCCTGGGAGAAGAGACCAATCCCCAGCTGGCTACAACCTCCTTTCAGGTAGTTGTAGAGTCTCCTCTGAGACTCCTCCAGCCTCGCCTCACAGGACTTGTGCTCTGAGTCCCTTCACTAGCCTCATTGCCCTTCTTTGGACATGATCCAGCACCTCAATGTCCTTCCTATATTGAGGGGCCCAGAACTGGACACAGTACTTGAGGTGTGGCCTCACCAGTGCCAAATAAAGGGGAAGAATCCCTGGTCCTGCTGGACACACTATTCCTGATAGAGGCCAAGATGCTATTGGCCTTCTAGGCTACCTGGGAACACTGCTGGCTCATGTTCAGCTTCCCGTTAATCAGAACTCCACGGTCCCATTCTGCCTGGCCACTGTCCAGCAGCCTGTAGCGCTGCATGGGATTGTGGCCAAAGTGCAGGACCCGGCACTTGGTCTTGTTGAACCTCATCCTGTTGGATTCAGCCCATCTATCCAGCCTGCCCAGGTCTCTCTGCAGAGCCCTCCTGCTTTCCAGCAGATCAACACTCCCGCCCAACTTGGAGTCATCTGGAAATTTGCTAATGGTAGACTTGATCCCCTCATCCAAATCATCAATAATGATATTAGCAGGACTGGACCAAACACTGATCCCTGGGGGACACAACTAGTGACTGGCCGCCAACATTTAAGTAGCTAAAACAGAGTTTGGTTTTAAGAAATTAAATAAGACATTGCTTCAGTACACATTTGTCCCATCAACTTTTGTGGAACTTCAGCACAAGCTTTAAAGCTCAACAAGAATTTGAGAGCTATTTTGAATAAAGAACCTTAAACTGATGGTTTAAAACTTGGAAGAGGAAGTATGTTTATATTTTGCTTGAGCCAATCAGTAGTTAATGAATGTCAATTTGCTGACAACACCCAGATACCTAACTTCATGCGGCAATTCACATTTGTCAGTTTGTATACATGTGTTCTGGGGGGAAAATACAGAAAGGAAACTGAAAGAACTAAATAGACAAATTGCCCACTTGAGCATTTCAATTTTGCTGATAAGACTTTGAAACTCACAACTTATTTAGATGAATGCTGTTTTGGAGGACTGTCAGAGACATATGATGAGATGAATGAGATGGAGACATATGGGTTTACGCATTGGTTGATTCTACTTGGTTGGTGACATTTTTTCTCCGAACCCAGATTTGATAACACAAAAATGCCTTTGACGAAAAAACATGAAATAAGACCCTGTTCTCAGGCCTTCTTCTTTCACACCTCTTTGGCAGTGTGAAGAGACATGAGAGTCAGTGAAAATAACAGAGAAAATTCGTGCTTGTTAATTGCTACTGAACATATTACTTACTCTCATGAGTAAATCCACTGGAATTGGGGTATAAATCACTGTGCTTGGTTGTAAATATTTTCAAGACTGAGAAGTCTTCTGAGTCTTCAGGGATATTTTGCTCTGTGTGTGCGCCAATTACACTTTTACAACTCATCTCTCTTGTGTGCATTTTCCCAGCAGCATCTCCCTTTCTTATTAAGTTATGATGGCCCAGCAGGCCACAGGATGTGCCTATTAAACAAGATGCCAATGGGTTATGTTCAGAATAGTGTGTTGTTTTTTTTTTAATTAATTTAATTTTAAATTATGACCATTTTTGGAGGCAGTAGGGGTTTGTGCAACCAAACCTCCATTCTGCAACTCCTTCGTAAGAAGTTCATTGGCTCTACTTTAGTGGAAATATCTCTGAAGCAAATACACGTCAAACAATGCAATGCCAGTTCATTCAGTTTTGTGCAAAGGCAAAGCTGCAGGATTAGAAGAAAGTTTCTAGGAATACCTGACACTGTGTCATTAGTTTCTGGTTGCGTGGAATGGTAAAAGGCTTTCCATTTACTAACATTATTTCAAAAGAAAGAAAGAAAGAGAGAAGGTAGTCTCTTCTTTGGAGAAGTGAGAGCTCTAAAACCCACAGTGGGTCTGAGGTCATAAATAAAAAGTTACATTTTGAGAAAAAAATATTGCATGATTTAGGAAAAGTATGTCTGGGTTTTATAAACATTTTTTTTCCCTTTCAGTATGTATTTTTTAGCATAAAAGAGAAAAAACACATGTGAATATACAAACATTTTGCTATCACTGTGCCTCATCAATGGTATCTTCTACCTGAACTGGACCCAAGGGACTTTTCACTGAATCAATGTATACTTGTATGATGCTGATTTTTTTTTTCTTTTATGACTTATCTCCTATTTAGCCTATATCCAGGATATATGCATTCTCCTGTTAGAGAGGTCTATAATATTACCCATGGGCGTATGATACTTATGAGTTTATTTCTGTTTCAGGTGCATTCAAAACAAGCTCTTCAGACCAAAATTAAACCCTTGCTTCCTTTCTAGAGAGAGAAAAAAAAAAGAAAATTCTCACAGCTACATCTGGCACTCAACAATCTCATCAGAGGACTGGAAAAAATCTATTAATTATTAGAAAAATTGTCCATTGTTAATAGAGTAAGCAATGGATTCCTGTTCTCATCTCAACTGGGAATGAAGGTGGCTTGTCTGTTTGAACTGAGGTGACAAAAAGTGTTTCTTGATTGAATTCATGTAACATCTGGTTACACAATCAATTCAGAATATCCTTATGCATAATACTAACATGCTTTGGATTAAATTATTTTTCTGCATCCAGTGCCAGCAGAAGTTATCATCTGTACCCTGACAGCCCATCACTGCATATAATGTGAACCTAGGGCATATCTTTATCTCCCTGAGTACCTTTATAGAGGACAGATATCTTTTTACTTGTTTTTAACCATATTTCTCTGTGTTTTTCAGATGAAACAAGATTATATGTGGAGCCAGGCATCTCAGGATTTTGCAATTTCTACCAAGGAAACAGGGACAATAGAGTCATAGAATATGCTGAGTTGGAAGGGACCCTTAAGGATGGCTGAGTCTAACACTTAGCCCTGCACAGGACCATACCCATGTGCCTGGGAGTATCATCCAAACACTTCTTGAACTCTGTCAGGCTTAGTGCTGTTGAGACTTTCCTGGGGAGCCTGTTCCAGTGCCCAACCACCCTCTGCTTGAAGAACCTTTTTCTAATATCCAACCTAAAGCTCCCCTGACACAACTTCAGGCTATTCCCTTGGGTTCTGTCACTGGTCACCACAGAGAAGAGATCTGTGCCTGCCCCTCCTCTTCCCCTCACAAAAAAGTTGTAGACTGCAATGAGGTCTCCGCTCATCCTCCTCTTCTCCAGGCTGAGCAGACCAAGTGAGCTCAGCAGCTCCTCACATGACTTCCTCTCAAGGCCCTTCACCATCTTTATTGCTCTCCTTTGGATGCTTTCTAACACCTTAATACCTTTCTTATATTGTGGTGCCCACACTGCACACAATATTCAAGGTGAGGCTGCCCCAGAGCAGAGCAGAGCAGGACAATCCCTTCCCTCTATTGGCTGGCAATGATTTACCTGATGCCCCCCTGGACACGGTTGGCCCTCCTGGCTGCCAGGGCACTGCTGACTCATATTCAACTTGCCATCGAGCAGGACCCCCAGGTCCCCTTCCATGGCACTGCTTTCCAGCATCTCATTCCCCAATCTGTGCATACATCCCGGGTTGCCCCATCCCAAATGCAGAATCTGGCACTTTCCCTTGTTGAACTTCATGTGGTTGGTGATTGCCCAGTCCTCTAATCTGTCAAGGTCTCTCTGCAGGTCATTTGTCTTCCCAAGTCACCATTATGCACGATGGAGCCCTGGGGATGGCTGAACACCTCCATGTCCATGGGAAGTGGCGAATGAATTTCTTGTTTTACTGTGCTTGCGTGTGTGCCTTTTGCTTTACCTATTAAACTATATCTCAAACCCATGAGTTTTCTCACTTTTACTCTTCCAATTCTCTCCACCATCCCACCGATGGGCAGTGAGTAAGCAGCTATGTGGCACTTAGTTGCCAGCTGGGGTTAAACCATAACAACTTTATTAGAAAACATACAAGTGATTTAAAGATTTACAATGAGAACAAATAAGAATTCAAAAGGTTCCTTGACCAGTCCAGCACTTCGTTGCCACAGTATGTGATCTCCTATGTCCTGTTTATTATATCAAAGCCTTAGTTCATTTCAGAGTAAAACTTAACAAGTAATTTATATTATTTGTAGATAAAAAGTTAGATGCTTTAAAGAATCCTAAGGTATTGGACCAAACCTTCATGTGGTATCAACTAGCAATGGTCCATTGACATTTGGAAGATAGAGATTAAACAGGGGAAGGTATTACTGAATAATCTTAACTCTAATATAAAAATACATGGTGACTGTAAGAGTCTCCTCTGCACTAGCTATAATACAAATAGATGGTACTTCAAATTTTTACCTTTTAATTAAAGGAAAAAAAGACCCAGTAGAAGGGGAGAAGTCACTGACAGGTAAAAGTTTGTGTCTAAAGTAATACAGAAGATTAAGGCCTGAACTGTGAATAAAACCTGTGTTTTCTGAGTTTCTGCCTAATGCTGTCTCCACTCTCTGATGCTGCCTGTAAGGCAATGAAATGTGTGTAGATATGCAACCCCATCTTTTCTTTCATGTACTTTACTGTGTGACATGAAGGTTGGAACATTCTCAGTGGGGTTTTCTGTTGTGCGTGGTCTAATATCTACCAATGCCTGTACATTTGTGCAGACAGCTGAGTGCTTGATTTACAAAGGAGTAGCAGAACACATAAATAGCTAGTGAGACACAAGGCACTGTCAATGCCTGTAATACAGGGAAGCATACAATCAAGGTGACTACATGAATGACATAGATGAACTGTTTTGCAGGTGCAGTTTTGCAAAGCCAGGTGAGGGAAAAAGTCACAAGACATGAATAATTTTAACTCATGACTATAACTCTCTGTTGTCAATTCCAGTTCTGTTTGTCATCAGACAAAGGCACTCAAAGACAGTAAACCATTACAGCTCTGCATTCATCTATACCCAAGGGGGCCTTTTTAAAGAGACAAATTGATTTTTGCCACCAGACAATGATTCATGCATACAAAATAGGGGAGTACTTATGAATCCCTATATTCATTTCCCCAGGGTGCTTGGTAAGGTGTGTTGTTTTCCTGATTTGTTTAAGAATAGATTTTGGGAAAGAAACAAAACAAAGCAAAACACAACCCCCTAATGTTTTTAACCCCTACCTCAATAATACAATTTGTCTATCAGCATTCAGATAAATATTTTCACTCCCTATAGAGGGCTTAAATTTTTGGTTTACACTGTATTGATATGATCAAATTGTTTGCCAAGTGCTGTGTATAGAACCTTCAAAACAAATCTTTGCTTGGCTATTTTCAGGAAGAAAAGAAGAAAATCCAAGTAAGAGGGATTGATTCTGTTGTCTACACAGGGGCCTTTTGAGATGCCTTAAGGTCCAAGGTGTTCACTGGGGTTGTGTAAGACCTGTATCTTTTTAGACGAGCAATTGGAACCCAGGTGGGACTTTAATTTCTATATAAGCATGCGGATTTTTTCATTTGCTTTAGTGGAAGATGTATTTCACAACACAGAAGTTTTGCCAGAGAGCAAGGTAGTAGGAAGTGGGAGACATTATCTAAAAATCACGCATAGTTCTCTGAAAATGTAAGACTTTGGTGCCTATTTTTCTAAACTTTCTCTGCATAACCCAGAATCCAGGCCTTTGTTTTTTATTTTATCTTTCTTCTGGATGTTTTATAGCTATACTCTCTCCTAAATTCCCAGTGATCTTAAACATTTTGAAATATTCACAGATTCTAAATCTCAACTAAATGCAAAACATCAGCTACAAAAGTCAAAGGCAGCTTTATAACACAAAGGCAGGTGAAGTTTTATATTTCCTGGTATAATATTAGCCCTTGAGTTTAAGCAAACATGGGAATACTTCAAAGGATGACTGACTGACAGAAAACACCAAAATGAGAAGGAGAGAAAAGAATATAAATCTATAGACATCTATCAGTGACTTGTTTAAAAATACAGAGGAGTAAATGGGATGGAGAATACATAGTGAGATGAAACTGGAACAGAGAGGGTGAAAGCAGAGCTGCTGCTGAGACATAGAAAGGACACAGAGGATAAAAAGATACAGAGCAGTCAAGAAATTAGAAAATAATTAATAAAGAGGGAAAATATAGAGGCTACCTACTTCATTCTTATTAAAAAGGTGTAGCCGTGATTTGAGCAGGACAAAATAGAAAAAAAAAATCAAATCTTCAGCCCAATTTATGCCACACATTTGAGAGCAGGTCATCTTTCTTATGTTTTCAGGGGAAGGATGCATTTTACATTTTTGATTAGGATTCAGATATGAGGCATAGTAGTAACAATACTCTCAGGAATGTTCCTTTTTTTTTTCTTCTGTTTTTTTCCTCTCATTTCCTGATATTTCTCTTAGAGGTAGGAAGTACAAGAGCTATAAAAAGGAAATTGGCTATGGGATTGGAAGTAGGTAATGGAAGACTAAACTGTTGTAAAAATTATAAAATTTTGTCTTAAATGCATTTTTTCTCAGTTGAGTTTCTAGTAAGAAATTGTCCATGTTAAAGTCATGAATAGCACATGGATCAAGAAACATATGAAGAATTTTTGCCCCCATGAGAGTACATCCCAGGTTTATCAACCACTTCTTGCCAGCCTGGGTACAGATGGAATAGCTTGCTTTGCTGACATGTGTGCTGTACTAATTCTAAATTCTTATTGTATTTCAGCCTGTGATCTGTCCAAAACCAACCCAGTTTTTACTATGGTAGTTCAGTGAAACTTGCCCCTAGGATATCTATCATTTACTTCTTTCTATCAGAAAAAAACCTCTTATACTCTTAACTGCCACCAAATTCCTCCCATGGTTATGGTGGTAGCATGACAGCTTCACATCCCCTTTATGATGATGATTTGGAAAAGCCCTACTTTTTATTGGACCATTCTAGGTAATATGTACTTTTTTTTCCAAAGAATAATGATTCTGAGGATGTAGATGCTTGTTGTGTGTTGATGCTTGCCAGCAGCTAAGCACTCCCTCTCTCCCTCCCTCCCTCCCTCCCCACCTCCTACAGCAGGATAGGGGAGAGTATCAGAATAACAAAACCTGAAAACTTACGTATTAAGATAAAGCAGTTTAATAAGTGAAACAAAGCAGATGTTTTGGCACTTCCTGGAAAGCAGGGCCTCAGCATGCAAACAGCTGCTTGGGAAGACAAATGCCATAACTCCAAATGTCTCTTCCCTCCTCATCCTACCCTTGAGCTTTTATTGCTGAGCACGATATAATATGATATAGTTAATTTTGGCTGTGCTGTCTGGACCCTCCCAACCTCTTTTCAACTCCCAGCCCACTTGCTGGGTGGACAGCATGAGAAACAGATGAAGCCTTGATGCTTCACTGTATGTCACTAGCCAAAACATTGATTACTATCACTATTTTAGACACATATCCAAAATATTGTATATGGTCTACTGTGAAGAAAGTTAACTTTATCCTTGGCAGAATTGTTCTCCTGTAAAATACAACTGGATAAATTCTGCTATAACTTATGAAAATTATTCTTATTCAAATATGTAGGCAATTAATTTGGATTTATTCAGACATAAATAGCGAGAGGAATAACTACTGTCTTTGACTGATTACTTCTAACTAAGACAGGTAAAAATTAGAGGAGAATTAGGTAAGTTTTTTTAGATAGAAACTTGCTTAAATTAAAGTACAAGGCCAGAAAGTGCCTTTAGAGAAACTGATCTAAACTAATTCCCAATAATTTTCTCATATAGCTGGGGAACATTTCAACTTCTATTTAAGCTTTAAGAAAAGAAAAGAAAACAAAACAGTATAGATTCCTTATTACTGTAGGTTAACAGTATATTATTTATCCTAATTTTATTTTAATTCTAAATAAACATTTTGCATGTTTATCATAGTTTTTGCACTATTTAACCTGAAGAACTGCACCATCTTCTGCTTGAATAGGGATAGATTACTGAGTTTGAGTAACTAACAAGGAAGCTAAATGTCAGGTTTCTGCTAAGAATACAAGTTTCCAAATGACACTGCCATTGTTATAATTCCTTGCAGTATGTTGGTATTCCTAAATGGTATGAGTTCTAGCATTTAAACAGAGTCTACAGCAGTAATCTGTAGCAGTGAATCTGCCTTGTATGAGAAAACTGTGGTTTAAACATGTTTTAAAATGGCTTTTTTGTAGTCTCTTTGCTAACTCATGTTCTTCTTCCCAGAATCCCCCACAGCCAGTTCTTATCTCTGTCTCAGGAATGTCCTGAGAAGATATCAAGAAGTCTTCTCATTGGACCTTGTTAACCCCTTCCTTATTTGGCTGTTAACTCCCTACCTGATTGGTTTTTTGTAAGACCCCTCACGTTAAATGGTCCCCTTTGACCCTCCCAAGAGCTTTATAAACCCCTACCCCACAATAAACTCTCTCTCTCGCCTCCTCTCCAAGTCCCGTGTGCTGTCTCTCTGGCTGCCATGGGACCACGTGGTGGGGGGAGGGGGAGCACCTAACCCCTCCATGCGTCCAGGACCCGAAGAAACCCCTGGTGCTGGAGTAATCCCTTCCCTATCCACCTCAAGCCTTTGGAAATGGAACCCCACAATGGGAGGAATGCAACCAGAACTGGTACCCCAGAGAGGCTAGCCATAGTAATCTGATAATAAACCTGTTTTTACACCAAACATATCTAGAGAGGATAGGGAAAAATGAATCAGGTCTAAGGGGCGGGTTTGATCCTTTGAGAAGAATGGCTGTAGAAAACGTCTGTGACAATATTCAACATGTGAATAAAATAAGTCAGTAGAATGTAGCATTTTACCCTTTGGAAACCTAAGATCTGCCTTTTTCCTATGATGAATATGCTAGCAGATATGTAGCCAGGATATCTTAATTTTGATTTCTGCACATCTGAAGGCAGTAACTGCACCAGCAAGGTTTTTAGCCTAATCTTAAGTACTACAAGAACAAAGATTCCTTTTATACAAAGTGTTTTCCATATTTATTGACTCATAATGCTTATTGAGATGCCCTTGTTTAATGTTTAAATGTTTCTAACTATTGTTTATAGCAACGAAATATTACCTAATGGGAAAAAGTTCCATTTCTTGTCCACCAGGATCTTCAAGGCCTTTTCTGCAAAGATACTTTCCAGCCAGTCAGCCCCAGCCTGCACTGGAGCATGTGTTTAGTCCTCTCCAAGTACGGGGCTTGGCGTTTTCCGTAGTTAAACTCCAAGAGGTTTCTCTCTGCCCACGTCTCTGGCCTGTCAAGGTCATTTTGAATTAAGTGCAACAACCTGATGCATCAATGTGGTGGATTGGCCCAGCTCTCATCCAAGCACTGATGCAGCCACTCACTCACTTCCTTATCACTCCGTGGCATCAGGATGAAGGAGAAAATAAAATCATAGAATCACAGGGGCCCTAAAGACCATTAAATCCAACTCCCTGCTACTTACAGGTTGCCTGAAATTTAAACTATTTAAGAGCATTTTCCAGACACTCCATGAACTCTGACAGGAAAATAGGAAGAAACAGAGCAAGAAAGTTCACGGGACAGGGAGCTACTTTAGCAGTTACTGATGCAGACAGCAGACTCAGAGGAATTTGACTGTTTATTTCCATATAATATAGATAATTGAGTACTGATAAAGATATTGGGAAACAAAAACAAAAAAAAGAAACAAGCACACACTTATGGAAAACACTTCTCTGCTGCCTTTTCCAGGCTCAACTTTACTCCAGACTCTTCTTTTCCCACTTTGTTATTGACGCAGTTTATACTGAGTCCCTTCAGTGAGACAACTAGCATTGTAAGGTGTGGTAGTGGTTTCTCTCTTCTGCTCCTTCCCTCTCACTCTCCCTGTAGTTTGCTGTGGGTCCTCTACAGAATGCAATCCTTCCAAAGCTGTAATTGTTCTGTCATGAGATCATCCATATGTCATGGTCCCATTAGGAAAAATTTACTTCTGCATGGGTCCTCCACAAGCTGCTGCCCCTGTTGGGGCATGCCTGCCCTGCAATAGAGCACCTCCTGCTCCTTTGACCTTGGTGCTCCCTCATTGTTTCTCCGCTAATTCCATTCTCTCTCTCTCTCTCTCTCTCTCTCTCTCTCTCTCTCTCTCTCTCTCTTTCTCTCCCTCTTCCTCTCTCATTTGCTGATGGGCTTAGCTGTGTCCTATGGTGGGTCCCTTGTGGAGCTGGCTGAAATTGATGGGAACCCCCTGTGTCCAGCACAGGGAAGACCTTGGCCTATTCTAAAGAGAACACTGCTGTAGCTGTACCAGTACCTTACCCTACACTTAGTACCATCATCCACTCTTCCCAATTTTGTATCATCTTCAAACTTGCTGAGGGTGCTCTCTGTCCTACCAACAATATCAATAATGAATATGTTACAGATTATTGGCCCCGATATTGCCTCCCCTCTGAGTGGGGATATTACTAGTGAATGGCCACTAGTTGGACTTTGTGCCACTGATGTTAACTTTTTGAGTTTATCAGTTCAGATAGCCCACCCTGCTGTCCATTTATCTAGTCTGTACTTCACTTTGTCAATAAGAAAGTTATGGGAGACAATGCCAAAAGACTTCTGCAGGTGCATCGTCAGGAAAAAGAAATCAACCCTTCTTTTTGAATTTAAATTGAAAATAAAGGAAAAAAATCAAAATAAAAGGAGTGCACTATCTCTATATTATGTCTCAGACAAGATTAAACAATTTCTCTAAAATCTCTGAGGCAGTCTATGACAGAGGAAGTCATTAAACCCATGTCCCCCGAACCAGTTCTCACATTACAGAGGAACCTTTTCATTTTGTAATCATTTTTCTATTTATTACCTACTCTACCTTGAAGCTGTCCTCTTCAACTGATTTTTGAAACTAACCTTAAAGTTTCAATATCTCAGAGCAAGATATGGTCACTCACATCTTGCATTTTTCACAGTCCTGGAAGAGCCTGAGTATCATTCTTGCTTCTCTTTTCCCTATCACACAGAAAGTGAACTGCAGTAGTTGTGAAGTACTGCTCAACTGACAGGTTGGAGCTGCTGCTGACACTGTAGAAAAAGACTTCCCAAAAGGTTAAAACCTACATTTTTATCAAAGAAAAAAGCAATGAATTATTTGAACTGTTCTGTCTTGAACTACAGGTCTTTGAGATAACATATGGAATCCTTAATCCTTCTAAACCCATCTTATTTTAACTTTTATGTAATCACCCGCTCATGCAAGTCTGTAACACACTTCAGGAACTGTTAGGGTTGGTATTAAGGCTGATGAGCTGAGTGTGAGCTCAAACTCAGAAGATTCAAGGCAAAAACAGAAGCTTAAAGTTCAGGAAAAGTATGTACTTAGATTTTTTATACTTTTTAATGGACCCAAACCACATATATTCAGGTTATTTGTAATATGCATGAATCAACTGGTGAAAAAAAAGAAGTAATCAGCCCAGTGAATACTTCTTTTGAAAAGTAGTAAATGTATTGACTGAATGCATCTTAGAGAAAATATTATAGTGGTAGTTGTGCCAGATAACTTTGAAATCAATTGGATTTGACTGCTGTTCTCATGTGACACATTTAGAGAAGCAGATTGATCTGTTTTGTGCAAGGTAAGTACTTGCAATTAAGTTTTGATTTTGCTATGTTACCGGCAGTGAAATAAAGGTGTAAGAGATGAGCAGTAACACTCTACTTCAAAGTAGCAAAACCTTGCTAAAAGGATAAGAGCCTCCATTTTATAAATAGAAATAAGAACTTCAGTCATCATTCAAGAAAATCCTATAAAAAGATGTTCTTTTTATTAGTGCATATGTTTAAAAAGTGCTGAGTCAACATGATGTAGGTAGTTAAAGATGTGCTGGTCAAGAAGGCATGAAATATACAAAAAGCATCACAACCAAATAAACTGTAATCTGATAGTCACAAAATACACTTCTGTCTTCCTAGCCTAAGGACCTGTCTGTATTTAATCAGATTTGCAGCCAGTCAGTGACATGGCTTTTCCACAGAGTGCTACAATACAGTTGGCCAAGGCAGGGGCATAAGCCTAGGTTATGTATGAAAAAGAAAGAAAAAGAAAGAGAAAAAAGAAAAAGAAAAAGAAAGAGAAAAGAAAAAAAGAAAAAGAAAGAGAAAGAAGAGATGCTGCATGGACAGAACTAGATGCAAAACAAAGAGGCGAGCTTAGAGAGCCATTGATAATTATGGCAGTGTACTTCTTGCTTGAGGCACATTCTATTAATTGTCAAATGTTCAATCTCTTTACTACTCCTAGAATAATTTATTTTTCTGTACATTTAGGAAATAACCAAAAAAAAAAGAAATACAATGTTCTCCCAACTCAGATGTTGAATAAAAGTGAGCTGAATGTGCTAAGTAAACTGCATGACAGAGGTTCCTTTTCTATATATCGCAGGCTTTGAAACATATGCTATGGGCTTTATGTTTCATTTTAATAAGAGTAAAGCGGAGTCATCAATGAACATCCCCTTGAAAAGACACTTTGGGTGTCTTTTTGTTGTATGAAGTACTTCTAGTTACACCAGCTTTGTACAGTCTGCATCACTGCATGCAACTCATACTAAATACTGAATCTTACTGTATGAAAAAGCACTGCTTCCCAAACACAGTATATATCTTTCCCTACACTTCACTAAAACCCATCATTAGGAATCTATGAAGCAGGAGAAGAAAAACTGACAGAAAAGATTCATTTTAAAACACAACTAGACACCATGTTCTTTCACTCAAAACAAAATGAAACAATAATTGCAGCATGAGCTAAACCTGCAGAACATAACCAGCTAACCCTAATTGAATGCTGCTTTCCCTTATTACAGAGGGTGGATTTGGCATTTATCCATTCTTTTGTCTGAATCAGCACATGAAATTGTCTTCCTCTGAGTCAATTACCAAGCACTTTTGTTACAAATGATAGACAAATTGACAAGAACTCTTACTCTACAAAGGTTTACTTTGAAGACACAATAAGTTTAAGTACAGATCTGATCTCCAAGTACTTTCTTCTTTCATATTTATGTATGTATTCAAATACACAGTAGTTAAATTGATTACCCCAATACATGATAATCCCATATTGGAATAAATAAGAGAGGAAACCACCACCTTTCTAAAACCTTATGTCAAAATCAAGCAAACTATGCTAAAGAACTGAATCCCTTTGGCTTCATGGATCAGATTCACACATAGAAGGATCTGCTTCTGCATCATGTATATGCAAATGCTGATAAGAATCCATCACTGTGCAATCCAACATGGTGTATTTTCCTCTAACAAAATACAACAAAAATGGCAGTGTGATAATGATGGAAGAGATGGCCTGGATCTTAAGGAACTTCAGTTCTTCTTCAATTTGTAACACATGCTGAGTATTTACAGCAGAACATAACTTCTGATCTGGTGTCTAGCAGTGGCATCTGTCAGGGTAAAGTAAAATGGTTACAAATGGCTGGGGAAAAAAGCCAGTGTTCAAATTAAAATAAAACAGAACAAAGCAAAACCTTGAAATTTATATTTTTTGGCAAAATGTATTTAGCTTACATCTTGTTCTTAACAGCAATACCACAGCATGGTAAAAGAAGAAAATGTGATACATGCTTCTGTGCTCTGCTGTAGTCCTTCAAAAGCAGTATAACTGCTGCTTAGTTAATAAGCCTACGTGCCAGTGATAAGTGCATTTATGTATTTCATAATAATGATAATAGTTGGAAAAAAGCATGTTGCCAAATGAGACAAGCAAAAAGAAATATCACAGTCCAAATTGCACATAACTGTTTTTTTCTCTCGGTATAATCAGGAATTGAATACTGTATAGTTATTTTCATCTCTATTTACTGTAAAATGAGAATAATAACTCTATATGATTCATGGGAGATGCTAGTGACACAAAGTTACATACCTATGGAGAGCTGGATGTTATAATCCCACTGTGATTAAGAAGATATATATTTGCTGTTCTGCAATGAGGATGGATTGTTTACTTTTCCTATTAGGTCTGTAATTAATCACCAATATTTGATCTGTGTGATACAAAATGGATTTTGTATCCCTCATTTCTTAAGTAGTATGCTGGTTTGTACAGTATCCATTGTCTTTATTAAGAGATGCCTCTACAGAGCACACTACAATTTTTTTTTCTTGCATAAACTCTATTTATTTGGACAGAAAATTGTACTGCTGTGAATAGAAAGTGATAACCAGAGAAACTAGGTCTGGGAAAAAAAATACTTCTGAGTTACCATTCCTGCACTGAATAAATAATTTCCTTTTACATAATGCCTTGATGTACTCTTTTTCAAAGTGCTTTAAATAAGAATTAAACAAGTCTTAAAGGAATGAAAAAAGTTTAATTTTACTTCGTATTGCAAGAGTTCTTAGATGGAAAAAAGTTGTGTCTGGGTCAAATTACCTATATCTTAATTTATTATATCTCAGTTTACTGCATCTCAATTTTGGAATAGTATATCTCTAGCACAGCAGTGAACAGAACTCATGTCCAGTTGGGCCTGAAGTCAAGTTATGACTGGCTATCAGAGTCAAATCCTCTCTGACCACATTCTTTTAGATATCCAACATGTGGAGGATGTTTACTAAATGTTTACTATCAAACTTACTTACTTGAAGATGGTTAATATTACACGGGATTTCTGATTTAGCAGAGTAATATAAAATACATAGAAATCACAATTCAAATGACAAATGTAAGTTACATTTAACAAAATATAGAAATTGCAATAGTTCAATCACACTACCAATGTAATTTCCATTATCGGTTTCTATAAATAAAAACCATTTTAGGTTTAGGACCATTTTTATTGGTCAGTCACATTGTGATGATGAACTGTTTTCAAAGAGCTGTCAAGACAGCAATTGAGAGCCACTGGCTGTGGTTGTATTGTGACTATTAGCCTAAACCATGCAAAGGAATAGAATTCATCTTTCCATGAATTATGAAGTGAAATAGGAACATCTAAAGCTTGGCAAATCAAAGATCCTGTCTTTAATATATGATATTTATGTATGGTTTAGATCATCCTGGTTAGATTAGCATGTGCAAGAAGATTAGGAAGCAGGAAGAACTCATTATTCCTTTACTTTTGTTACCCACTTTGCATGACTGGAATTTGATTTGGATGCTGTGTGTATGCTAGTTCACCTCAAAATGGTGAGATCATCCTCAGGCAGTTTTGGTTAGGATTTGCTGTTTTTCAAATTACAGCAAGGTAGAACATTTATTTCTTAAGGAAAGATGTAAAAGAAAATTCTTTACTGAGACTTTATTCCTTGTCTGTCTGCTGCCTCTCTGAAGGCATTAAATTCAAAGCCCGGGCATTAATCAAATTAAACTATGGTACATCAGTAGTACAGTCAAATGAGGCTGTTTACCATCAGAGTTGTTGAGTCCACATATTTACTTTGCGTATATCTCTGCTGTCCCCCATACATAAATTTGAAACATCGGTCTTCAACAGCTTGTTTTCCTCCCATGTCTTGCTTTACATGCAAAAGGAGTCTGGGTATTTCACCCTAAGAGATATGGGCTTGGCAGGGTTGGATTCTGGGAAGCAGAACCCTGGATGATCTGTGGAGCTCAAGAGACATCAGCAGAGATATAGGGTAAGGTGCTGGACAGGGAAAGAGGCAAGTCACTGACTCCCAAGTCTGGATGTTTGGATTCAGGGATCAACATCCTAACACCAGATGGCCTGAGAGTGGGAAATATGCCCTAAAAGTATTTGTCTCAGTGAATTAATATCACTTATGCTTAATTATAGTTTCAATATCTACTTATTGACATTTCAGTTTCCTGTGCTAGAAAGGAATGATCACTGATACCACTATACTCCTGTAAGATATATTTGAGCTTGTTTCCAGAACATAAAGATCTTTGGGCTAT
Organism: Neopelma chrysocephalum; assembly: GCF_003984885.1. Lineage (NCBI taxonomy): Eukaryota > Metazoa > Chordata > Aves > Passeriformes > Pipridae > Neopelma > Neopelma chrysocephalum. The sequence continues at coordinate 5,122,348 of NW_020897694.1, read as the reverse complement.
CACTAATACATGTATTTTTTACATTAGTTGGAAATGTGGCAATTATCAGAATCAATTATGGACATAAACCATGGAAACAAAATAGATCAAATGATGTATACATAGAATTAAATGCTGAATATCTAAGTTATATATTGTGAATAACATCTCATTTCTGGCAACTTGTGGGTCAAATTAAGTTTGCAGGCCCACAAAGGAAGAGAGACATCATCCCTTTAGACTCATCCATCTTTCTAATCTGACTTGGTGCAGCGTCAAAAGTTTGAAGTGGAACCCCTGAGTTGCTCATGAAGTGAAGACAAAATAATAACTATGGTGCTATAATATTGACATTTTCAAGTATAGAACTAGAACCGTGTAATGTCAGTATTTTTTTTTTCATCATCCACTGAGAATGAAAAACCCATAAAATATTTGGCTAACTGAAATGAGAATTTTGAATAGACTTTCAAATATGGAATTCAGGGGAAGAGACGGATTTCACTGATAGTAGAAAAATAAAGAAGATATAGCATTAAACTACACTATTCTTAGGAAAGTGCTGAGGCTACTGCCAACAAATACCTTCAGAGTTAGTCACAGTGTTAAGAAACCTGCTACATTTTTCAAAAAGATGTAACCGGTAATACAGTTACACTTGCCTAGATGATATGAATTATTACATTCACTATCCAGGAGAAATTTAAAATGTATTTTAAATCTGTAGTTTAGGAAACACATGTCTATTAAAGGCATAGTGTTAAAACTAGGTCTTCAAAAGAAACATATCAGTGGGATGACTTACAGTTTTCTGAAAACTTTATGGAGAAGTGGGTTATTTTTGTCATCCTGTTCGCTGTCATGTTCTCTTTTCTTGTACTTTCTTCATTTCCTTGGCCCTTCAGGAAGGACCAGGAAATTCTTTTCTTTCCTATTGAGTCCAAAGAGATGCCTAATTCTTATGTCATTGCAATTTAGATGCTGGTAGACTTGCTGACAGGTGTCTCAGAAATTCCTTCTGTGAATCATGCTATTGTTGGCATATGGTTGCTTTACAAGACAGCTGAGCTGCTGCTGCTGCATGGAAAAGTTAATAAGCATTCAGTCTGAATCAGTGAAGAGTCTCCCTGAAGTTTTTGATGCTGCAGGGCTCCTTCATACTTGTCCCTGTCCTGGACATTGCTTTGACTAGAGAAATCAGTCCAGGGTTGTATCATTCTTTTGCCATGTCCCTCTGACTTATTAAAGAGACTAAAGAGATGTGTCAGATCAACTTCGAGCTGTTAGAAGGCTAGATGCTGAGGCTCAATGAAGAGGGGTGAGGAAAGAGCTCATTTATAAATGTGTACAGCCTAATTATCACTCTAGTGTCAACAGCACTGCAGTTGAAACTGAGCAGAAACTTCCTGAGGAAAAATGAACTGCATTGTTGGATTGTTTTGTCTTCTTTTTTTAAACTGCTCAAAATAGTAAGGTACTTGACCACCTATTTTAGGGTCCACAACTTAAGTCACTTCTCTCTCATTTCCTAGACTCTGGCATAGGGAAAAAGACTGAAAAAGGATTGGGTAAGATAGAGGATTGTGCATCCCAAAGAGGTCACTGAATCATAGAAAGCAGGAAGGCACATTTCAAGAGGTGGTTCTGATGAATATGTGAATGTGTGCAACTTCATGTTTGTGTGGCAGAAAAATGAAATGGTTGGATGGACGAGAAACTCCTTTGAAGTTCCTAAGTAAAATTGTTCCAAGTATAGCCACTGTAGGGAAAGAGAATCAGAACAGGACTATAAATTGAATTCTCTGAAGTGCGGAGGTCAATGAAGCTAAGACGATCCCAGGGGAGGTGAGAAACTGGAATACTTTATTGGACTCACAACTTCATATTTAAAGGGTTCAGGGTTTACATATTCAACAGGGGGTTTACATATTCATCGTATTAAAATGGGGACTTTCGTAAGGATGAGGTAAGGGGAAAACCCAGGTTAACAAATCTTGGGGTCTTACAATTACATCATAGGAAAACCCCACTTTATCTTGGGGGATTTTACAGGGGGGATTAGGAAACACATCCTGGGGTCTTAGGAATTACCTCATGGGAAAAACCCTACTTTATCTTGGGGGATTTCATGGGGGGAACAGGTAACACAAAAGGAGAGATAAAACACAAAAGGTTTTCTGCACAGTTTTGATGAGATCAGGGCATGGTTTCTCCAGGCTTGGGCAGGACCTTTCAAACCCCTGACATCAATGGATCCTTACCTGGACTCTAGATGGAGGTTTTTCCTCAGTCTCTGTCAGTCCAGGGCTTTGTTTAAACTTAGCATTTTTTCTTTTTCTCATATCCAATTTTTGGAATCCAACACTGAAGTGCACTCTAGAGATTTATTTTTTTTCTATGTGGACCAGGAAACTCAAATTTCCAATTTTGGTGACTAAAATCAGGCTATCTAAAACCCAATTTCGGACACCAAAGTCTCCATTTTCAGAAGCAAAATCTTTTGCAAGATGTTAGACCTGAAATACTAGTTATACTCAGCATATTCACAAATGAAACTGACTCATGTACAAATCCCTGGGAGCTATTGGAGCCATGAATAAACAGATTTTTCCCATTAAAAAACTGTTGTGTTATTTTTTTTTTTGCACACACCTTCAATGGGTGGCTTTGTTTGTGTATCTACACAAGAACTCACTCACAGACCGAATGCTTGCGTAGAATTTTATAGGTAAAAATACTTCCACAGAGTTATGAATATTTGAAAAGGTATCTCTATCACAGAGATGAATAACAGTTGTATGGATTGCCCTGATGATCAGCAATCACTGCACTGCAATGAAATAGTATTTTCCCCCTGCAATGCTGCAAACTGTAAATAATTTACCATGTTATAGAGCGACTGAAGTATCACAGATACTTGGAGGTGTTTTCCAGGAATTACTTCAGTTTTACAGAAATTGTGATGTCATTTCCAGAAACAACTTTCCCTAAGAGCATAAGGACTGCCAGTAGTAACACTGATCAAGTAAGATTAGAAGTTGATAAATACTTAGATGCATACATACATGTACCCCTACCCCTACCTCTGTGATGCAGAGGTATCCAGTGAAGACTCCAAACTGATCCACTACTAATATCACACTTCCAACTCTTAACATAAGCTTCTCATCTGTTTTCTTAGAAACGAAGTTGTTACAGAACCAAACGGCTTATTAAGCAGTCCGTCTTCCTGCCCATACAGGAATGTTCTCTGCAGTAGTCTTTGTGATATATTTTCTGGTGTTAAACCTGTGTAGGTTTTGAAATTTCCACACAAATAACATTGCAACTTTATTTTGGGAGACTGCACAGTTCAGGTCTCCTTTGGAAATAGTTGAACAAATTCCTTGGAGGAAAGTCAGTAGAGCAGCTCACTCACCTTAACCGAAGTGCAACGGTCTTAAGGAAACTTCCCAGTCTGACCATTCATGAGACTCTCTGGCAGTCACACTCCCAGGGCCAGAGACTGTCACTGCTGGGGCTGAAGCCCCTTCACAGGGGGTGGCTCCAGTGAGCTGATGGTGCCTGGCTCATCTCCCCACACACCCCACTCACACAGTCAGACCTGGTTTCCTTGCTGATTCAGCCCCAGGTTTCCCATGGCAGAGTCTCAGATGTCTCATTCCACAAAGCCATTTATTCATGTCACAGTAACACAGAAATAGCCCAAGCTGGTCCCTCTGTGGAGGACCTCCAACCAAGGAACCCCTGGGCTTTTACACCCTCACAGTCTACCTCTAAGCAAGTCTTGCTCTTCCTCCCATGTTCTCTGCTCCTACAATGTCTCTGAGTGTCCGGTCACCTGACCAGAGCCACAGGTCCCCGAGCCCTTTGTTATGAAAGGACGGGCAGTTCTTGACCTCTTGCCTTGGGCTTCCACTACCCAGAGCTCAACCTGCAAGTGGCACTGCAGTTCCACACCAAGTACCAGGACCATATGTATTCCTCAGTATACTTCAATTAGTGCTGAAGCTAAAGCAAAATGAAACTAGAAGAGTTTCAGAAGTGGAACTTGGCAGGTTGGTTAAACTGGTAATTGAGCTTAAAGGTGAACCATAAGCGGAAAAAAACCCCAAGAAACCCCCACAACAGCAACAACAAGAAGTGGTGCTCTATACTGCTTACTTTTTATGCTAAAAAGCCCCTACCGAACCCTCAAACTTTCATATGCCTTCATTTTCTCCTCTCTCAGGAAATGTATTTACTTCTCACTGCTTCCTTGGGGATAGCAGAAAAAAATCCTTGAAGGATTTATACAGTGCCAGCTGATAAAGCTTCATGAAGCTGTAATGTGAGTATTGATATTCTGGTCAGTGGAAATATTAAACCTTTATTTTTCAAATGTATTGCTATAGGTAGACAGTCACACAGATTATGCTACTGTCTGTGATCCATACCGAGCTTGCTCAGATGAGCAAGTGTGATGTAACTCAGGGGGCTTAAAAAATTATTAATGCCCACCCAAAAGTTACCACCCTGAGTGGAGACTTTGAGTGTTCTTACTCTATTTCAATGTCAGGTATAACAGGTTATTGTAAACTACTTTTGCCCTTAGAAATTACTTCTCTAGATATGATTCAGCTGTAATGATGATGTCTGACATGTTATTTGAGTTACTGTCAAGGCACCGTATAATTTTGGTGTGACTGTTCACTTTAATATGCAAGTGGATACAATATATAAAAGCCCTGAAAATACTTGGCAGGATTATGTTCTTTTAGCATTGACTCCGCTTAAAATCATCTGAATAATCCCTGTTCACAGCCATGGATACTCATAGAAAGAATATTTTAAATTGATATCCCTGAAAATACTTATGGGTATTTTATACAGTTCTTTTTTTGTAACAATGAAGATTTATTCACATCCATGCACTTAGTTTGAATGTAATGCCAAAAAACTTAAGTATCAAAGAAACTCCTTGCACCAAAATCTTAGCTGTGGGAAGTTTAGTACAATAAATACTTCACAAGTACTCTTATTGACCCAGGACAGGACAAGCTACAGCTTTCTAATGTTCCCTAAAGGGTCCCTAATCTTCCTTGTCTAATGCCTCTGCTTAAACTGCTGCTTTTCTCCCCTTGTGTTGATGAGAAGTGCCACTGACTATGTAAGCCGTCATCTTCCTGGTTGTAAGAATGACATTTATGTAAATGGACGGAAGAAGTTGTATTGAGAGGCCAATTCTACTTTGATTAAGATAGCTTACATTTCAAATGAGACATATCAAAAATTGATACAAACTGAAGTCAAGAAACATAGTCAAATAAATCAGTCCGTCACAGAAAGCACAGTAGAAAAAGAGAATTCACAAATGTTTCCTGTCTAATTTTCTCATCCTTGGTTTTAGATGGGGGTACTTCATAAGACACCCCCTCCCAATACCTGGAAGACTCATGTTAGCCCACGATTAATAGTTTTCAGTGCTACCTTTGTCACAGACTATTGATTCAGTAAGAGAATCAAAAGTTATGACCTATGCATAAATTGTCATGGTTTAACTACAGCTCCCAACTAAGTACCATGGAGCCACTCACTCACACTCCCTGCCCTGCCCAGGGATGGGGATGAGAATAGGAAAAAAAGATTAAACAAGTAAAACCCATGGTTGAGATAATAGTTTAAAAATTTAAATATAATAATAATAATAGTAGTAGTAGTAGTAGTAGCAGCAGCAGTAATAAAAACGGAGACAAGAGAGAAAGAAAACCTAAGAGAAAAACATAATGCACAATCTAATTGCTCATCACCTGTTGACTGATGCCAAGCCCATACCCAAGCAGTGATCAGCCCCTCCTGGCCACCCCCCCCCCCCTTTTATATACTGCCATGACATCTACGGTATGGAATATCCCTTTGTCCAGTTCAGGTCACCTGTCCTGGCTATGCTCCAAGCTTCTTGTGCACCTGTGCTTTGACAGAGAATGAGAAACTGAAAAGTCCTTGACATGGAGTCAGCACTACTTAGCAAAACGTCAGTGTGTTATCAACTTTATTCTCGTACTAAACCCAAACCACAGCACTGTATCAGCTACTAGAAAGAAAATTAATTCTATCCCAGACAAAATCAGGACATAAAAAAAGGTCAGTTTTACGCTAATTTTGCTATCGCTCACTGTCATTCTGGAAACTGTTCAGGGTGGAGGCCTTCAGCTGCTAATAGAAGAGAGGAGAAGCAATTTTAATATCTTGTGGGTCACCTCCTTTATGGTGATCTTTACTTGAACTCATAGAGTTTAATGTTCAAAATAAATAGCTTTTTTTTATAGAAGGATGCATAGCCATGCAGAAATGTCAGCAGTTTTACTGTGGCTTTTCCTATCCATTTCAATTTCATACATTATTTTCTTAGGAAAATAAATATTTGTGGGAATAAACTCCAGTGGTGCTATCCCTGATGCCAGGGCCATGGGGGCACTGATGGCCTGATTGTACCTGCCAACTTCCCAAAAACTCCCCTGACCCTGACACAGCACAGGACCCCATGTCAGCCTCCCAGGTCTGTCAGTCCCCACATCAGCAATGTCATAGCAGGGCCAGAAAAGTGGGACAGGTCCTGCCCTGATGGAGAGCACCCAGAAGGGATCTCCATAGCACTTGGCCCCATGGAGACCCTTGCCCATTCTGCATCCTGACAGTTGCTTCTCAACATCACACCCACCTACTCATAGGAAATAACCTTACAGGATACACTATTGTACCAAAAAAGCACCCCGAGGGCCATTTGTTGTCTCTAAGGGTAGGTGTTTTGTCCTTCTGAGGTCTGACCATTTCAGCTGCCTCACCACTGGAAACGTGGTACCTGTCCCTAAGCCACTAGTTTAGGAATATTTCCCTTTGTTTGTGCTACCACCATACCATGTGTTGGTGGTGTCTGGGAGAGCATTAGCTAGCCCAGACAAAAGCTGCACACAGAAACCTTCTGCTGGCAACAGAAGGTTATACACACTTTTTTTAGGCATTAATATCAATGTTAAGTCTAGTTCTTGCTGCATATTAGAATGAATGTTTCTGAAGAAGGCAATTAAAACAAAAGTCAAGCCCACTAGGAACAAATACCTAAGTGTGGCAATGTAACTTTCAATTTCAGAGGAAGTCAACTGGTGAGTTCCCCAGTGATGGTGTTAAAAGCAAATGATGAGCTGAAGCTTGTAGCTGTCATCTAAGTGCAGTAAAACTAGCAAACAACAGGGTGGAAGAGAAACACGTATCTCAGACAAACATCACTAGTTGATTAATGCAATCAACTACAGGTCTCCCAGTGTGCTGTATTCAAACACATCTTTGAATGGCCTGGCAAGTCTTTAACTAAAGGCTTTTCTTCTCTTGTCCTCAGATGGAGCACTACAAAACATTTCCTATGCATATTATTATTCTTGCTTGGTCTGCTTTGAGAATGCAACACTACAGAATGAGCCAAAGAAAAGGTGATTGATGGAAGGAGTCATGTGGACAAAGCTATAGGTAATGTTTCCATGTCTCTGTGTTACAAGTTCTACTATGTCCCTTTCTGCAAGAAATTTATCATATATGCTGAAAGGAAAAGAGCAGAAAAGTGTTGGATAGAGAAATCTTGCTCTCCAGAGATTTCAAAGAAGTTTTAAAAGATTCTAACATTTCTGAAACCAACATTTCTGTTAAAAATAAGTCCTCCTTTCCCTTTTCCCTAAAAAGAACCCTTCTTAAAAGCCACTTATAACTCCTGTCCTCTTTTACATGTGATAATCCAGGAAAGCCCATTGGTCAAGCAAGTTCCAGACAATTCTGTAGTTGAAATGCAGTTAGTGTTTGAGAATTAGAGAGTCTGACCCCTGATATGTCAGCTTTCATTTGTAAGCAAGCATTTTGATGTTTAACTTGCCCATCTCACTTGACATTGTGACTCAACAGGTGAAAATCAAAGAAAGACTTCAATTGGGCAGAATATTACTGTTAAAATATTTTAGAGAGGTTAAAACTCTATTGTGGGTCTTCATGGTTTAGTTTAGCAGGTTATGGACACTGTTGATCTCCAGCCTGTTCTCAAGAAAGCAGGATAAGTGATTCTTTCTGTCTGTCAAAGAAGAAAAAACCTGCAGATTTTATTTTCACTGTAACATATGAAATTATCAAGCAGAAACACAAGGCTGTGTGGCATCAGTGTGCAATATCTTTATGCTTCTTGGCAATTTGTGAATGTTCAAAAGACAATGTAGGGAATCACAGAATCACAAATCTGCTGAGTTGGAAGGGACCCACAAGGATCATCGAGTCCAGTTCTTAAGTAAGTGGCCCGTACAGGAATCAAAACCATAACCTTGGTGTTATTAACACTGTGCTCCAACCAGCTAAGCTAATCTCAGGGTAGAAGCATTAGGCATCAAATAGACATATTTGAAAATAACTGCAATCTTTGTGGGAGCAAAATGTTCTTTCTCTCTTAATGCAAACTCACAGGGTTCAAAATTGAGATCTAAGAGCCTACCAAAGCCAGTTTGACTAGTAAGATATTCTGCCAGTATGCCAGAGACTGAAAATTTAACTAATATGATTATCATCCATACAGTTTTTGTGGAGTCATGTAGCTATTTTCATGTTTTCAAATAAGCTTCTGATGATATACAATTATGCTGATTAGGAGGATATATTAACTTTTCACCAAAGTTTTATTAAATCTAGAAAGATCAAGAAAGTTAGCCCTGCATTGTTGTAGGTGTTCAGTCACTTTTTGCTTGGATTTTATCTCATCTCTTTTCACTTATAATTTAATAGGAAGGAGGAAAATTGAAGTTTGTGTTAATGACAACATGCTTAGTGTGAGGAAATACTTTTTATAGGTATGCATGAATGTGGCAAGTTACAATTGGAAATCTGGTGAGCCACCTCTGGGTGGAGACTTTCTTATCCTGAGTTTGCTTGACCTGTTAATTGAGCTGGATTATATATTGTCACCCTTTATACTGATGTTTGAAAATTTATTTTCTTAAGGAGACTGCTTATGATACAGCTAATATTTTATGCCACAATTTCATAGCATTCTGCCAGGGAAAACTTAACAGTTAAAGTAACAATAAGTCTTCAGGTACTATCTTCTGGTCTTGCACCTTTGAAACAGAAAAAAAAAAATAGCTGGTTCATCTGAACCAAAAAGGGAGCCAGGGGAAAGCTTACTTGAGTTGGAAAGTTAGAAAGGCAAATAGGGTTTATTGCCCCAAGATTGGTTTTGAGAAGTTAGGAAGACCACAAACCATGACCTTAGCTACCATTTGACTAAAGAGAGGCACAGATTTTGAAAAGCCGGGAAAATTAGTTCTTGCCCTGAGCTGAAGCAAAACCAGTTCACCTCTTTAAGCACTGCAGTGATTCCACAACAATTCTACATTTTCCTACTGTGTTAGTATTTTAGGGTTATTTGCATTTTGTTATACACACAGCCAGTATAGGAATGGATGATTATTATGACTTTAAAATTTCCACAACTAGGTAAAACTTTGATAGGCTTCTAATGAAAATTGTAAAAGCTACTATAATCATTGAAGTATGATAATTTATATTAGCCAAGGGTGACTGCTTGGATAAAACTTTAAAAAAGGGAACATCCCCCCCCTTCTCGTAAATTGCTTTAATATTCCTGTCACAGATGGGCGAATAATTTATTAAGGGATGAAATAACAAATATGTAACAGAGCTTTGAATTCTACAAAGATTCATGGATCCACTTTTTTATACATTTGATTAATTTCTTAAAATTAGGAAACTATTCTTTTAAATAGTGTTAATTATGTATGTGCTTTGAATATTGTCATAATGATAGTTATTTCAGTCTGTCTTTCTACCTCTGATTCTCTCCTGACTTGACATTTATCTCTGACAATGACACTGTAGACTTCAGAATGAAGGTGATAAAAACAGTAAAGTTTGGATCTGTATTTCTTTTTACTCTGAAATCCTCTGCAACATTAATGAAACTAATCTTAGCCCTCAGGAGAGGGACTACAAAAGTAAAATTTCAAATAATAACTTTAATTTCTTTGTGTTGAAAAGATGAGTGGCTGTATAAGTTGCATTCTTCATGGAACAATTCAATTCATGTGTTGTTTCACATCTTTATTGGTTAGATGGTTGATGGAATGGAGTACACCATCATCAGGTTCATGAAACACAAAATTAGTGTGAGTAGTTAGTACACTACATGCCAGGGCTGTCACTATGAGGGACTTAGAAGGTGAAGGAATGAACTGACAGAAGCCTCTTGAAGGTAAGCAAAGACATATTAATTATTGCTTGATATATGACTATTTATGGCCAATTCTAATTTGAGATGCATTTTTCCATTTAATTTAATTGGAAATTCAATTTATAGATATACAAATCCTACCTATCTCAGACATTTATATAAACAGAGCTGTGTAAGAGGTTGATCTCTTTAATTTCTAAACTTTTAAGCTTTTTTTAAAGATCTATAAATGTGATTTTTTTAGAAATTATCTATTTTGTGGTGTTCATGAGCAACTTTTAGGCAAATGTAGTCACTTCTGCGCCTAAAATGACAACTCAAGAGACTTCTTTGTAATTAGAAGAACACAAACCAACTTTCAGCTAGGATAAATCATCGCTTCTCTATTCTCTATTTATATGAACTGAGTTGCAGTGAATTTTACCCTGTACCTCTTTCAAAGTCAGGAATTTAGATTTTTTGGGGGTTCAGAAACTGTAAGGTCACATGATACTACATCCATAGTGCTTTTAATATTTAAACCTGCTTCCAACCATTTTCTGCTATCTCCCTTCAGCTCTTTAAAACCAAGAATACCTACTTTCTTAATTTGGGATGCAATTGACAGGAACTGTTATCCTCAGGAGACTTATAGTATTCCGACTGTTGGCAATAGTTGCCCTGTTGGTCTAATTATTTTTTCTTAAAGATAACTGTGAGCAATATGCAGCTTGATTTGTAAAGAATAAATCTTACTAGGCTCACTTTATTTGCTTTGTATTGCAGAGAATTTTTAATTTTGTGAGTGAAGAGAAATGGCAGATGCACTGTAGTTTGATTTTCGTAAAGCTTTCAAATCTCTTCCAAAATCTTGCCCTCAGATTAATTTGTGGAGGCTTGGGTATGAATACTGACACATGGATTGAAAAGGGGATGAAGAACTTTAAGTGGAGATTTTTGATAAGCAGCAAATAATAGGGCGCCAAGGTGGATTCTTAGAGGCTTCTCAGAAGACCTCCTGGGTCTGCATATCTTCAGTAGTTCAGAGGTGGAAATCAACTGCAGACAGTGCAACGCCCAGGTGACATTTCACCAAGACACGCTGTGAAAGGTAAGGAGATGTGTTGATTTGGCAGTTTGAGGACAGAAGAATGTAAGTTGATAATACAATTGAGTAGCAAAGAAATAAATCAAGCTAAATTAATTTCAAGATGTACGTTCATTTTACAGCTCAGGAAGGTATGTGCATGGTCTAATATTATTTATATGAAACATTGCTTGGATGTCTGGATATTGCATTAACAAACACATTCATGAGTTGAAGAGCATTCAAAGAGAGACAACAACAATTAAGAAAAGGTGACAGGAACTGATTTATAATTAAATATTAACAGAGTTAAATATTTTAATTTTCACCATTAACAGCCATAGAAGATTACTAAACTACGGCTGGAATCATAATCCTGAAATAAGAACTTCAAAAGTATAGAATTTCATAGCAAATTTCTTGTCTGAAGTTTCTATTCCAGAGAAGAAACACAGGATTGGGAACTATTATTTATGGGAGATTGTTATTTCTCTTCCTTTTCTTTTTGTTTTTTTTTGCAAACAAGCTCTTTTTAGTTTATATTTATAAACATAGGACTATGTGGGTGCAAACAAAAATACTAATATGATGTGAATTAAAGGGAAATAAAAATTGAATTATATGGATTAAAAAATGTAATCTTTCTTAGTTACAGTTGTGAGCACAAATAAATTACTTAGTAATGTAACAGGTGAAATCTTATTTTTAATTTACATAAGCAAACACTTTAGAAGATTGCCTCCACCAGATGTGTGAAGTTTAGTCTTCCCTAAGATTAAATAAAATGCAAATACAACCAGTTTTCATCACATTCTGTAAACATTAAAATTAAGATAGCTGGAACAGAAAAAAATAGAATATTTACATTTTGGAGCACCTTCATTTTCAACCTGAGCCTAGGATGAGTGGTATCGCACCATCATGTGCCCTGTTTAAAGGGCTTTTAAATATGAAGAAGTATGGTAGCTCACAATTTTAACTGAAATACATTCTCTCTTGAGGATTCAATCACCAGTTGATTTAATGTTGCCTATTTAATCATATTATAAACTACTTCAACAAGATGCTTGTGTAATTGCCTTCTTAGCAGAAAAGGATAAAAAGCATACCTTGCAATTTTGGCTGCATTAAATAAGATATTACAATCCTATGAACACCAGGAGGTTTGTCAGCATTTCCATTATCAACCCCTATGTTCAGGAATTGAAAAGACGTCCATAAAATTATTCTACTGGTTAAAAAATTCTATCTAAAGTCTCATCCTGGGAACAAGCTTCCTTTCCTCCTTCTCAGCTAATACTTTTCATTTACAATGCATTATTTTTTGTGGGCCAAATCTAGATTTTCCTGTTCATCTGTATCTCTTATTTATTGCACAGCAGCAACGAGACATAAAATTTTGTCTTTATCGACATCACTCTGTGTGTGTGTGGACTGATACTATTCATGTTTACTTATAAAGAAGTTTGAAAATTCAGAGGCATTTAGAAAAAAGTAAAATAATTATGAGTGTAATTAAATTGAGTACTGCTCAATTAGCTTAGCTTCCTTAACCAGTAAGGACAAAACAAGCTATTCCTATCTGAAAAAGGAAAATTATGGGAGGAAAAAATTTCATATACTTCTTTCTTCATTAGTTTATTAGTTTTGAATTCTCTTTTGCCTGGTAGCACATTGTAATGAATGCCTGCTCTTGCTTGCTTCAGGTATGTGAAATGGTTAAGATGATGATCACTGAAACATTTTTTTTTTGAGCACAGTGTTTTGTGTTACTGTATTTATTTAGTTCATTTAATTTGTAATTTATTTCAGTTATGTTCTTTTTGAGAAATAGGAGGGGGAGTGCAGTATCAGTGAAGTGAGGAGAGAAAAAGTGACAGAGAAGGCAGAAATGACTCCTCAGAGACCCTGGGGGTAGCCTTCATTGAAGGAGACACCTTACATGCTTTGAGCCATTGCCAGGCCTGGAAGGAAGGAAACCATGAATCTTTGGAAACAAGTTTGTCAGCCCCTGGGGAAGGTCTGGCTTTTATTGAAAAAATAATGGTGGAAACCTCTATCTCTTTTGTTTGACATCAGAAGCAAATCTCCTCGTCAGAGTTTCTTTTTGTCAAATCTCCATTGTTATTACACAGTAGTGATCCCCTCTCCTGCCTTATGGAAAAACCTCAGAAGGACCTCAGAAGAACTATTATATTCTTGGAAAAGCATCCATCTGCTGTGGACGTGAGGATCACAAACCTGATCAGATACTGTTGCATTTTCCTTTCCTTACATCCAGCAAATGCGTCTGACAAAACTGTAACATCTTTCCTCCTAAATACTTTTACAAAATGTAGCTGATTGCAGCTTTCTCTTCCAGAATTGTGTTGCTTCCTCCTTTACTTCCTCTGGGATCTTCCTGTGTATACATTCTCCAACCTGTAGCTGGCTATGAGCGTATCTTAGGAGTCTGCAATGCTAAGTGATCCTTGAAATCAGTTGTATACAAAGGTCTTGAAGAAGAAGGCAGCAAAACTGCTTTTTTGTTACTTGTTTAATTCCCAACAGTCCATATAGGATGCACACAACTCTTGAATTGTTTCTCATTCTGTAAAGATGCCTTCAATACCTCTAACATCATCTTTGAATTAGTGTGTAAATAACAATTTAGTGTAAAATTTCCTCAGTGGAAAATTACTTCACTGTATTCTCCAAGTTGCTCTAGAAACAAACAGGGGCTGAAGAAGAGTCAGAAAGTGCTTGACTTTGGCACTGGCTTATGACAGACTGCATATTGTAAGTTGATATTTCCACAACCATTTGAACAATGGAGTGCAGCAACAAAAATGCAGGTCTCCACAGTTCTGCAGTCCCCACTCCACTGGTTGCCTTTTCACTTTCTTCTTGTTTTAATTCCTTTTTCGTTTTGACTGCTTCGTGGTTTTTAAACTGGGAAATCTTCTATATGCTCAGACTTCAAAATCAATTTGGTCTGTTCCTGAAATTTTTCAATGCCACTGACTTTTGTAATTCTCCACTGCACTCTTAATTTCAGTGAAGGCATCTATCTTCTTTTTCTCCCTCTCTCAAGACAGAGCCTTACAAATTAAAACTGTTATCCACTCATCTGGGTGGTATAGATAGTTGTTATCTTGCTTAAAATATTGGTCTCAATTCCTCTTAATGATAGCAAGAAACTGCCCAGTTCATGAAACAGTGAAATACTACACGTAATCTTCACTCTGACAGTTTGAATACCTACAGCCTGCCCATTCATATATGTAAGGTAAGGGGTCTTCTTTTGTTTGATTCAAATGTTCTTATTTTAACTCTTTTTAACTTCCCTCAATTTTCTGTTCTGTAATGGTTTACAGTACAGAAGTTTTGTGTTCTGGACATCTACCATCACTGCTCAAACCTATGCTGTTTTTTTCTCCTTGAGATTCATGGAGATGCAGATGGTAGCAATGTATCTTTTCAGCTTGATGACCTTTTTCTCTGTTTCACACAAATTTCTTCTTATTGCCCTTTGCCAATATGTACATTCAGTAAGAAGGTTCCTTCCTTCAGGCATGGGGACATCCATTGATTATCCAATGAAAAATCCAATGAATTGTCTTCTATTCTGAAGTGGTATGAGGCCATGGTAGGAATTTATTTTTTTTACAGCATCTTTCATTTCCATAACAAAGATAGATTAAGATGGCTTAGACATTTTTCTCTATTTACTTCCAGATGGCAATTATAAATATGAAAATAACTTTGTGAGCAAGAACTTTTTATCTACAGATAGGTCTGATGAGTATATTTTATTATAGTTTGTGGTATTCCCTAGTACTTCATGGTCCACCAGAGGGGAGAATAATGCTTTCCTCAGAATTATTGTCATATTTAATGAGAGAATGTCACATAGTGCGTGATTAAAAAAAAAGAAAAAAAAGAAAGTTTGGTTTGGATCTTAGTCCTAATGCACCATTTATAGAAATGGTTTAATTCTTCCCAATTTCTACCTGCAGATAAGACAGTGCTCAAAGCTGTATTAAACAACATTGATGGCACTATTGCTTTAATGAAACAACAAGTATCATTACATATTCTTATATGCTAATTCACAACATTTTAAACACAATGCCTTTGACATTTGTAGTATGTCTACTTGAACTCTACCACATTCTTACTGATGTGGCTTCCATTGTTGTAGCTGTGTTGTTTCATTCTCATGTGTTGCTATAAGGACAGAGGATTGTGAGGTAGAGACAAGAATGTGGATTAGCTGGGGACTTTATTCAGGTTTCCCAAATCCAAAATCAGTGCCCTTTCTCGAAAGATGGAGCTGTTGAAACAATTGTTATGATAAGTTGTATCATGAAACTACCCTCTGCAGCCTGCAAGCCAATAGAACATACGGCAGGTTGAATTTGAGTCTTGCCGCTGAAAAACCTACATAGAGCTTTGAAAAATTTACTGCTACATGGCTGACTTCTATTCATAAAAGGAAGGGTTAGAATTAAAGTTAGTTCTCTAGTATACATTTGTCCGAAAGAATCCCTCAGTAATGTGTATCTTACAAGTTAAAGACTTGTAAGCTAAAAGTCTGCAAGCAAGCTAAGAAAATAATTGCTTACAAACCTCATGTCAGAAAACTGCACTGTAGCCAAAACCACCTGCTGTGGTGGTAAGGAGCATTTCTTACTTGAGACATAAGGCCAGTTCCACAATGAAGAGCCATAAACTCCAAAAATAAAACAAAATGATCGTAGTCTGAAGAAGTCTGTGAAAAGTTGAAGTATACCTGCATCACCCTGGAAAAGCCATATCTGGCAGTGGAAAAAATAATTGAAGAATATTAGATCAGCTCCCAGTAGCTTTAAGTAACTGCTGGAAGAAATCCATAGTTCAGGATGGCAAAAATGTAAATTCTGTAGGGGTGACTAAGCAGGCAGAGGCCATCTACAAACAGCATAAGGACTGTGGCATTCCATTCAGGCTGTGAAGGGTTCAGAAAATCTGTGTTTTTACAAAGCAAACCCTTTCTCTCTCACCTTTCCCAACACAAAGGATACCCTGCATTTAACCCCACAGATTTCGAGTGTCTTACCACTGTCATCACAGCTGTCAGGTAGTGCACTAATAAAGACAGATTTTAAATACCCAAGCCTTGGGGTACGTAGGGCATGGGTGAAGTACTTGTTCTATCAGAGGATTACACAAGACTATCCAAGGCATCAAATTTCTCACTTTTAGTTCTTTTTTTTTCTTCTTTTTTTTAAGCTCTGGTAGAAGTCCAGTTCAGTCCTCAGTTAAAAATAGACAAAAAGTAAAATAAATGATCTACAGAAATTTATTAATTCCTTCTTCAGAAGTCAGCATATTAATAATGGTGGAAAAGCTGTGTCAGTAACTGTATTCAAGGGCGAGCAGAATACAAAGATCAGGAATGTACCTTTCTGCATGTTGATATAATTAGTCTAATCAGAGAGACAGAATAATATGTCCCCTGAGCCCTCCATGTGTTCTCCCACAAAGCACCCACCCCCCAAAATTTCCATTTTTTAAGTAATTTCTTTTTAAATTAATGTTTTAAAATATTTCAATTTTGAAATGTTAGCTCTCTTCTTTTTTGCCTGCTATTTAGGTGCTTATTAATAATTATACTGAGTAATTTCCAAATACTGAATTTTCTCTTACGGTGTCATATCTTTCCTATCCTCCCATCCTAACCTCTCAAGAAAATGAAGTTAGGCTTACAAAGGCTTCTTTCCTCCATTAAAAAAAAAAAAAAAATCAAGCATTTTTGAACAATGTGCATTAGAAACCAATTCTCATTCTTTTGAATTTTACAAAAGCTATTTCAGTTGTGGCTACTTTAATATCTAATTATACTGCTTGACTATAAAAAAATCAGGATTTACATAAATGCATATTTTTTTTCCTCCATGAAACAGATTACTTTTCCAGATATGAAGAAATTGAGTGCACTATCAGTATTTTTTTCAGAGTTCTTTCTAAACTTAATTGGAAAAAGAAAGAAATAGTCCACTAATTTATTTTTAAGGTGGAAAATTAAAATGTGTAAGCTCTTTAGAGCAGGAAGCAGATCTTTGCATTTGTAAAACCTTCTTTATTAGGGCCTTTGGGTATTATAGCAAGATAAACACAAAAAGATAATGCAAGGGATGACAGCATTTTGCTGGAGGCAACTATATGTAATTGCTGTGGAAGGGGGGCTTATCAGAAACGTGAATGCGTGTATGTGTTATGTATTTTTAAAAAAGGGTTTTGTAGCGCATTTTGCAGTGCATTTTCATTAAAAACTAGCAAGTGCGAGAGACAAGTATATAGATTTTGCAAAGAAAGAAGAAATTAATTGTTTTTTTCCATTCTTGCATTTCGCCTTTCTCTTCTCTTGTTCTCTGCTTGAAAAAAATAGTCACAAGTTTGTAAATACAAAGCAAAAAATAAAATGTTGCCTCTATCTAGAACTCTCATCAAAGACTAACTCACACCAAATATTCTAATGAGAAGCAAGTGAACAATGAATTAAAACATGATAACAAATATGTGATGAACTAAGGACAACATAAATCAATAATTGCACTCAGGCTCTGTGAAAATTATACTGTCCTAGATTCTAGCAGGAGAGGAGACAATTTGCTGCAGTATTTTGTGAACAGAGGTATCCTGTGGGATCAGGCTGCAGAGGACATTTCAGTGGGAGGAAGAGAGCAGTAGGAAGAGCAGCATGATTCATGTTCAGCATCTCAAGTGGAGGATAGAGCACAAGGATTGAATAATGAAACAAAGACGAGATATTCAGCATGCCAGGAAGGTTTCTGTTAGAGAGCTGTTAGAATTATTTAAAAAGGTTAGTCTATGAATAAACATGCTTCATCAAGGTCTCTTACACATGCAAAGGGAGATGCTAATGAATAATAAAAGAGTAATGGGGACTGGTGAAGAAATTAATGTTAATCTTATCCAAAGCAGACACAAATTAATATTGGAGAAACATTTTTGTAATCACTTCTCAAGGCAAAAATTCAATTAATGTGACTGAATCAATATTTCAAATCTCAGTCCCTTGAAAGTGTACTTGTCTCTCTTCATATCAGCATGCTCTCCTGTGTGATCAGCCTGTGCTATTCAAGTTAATACTCGGGGAGACTTGTTAATGGTCTATTTTTGAGAAATTTGGTCCAGTTCTTTAAACTACAATGCCGTGTTTCAAACTTGCCTCAGGGTATCTTTCTGTTAGGAGAGCTAAGTTTACATAGGGTAATTACTGTATAGAAAATAGATATTTGAGCCAAAGATAATTTTGCTTTAAGCTTCAGGGTTTGCCTCTTTAATTTTCTTTTTCTCCCAAAGATGAGCTAATTCCCTCCCTTCACACAGGGTGACATGTCAGTATATATGACATTAGACTTCGGACTATGTACTGAAACAACATCTTCTGTAACAGCTAAAAAGACCCAGGACAGAAAAGATAAAAACAAAACCCAGAATAAAAGAAAACAAAACTCTTCACCAAAAAATAAATATTGACTCATCAGCAGAAACAACTCTATTTGCCTCAACTTTATTGTAGCATGGGACATTTTATATAGGCAGCCTCCTTCCTTGTGTATAAACAAGTTTGGACAACAAAAGATATCTTTGCAAAGATCACAGATAACAAGATAACCTTACTTGTTCACTTCAAAAAATAATACAAAATATCACAAGGTGGTTCCTGGTTTCCATTATTTTGTCTTTTATCTCCTTATTAGGGAAGCCTCTAGATAAGGGGTTTTTTCCACACAGAAAGTGATCTTTCTTGTATACTATATAGTATATGTGCCTGTCATATTTTGTTTAAGGTGTCAGGGAATTGGAAAAAGTGTATGAAACTAAATGGACTACCAAATAATGGTTTTGACGCTCTTGTGCTGTTTATGTTGTAATATCTTGACACCTTGACAGGTTTATACAATCAGAGATTCTAAAGCCACCATTCTGTGATAGACTAGAATTGTTTGAAGCATGGTGTAGTTGAAAAAGTAGGCTTCTGTTCTCTTGCTTTTGAAACGAAATGGCCACTCACTCAGAATCATCCTATTAAAATAACTGTATGGGCAATCTCACTTCTGTACTTTTAATACCTAAAGTATCATTCCCATAATGAAAGAAACATGAAATGGTTTCCATGCTGAATGAACTCCCTAGAGATTCTGGGATTTGTCTCATTATATAAAGCTTTTCCATCACCATTGCAATGCTTCTTCTATCTTTGCTTCTCATCTGAGTGGAGAAATTTCTGTCAACAGTTTGAGTCTGGCTAAACCGACATAACACTGAAAGCAGTATATGCAGTAGATAAGATTACTTTTTTTTTTCCATTTATGTAGAAATTTATACACAGTGTCCCTGCTTTAAAAAGGATTACCATATGATGTGGACAGCATTCCACTCTCTCATTAGTAAGAGACAGATCACTATTTTATTTCTCTAAATAAGTCTGGATTAGGCAAGGAGATCAGTAATTTCAATGCAGCTGCTTTCACAACGGAAAAGAAATTACCACTTTGTATTCTTATCAGAAGTTACAGGTAACTTTAGCATTCAGTACTGATCAGAATAATTCCTGGCATTCTGCAACCTACCACGTGCCTCAATAATTTCATACGCAGGAAGGAATAGTAAAATAATGAAGTAAAATGTTAATAAAATAATACTACTGAGGGGAACACTTAAAAAAACCCTCACAACAAACCCACAAAAACCCTTGGGAATTTGGGGACAAAGTTTCTACATATGTGTCCTGAATTTCCCTCCTTTTTCCTCCCTTTCAACCACAGTTTTAAACAGCTTGTAGGCCATGGATAATGAAGATTTTATTTCAGCATATTCCAAGGACTGGTGTTGGAAACAGCTCTGTTTCACGTGGCCAACTGTAGATGACCCAGGGGGATCCCCAGGCTCAGACACAAGCCATGAACTGTGATCTTCCTTGGGAAATGTCCAAAAGCACAGGTACCACCACTGTCTCCTGTTTGTTCTAGATTTCTATATCTTTGTGAGACAAAATTAAGACTAGCATGAGATGGTGGTTTTGTGGCTATGACACTCTATGGCAGCAGGGTTGTGTATTTTCACCGCATAGAAGCAGCCAAAGATAAATTGACAAACTAATTTTCTATAGACTACAGCATAAATTAGGTGACTAACATTAGTTGGTAAATCACGTTACTCAGAAAAGCTTTTGTTTAATAAGTCCCTGACTTCTGGATTCAGGCTAAAACCCTGGGTAGTTTTCCTGGCCCTAGAGTGAATGGAATGCAGTGTGGTTCCTTACTATCTCTGGGAAAAGTATTAGTGGCTTGGATTTTCCTGACATCAAAGACCTCTCAAAATGATATAACCAGATTTCTGATGACACTTCCTGCTCAGGGAGAATATCATGCTGTGTCAATGCAGAGCAATAAAAAATGAGCTATACATGTAAAAGAGGATTAGAAAGAGGAAAAAAAAGACATAATTCAAATATTTTTTTCATTTGAAACAGATGCAATCATTGGCCTTTAATTGCTGTTAAATTTAAAGGGAGTTTGGACTTTAACACATCAGAATATAATATAGCCAAAATTTAGTGTGGTATTAAGGTATGCTACTCATAAACCCATTCTGAATTTGTCTTCTTCTTTTTCTTTGCTGAGAATACTGCTATGCCTTTCACACCACAGCACTATTCTTCTGTTGTAGTTATGTATCATACCATTGCATACTAAATTCCCACTTAGTTACTAAGAACAGTTTGCCCTAAGACATTTCCCCAGCAATTATTGTCAAGTCACAGGAACTATGAGAACTTGCAGAGTTTTCATAGAAACATAGCAGTTAATTCTGTTTGGAACAATGACAAAATCATTTGGAAATGTCTGAAAGAAGATAATATAGAAGTAGCTTATTTGCAATAATATCACATTCTAGAGGCCTCTCTGCTATACTCTGTAACCAGTTTGCTCTGTTAATTTTACAGAAACAAAACTACTGAATATTATTCAGTGAGTCTAGGTCCTGACTGCAGTTAACCATAAGAAATATGCAGCCTTAGAGATGCAAAGTTTGCCCAATACTGCAAATTTTTGGATCAGGGAAAAAAAAAAAGAAATACAAAACACCCCAACCAAACAAAAGTAAACCAATAAGCCAACAAAAACCGCAAATCCCCAAGTAAATACATAAAAAAAAAAAAGAAAAATGTCTCTTCACAGAAAATATTCTAATGTCACTTAAAATAAGAGTTAGAGTTATGTTGAGCCGATATCTATCAACAAAAAGGGCAATTTCACTGGCTTACTTTGCTACATTAAATGGTAAGAGATATCTGCTTACATTAAGGAAATACAGATCAATATAAAGCAGAGTTTTTCCAGTTCTTTAAGAATTTGTCTTGATTTACCTGTCTCCATCTGCCTTTCTGAGCTGGCTGTACAATGTTGATAATCCTGAGGAAGAGAGTGAGAGATGACTGGCTTTGCATGTTTTCAGGAGCTGCAACCAATTTTCATCCTGCTTTTCTAGAAGAACTGGACTTTGGCAAGCTATTTTAAATAATTGCCAGGTTCTTTTGACTCTTTTGCAACCACCCCAAGAGAATACAATTCATAGACTGAAAAACAATATCTTAGGTCATCATCTTTCCTTATATGGTCAGTGGAAGTACCTTCAATAGCTTGCAAAGGGTGATGTAGTTCACTGGGACAGGGTGTTAGAGACTCATTTTTGAGCCAATGCAGAATGCCCTTGTCATTTGTAGACAAAAATAGACATTGCCATCATATGGTTCTGCACAATCCACATATCTGAAGTTGAAGAACTTAATTACACTTATAAGGATACATTAACTGTAAAGGGAATCTCGACAGTAAGCCCAATAAATATCTTTTTGCAAGCATTTGAATTTAGTCTAGAAACCACCAACATGTGATATGTTTTCCTGCAATTTATAAGCAAAGTAGCTCATTCTTAAGTACTGTGATCACTAAATGCAGGTTGCCACAAGAAACTACCTCTTTTTATTGACTATTTAGCTAACTTAAGCATATGTCTGATACTGGTTTAACCTTTTACAGTTCTGTGCTTAAACTGTGACTTAATATGTTTGCACCTTGAATTAAATGCCTATATTAATCTCTTTATTTTCAAATTGCAGAAAGACCAAATAAACTTGGAGAATGTCACAAAATAACAATGGTCAACATTTTTAATATTATTTATGAAAGTTATACAAAGATGACAATTGGGGTTTTCAAATAGAGCAAATTAGATAGCTAAATCCATTAGATTTAGTAGAAATTAAGGGACTATGGAAAAATCCTACTTGATAGATTACAATGGTCAATACATAATTGCAATGAAACTCAGTAATAGAAATATATATCACATTGATAATTATGAGGTCAGGGAAGTAATTAAAATCAAAACATGAAATCCATATTTTGGTTCAGATCCAAAGATCTTTCTTAGTCCATTACCTTCTCTCCTACCATAGCAATAGCAGAGGTAAGCTTCTTAGATATATTCTCCTGGATCCCAGCAATTACTACTAAATTACTACTGTAATTTTTTGAGCCAGAGAAAGTATCTTAATATTTGATAGCTCTAGATGTTGGGTTTTCTTCCTTCCCTTCCCCTTTTTCTCCCAATCATGGATTTGTCTGCTCTCTTATTGAACTCCTGTGAATTTCTAGCATACACAATGTCTGGTGCAATACAGTTTCAAAGTTTAATTAGCCATACTATGAAAAAATTCTTTCCTCCAGCCTCCTCTGCTAGCTTTGTTTAAGATTCTTCTGATCTTATATTGGAAAAGACAATGAAAAATCGTTCAAAATTTATCTTCTTCATGATGTGCATGATTTTGCAGACCTTTGTTTTATTTTTCTTCAGTCATCTCTCTTCCAGGCTGAAGAATCCCACATTTTGATCATCTTTGTTTTTTTCCTCTATTTTCTAGTTCTGTTATATTCTTTTTAAAGATGGGCGATTCACACAGCACACAGTATTCAAGATGAAAGCACACAATGGATTTATACAGCAGCATAACAATGCTCTCGGTTTTGTTCTGTTTTTCTTTCCTAATAATTCTTACCATTAGAATTGTTTTTTTCTACTGCTACTAAGCATTAAGTTGATATTTCCATAGAAACATATATAATTACCCAAGATGTATTTCCTGACTAGTAATAGCAATCTCAGAGTCCATCATTCTGAATGTAAGGTTAGGATTGTTTTCTCCCATGTGCATCACTTTGTATTTATCTACACATAATTTATTAGATTATATTACGCTGATTATAAATGGGAAGTGAATGTTCAATGACTGATGAAAAAAAAATATAGCTTAGTTGAATTATAGTAGATTGTACACATATTGAAAGCTGCGTGTACCAGATGAGGATTTAGTCAATCTGACTAGTGGTTTACATGAAACTCTTCATTTATAAATATATGTTTGTAAGTATTCACTAAATTTAACTGTAATTAGGAGCAATTACAGATTAAGACAAAATAATACCCTACATATTAGTGCAGGGTTATGTGTCTTAACAGATGTTGGCGTATGTAAAACTCCCATAAGTGTTGAAGCATTAGGTTATTGACTGACTTCTTAAGTTAACTCTGCCACCCTTTAAACACAATCGAAAAGGATTTTGATGAGTTTACTTTATATGAAAGGCATAAACCTATATGAGTTGGGAAGTAGCAACTCAGCTGAAAGGAAGTTCCAGATTCACCACTTGCTGGGCCATTTTAAGCTGGATTGGAAATAAGAAGCCAGTAAAAATGTATTATAATTAGTCTTTTTTTACTGGCTCTGGGACAAACTGGATGACCTAATCGACCATTTCCTGTGTCTAATTTATGCCATTCTATGAATCATCAGAAAGGTATATACAAACTGTCAGATCCTTTCTGTATCTCTGAGGCAAGTTGTATTTATTAAGGTTCCCTGCAAAAATTGGTGGGAAATCTGCCATTAGAGCAGTAGATCAAGCAAAATCTCTGGTTTTGGCTTTATAAGAGATGAAGTTCACCTTACAATACAGCTATAAATTGAATTTATACAACGCTGCCCATATAAAGTATCTCAAAACACTTTATATTAAAAATGCCTCAGACAAAAACTTAGGAAACTTCTGAACTTGAAATTGAGATGTGAGTCTTAAAATTGAATTGAAAACTTCTTTTTTTTTTTCACAGAAGAGCTGTGCTGACTTTACAGTTCTAATGTCTGATAGAAGTGAATCCCACAATCAAGGAGTGTAAAAAGAAAAAGAAAAAAACAGCATTGAAAGGATTTAGGCTAAACTAAGGGTCAGTTGGCAAACACTTAGCAGAAAATCTCAGTACAATGCAGAGGAGAATACTGATATCTATAATTGAAAATGGATGAAAAACCAAGGTCACGAATTGCTTAAAAAAGTAATAGGATAGTTTGATGAAGCAGAGAGGGCAAAAAGCAGATGGGAAAGGATCAAGGAAAAAATTGTCTAGAAATAAGTCAAGCCAGGAGAAGTCAACAACATCCTTAAGGAGTTTTTGTCTTGAATGGAACAGAATAAGAAAACATTCTGTATTCTTTACATCCCTTCCCCCACCCAGTCTTCAAGATGGAACAGTTAAGAGAGAAGGAATCTATTTATTTCTTCTTAAATAATTTTTGCAAATGGAACCAAAAAAAGGCAAAAGTTTCCTAGTTAAAGGAGTTACATCAAAGTATGAACATTAGCTAACAGAAGAGGGGACTAAAGAGGTAGGAATGGGTGAGATAGGAAGATAGATAGATACTGAGAAAGCAGAAGTGTCTGAAGTCTTAAGGAAAGCTTTTATGTGGGCCAGTAAAATAATTTGACTTCTACATCTATAACTGTTGTAAAGTTACTAGAGTATTTCTCTCCAGCAGTTCATACTGACAAGGCAACACAGTCAGTGTCAGTATGATAACTGACATATTTTGACTATGTAAATCACTCAAATAATCTATTAAGAAAGTAGCACAGATAAAAATACATATGTATCATCATCTCTTGTGTGTTTTCATGTCCTGTCTAAATCTTGTGAGCAAACAGAGGTGATAGTGAGTTTAGAAAAACCTGTGTTATTTTTCATAACTTAGCTTGAGCCAGGCAGTTTATTTTTAAGACAAGAATTGACTTTGTGTCAACAGACATCTAGATTTATGTTCTGAATCTGACTTTTTCAGGATGTGGCTTTGCACCTCACTCTATGTGTATACTTTGTTTTGGCCATGAAATAAACTTGCCAATGCATTTTTGAATTAAGCATGAGGAACATATGCTAGTGGCAACCACTCCTGCTGGTGGTTTGAAGTTAAGGAAATCAGGGAAAAAGGAAAAGAGATAATTTTAAAGACAAATATTTCAAAAGTTTTGAAGGTGTCTGTAAAATCCTTTCAAGCTGGTGCTGCTTATCATCACTGAAAATCAGATTATTTTTTATGTAATTGTCTAAACATGGGTTTATTTAATGATTTTGGGTTTTTTACACACTCCAGGTACACAGTGTGATTAAGCAGCTGTAGGTGTAGGTATTATGTATACATGCACAAGTAGTTTTCTATGAGAAATCCATCTGGAGAACAGTACAAGCCATACATAACAGACAGGATGGGCAGGAGGTGTTTAGTTTAGCTCATTAGTTTAGGTCTATTGGCTGTAGTGGATTGAGCATGTCAATTATCAGTCTGCTTCTGTACACTGTCATGAAAGAATTGGGAAGGCAAATGCTCTTTAGCGATAGGTCAGTCTTTACTTTGATTCTTATATATGACCCTAACTTGAACTTCCTTGATCTGTACTATTTCCTTAAATGTTTCCTCTTTATGGAAGATAAGAAATAGCATTTTGGCAGGTAACATGTAAAAGAAATAGTAATTCCGTAAAAAAAAAGGATATGAGGGTTTGAGTCTTTCTAGGCAGCTGGTTAGTCAAAGAGGCATAAAGCTAGATGTTTGCCTTAGTTCTAGACATACATGATACTAAAGTTGTGGGCCTCTAGGGATACATGTTGAGGGAAGGGGGGACCCCCGAAAATCCCCAACAAAAACTCCTTTCATATTCATGAGCTTTCTAACAAGCAGCGTTGAGTCACTGAGTTATTTCTGGGAGTGGAAGAAAAACCAGCTTCATCAGCACAGTAGCTCTGTGCATTTTTTGCGCTGTGTTTTGTGCTCATCCTCATTCCTGTGGAACCACCTTGGGTATCTAAAACATCTCTGAGAGCAAATTATATGTACAAATTTTGTTCAACTGAAATTCTTTTTTCTCTGATCAGTACAGTCTCACGTGCTCTATACATTGGGAACATTCCCTGTATCATGCTAACACCTTAGGATATGCCCAGATGTTTTCTGTAAGTGTGTTAGTTTACGTGTCAAAAGTTTGGCAGGCAGTTGGATTGCAGTTAAACTGTATGGATAATCATGTCCATAATATTCAGCCTTGAATTTATGAACTATCCAAGTTATACCTACTGTAATAGACACAGTAACAATGTGCACATGCCTGTAAGGGCACAGTATCAGTTTTTAGCGGTCTCTGACTTGGACACAGACGGGTGTTGGGTATATCACCATAAGTGGCCACAGGAGTCTTCAAAACTAAACACCTCCACCTTAAGCTAAACACTACCTAGAGAAATTAATATTATCATGATGTGGTCTGGATTCTTGCTATATGAAATATGTATTTTTTAAGAGATTTAAAAAAATCAGGGAGAGAATTGGGGATGAGTTACGTTAGTTATACTGTCTGAGTTCGTGTATAACAAAAAGATGCCCTACGAGCTGAGAATTATAGACAACTATAATAACATGTGGAGGAGCACATATGTTTGTGCACAGCCACCACACAATTTGGAAGTGCAAATTAAATAGTCTGTGCCATTGTATAGCTGTGAAATGGGAGCTGAGAGGCAGGAGCTGGCCAGTGTTTGCCTGTTTAGATACGGTACCCTGTACTGGAATCCTGGAGAATCAGAAGTTGTTGATGGATTATTCTGCCACCCCATATACATTCTGAATACATATAACTTCCGCTTATGCCATGCAAAATCCATACCAACCCTTTTTATTGTAGTTCTCTGGACAATATAGAAATATCCCCCATATTCTCTTTAAATGGGGCATTACTTCATAGGATCTTGCAGTGTTGTTCAGGAAAAAAATGCATTAAATATTTAAGCAAACTAAATGGATTTCCTTATCTATCAGTTCAGATATATTGAGCTTATCTAAGATGGTAAAAGGCACAGATCAGACAATCTAAAAATATTTTAAAGTCATATTCAATGACACTTCCATAATCAAAAGAAAAACAAATTGGAATTTTGGAATACATAATAAAAACAATTCAGTGTGGTGCTTTAAAACTCCAAAACCAGATACTTTCCTCCAGTTAAAAAAGGAAAAAGGGGTTTTGTTTTAAATAAAAGAATGTAAGAAAATAACTTTCATTGAAATTGTACCCTGGTATGTAAATAAAGTATATAGTACTGATAACAGGCGCAATTCTATTACAGTATACTCTGAAACTGGCAAAATGTTCAATCATAAGGTCAATACAAGCAAAAGGAAGGCTGGAAAGATAAAAGTTTTCTGCTGAGACTGGTAATTGGCTGGATGTTAGGGTTTGGGGAGGCTGTTTTTCTTTACATAAGTGGGAAAAGTAACTTCAGGTTCAGTGATTCACTCACTCAGATGAAAGTCAGCCCTGTTAACATTTTTTTTTGGTCAGATGTCAAGGCATGACAGCTATTCAGGTCTCAGTGGAGCTATTTCCTGGCACACTGCAGGTGCATTTTGACTGTATCCCTTTTTTCTGTTCTCCATAAGTGATTCGGCACTACTAGTGAAGCGCACTCTCACCTCTCCAGCAGAATCATAGAACCACCAAATCATTGAGATTGCTAAAGACCTTTAAGAGCATCAAGTACAACTGTAAACTAAGAACTGCCAAGTCCACCACTAAACCATATCCCTAAGCATCACACCTACATATCTTTTAAATATCTTCAGGCATGGTGACTCAACCCTGTTTATGTTTAGCTGGCTGTTGACCAACACCCCCCAGTCCTTTTCCACCAGGCAGCTTTCCAGCCTCTCTTCCTCAAGCCTGCAGCATTGTTGTGACCCAAGCGCAAGATCTGGCACTTTACCTTGTTGAACCTTGTACCATTGGCCTTGGCCCACTGATCCAACTTGTCCAGATCCTTCTGCAAATCCTTCTGACTCAACACTCCCTCCCAACTTGGTGTCTTCTGTAAAATTGCTGAAGGTGTGCTAGATACCCTTGTCCAGATCATCAATGAAGATATTAAAGAGAACTGGCACCAGTACAGAGCCCTAGGGAACACTGCTTGTGACCAGCTGCCAACTGGATTCAACTCCATTAACCATCACTCTCTGGGCCTGGCCATCCAGACAGTTTTCAAGCCAGCAAAGAGTGCACCTGTCCAAGCCATGGGCTGCCATCTTCTCCTGGAGAATGTTGTAGAAAATTATGTCACTTTAGTGAGGTCTAGGGAGACAGCATCCACAGCCCTTCCCTAATCCACTAAGAGGGCCACCTTGTCATAGAAGGAAATCAGGTTGGTCAAGCAGGACCTGCCTTTCATAAACCCATGCTGGCTGGGCCTGATGCCCTGGTTGTTCTCTACATTACACATAATGGCACTCAAGATGATGTGCTCCATGACCTTCCCCAGCAACAAGGTCAGGATGATAGTTCTGCAATTGCTTGGATCCTTCTTCCAGTCCTTCTTGTAGATGGACGTCACATTTGCTAACCTCCAATCAATTGGGTCCTCCATGTTTAACCAGGACGGCTGGTAAATGATCGTGAGTGACTTGGAGAGCTCTTTCACTGCCTCCCTCAGTACCCTTGGGTAGATCCCAGCTGGCCCTATAGGCTTGTCTGTATACATGGAGTAGCAGATCACTGACCATTGGATTATGAGGGCTTCATTATGCTCCCTGTCCCTGTCTTACAGCTCAGGGAAATGTGTACCCCCAGAACAGCTGGTCTAACTATTAAAGACTGAAGCAAAGAAGGCATTAAGTACCTTGGCCTTTTCCTCATCCTTTGACACTGTGTTTCCCCCATATCCAATAAAGGGTGGAGATTCTCTGTAGCCCTCATTTTGTTGCTAACGCATTTATAGAAACATTTTTTTATTGTCTTCTATAGTAGTAGGTAATTAAGTTCTAATTTTCTCCCTGCATAACCTTGCAACTTCTTTGTAGAGTCCTCCTGAGTTGCATGCCAAGGCCATAAACTCTCTTTTTTTCCCCCTGAGTTCCAGCCAAAGCTCTCTGTTCATCCATGCCAGTCTTCTGCTCCTTTAAGATTTCATTCTTAATGAAGATTACCTTCAATCAACTTGTGGTCAAGCAGGAAATGGCTGAGTTATTACCTTATGATGACAGCAATGTAGCCCAAAGGTCTACATATTTTTAGGACGTGAATATATCAGGAGATGAGATCTTCTCAAAAGGAGGTTAGTAAATCTACAATTGGAGAACCAATGTTTGTGTTACTGTAAAGAGTTGCTCCATAGAGTTCAAGAAAAGCTATTCTGGAACAACAAACCAGCTCCTGAAAGATGCTGCCGAGCCAGCATGCTGTAAGTGACCTACCTCCAGGGTGACAGGGTACATGAGTTATTAGCTGCATCTTTCGGGCAGTGAGTGATGGAAATTTATGTGAGAGTATGACAAATATGCAGTTGGGGAAAAATGAAGCATGCTTGAAAGAATTTTTATCAGCTTTTTAATATTAAAAACCTCAAACCCCTCTTTCACTTCTGCTTTGTAAATGTAAGAAGAGTGCTTACTTTGGACTGACTTTTCTCTTTCTTGATTGTGAGTGCGACATAGTTATGACAACCAGAGAACAACAGTGGAGATGAAAGTCTGGTGAAAACATTATTTTATGCATGGTTGTGAAAATGAAAGGAAACTATGAAGAGTTGAAGAAAAACTTATGATGCTGGGAGACTGGTCAGTAAAACAGTAGATTCAAAGAAGGACTGTAAGGTGTGGAATAAAATCTGCCAGAGGGAGGCATAAGTAAACTGTGACTATTGGGCATGAAAAGGAGATGTGCTAGAGACATGAGAGGTGCAGAGAGGACTGGTAGACCATAAACCCTCCCTGTGTCTTCCAACAAAAAAGATAGAAGTTATTAAGTGCAGCTATGAGGATTAAGTTTCAAACAACAACAACAAAGGCAAAAAAAATCCCAAGTATTTCTTCAGTCAGAGGGGATAAAAAAATATTGTGGGTGTAAGAAATTTACCTGGGTTCAAAGGGCAACTGAACTTGGAAGACAGATCCACAGAGGGTTGCTAGAAAGACAGGCATCAACAGCCTAAGGTAGAAGAACATAATAAGGAAACACACATATTTTCATCCTTACTTAGGCATACATCTGTGGTCTGCATGAAGGTGGGGGATTGGGCTAGATAAACCCTTGGGGTAAGCTAGTGTAATTATTCTTCTGAATATCATTCAGCCTATACAGCTCAAAAACCCACTATGAAAATGTACCTTTTCAATCACATTCAACACAAATTATTTCCATGCCTTTACGCTCCCCGTTCCCCCAGTTTCAAAGTGGCAGAATATAACAGGAGCAGAGCAGGATTAGATACTGAAGCCACCCATCCACCTGTGATATACATCTTTGGGCCCTTTGCTGACCTTTTCTATTTAATTACTTTTCTGTGTTCATCTGGTTTCACAGTAGGGATCTTCCTCTTTTTCTCTCTTTTTTTTTTCCTTTTTATTTGGGAGTGGGGAAGGACCATGGTTTTTTTTACTCTGAAAGTTTCATTTTTTGTGAGGAAAATCTTAACTGGTTCTAAACTTCTTTCCTTAATATGCTCATTATCTTTATTGATTTCTCATATCTTCTTATATCCAGAATCCTTTCCCATTACTTCTGCATCCACCCAGGGAAAATTTCTTAGGGAGTAAGTGAAAAGACTCTACAAAGCATCACTGGAGCGATTTAGCAAATAATATTGTTCTATTAGGTCTGGATTTCAATTCAACAATATTTGAGAACTTCATGCCCACCCAAATTTTTATTCATTTAGTTCCTCTGTGTTCTGGTGACTGAAATGTGTATGAATATTTCTATATCGAAAACAAATCTGTGACTACTCTTTTCTCAGAGAGTCATGAGATCATTCTGCTCCAATAGCCACTCAGAAGTTGTATAGGCTCAGTATCTCTGTGTTGAACCTCATTTAGTATCTTACAGAAAGGTTTCTTTTAAGGAAGTTTCATTCCATCTTGGACTTCAGTGTTTTTGGTTGGCTTGCAGCCAGGCAGAGTCTGCTATATCTGACCATAAAAGATTGTAGACAGACAATTCCAGCTGGAATAGTGAGGTAAGAGATTGTTGCATGGCTCCCAATAAACTTGCTGTCCTTAATTTATACAGCCTACTCTGATACATGGAGGATTTGTTCAGCTTCAAAGAGTGAGGAGGGAATGAGTCATGATGGAATAAAATACTTTCCCATGAATATACACCTCTATTTGGATGATTTTTTTAGAGACATTCTCTTCCAAATCTCTTAAATATTGATGCAAATGTCTGGGCTTATATTTAGAGAAGAAAAGGGATTTAGATCTAAAAGCA